>NC_136497.1:126183295-126448295 GCF_053919585.1 Euprymna scolopes | reverse complement strand
CTAGGTATTATGTATTCAGTGGAATTTTCCGTTATTATTCCCAACGGACTTCTTCCTTTTCATAACGTTTTCTACTATTACTTGTATTTTTCCGCTGTGTATTTTAATATAACTACAGGTCTAGATTTGTTAAAGACATTAACAACACATTTGCATTGTTGAGATATGGGTGTCTCATTTTTACATAAAATCGTAAAAAAATAAACATAACAATTGCAGACGAATATGGCGTTTAATATATTTCAAATTACACCTATCACACCCCCATTCAGATAGAAACTCCTCTCACTTTCAACTATTTTTCGACTACTTGTAAAACTGTCATTCGCAAGTCATCTTTAAAGCTTTCATAATCCCCATGCTCTACACTCAGATCGCACGCATAATAAAGTGCAATCGTTACGGCCACACACTATTCTGCAAACATTAACTATTTGAACATATTTTAACTTTAGAAATTAGAATACATACGTCCACACATTTCACTGCATATGTATTACTAGTTTAAATAACAAATAATAAATTATGATAATTTCATTTAGTCTTTTATTTTATATTTGGACTTGTAAATAAATTATTTGCATTTTCCAAATCATAAATCATAGTTTAATCAACATATGCTAAATATTAGGAGTAGAATTAATGGTAGCTATATATATATATATATATATATATATATATATATATATATATATATATACATATATATATATATATGTACTAATTTTGCAAATTACTAACTAGCTATACCCACGTATTGAGCACTTTTGAAGTAAATACTTAAAGTTTACGCATAAATCTATACTTTCGTATATTAAATTTATGTGAGTAAATGAAGTAGGTATATATATATATATATATATATATATATATATATATATGCGTTTTATTTTTTGTTACCGTATTTTTCTGTTAAGTTACATTATTGTTTCAGCTACCCGGCCGTTTTTTTTGGCCGTCTGTAGCTTCCTCAGACTTTTACATAGTGACCATTTCTGTAAAAGTCTGAGGAAGTTACAGACGACAAAAAAAAACGGCCAAGTAGCTGAAACAATAATGTAACTTAACAGAAAGATACGGTAATAAAGAATAACACGCATATTTCTCTACAACAGTATTGAGCACTTTCTTCAGTTTTTATTAATTATCATTTCCACTAAATATATATATATATATATATATATATATAGTCATATATATATTCATATATATATATATATATATATATATTTCAGAAATAGTTGTTTGTGGTAAACAACTGATGATCCCGAAAAGCGTAAGCCTATGGTTAGTATGAGAAAGCAGATTCGTTCAGCAATTGAAGGAGATGCAAACACCTACTGACAAAATAATTGTCTTAGGAAATAATTTTTATATACTTTCTAAGGTAAAAAAAAATCTTCCAAGACTTTTCCCTTTTCCCTGTTCTTGTGCGGGGTGCAGGCTTAGAATAAGGGCGTATTAAGAATATATATTCAAATTTTGAATCCAAACTAATCAAGCCTAAAAGAGATCTAAGGAGTCATCATTCATCCGAAGATGCATTCAATGATGGGGAAAATATGTAATCAATAATCTTAACAATTTATTAAAAGACAAATAACCACATAGCAAAATAAATAAATAAGAAGTTGTATAAAAATTATGTTGCTTCCAAGAATAAAAGTATTCATTTTTTATGTTCTGATTTTTAGATGCAGGCTGATTACTTATATTATTTGTATTGATCGGACTATTGTTCTCATCTTGAGTGTTATTTGTGCAATATTTCGGTCGGATTGCCCTTCGACCGTCCTTAGGCGTGTTGGTTGTAGTTTGGAAAAGAAAAAAAGAACATTACTACATCCGTAGATATTTTCGTATTCTGTGAGTTTCCACAAATTGTAAATAATAACAATAAAATAGAGACTAACTCACAGAATACGAAAATTTATACGGAATCAGTAACCTTTCTCCTTTCTTTTCCAAAGAATATATAACATGCCCGGGGATGGTCGTAGGACGATCCGACTGAAACGTTGAACAAATAACACTAAACATGAGAGCAATAAATCGATACATACAAGTAATATAACCATACATTTTCTCTTTTGTTTTGAATACATCAAAATCATGATGGATCTCAATATTTGAAATTCTTGATTTGACTTCGTATTAAATTCTTAGAGTGTTTTATTTGTATGAATGAAAATAATGTCCGTGATGAATTCGCAACTTTAATTTTCAAAAAGTACAGACCCCAAAAGATATCTATTTCAGTCAAGTGTACTTCTCTCTCACTCTCCCTCCTTTTATCTTTCTCTCCCCCTCTTTCTCTTTCTCTCCCTCCATGTCTCACACACACACACACTTACTGTATCGGTAGCTATCTGTTATAGAGCATTACTTTTTTTCTCTTTGAAGCAGGGGGCTACTACCAGGGACTTAATTTGCGAGGCCATTAAGAAGGGAGATGAGTAGAAAGATGTTTGTTAACATTACACATGAACTTCTGCATATCAGTGCAGTTGGGAAAGCAGAAACCCGGAGGGGAGTTCCAAAGACCCGCAGTTCTGGGGAAGAAACTATTGGAGTAAAAGGCTTTCTTGCACCTAGGGATCTCCACTGTAAAGGGATGAGACCTTAGTAGCATGTCGGGTTTGACAATTAACAATATTTGGACAACTATCCGCATGTACGTCCGTTTTTTCACGGGTATATTGTCGAAGCAAGGAATCGTTCTGTCGAACACGCATTCTGCATAGAAAATCAAAATCGACTCTATATTTTATTTGCTTTAGTATCACGTTCTTTTTACTTGATCCATTACGCTACGTGTCATTATGAAGTAAGGGAGAAAGCACTATATTAACTCTATTTCTACGTGACACACTTCCGGCGATTGAAGTTCCAATCCCCAGTGCAGATGTAACTAAGGGTAGAACAGTGAATTAACTAAGACTACTTGCTAAGCTTGGCTACCTGTATGATAACATGCTACGATTGTAGATTAAATAAAGAGTTCAATTAGAATTATGTGCATATTAAACCGTCTAGTAAGGGGCATCGGAAAAGATCGAAGGTAGAATGGAACGCAACGTGGTGCGAATAACATTCCATAAGAGGACAGTAGTCTAACAAATCGAACTAATATAAATTGCACACCCGTTTCTTCAATTTACTTATCTAAAAAAATCGCCGTAGCTCGTGTGGAAGCGAATAATGCTAGAGATGTAAATGTTTTCGTTTCGATTTAAGCTTATGACACGCAAGTGTTTTCAATTAGTTGTTTCCATTGAAAAATGTTGTATGCTTAGGTAAATACATACGCATATGGAATGTAAAATTTACAAAAAATAATTGGATCATGAAACACAGATATATACGTGGCAGACAACCAAAGCAGCAAATTAGAGTAATAAATGCTTACTTATTCCATGGAATTTCGGGAAACCATACTTTATTCCTTATTCTTTCATAGGAAATTACTTACGATATCTATTTAAAAGAAAACATACTATAAAGTAAATCGTCTATTCCTATTTGCATATTAATAAAATAGACTTGTTGCACAGATATTCTATATTAATGGCCTGACAAGGCCACACGAGAAACAACCGAAGCAGCAAACTTAATCTGGCCTGCAGGTAACTACATATACAAATGTTGGCAAATTAGGACATATTTTAATGGTGTGAAAATATAGTTTTTCTATACTAATTTTCATGAAATTTCAACCATAGAATATTTTTATAATCTTCGAAAGCCGGCAAATTTTCATCTAGTATTATCCAAGATAAATAAAGATATTAGCATTTCTTAGACAATTAGGCGATCACTATATATATATATATATATATATATATATATATATATATATATATATATATATATGTGTGTGTGTGTGTGTATATATGTGTGTGTTTGTAAATATATATATATATATATATCTATATAATACTAAAACTCTATGGATCTTGTATGTTTGCAATCAGATTTCCGGGTTTCAACATCCGGTTGCGCATGCGTAAATAGCAACGTCTTCAATCCGTTATTCCAATTCCGGAATTTTTATATCGCTTTTAATACAAACAATTTCATTTAATTTGATCAAATAGTTTTTTGTTTTTTTTAACGGCTAAAAACATTCAACTTCGTAAAGTCTGTCGCAGTTTAAAAAAACCTTCTCCCTTTTAAAAAACAAAAGTAAACAAACAAGAAAACAACACTCATTATTAATAGAAGCAGCGGCGGTGAAAGAAAACACCTCTCACTTTCCCTCTAATAGATTTCAACACTCCTACTCCCTCTGTTTTCGTTACGTACGCGAGAAATCTTTAATTCATGTCATTATAAATAAATAATTTTATAACATCAACCGTAGTTTTTTGTTTTTTTTAACGGCTAAAAACATTCAACTTCGTAAAGTCTGTCGCAGTTTCAAAAAAACTTCTCCCTTTTAAAAAAACAAAAGTAAACAAACAAGAAAAACAACACTCATTATTAATAGAAGCAGCGGCGGTGAAAGAAAACACCTCTCACTTTCACTCTCATAGATTTCAACACTCCTACTCCCTCTGTTTTCGTTACGTACGCGAGAAATAGTTACGTGTATGTGTGAGAGAGAGAAAAAGGGAGCGATGTAAAACTGGATAGAGCTATCCCCCTTAACTAATGCAGACCTTTTTACTAGAGGGCGTTATTACAAAAACATTTCTTTTTCTTCTTCCCATGTTTTTTAAAACGAGAATGCCAAGAGCGATAAGGGATCTGTTCATTGTGATACTTTTAAACACAGAATGTTCAAATCCTCTTGAGTTGTGGGAATGATTTTCCAACTCCATGGCAATGCATTACTACAATGCAATGCAAATCCAAGTCAACAATCAGAACATGGTCAATAAAAATGCCATCAACAACACGTTGAGGTACATAAATGATAAATTTTGTGCTGCTGACAAATCACTGCAAGATTTTGGATTGCCTTTGCCTCAGAATTTACCTAATGTGATTCAAATAAATAGAGCCATAATGGATGAGCAAAGTTACAATATAGCAGTCAAATGACATATGTAAAGACACATCAACATTTATTAAATGACGAACAATCGATCATCTACAACTTTATATGCAATTGCTTAAACACAGACTCTTCTTCATTGATTTTCATCGATGCTCCAGGAGGCACAGGAAAGACCTTCTTAATAAAACTTCTTCTTTCAAAAGTAAGGAGCTTAGGACAAATTGCACTGGCTGTAGCATCATCAGGTATTGCTGCAACATTGATGCCTGGTGGTCGCACTGCTCTTTCCAGATTCAAGCTTCCTCTCAATGTAAGAGAAAATGATGTTTGTAATTTTGATAAACAATCAGAAACAGCCAACTTGATAAGGGCAGCAAAACTTATTATTTGGGACGAATGCCCAATGATAAGAAGGGATAGTTTAGAGACCTTATTATTAACATACAAATTAAATATTTTACACAATGGGTACTGAATGTTTGCTTAAATTAAATGAAAAAAGTTACATTTTATTTTCATTTTCTATTTAAAAAGCCATTATTAACATGTGGAGAGTGTTTTTTTTTATTATTCTGTACTTTCAACTAACAATTTCATTTAAAAGATGATATATCAAAATTTGAATTTAACTATAATAAGGATTATGATACCTGTTCAGTGCATATTTACCTATAAGTATGACCAACCACTTATAATTCAGTAACTGTAATTTAAAAAAAAATAACAATTATAATAAACAGAACGACTCATAGAAATCTATCTATATTCTTTTTTCATTTTAATATACTTTCATAGAAATGCTTCTGTTATGTAAAAAAAAACTATTTTCTTTATGCCACAAGTGTCACGCTCATACATGAATTCCATAGCTAATATAACGTACTGACCCAACGGGTCACGTGTGGTCTAGTATATATATATATATATATATATATATATATATATATATATATATATATATATATATATATATATATATATATATATATATATATATATACATATTCTATTTTTTGGCAATTTTATATTTAACAAATCTGGATCAGAATTAAACAAATGAAAGCTCGATGAAAGATGATGAACTGAAGTGTGTAGTATGCTATGTGACATTTGCCATTATGTTCGCATATTAAGGGAATCATTCATCACTTCCTAGGTGTGTATATGAATCACAAACTGTCTAATGTTTCTCCAAAACGTCTGGCCTTTATAGAGGTGAACCTAAAACTTGCTGCTATGGTTTCAAATAATCTGAAATGAAGACTTGATTCCAATAATTTCTCATATGTTAGATCTCTCCTTTCTGGTTTTAATACATAAAGTCAATTCCATAGTGTATAAGGATTTTTTTTAAATACTGGTTTGATATTCATAACGGTACCCTATTTCCGACAAAAGGGGATATATTACATAGGAAAAATATTTTGAATCAAGTCTTATTTGCTACTATTTCAGATCATTTGAAACCATACATAGCATCGTTTTAGTTTCCTATCAATCAAGCTCAGATATTTTGAGCATATATATATATATATATATATATATATATATATATATATATATAATTTAAAGGAGATTAGAATAATAGTCTAAAGAGCTAAGTGTATTTTAATGTAATAGTGAAATTACTAGTTTAATTAAAATACAGGAAATGCTCGTTGTAATTTAGATATATAATAAGCTCGATAGTTAAATGTCCTAGAGCTAATTCAATATCAAGTAATGTGATTTATAATTTAAAAATTTTTAAAAATTTTAAAATTTAAAAATCAAAATTTAATTAAATTAAAAATCAGTTTCATAAGAAGGAACAACAACAAAGTCAATTATCTTAATTTTAATTTAATTAAATTTTGATTTTTAAATTTTAAAATTTTTTAAAATTTTTAAATTATAAATCACATTACTTAATATATATATATATATATATATATATATATATATATATACAAGCAAACAGTTAATCAAACATGATAAAAATACATTGAAATGAGTTAAAAACATATTTAATCTGAAAACCAGACTATCCATTCACGTGTAATCACCTTTTTCTTCACCATATTCCCTCTGCTTCACTTTTTGTTATCAAGTAAGATCTTTGACTTATTTGCAGTTTCATCAAATACTTTTGCATGCAAAACCCGATCCTGCATTTAGCTTATTCCTATCCTCTGATGAGAAGGAAAGTAGTTCTTCTAAACTCCGCGGATTAAGGACTATCCATTTATCTAGTGTTTCCTTTTCAGATTAAATATGTTTTTAACTAATTTCAAAGTGTTTTTTTTAACATGTTTTATAACCTGTTTGCTCGTATTATCAGCTCTGACTCCTATTTGGTTTTATCGAGCTTTTACATCTGGCTGAGATAACTTTATAAATATTAATTCTGTAATATTTATAATATACTTTAATTTTACCATCTTGAATCATTTTAGTAAATTTAATTGTAATTTATATATATATATATATATATATATATATATATATAGTAATTTATAAAATATATATGGCGATTAAACTACACTGAATATTCGGCGTTTCATCCACTATAGGATTCGTCAGGCTTATGCGCGCATTCTGTGGTTCATAATAGGGGTGAAAGTTTTAAATAATTTGACCTTTGCGGTTTCTACCAAATTACTCACACAATTTCTGGTCTAAACATTTTACATTTTACATAAAGGGTATTCAGAGAGAGGGCAAGCTTTTTAATCGATTGTGGTCGAAATTTAAGCTTCTGAGTTGTTAAAGTTTAAAAGATTTAACCTTTGCGGTTTCTAGCAAACTGCTAGCCCAATTTTTGGTTTAATCATTTAAAATTTACACATAACAGGTATTCTGACAGGCGGCAAGCATTTTAATTACTTTTTGGGCGAAAATTTTTCCTGCCAAAATGTCAGCGTTTAAAGGGTTTACCTTTGGCGATTCTAGGAAATTTCTCCGCCAATTGTTGGTCTAAAGACTTGACATTTTAGACGTAGGTAACTTGGACATTGGGTAAAACTTTATATTTTAATTTGAGACCAAATAATAATTGTTAAGGGGTCAAAATTGGCGCTCGATTTATAAAAAAATACCTCCGCGGTCTCTAGGAAATTACTCAGACAATGTTGTGTCTAAATAGTTGAAATCTTATATAAAGTGTATTCACGCGTAGGGCATGTTATGAACAGTACATAGGGACCGAGCAAAGTGGGGCTGAATTGCTATTAAATCTATAAATGTGAACGTGTCTGTGTGTCGGTCTGTTTGTGTACATTTCCCTACACAATAACTCTGTCAATGTTTAGTCTACAGACTCGAAATTAGATGTAAAGGGTACGGAGGATATCTATGTGATCGGTTTTTAGCCAGAAATTTGGTTGTTAAAGGGTCAAAGTTCAAGGACTTGAATTTTGAGAACTCTACCAAACTCCTGCAACAATTTTGGGTCTACACACTTGTAAATTTAGATATAGCTTCCTTGGACATGGATCTAACTTAATAACTTGATTTGAGCCTAAAACACTCACTCTTAAGGGATAATAATAGGGGTCAAATTTTAAAAAAATTACCCATTTTTTTGTTCAGCATGCACCTCCAAACACCCGGACAGCGCCGAGCATCCAGGCTAGTATATATATATATATATATATATATATATATATATATATATATATATATATATATATATATATGTGTGTGTGTGTGTGTGTGTGTGTGTGTGTGTGTGTGTTAACGTGTCTGTATGTGTGTGTCTGTGTATATTTTCCTACGCAATAACTCTGTCAATTTTTAGTCTACAGACTCGAAAGTTGATATACAGGGTACTGAGATTATGGAAAATCTTTCTGATTGGTTTTCGGTCAGAAATTTCGCTATTAAGGGGTCAAAGTTCAATGATTTGACCTTTAAGAACCAACCCTACCTAACTTCTCCCATAGTTTTGGGTCTAAGTACTTGAAATTTTAGATATAGGTTCCTTGTGCATGGATCTAACTTAATAACTTGATTGGGCTCAAAAGAATAAATGTAAAGGGGTCATAATAGTGGTCAAAGTTTAAATAAATGCCCGTTTTTTTGCTCAAAATACACCTCAAAACACCCGGACAATGTCGTGCTGAAATACTAGTGTGTATATCTCTATCTATCTATCTATCTATCTATCTATCTATCAATATGTATATCTATATCTATATCTATATATATATATATATATATATATATTAGATATATGTGTGTGTGTGTGCGTCTATGTGTATCTGTGTATATAATGCAGTTTTTGGACATTATTATATACATACATATATATGCATATATATATATACATATATATATTATACAATATGCGAGAGAAAGGAGAAATCAAACACACAAACAGGCTCTTTTCATGCAATTAACTTTGTCGTCTTTCTATTTTGAGAGAGGCTCTTTAATAAATTTATGAAAGTACTTCAATTCTCGAGAGAAAATCGAGAGAAAACTGAAATTATTTTCCGTGACTTATAATAACGGCACAAAAATATAAGCTTTATAAATTGCTATGAGCTGGGTGTAAATAGAAAATAGTTGTTGTATGTCTGACCTACAATATTCATATTGAAAACAAATTAGAGAGCAGGGATTCAATATATATAGAAAGATAAAACTATAATGGTCATCCCCAAAAGATCGCAATGAAGACCAGTGGAAGACTGCACTGTCTTGGTTTGGCACCTCGACCAGGACAGTTGAGATCTTCCTTTTGTTTATTAATTCATTTCATTGCAAAATACTTCGGGGGGAAGTTTTATCTCACCTTGGTCTACGAAGTTTAGCAATGCATCCTATGAAACTATCTTATGCACAAAATATTGGTCATTTACTTAATCGTTGAAAATTCTCATCTATCAAACTTCTGTTTTCTCAAATGATGCATATGGCTTATAGGGAAAGGGACACTATGCGTAATTAAAGAAACGAAATAAATGTGATTGAAAATAATATTTATTAAAGAAAACTGCTAGTATCGAACCCAGAGATCAAAAATTAAAAAGAATACATATTGTTATTAAGATGCATTTCTAGGAATGTGGAGAACTGTCCGTTATATTCGAAATAATTGTAAACTTGTAAGGTCAGAGAGATAGAATTAAACATCAATTCAGGAATGTTCTTTGTGTTGCCAAAAACGTGTTTGAGCCATATGTAATATGTAGAATCCACGTGAGGTTATATTCACATGCTTGAGCACGTTTTGACGTCACAAAGAAAGGTAATTTTAGTATATTCAGAAATTGGAGTTATAGAGTAAGAGTCAGATCAGAGTCGAGTTCAGAATTTGCGTTTGGAAGAGTAAGAGGCGGAGAGTTAGCCTAAGCATCTGTGGTAAGCGGGTAAGAGAAGGAAGAATAAAGTATAGGAACCTAACGCCGTATTGAATACCTGCCAATTTTCATCACCAGCTCGAATAAATGTCTTCATGTTATTAGTAACACTTTGTCTTCGTTTGTCATCCACCGAGAGGCAACGTTTTTTTTCTATCGTCTTTGTAAATGAACATTATATAAAACGCCTTCCCAAAGCTTAACTGTCTGTCTCAATCATCAATAATGAATTCCTTTCTCCGTGTTATAAATACCTGCCCACTATATTATCTTTCACATTCATATCTCCCATATTATTAATATGAACTAATCTGATAAAGCGTAATTCAACATTTGTATTATTCGTATTAACTGAAACCGTTTAATTTTTATTAACAAATAAAAATTCCCTTGTTGAAAGTTTTTATATATATACTGATATTTTAATATCGTATTATATCAATATTGTTTGTAAAAATAACTCTACCGTCTGCGATACTATTGACAGAATGTTACAAATTAAAAAAGAGGAAACAAATCTAAAAAATTAATTAAGTTTATCTGGAGGAGTAAATATTAGTAGAAACAAAATGAACGTATATATGTGTATTTTTTGGGGTGAATTTATTAAAGAGGCGATAGGGTTTTCCACGTTTTCCGTACAGTTTTTGAATTTGAGACATATTTGGTCGTTCGACATAGTGAAACACATCATAATATTGATCAGATCTAGAAAGATTTAGGGTATCGAACTGCAAAACGAGGCCTCGATATGTAGGAGATCGATTCTGGTACACAGACAGATTGAAGCTGATATTTGTGAAATATGTCTGAGCGTGTGTGTGTGTTGTTTATTTTTTATTTTGTTTCAAGTCATTTTTATATTTGTCAACCGTATACGCCCCTTTCGATAGCGGTCAATATGAAAAAAAAAACAATGACAATGTCAGTAAAGATCAAAGGAGACAATCCACGGCACACAACGTCAGGCTCAACGTTTTTTTTTTGTCGAGCTGTGGTCAATCAGACCTCTGCTTGTAACTTTTCACTTTTCTTATCTTTTTACTCCTATTCCTAATTCTAATACTAATACGCAAATAAAATAAACTGAATTAATAATTAATAACACACACAAATATATATATATGTACACACACACACACACACACACACACACACACATATATATATATATATATATATATATATATATATTAAATAAGGGAGTAGTCACCAACAATGTGTATATTTTAACATTATTTTATTATTCCGTGTCTTGGTTTTTCATTGAGAATTATGTTTGGATCATTGTAATAATGTTTTTAAATCATTGAAATCGTTTACGCGCGTTTCAGACGGTCTGTGATGCGTCCCCGTCAGAAATTATTTTCAAATGTGTAAAAATGGCGATTTTCTTAGTTAATTTTAAGTTTTTCCAAGGGGTGGAGGCTTGTAAGTGTTTATTATTCATTGGTATGCTGAATTATTATTGCTTTTTTATTTGGTTTGTCCAGGGAGACGTTGACCTCGCTGTAGTCGCTATCTCTTTCTGCTAATGTTTTTTTCTTTTCCTTTAAAGTGGGGTAGAGTGTGGGTGTGTGTGTATGTGCGTGTGTGTTTATGTGTGTGCGTGCGCGTATGTGTGCGCGTGTGTGTGCGTGTGTGTGTCTGCTTTTATTGGTTTGGGAATGTGTATATTGTTTTATAGTATTTTGGGGTTATTTGCTTCTATATATATATATATATATATATATATATATATATATATATATATATATATATATACCAAGCCGTTTTAGGCCCAGTCGGTGGTGCATTAGAATACGCCGACTGCCCCCCCCCTGCAGAGAGTAAAAGTCCCTCAATGGGAGTCCTGGATATGCCCTTAAACTATATCCAGTGGTTAGGCCACAGCTTGTGGGCTTTGGGGAGTGTGGAGCCACCCTTTAATTACCATTGCTCCCGCGTCCACTCTGACCCAACAAATACATTCTATTAAAAAAAATTGTGTTCAAAATCTTTGGATTCTGCATTAAATAACTCGGAAAGGGTTGATATGCCGTTAAACAAAAACAACTAACCAACCAACGAAGCGGTTTTAGCGCCCATATAGCATCAAGTCACCATCTCGCAGAACCACACACACACACACACACACACACACACACACACATATATATATATATATATATGTGTGTATACCAAGCCGTTTTAGCGTCCATATGGCATCAAGTCACAATCACACAGAAAAACGGGCACACTATTCCGTTTATATAATAATAGAGATAGAACTCCTCACATTATTCTTAAGTAAAGTGTAACTATCATTGTCTGTAGTTCGAGCTATGAATTTTGCTTAGAGTGTATGCAAGATCTTGTTGGCAATGTCTAATTATAGCGTTTTTCTTCGAACAAATATTAGTAACGAAACACAAAATAAAAGAAGTGAAAAGAAAATGAAAATGTCTACATTAAAGTTAACAGAACAACAGTATCTCGAAAGAGCTAAACCACTAAGTATTTCAGTTTAACTCATTTCTGTCTATTTTTTGTTTTCGTTTGCAAGAAAAGAAACAAACTGCCTAAATGCCCTTGTGTACCTACCCTTTTAAAAATTAATACCAGCATATATTGAAGATTTTAATATTAAGTTGGTGTGTAATTTAACTGTGGTATACAGTATCAGGGGCAAAATATATCTAGATTGCGAAACCATTTTCGTTTTAGAGAATTATTCCATTGTATATACTGGCACTAAAAGTACTCACAAGAAATGTTTAAAATATTATTGAGGACACTTTGTATATGCCCATTACTTGTATTTCGCCCATAAAACACTGTTTTACAAGATTCATACGCTGTGTTACAGATACTGAGCGAACAAATACCGATACTGTAAATACCTCCTATAACTAAAAATCTTATCTGATTGACTGGGAGTTTACTCGCATTAAGAGACACCCATATTTTTATTGAATGATGAAATATATTTACTCAATAATACGTATTTCGCTGCACATATTATAAGTAAAAATAAATTACGAAACTTTTAAGCGATAAAAGCTTGACACTAAAACGAGTAGTGAAAAAAGGCATACTCGAAAAATGACGAATATATTACTGCAGAAAAACTACGACTAATTTCTGCTTGCAGAAACAAACAGCTCAGATCTTGGTCGAGTAAAATGATATTTGACACGAAGGGAGGTTATGTGCATGAAAGTGTTCTTAGATAGATGTGTGGCTCACGCATGTGGTTCTTGTGTATTAATCTCTGCATTCAAGTGTTTTCATTAATATTCCAGCTGTTTTCATTATCGCTAGTCGTTAGACCTTTGCAGCCCTTCTTTCTGATTCCAATTTCTCACATTCTTTTTCAAAGTGTTTAGGGATTTTTCCTAGTGCTCCTACTATTATAGGTATTATTTTGATTTTCTTCATCATCCGTATCTCTTTCAGCTTCCTTGCTAGCCCTGTGTATTTAACCAGTTCCTCCTTTTCTGTGATATTCACCCTGTGGTCAGCTGGAACAGCAAAGTCTACGATCTGGCTGCATTTTCATTTTTTTGTTAATTATTACATATGGTTTTCTTGCGTAGATGGCTTTATCCGTTTGTTTGTCCAGGTCCCATAGAATTTTGTAATTCTCGTTTACAAGTACTGTTGCCTGTGCGGTTGACATAATTCCCAATGTATTCTCCTTCCCACTTAGTCGTCTCTGTTCTTGTATTCTTTTTAGGCCAGTTAGCTGCATTCCATTACTATATGGTTAATCGTTTCATCTCTTTGTCCACAGAGTCTGCATTAACTGTTTTCTTGTGTTTTATCGATCTTTGCTTTGATGTGGTTGGTTCTTATCGAGTTAGTTTGTTATTATTATCATTATTATCATTATTATTATTATTATTATTATTGTTGTTATTATTATTACTATTATTACTATTATTATTATTGTTATTATTTTTATTGTTATTATTATTATTATTTTTATTGTTATTATTATTGTTATTATTATTAATATTATTATCATTTTTATTGTTATTATTATTATAATTATTTTTATTGTTATTGTTATTATTATTATTATTATTGTTATTATTATTACTAGTATTATTATTGTTATTATTATTACTATTATTATTACTATTATTATTACTATTATTATTATTATTATTAATACTATTATTATTATTACTATTTTTATTATTACTATTATTATAATTACTATTATTATTACTACTATTATTATTATTACTATTATAATTACTATTATTATTACTATTATTATTACTATTATTATTACTATTATTTTTATTACTATTATTATTATTATTACTATTATTATTATTACTATTACTATTATTATTATTACTATTATTATTATTACTATTATTATTATTACTATTATTATTATTGTTGTTGTTATTATTATTATTATTATTATTATTATTATTATTATTATTATTAATTTCTACCCACAACATTTCGCCACTTAGACGTAAGGGGCTCAGATATGAGATCATGTCTAACACAGACTGTTTAGGATTGAAAAACAAACTGTCTGTTTTTTTTGTTTTTTTTTACATATGCATCACCACATTAGCAAGGCCAAGAGGCCACTCAAGGATAAGGGGTAAAGAGTGTACAGTAGAAATTGGGCATTATAGTAATCATTAGTAATGAAAATTTGGTAAAGTTGATAACTTATATGGAACGGCTCATCAAGAACTTATTTACGTTAGACTTGAAGACAACCATATTGTAGTCAGCCGGAAAGCAGGAAAACGGAAGACAATTCCACAGGCGTAAAGTTCTAAGAAAGAAGCTTTGTTCATGGAATCTACGTTTAGGTTTAGGCACAGATAAAGAGTGGGTGGAATTATTGATAGTGTTTACAGCTAGACGAGTGTTTCTTGTGAAAGTTTGGCGAGGGGGGACCATAGATTGAAGCTCATTCGAACACTTTCCATGAAAATAACGATACATCAGAGACAAACTCGCAACATCTCTTCTGTGAGATAAAGGTTGCAACGAAGAGAAAAGGACATCTCCTACGAGGCTACGAAGTCTATTTTGAACTCTATCAAGGCAGGCCAAGTCCTGTCTAGCAGCTCCTGCCCAGATGTGGCAAAATTATTCCATCCTTGGACGTACCTGGCTCTTATATAGATAGAGAATAGCATCAGCAGTGAGATATCTACCGGATCGATAGAAAGATCCCACCATTTTTCCAGCGGCCTTGGCAACAGATTTGATGTACGTGTTCCATTTAGGATCAGGAGTAATGGTCAAGCCAAGAAGCTTGTCAAAACTTGAGGCCTCCTGAAGACGAGAGCCATTCATTTCAATTGATGTCAGATGTGGATCAGAATGTTGATGATGTAAAGAGAGAAGCTTGGTTTTAGATGCATTAAAAGTAACCAGCCATTCTTTACCCCATTGTACTACGTGCTCAAGATCAGAGGAGAGAGAATTGGAGAGAACTTGGTCGTTTACTGTCTTAGATGTGCTACCATAAATGGTAATGTCGTCAGCATAGATGTCTACAAATGATGTAAGGATGTGATTTGGAAGATCATTAATGTAGATCAGGAAAAGAGTTGGACCCAGGATGGACCCCTGAGGGACACCGGCATTAATACTGTGAGCTTCTGATTTTTGCCCCTCAACTACTACTCTTATGAACCTATCAGAAAGAAATGATTTAATAATTGAGAAGACATTTCCAGCAATACCATAGCTAGAGATCTTATGAAGTAAACCTTTATGCCATACCCTATCAAAGGCCTTAGATATGTCAAGAGCAATTGCCCTAGAAAAGTTGCCTCCGTCGAGAGATTTGCTAATCCTATGAGATATAACTGTAAGTACATCTGCTGTAGATCTAGCAGAACGGAAACCATATTGAGTGTCACTAAGAAGGTTATTTTTGTTGAGATGGTTGATTACTTCTGTATTTAACACAGATTCCAGCAACTTACTCATGACGCACAGGAGACTTATTGGCCTGTACTGAGAAGGGTATGAGCGATCACCTGAATTCTTGAATACAGGGCATACTGATGAAATTTTCCAGGGAGATGGGAAACTATTCTCCTTAAGACAACGTTTAAACAGTTTTGTAAGTATGGGCGCTAGTTCAGGTTGAAGTTTTTTGAGAACTATAATTGGAATACCGTCAGGGCCAGTTGCTTTACTGGAATCAAGGTTTTTGATTAGCTTGGCAACATCACGTACAGATATACGTATATCACATAGCGTGTTTTCTGATACAGGAGGAAATATTGGGGGTTGGCAGCCTTGATCGCAAAGGGTAGAATTAGCTGCGAAGTTCTTGACAAAGAGTTTGGCTTTGTCTGATGCTGACGAGATTACCTCAGGTCCATTGGTAATAGTTGGGATGGAGCACACGCTTCTGTTTATGATTCTGTTTGCTATTTGCCAAAACTGGTGGGAACCAAGCCGCTGCTCAGCTACTTTGGACTTAACAGATTGAGCATACAACTCTCTTGCATTCTTTATTACTTTCTTACAATGGTTGCTGGCAGTCCTGAAAGCGGCTTTTGTTTTCATACATCTATTACGTTGGAAACAGTGGAAAAAGTGATTTCTCTGCGCAATGGCAGCAGCACATTCTGGAGAGAACTATGGCTGGCTGTTAGGTTTTTGCTGAAACTTTTTCGAGGGTATGAAACGGTCAATAACTACAATTAACCATTCCGTCAGGTCTAATACTATAGAGGACACATCCTTTTTGAACATGGAATGCAGAGGTAGATCAGATATAAATGTACGGAAGCTATCCCAGTCAGCCTTAGTGTATCGATATACTGTACGATGGAGTGGTACGTCTGGGGACTTATTACATTTCATTTTTATCTTAATTGATACAACAGAGTGGTCGGAAGAGCCAAGAGGCGACAGAACAGAAACTGAACATAGTTCAGGGCAAGTTGTGAGAAAAAGGTCTAGTAGGCTCGCATACTGGCCATCATTATCGGGCACACGGGTGGGTTCCTGAACAATCTGAGTGAGGTCATAGGCAATGGAGAAATCATGACAGAACCTTCCCTCATCATCGGTCTTGTTAGAGTGGGTCAACCATTCGACGTTGTGAACATTGAAGTCACCACATACGTGAATGTTAGCTGAAGGATAAGCAGATAAGACTTGGTCAATTTTCTTAGATATGCTTTGAAAGATAGTAACTCCGCTGTTATGGGGGCGATAGAGAGTGAATATAAATGCCGTAGTGTGAGCTAAAGCAACCCGGAAGCACATATAGGGTAAGTTAGGATCTTCCCGGGAGATGTCCCTACCACATGGAAAGTTATCCCTAATATAGCCACATATTCCATGCCCATGGCGATCTTGGGGGTCAGATTTAGAAGTTAAGTTAGAGTATCCTTTAATTGCGAACTTTTCTAGGGAAATAGCCTATCCAATGCCAGTTTCACTTAAAAATAAAAGGTCTGGTTTAGTCTCCTGTAATTGGGTTTCAACCTCTGGAAGGTTAGAACGAAGACCCCTGATGTTGGAGAAGGAGACATGGTAGTAGGGGTCTACGTTGGAAGTTGGAGAACCGGGTTTAATCGTGTATTTTTTCTTGAAACTTGTCATGATGAATTTTTGGAATTTGTGGACTAGGTCGTCAGATTTACTTAGAGCAGGACAGAGAGGGGAAACTAAGAGAGAAAAAGAAACGAAGAAGTTTTTTTTTTTATTTGTAGCTAATGATAAGGTAAAGCCGTAACAATTACCCACTAGTATGGCATCGAGAGGCCCCACCAGAAGCTACTGCATGGTCCAGAATCCATTCACCAAATGGCAATACAGCAGCTCCAGTACTTTGCACCTGCTGATAGGACAGCCTCCTTGGTGGTTAATCCAAGGTTCGGGTCCCTGACTATCAGGCGGATAACGTCAGCCCAGACAAAACGTTTATCTCTAGCACCCTTAATAGTGACATGGCTACAAGGATAGACATAGGAACAGAAAATTTCCGCCATCTCTGCCAACTGTTCGCACAAAATACTGCCAACCTAGAAAACAGCTTTTTCTTCTCCCTTTGTCAGAAAAATCACTCATTAAAAAATGAGGACTGAGGGACAAATAAGAAGAAGCGAGAGTAACAGGAGCTGCCGATAACGCATCCACAATGCGTTTTCTACTCTCCATTAAAAAAAATATATATTAAGTATTCTACTTAATAAAAGTCCAACGAACGTGTTTAAGGGAAAGTATGGTGATAGATTCCCCTCTAACGAACTAAGAATGAGTACAAATTCGTAATCTATTTTTGCAATCAACTTGGTAGATAAATAAACATTTATGGACGAGAAAAAGAGCTAGCATTTAATAAAACAGAAATACATAAATTAAATACTGAAATAAAATGGAGTTATTAATATTTGAATCTAAAAATAAAAAGTATGATTAAAATTGAAAACACTTATCTCAACAAAAACACGGCCGATTCCAAAATGTAAAGTGAAATGAGGAAATTTAAGTTAACAGCGTTCAAAAAGATTTTTTTAAAACTTAACCGTTAAAAGAAAGCGTGATTTTATTCTGAACTTTAGCTAGTCACGGTATAAGAAATTAACGATAAAAAAGAAAAGCGTATGGGGTGGGGTTCTTCCGAAAGTTACATAAATTAAATACTGAAATAAAATGGAGTTATTAATATTTGAATCTAAAAATAAAAAGTATGATTAAAATTGAAAACACTTATCTCAACAAAAACACGGCCTATTCCAGAATGTAAACTGAAATGAGGAAATTTAAGTTAACAGCGTTCAAAAAGATTTTTTTTTTAAATTAACCGTTAAAAGAAAGCGTGATTTTATTCCGAACTTTAGCTAGTCACGTTATAAGAAATTAACGATAAAAAAGAAAAGCGTATGGAGTGGGGTTCTTCCGAAAGTTACATAAATTAAATACTGAAATAAAATGGAGTTATTAATATTTGAATCTAAAAATAAAAAGTATGATTAAAATTGAAAACACTTATCTCAACAAAAACACGGCCGATTCCAAAATGTAAACTGAAATGAGGAAATTTAAGTTAACAGCGTTCAAACTATCCCAGATAAATGGAGACATGGAAACACGAAACACGAAGGGAATAGCAAAGAACTAGCATTCTGAGTATTAGTGTGGTTTTCTGGCATCTAGTGGTCTATATATTTTAGAAATGTGATTTGGCTGCTTTTTGGAGTTTGTGAATAGAACGTATCTGCATGGGGAACACATCGTTCAAAGTTATCACAACACATCTTATTAATATATTTGCAAAAATACTGACACAGTAATACAACCCTGTGTTGGTCACGTGTTTAGAGATTGGCGGATAATGCGGAACCTGTAAGATTTGAGACTCGGTTTCGGACTTTGTCTGCGTTTTATAAACCAGTGCTAGATGCACAAGATGTGGCAACAATACATGAGCGAATTGTGAATATATTATATATATATATATATATATATATATATATATATATATATATATATAGGGTGACCCAAAAAACGGGCCCCAAATCTAATTAGGCCCCGTTTCTTAGTGTTTTGTCCGAATGAAATGACACTTTGGTAATAACTAGTTTATTATATTCAAAACATCACATCAAAACACTAAGGTATTTGGCCTTTTTTCCTCCGTTCTACAGCATATGTTCAAGATGACCTCCATTTAGGTTATTTTGGGGGGGGGGGCAAGCTGCATATATATATATATATATATAAAATGCGAAGCTCGCGGTTTGTTTACAAACAAACGTTTGAGCACTTTACGAGTGGCGGACGGATGTTTATTTAAATAGACATTCGGACAGATTAGTTGCGGGCACCGCTTCCGTGGTCAAGGGGTAGAACTGCCGACTGTCATCACGACGGTTCAAGGTTCGATCCTCGGCTTGTTCTTGTAATTATCTTACTGTTGATCTGACTAGAATCATTTCAAAATTAACTAATTGCAAAAAGACGAATTTGAATAAAATAATTTCATTAAAATCAGTTTTTCTCCATTGATTTGTAAAAGAAATGTTATTTTTACGTTCATCGTTATTATGCCCCATGAATCTAAAGAGTATCCTGGTGACATTATTTTCTTCCGGTAATTTACTAGTCAGAATGATTTATAGAAAGTAATTTACTAGTCAGAATGATTTATAGAAAGTAATTTACTAGTAAGAATGATTTATAGAAAGTAATTTACTAGTCAGAATGATTTATAGAAAGTAATTTACTAGTAAGAATGATTTATAGAAAGTAATTTACTAGTCGGAATGATTTATAGAAAGTAATTTACTAGTCAGAATGATTTATAGAAAGTAATTTACTAGTCAGAATGATTTATAGAAAGTAATTTACTAGTCAGAATGATTTATAGAAAGTAATTTACTAGTCAGAATGATTTATAGAAAGTAATGTACTAGTCAGAATGATTTATAGAAAGTAATTTACTAGTCAGAATGATTTATAGAAAGTAATTTACTAGTCAGAATGATTTATAGAAAGTAATTTACTAGTCAGAATGATTTATAGAAAGTCATCAAGAGGGACAGGGAGGAGGTAGACAACATGCTAAGTTAAAGTAACTTTTGTGAAAAGAACTGGATTGCAATATGAACACTAACGTTGTTAATTCGTGTTTTTAATAACTGGACCACCGCCACCGCGCATTACTATGATAAAAAGGCAGAGCATTTCTTTTATAAGAGACCAAATCAATTTTGAATGAAGAAATAATGAAAAAAACTATGTTACTGTTTTAACATTTAGTTGACAAAAATATTGTTTTTAATTAAGAAGAAAAACTAATTTTTTTTAGATTGTCCTAACCTTAATTTAATTAAATTAAAGATGAGGACTGACATTTAATTTGGATTGTTAATCATCTCTAGATGGTTTACACAACGTTTCGGTTAATGTAACCTTCGAGCTCCTAAAGATATATTTAACACGGAATTTCAAACAGATCACACTTTTAATAAACGGAGCAAGGATAGTCTTGTTCCGCCACCCCGTACTGGATAGGTATCCTGAGTAATTCTCAAACGTATTTGTATTCTCGCTCACACTGCGAATCACAGTCTTAACGGCCGATGACGTACGGAATAGTATACTTGCTAAAATCTGGTAGCAAGTTACATTTTCCTCGACCGTGAATATCCAGGCCTCAGTGCCGGCGAAACTTAAAATAAAATGGCGGATTACAAAGAACATATACCCACTTATGGCGTAACTCTTTAAAATTCCGATCCTGGATATGACTTTAAACTATATCCGATAGTGAGGACCCAGCTTGCGGGCTTTGGGGAGTGTGGAGCCACCCTTTTAATTGCTATTGCTCCCAGGTCCACTCTGACCCGGAGAGTAGTACCAGTTAGGGTCCCGACTAATTAGGATTAAATAGAAACCGACTTGAAAGAATATATATTCTATTATAAAATTGTTCTTCAAAATAACTGCATTCGGCATTAAATAACCTTAAAAAGGTTGATATGCCGTAAAACAACCAACCAACTTTAAAATATCATGCAGTTTCCCGTGTTTTATAGAAAGATTCTCGAGTTTGACGATACGTCTAATGAAGATTAGATGTTTAACTGTCTGAAACGTTGTGAGAATACCACTCAAAATGATAAGTGCAGTCTTACTAATCCAAATAAATACGAAGGATGTTGACGAAGTTTACTTTAAAAAAGACATATGATTAGAAGTGAAATATCAGTTGGACTATGACAGTGTTTTTCATTATTGTTTTTTTATTTTGAAACTCTTCTAGCTTTAAAATGGCATCTCTTGTCATTTTTCTCTAACAGTAAAAATCTATGCCTGTTTTATAAAAGACAATACATTCATCCTTTCAGTAATGTTACTCGCCGCTGCCCGGACACACAATAATCCTTAACAGACAATACTAGTATCATTTCCCGGCCTTACTCAGTGTTTCGTTTGTCTCAATGTCCCCGATTGAGATACCCACATCTCCCTGAGGCGGTCACGCTCTAGCAGTAAGATATACAGACTGACGTAAATAGCAGTTGCACTCTATGACAGTGTTAACGGCTTTGGTTTACTATCAACTTTCATTATTGTTTTTGATTTTGAAATTTTTTTATGGCTGGTGATCCGGCAGATGAAACAACGTTTCTGGCGTTGCTTTCTGATTCATAAAGAATACAGCTATTGCCACGCTCGCTTTGACAACCAATGGAAGTCGAGCACTCGTATTGCAATCATGAATGCTTCGTTAAGGAGAGGAAATGAAGCGGTGTCGTTCCAATCCCTGTGGTAATTATACATCAAAGTGATTCTCTCACATAATAACCGCTTTTCCGTAACTAACGAGCTTGTACTAACTGGACAATTGATTTTAGGCCAGCATTCTGGTATATTCCCGTCTTTTTCAAGTTGAGCCCCCCAGTAAAGAGAAATCGGTTGCGGTTAAAATAATCCATAACCTTTCACAAAATACGTGCCAGGTATCGTCAGATCATCGAAGTTAAGGAAGGGCGAGTTCCGTCAGTACCTGATGGGTTACAATTTCAAAATATCAGGCATTGTATGTAGGAAGCCGTGAAGACCTTCCTGCAAGAACTGCAACACGTAACATGTAACAGGGAGATGCATGCGACTATTAACTGCTAATGAATTTGATATTCCCTAGAAATTTCCTTATTTTAGGTAAACTAGTTCTAACATCCGATATATATATATATATATATATATATATATATATATATATATATATATATATATATATATATATATATCATTCAAACACTACCCTGTTTGAATATATTGTTAAGTGGTAATTTTTGTCAATTAAAACTGCTTTAAAGCTTCATCACTCATTCGTTTTTCGACCAAATTTCAAACAATTATTACAGTCCATCGATCACTTTTTCAGCTACATTGTGAAATAAAATTTCAATTTTTGTTCAGTAAAACAAAAGTTATGAATTATTTACTGGTGTCTAAGATCGTAAAAATTCGTAAGGAGGTGGGCGATGTTTTTTTATGATTGCCATCTATGGCAGTCACGTCGCTTAAGCGACTAGTGGTGCTACTAATTCACTGCTGTCGTGAAAAGAGTAGTGAAACAGAGAGAATGAAAGCAGACCGGCGCCGTACATTGTTTTACATGTGTGTATGTTATGTTTATGGGGGCAAAACAATATGGCTGAAATTAAACAAAGAACAAGTGAATTTACTGGTAGCCTCGAAATATCTAGGATTACAATGGAAAAATGCGAGCATGAAATGTAATATGGTTAAGCTTAAGCCTGAAAGGAAGGGATAAGCTATTCTAGTAAAAATAAATAAATTTATAACTTAAAATATTACAGCATTAAGATTTTTTAATTGAATTCATAACATTATATAATCAATTCTTCATGCTCGCATTTTTCTATTATAAATATATATATATATATATATATATATATATATATATATGTATATATACTTTATTTACTCAGATAAAATTAACATACGAAAGTATAAATCTGTGCGTAAACTTTAATTATTTACTTCAAAAGTGCTAAATACGTAGTTAGAGTTAGTTAGTAAGTTATAAAATATATATGGCGATTAAGCTACACTGAATATTCTGCGTTGCATCCACTCTAGGTCTCTTCATACTCATGCGCTATAACCTGTATATGTATATGTGTGTGGGGGGCGATTTATCGGAATCGGAATCGGGAATCTGAAAAATAGGAACTAAGTGGGTATCGAAGTAGGTATCACCTTAGAAAAATTTGTGCCTATTTTTCGATATTTTAATTAACTTTTTTCATTTGATTTTTTTAAACAAAATCTTTAACAGCTTGAGTTACTGATAAAAGAAAAATATTTATGATTTTAAACAACATATTAACCTAAAGTTAAATGGTCTCATAGCAAAGTCAGGTAAATATGGTGTATTACACAAAGTCTTTCACTCAAGTTGGTGTGTGATAAACCTGACCACACGCGCCTTATGCGTCTATGAGTTGTAATCAGAGAAAAGCAAACGTTTGCGATTTACCAGTGCAAGGTATTTTGCACATGTTTAAATTGCTGCGAGTATAAGTCTGCAGTAACCATTTGACTCGTTGGTATGAGTTCATAATGAACCACGTGACGACCTGTCCACGGACATAAAACATAATCTTGCATGATTGCATAGAAGGTGTGCAATGGGATAATGAGGAGGCAACCATTGTCTGGAAAGCTTCAGAGTTTCATACAGATCACACTTTTCATCTTCGGTAAGTAGTCGATTGCATAATAATACTGGACGGTGGCGAGTACGCAAAGAGCATAAAACAGGATATCTAGATACCTTATCTTTTTAACGGTGCTCTGCTTCTAACTACGTAGTACGATGTGTGTTTTTTTAATATATAATATTATATTCGTACATTAAGCTATCCGAATTTCAAAACAATTGCTACACGCATTTCGTTTATATTTCCACTTAATTTAAAGAGAAGGAACACAGCACTACAGCTTCATTTTAAAACGTCTATCGGAAAAAATGAATCCAAGTAACATGATTATGTAGTAGAACTAGCATCTCCTATATGTAGCTCCAATTACCACCTTAATACGCGTCCTAAATTGGGAGCATGAACCTTCCACAAGTGCCGGCGGGAGCTCAGCCAATACTCAGCCGATAGCGGTGATTAGGCTGGATGATGTGCGGTTAGAGCTCAGGATGGTGATGTTCTCAACGTATGGCCAAACGAAATCATCCAGCGAATTAAGATCGGGGGGGGGGGGTGAAGCAAGTAATTTTATGGTACAAAGTCGTAGCACTCCTCTGAATTTTAGCTTCTCTTTGGATTGTGGGCAAAACAAATAATTGTCCAAAAATATTAATCGTATTAAAATACAGTAAATAATCTGTAATAAATCAAAAATAAAAGCTAAAATATTCTGCCGTAAAATATGTTTAACTATATTTAAAATCATGCAAATAAATGATAGCAAAAGTAAAAACAAATACTTGGTGCCATCAGCTAGAATTATATGTATAAATATATAAATATATATATTTATATATATATATCCCTCCACACATACACACAACACACACACACACACAAATAAATTTTTCACTGGATCACCGTATCAGAAAAGTTTTTAAAAAAAAACTCCAGTATGGGCTCAAGTCGCAGCAGAATGTAGTCCTAAAACCATCAGAAGCCATCTGAAAATGATGGGTTTCAATCATTTAAAGCGACTACAGACACCACGTCTTCTTGAGCAGCACAAAACTAACCGACTTAAATATGCCGCCAAATACCAGACATGTAATTTTCTCCGATGAGAAAAAGTTTAATCTATATTGTTCAGATGGATTTCAACACTATTGGCATGATAAAATATGCCCAAAGAGACTTTTTCAACTCGGCATAGTGGAGGAGGGTCTTTAATGATCTGGGATGCATTCTCGTCAGCTGTGACCCTAAAGGTGCAAGTAGGGAAAGGCCGGCAAACATCATTGAAGTACATTTCAAGCTTGGAAAAAAATGCAAGCAAGACTGAAGGTCCACGTCTGTGAGGAAGAAACTGGATTTTCCAGCAAGACAGCGCTGCGATACACACTTCTCGACAAGCACGAGAATACTTTTCTTCAAATAATATGGAATTGTTAGATCATCCAGCATGTTCTCCGGACATCAATTCCTTTGAAAATCTTTAAGGATGGATGGCAAAAGAAGTGTTCAAGGAACTTTCTGATTCAGTTTTCAGTACATGGGACAACATTTTCTTGAGTTATACTTATATATATATATATATATATATATATATATATATATATATATATATATATATATATATATATATGTGCACTAGCAAAATACCCGTCGTCGACTGGGTTCAAAAACAGCCTACAGAAAATGGACTCTGATTTATAAAAGTATGATAGCTTATGAAAAGAAAGGGTTGTAAAGAGATAGTTTCGAATTTGGGGGTATCAAAGCAAAGCAAAATATGATGAAAGTAAAAATAAAATAGGTAAACCCCATAATTTATTATACCATCCATGTTCACGCTGAAACACTTATCACAATATTCTGTGGATCAATATTAAAAAATCTTGTTAAACTTTGTGACATATTTTCATTCTATGGTAGTCAGGCGCGAACGAACACACCATAATTGTATTATACCATATTTCTTTAAACTGAAACATAATTATCCAAGTATACTTACGCAGATAGATATGAAAAGTCTTTATTAAAGTTTGTGTCTATTTCCATTCTATGGAGGGCAGGCGATGACGCTGAGCCCACAATTTTTATATACCATCCCTATTTTAGTTAAAGCATACTTATCAAAGTATTATTATGTACGTCTATATCAAAAACCCTTCTAAACGTTTTTTTAATGTTTTATTTTTTATTTCCATATTTTGTGGACCAGGTGCGTACACAGACCCTACAATTTTAATGAATCATCATTATGCCAGGTCAAACATACCCATTCCTGTGTCTCGATACATATTCTATCATTATATGTGATCAGTTTTCTATAATAGTCAACCATATAGGAGCCTATTCGTGAGCAGACAAACACATAGACATTAAGCTTTATATATATATATATATATATATATATAGGTACACACATACACACACATATATAAATGTGTGTATATCTCTGTCTGTCTCTCTCTTTATATATATATATATATATATATCAAAGTATAACTCAATAAAATTTTATATATAAAATTTGTACTATTGTATCTGTATATATATATATATATATATATATATATATATATATATATATATATATATATATATATACGGATAATTATATTTGCATGTATATAATAACATATGTGTTTATAGAATGCAGCTTGATTTAGAATTAATATAAAAACAGACTCACTTTAGCTGAAGAAGTGATACGTCCCCTACGTTATAGGAACTAGTATTCCTTGTGTGTTTGTTTAGCTTCTTGTAGACTGTCTGTGTGTCGACAAGGTAGATCAGTCTTCGAAAGTTATGATTTAGGGGAACGCGATATGTCGACGGGAAAATCTATGTCAAGTTATGGGTCATCTTCTAGGTGAGATAATGTCATACAATGCTTAGAATATTACATAAATCAGGTATCGGCTTGTTGGAAATAGAAAACGCCATAGAATGTAGATATTGACCTGGGAAAAGAAAAGAAAGAGTAATGCCCAGTGTGGTGACAAGAAAATTTGGGCTGGAATAATAATAATAATAATAATAATAATAATAATAATAATAATAATAATAATAATAATAATAATAATAATAATAAAAATAATAATAATAAAAGTTAATAATAATAGTAATATTAATATTTATAATAATGTTAATAATAAAAAGTCCACAATGATAATGCAAGTTAATAATAGTAATAATAATAATAATAATAATAATAATAATAATAATAATAATAATAATAAAAGTTTTAAGTATAAGAAAAGTTTATAATAATAATATTAATATTAATAATAATAATAATAATAAAAACTTCAGTATAATAATGCAAGGGAATAATAATAATAATAATAATAATAATAATAATAATAATAATAATAATAATAATAATAATAAAAGTTAATAATATTAAAAGTTAATAATAATAATAATAATAGTAATAATAATAAAAAGTACATAATAATAATGCAAGGTAATAATAATTATAATAATAAAAGTTAATAATAATAATAATAATAATAATAAAAAGTGCATAATAATAATGCAAGTTAATAATAATAATAATAATAATAATAATAATAAAAGTTAAAAATAATGATAATAAATTAATCATAGTAATAAAAGTTAATAATAATAATAATAATAATAAAAGTAAATAATAATAATAAAAGGTTAATAATAATATTTATAATAATAATAATAAAAGTTAATAATAATAAGATAAAATATCATTAAAACAAAAACAATTGTAATAATACTAATATTGATAATAATAATAATAATAATAATAATAATAATAATAATAATAATAATAAAATAATAATAAGTTAAGAACGTTATTAAACAATAATGATATATCAACACCTCGAACTATATGACAGGCAAGATGATTCCCATTTTAATTGAAAAGCTTGGCAACCAGAAAAACGCCAGGATAAATGGCTTAATCAGATTAGCAAGACAATTTCTTTTACAATTTTGCAAAAGTCTGGCCTTTTGGGAACGGCGATAGTGTTAAAAAAGCTTGAATGTCTACAGTCAAAGAAAGTGACCTGATGTTAATAAATAAAATCAAACTAAAAATATCCAAAGATTGAAACTACTACTACTACTACTACTACTACTACTACTACTACTAATACAACAACAACAACAATACTAATAATAATAATAGTAAGATGAAGAAAGAAATATAACACGAATAAGAATAATATAGAAGATAAAGTAGAAAACGAAAAAAGGAAAAAGGACAAGAAAAGAAGAGGAAAACGAAAGAAGACGAAAAATAAATAGAGGAAGTGGAAAAGAAACAAGAAGAAAAGCAAGGAGGAAAAGAATTATAATGAGGAGACGGAGAAGGAGAAGCAACGAAAATTTTTTTTTAAAAATGAACGAGAAGAATAATGGAAGAAAGAATGAGGAAATAATAAGAAGAATTAGGTTAAGAAA
Source organism: Euprymna scolopes (assembly GCF_053919585.1). Classification (NCBI taxonomy): domain Eukaryota; kingdom Metazoa; phylum Mollusca; class Cephalopoda; order Sepiida; family Sepiolidae; genus Euprymna; species Euprymna scolopes. Next base: position 126,419,316 of record NC_136497.1, on the reverse strand, counting down.
ATATGGAAGAAATAGAGAACACAGGACGAAAAGGGGAGAAAAAATTATTAAAAGGCAGAAGAAAAGAAGAAAAATAAAAGAATAAAAAGCAGAAGTAAAGAAAGGGAATGGTAAAAAAGAAATATAAAAACAATAAGAAAACAGAAAAAAAAGACACAGAGAAAAATAAGAAAAGAGAGAGAAAGAGTAAAAGAAGCCAGAAAAAAAACAGTGTTTAGAATTGGAAAGTTTCCGATGGGTAACGATTCTGTACAAGTTCTGGAGATGAAGGCAAAGAGTAAAGATGTTCTCGTGTTAAACAAAAAAAAAAAAAATTGTGAGCGAGAACGCTAAAAGATTAAATATTTTTTAAGGATTAATTCTGGTTTCTAATTGGTTGCTAGTAAAGCGTGGCTCAATTTGATTGGCCATTTCGTATCGACAGTGTATACAGGGTGAAAAAAAACAAACAAAAAAACGGTCCCAACTCTAATTAGGCCCCGTCTTAGTGATTTGTCCGAATGAAATGAAACTTTGTTCATAACTAGTTTATTATATTCAAAACACTAGAGTCTTTTGCCTTTTTTTCTCCATTGCCTGTAAAATGCTCAGAAAAACAATTGAATGTCCTCTTTTTTATGGGGGGGAGGTCACCCTGTATAAGTAAAACCTTTCACATTTCTTTTATCATACTCTAATAGATAAAAAAATTACAACAGAGAACGAAGTAGAAAATAAAATATGATAAAGAAAAAAAGAACAAGTTATAAATTAGAATAAAGAAATTGATGAGACGAATAAGAAGACGAAATAGAGAGAGAATAAACATTGAAAGAACAAGAGTAACACTTCTACAGAACAATTGCTACAGCCATTCCTTCTATGTTTCAACTTCATAAAAAGGCACATAAAAAACTGACAGAACTTCATTGGTCACATAGCACACATACATACACTCACACACAGTTATATATAAATACACACACACACACTCATATATATATATATATATATATATATATATATATATATATATATATATATATATGCGTGTGTGCAAACTTCTCAGGGAAAATAAATCTGATGCATCTATAAGAAATAAGAAAAAAAGTGACCGAGCTAAGCACATAATACAGGATTTCCACTTGATATGCTGATGTTGAATACTGCCTGATTGCTTCTTGACAGAGTACAAAATAGAACGATAAAATTTGATAAAACAACAAAACTATAACTTCATTTTTAAACATTTATTGAAAAAATAAATTCAGATTCCTTGAATATGTAGTAGAACTGTTAGCTATTCAATGTAGCTGACTTCAGCTACAATCACCATCTCGATACGTGTCCGAAACTAGGAGCATGCCTTTTCAACATTCACCGGCGAAAGACGGTGATTAGGCTAGGGTTAGGTGTTGTGGGACGGCATATTAGTGATGTTCTCAAGGTATGACTAATTTGGAAGAATAAGCGAAATAAAAGGTAGAAAACCATGAAGAGATAAAACAAAATGTTCAAATCTAGATTCCGACCTATCACCCATACTCAACATCCCGTTTCTGTTTTACAAATACTTTAATGGAATGGTCTGTGATGAATTCCTGACACTTTTACCCCCTCGACGTATATGTCTCGGCTTACAAACAGCAAAATCTCACCTCTTACCTGTCGTAATGTATACCTGCTGAAAAGTCATTTACATTAATAGTTTCTAACCTGTGACTGTTATACTTTAACATTTTCTTCCCTGTTTCCTGCTCTCGGAGCGTACTAACCTGCAAAAATTTAAATGTAATATGAACATACGTATCGCTGCGCAACTATCCAACAGTTCTATTTAAGGCATAATTTTAAAAAGTAGCATATTACGCCTAATTTTAAATACGCCTTGTTTGCTATCAAAAAAAGTAAATAGAAAGAAGACAAAGAATGTGGAAAATAAAGGGAATAAAAATAAATAAATAAATCAGCAGAAGGCAATGGGGTATGAAAATCGAAAGATATAAATCCCAAGAATTAAGTAACGGATGTAAAAAAAACAAAAAAATCAAAAAGTAGGAGAAATAAAAAAAAAAATAAATCGGAAAAAAAAATAAACAGACAAAAAATGTCGAAAGACAACTTGGTGAAGGGGAAAAAAGAAGAAGGTTGTTTGGTTCTCCCCATCGATAAATCTGATTATAATTCAAGTGACGACAATCATGGTTTCAGTTATGATGATGCTGATGACGATGATGGTTATGATTATAATTATTATTTTTATGATGGCTAGCAGGACTCGTTTCTTGGCGTTGCACGAGGATTTATGAAAGAATTTTAATATAATTTTTAAGACAACTTTTAATTTCATATATGGCTATTTCGAAAACTTTTCCGGCTGCTTACTGTAAACTATCGGAAGATGACAACATGACCGTAGTGATGTCGGAATCAATACAAAATTGTTTAATATAATCTTTTTAATTGAAATCGATCAAATCAAGACATGCACTATTTTATAAAGGGATAATAAATATGAAATCTAATATTTGGAGAGACGGGAAATACGAATTCATGGAGACCACTGGATCAACAAGTACAACGAGCTTGAACCAAGGAAATAAATCAGTCAATTACAGACATAACATAGCACAATAGTATTTGTAGAAAGTACTAGGACTAATAAAACCGTATTTGTAAGAGAAGTGTTATGGATAAGCGGAAATTATGACGAGGCCAAACAAATAACAGATACGTTTCTACATCTTATCGAGAAAGCTTAAGTTAAACTAATCCAAACACGAGAGTAATAGTTAAGAAAAAGGACCGATATTATCCTAGAGATAGAGTATAGTATTAAGTATGAGAAAATGCTTAAAGCAATAGAGATAACCGATTTTTCGAGTATTACAATTTTTGTTATTTTTTACAAAAGTACACAGCGTAGTATCAACATTAGCAACCTCCCACTGTTAAGAATGGTTTTCTGACCCCCCCCTAACATTGAACACCGTTCCTAAGATGCGGACGTAGAGGGTGTTTATTCCAGAAGCCGTTCCTCACAATGGATGTTAAAGGTTTTTTACACTACGCTTTGTATTGTCGTAAAATATTGGTTATTTTTTACGAAGTTTTAGTAGCCAGCGTACTATAACCATACCAACCTCCACCTGTTAAGAAGGACTTTCGGAGTAAACACCCCCGAAACCGAAACACGGGGTAGCTTTGACTTTTTTTTATTCCGAAAGAGGTTTTTAACATGTGGATGTCAGGGGTGTTCATAGCCCGGCGGCTATTATAATTAAAAATACTCAATTTTTAATAAGCAAATAATGGTTTTTTCAATAAATGATTAATACTTTTTTTATTAAGAAAGGCATTATAAACATGAGTAGCGTAGGGTTTTTTTTACACAGGGGTCACCACTTATCAAGGCCCGGAAGCCACTCAGGGATAAGGGTTATTGCAAGTACATTATGTTAGTGTGTTCTGTAATTATAGTGTACTTTCACCTAAATAAAATAAAAGTTATATTGTAAAAGTGCTTTAAAATTAAGAAGGCTATGTTACACAATAGCGCGGTAACATAAGTACATAACCGCCTTGTACTGATAATTTAATCATCAAATTTAAAGTGTAAACTGCAGTGTATATTATTCCATTTAAAAAAAAATCATCCCCTATGATTTTTATATAGTAAAATTAACAAAATATCGAACTGCTGTGTGTTTTAGTGTTTAAGTGAAAAACAAATACCAAATATTTAAAAAAAAAAAAACAACAGAGTAATCCAGCGGTATTATTTTCATAAGAAGGAATTTGTTAAACTTTGAGACATTGTTTTGAACAAAGATGGCGGCGTAGTTCAGATCAGCAACCAAGATGGCGGCGTAGTTTAGATCAGTAACCAAGATGGCGGCGAAGAATTAAATGCGGTCCGTGACGTAGCCAGCGGCGAACTGATTGAATCCAAAATTCGACAATTTTTATAATAATTTTGCGACGTTTTCATTGGTTGTTTAGCACAGCCGTTGGTTATAAAAATGATTGGCTAATCCATTCGTCTCATACCCCCATCACAAGTCAAAAACATTTTACAGAATTAATAGCGGAAAATCAGAGGAAAACTCATAGGTATCAGTGAATAAATAAAGTCAGTTATTTACATAAATGCTGACTGTTATCATCAACGCTTTTAATTGTTGTTTCATGTCATTTCGATACACTATTCCTCTTGCATTCGTCTGGTTATTAACTGCGACGGTGTAGGAATAATGAATCTCGTAATTGAATCATCAGACAAGGTTAAGGGAGTAGTTGTCTTTAACTTTCTGAAACAACCACGCTGAAAGATGAGGGCAATGCTCCTGATTTTAACTGAACATCTAACTAAACAAATGAATATAAAATTAAAAAAGGAAAGAAGACTTGTCGAATAGCTGGAGATAGCAAACTGGATGCGAGTAGATTAACGCAAACTACTGCGAAAAAATGTCACGTGATAGACAAACAACCGAGTAAACTGCTAGACGAATGGGCTAACATGGGATGCAGCGTCGCATACGGCAAGTAATAAATGAATAGGGAGAGTGTGGGAGAGAGTGAGAGTGAGGGGGAGATAGTAATGCCGGTAGTGAGTGAATAAAAAAAGCAGTTTTACGTAAGTTGAGACATGTTTAGTCATGTGTTTCCGTGGCCGAATAAATTTAATGACAGAAGAAACGACAATATATTATCGGTAAATTCTCGAAATCCAAAGGCAATGTGGATAATCTAGAAAAACAAAATAAATAGAAACAAATCGATATTAAAATAAATGCCAAATCGATATTAAAATAAAATGTTAAAATAAAGTGTCGACATATTTATTTAATGGCGAGTGATGCGAATAGCATAATAGGAAAATGTCTACGTCGCAGCTTATCAGCTGTGCCGTATTTCGGCGAGGGAGAAATTATTATCTAGGAATAAGAAAAATGATAATATTATGTATATATATATATATATATATATATATATATATATATATATATATATATATATAATGATGATTATAATGATGATGGGTATTGTGTATTCTGATAATGTTGATTATTATTATGATCTTTATTATGATGTGAATAGTTAATATTTTTTTATTATTATGACGATTATTACGATGATTATGATTGTGAAAGTTATTATTATGATTAGGTTTATGTTTATGATTACCATGATAATTGTGATGATTGTTTATATTATGTTTATGATGATTACTATGATACATGTGATGCTTTTAATGATGACTATTATAATAATAGTGACGATTATGATGATTATAATTGTCATGGTTATTATTATTATGATGCGTCTGATCATTATGTTTATGATGATGGTGATGATAATTACTTTTTTGATGATTATTTTGATTGTGATGATGATTATAACTATGCTGATAAATGTGATTATTATTATTATTATTATTATTATTATTATTATTATTATTATTGCAGTGGGCGTTGTTTAAATACTGCAGCTGTTGTTGCTGCTTCTATTGTTGCTGCTGCTGACGATGATGACAAGAAATAGATACCAGGCACTAATAAACAAACCAAAACAAAGATGCAACACGGGGATAGAATTCAGCTGAGCGGATACATTCACTAATCCTCAACAGACTATTTAAGTTAACTCAGTCTTTATCAGGAATTAAACCAAGCGACACATAACCATGATTTAATGTTAAACATTGGTTAGCCCCGACAAAACAGTTGAAATCATATTCTGTGCTGGGAAAAAATTACGGATTGATGAAAGGAGAATAAACTTTCGCAAGGAAAATTATATATTCATGTAATTGCAACATAATAAGCTTACTAAAATTTAAATTCGGCAAGCATAGCGAATACTAAGCGAGTAAATACCTGCTGGATGTTATGCATGAAACAAAGAAAGTCTTCACGAAATTACTTCACAGTAATCACAATGTAATTCTTTACCACTGACACCGACATTTATATTTTTCATTGAAACTGATAGTAAAATTACCTACGTGTGTCCAAAACTACAAGAAAATTCCACGAAAATAGATTTTTTTCTAGAATTACCAGTCTTTGGAACACAATACCGCGGAGCTGATTCTCAACCAATTGTAACGTTGTTATTTTCACATCTAATGTAAAAAATGACTTATTGAGCCATCTTTTTCAATAATCAAACTCTACCAGAGTTCATTCATTATTGTTGTCACACCGGAGCTCTAGAGTTCATTAATTCTTACGCTTGAGAGGCAAGCGGGTCTTGTAAACCGGTGATCTTAAAAGTAATAACATTTATTGTGAGAACCGCTCGAGTAATAAAAATAACAAAATCTACATTAAGAGACTATTCTGAGAACTGCTCGAATATTATAGACGCCATTTCGCAAATAAAACAAGTAACAAACAAACAAAACAAAATAGAATAACTTGTATTATCTTCAACATTTTATAATTGAGATATATATAAATACAAGAAATATACAGACTCTAACGAATGCAATAGTAAAATCGAATGACAAAAACAATAGAAACAACACAACCATATTTTAACATGTTTCTGTTTTTCTTCCATTTTTGTTACGTACATAATTCTTCCCATTGAGTATTAATCGATTGTTTATTGAAATGTAAATACAATAGTGGGTGCGAATCCAGAAGTTGACCAAAGATCAAGCACGAATCTCCCAGCAGTTAAGTTGAAGTTGTCATAAAAGCAATCGGAAATGGTATACACCATTGATATAATCAATTAAATCATTCCAAGAAGTATATTTTCTTTGAATAAGAAAGATGAACTGCAGCACGCCATATGGAATTATTAAGTCAACTAAAGTAGAAGTAAGCAAAAATGGGAAGATTTGTGAAAAATGGTTTCGATCATAGGTGTTTCTAACAGTAAACAATGTGTTTTTCCTTCAAAACAAAAACTATTATACTGAAACGTTTCTTGTAAAATATGTATTTATACTTATCGCTGAGAAAAATAAAGAAAATATTTTATATACTTAAATAACGGTAATTCTTGTGTGACAGTGTTTTTTGTCAGCGTTTAGAATTTATCGTACGATAGTGTTCGTGGTGGCTTTTACGAAATCATTTCCGACTGCTTACTGCAAACTGACTGAAGATGACAGCACGACCGTAGAAAAGGGTAGGAATCAATAAAAAAAATTGACTAAGATAATCTTTTTAATTGAAACCGATCAAATAAAGGCATGAACTACTTTATGTAAAAAGATAATAAGTACGAAATATGATATTTGCAGAGACGGGAAATACAAATTGACGGAGACCACTGAATCAACATGTCAAACAAGCTTAAAACAAGAGAATATATCAGGCAATTCATAAGATTACATAGCATAATAGACTTTTTTAGAAAGTGCTGCGACTAACCAATCACGTCTATAAAAATGATTGTAGATAAGAAGGAATAATGAGAAAAAACAAAAGAAAGAGAGCAGGTGTAATGTCTCCGTTACTTGTTTAGAGATAGAGAAATAGATCTCCGATGAGGGAGAGACAAATATGAGTGAGCCCTCCATTCATTTGTTATTAAGAGTATATAGATAGCTTAAATATTTCCTGGGCTAGGGAGCTGATGTTGAAACAACGGTTGCGCAGTACAAATCACACTTGATCTAAACAGGTATTGCTATAGCCATGACTTGAAGAAGACCTTAAGAAATAGAAATATTATATTGGGTGTAGTATATATATATATATATATATATATATATATATATATATATATATATATACTTGGGTCTATATAATCTCGTCTAACTTTTCCCGTGTACGTGTGTCTCCTATGTATGGGTGATCATGATATCCTTTCTAATGACTTTTTTTTACATGGAGTTCACCACTTTTCAAGGCCCAAGCGACACTTATTGTGTGTACAGTAATCACTGGGATAGTGTAGTAATAGTATTGGAGAATTGATAATGTGTCATTTCTTAAGGTGGCGGTTAATCAGGAATTTGTTAGTGTTGGAATTGAAGACATCCGGGTTGAAGTCGGGAGGGAAACAGGCAAGCGGAACAGAGTTCCACAGACATGCACTTCTAAGAAAGAAGCTTTGTTCATGGAATCTACGTTTTGATTTAGGCACAGATAAGGAGTGGGGGAAATTATTGACGGTGGTTTCAGCTAGTCGGGTGTTTTTCGAAAAGATTGTTTATAATTATTAGTTCTTGCTCGATGGTCGTATGAACTTACTTTCTATTAATTACAGCCGTATTTTTACATATTAGTCTCTGTCTTTGTCTGCTGCGAAAGTCTCCAAGAGACTAAGGGGGATATTGTAGCGCTTGCGGGTGAGCTTGATGCAGTCAACGTAGCGTTTCTCCTCGCAGCCGACGTTGCGACCGCCGTTTGTGAGCTGACTGAAAATAACTCTTCCAGGTTGTCTTTTTGAGGGAATCCTGATGACGTAGCGAAAACATGAAAGCTGACGACGGATAAGGAGCGATTCTAGAAGCGCAACTCTAGCTCTCTTGCGCATCCTTGAATGGGACGCTTTACGTCACTCCTAGAGGCCGAAGATCTGTTTTAGTCATCTGATGTGAAACGACTCTAGGAGCCTGATGTAATAGCGATATGGAACACATGCCTCCGTACCATACAGAGGGGTGGGTATGACGACTGTCTTGTACACAGCAACCCTAGTATGTGTGCTGAGATTGCAGTTGGCGAATACTCAGTCATTAAGGCGACCAAAAGAAGAAGAGGCGGGATTAAATCGGAGCTGGACTTGATTACTAAGGTGGCAAGTAAATAAGAGACTCGAGTCATAGTAAGGGAATCTGCTGATATTCTTAAGAGGGGTACCATTGACGCTACAGATAGGAGAATCAGTTGGAGACATGTTTGGCAGAATTTCCGTCTTATTGATGTTTATAGGAAAACCACCTCGTATATTATACATACATATTTATACAATGGTCTTATTATTACCTTGTGATGTTCTAGCGTATGCGTGTGTGTATGAAACACATACATATATATATATATATATATATGTGTGTGTGTGTGTGTGTGTGTGTGTATTTAAATTATTATTTTCTACAGCGTCCAGCCATATCCTCCGTTCATTCATTGGTCTCTGTTCTGCATGAGTTGTACGCATATGGAACTATACGACAAACGCACTATTTCATGATGATACTTCTTCACATTCAGACTAAATATGCCGATGACGAATTGCTTACTGCTGACCTAAAGTTCTCTTGTTGCATCTCCGTGTTCTTATGCGACCCTGTCATGTCTCTCAAGGGTAACCGAACTCAACTAACTCGAACTCGACTCTCAACTCTCTGACTGGCTAACTAGCGATGTGCGTTTCCAATTATCCAGGTGTATGTGTGTGTTACTGTAATTCCCGTTAAACGCGGTGCCCAACATACACTCATTGACCTGTCTCGCAACAAAGGTGCACGCTCTGTCAACGAAAGAGTCCAAGTTTGATTATGTCATGTGTAACATTTAACATCTTTTTGGACTAAGTAAGTCGGGTTCAAATCAGAACTGCGTTAACCGCGTTAGTGATAGACATACACATACCGTTAGCCATTCAACATTGAGGATTTGATTTGTAGTCAAGATATTCACTCAATTAATCGTGACCCGTATGACACTATGAATATCTGAGTCATTAAGTACTGAGAGGGGGGCAAGATACAGATAGGAAATCTCTTACAATATACAATGAAATAGGAAGTAGCCAACAATTAATCGGTAGAGTGAACCTTTTCGATTTGACAATGACAATAGAAGCCTATAGAACAGAAAACACATGGAAATCAACGACACTTGACGGGAGTGAGGATTAACGGGATGCTTAGAAAGGAAATGGCAGCTTCCGGTAAGCCTGGGTGGGGGGCTTGACAGCAAGTAGCGCTGGACAACAGATGGAGAGATTTTAGAGGTGACAGCGGAAGAGAACTCGAGATGATCTTACGATTCACAGACAAGCCTAGCCTTGACGGAACGCTGATGACACACACTCTGATACTTACAGGTCCAGCCGTAAACTAGGTTTGACATATTGGTGTTGTATCTTTCCTGTTCTTTTACTTTGAGGACCAATGTGTTTTTCCCATCGACAGTCACCAGCGAGAAAATGACGATCCGATAATTAGAAGAACAGTTGACGAAAAATCCACGACACACGACGTTAAAAAGGCCGGTGGTCTGTCGGGGTCACACGTCTTATCACAATCAGCTTAAACTCGCTTTAATTCAGTGATCCAAGTCGAAGCTAAGTTTCAGCATAAGTATGTCTTCTTGACGCAAATATCAACACTTATCTTCGATAATCGGTGCCTGGCTTGTAAACAAAACGGGAACAGAATTATATCCCCAACTTGCATACGTTCCAAATTCCTCATTCCAATAAAAATTATATAATATATATTCTAAAGCATACATAAATGTTTTGTATTTAATGGTTTGTTTTACGAGATTCAAGGTGACGTAACGGATCAATATATGGTCATAACACGTTTTAGCATTGCCTCGTATACAATAAGGAAATGCTGACGATGGTCTGAACAAGAACGTTGAAAAGAACAACGAGGAGCAAGATAAAACCTGATATAGTGATCTTTGATTCAAACGATGCTATGGTAACGGGAAAGAAATTCACCTGCGATATCGCACAGGTATCGGATCTAACATCGTGTTTTTGTCGGTTTAATACAAAGAAACATGATATCGATTAAGCGATGTGAAAATAGAGAAAAAATAATAAATAGAAAAACGTGAACTCTGAGTCAATAGTAATCGATACATTGGCATCTCATACTTGCGGCTCGTTGGAAAAGTATAACATAAAAATGGTTTGGGAAGCAAAGGACATTGGATATTGATTGCTTCACCTGGGCAATGTGCATACGAAGTCGTAAATCATGTCTATTACACTGTGGCTGGCTTAAACAATGCAAAAAGACACGCATGCACGCACACACATGTGCACGCGCGCACGCACACACGCGCGCGCACACACACAAACACGCATATATATATATATATATATATATATATATGTATATATATATATATACTTTCAATTTGTCTTTACATAAGCAGTAATTTGTTGCTACACAGTCATGAGCAAAAATTCACTGCTTAGGTAAAGAAAAATTAAAAGTACAACTTGCTTTAATTCCGTATTGAGTACTCTTGTAATAATCTTGTTATATTCTACTGTTTACCTTACCTTTGAAAAATAGCAACCTCAAACCTCAAAATATAAGAATATATATATATATACATATGTATATATATATATATATATATATATATATATATATATATATATATATATTAAACGTTTAAAACAATATCAAAAGTTATTGACTCCTGCTGTTGGAAACATACTTTTCTTGTAATTAATTAATCTCCTGCGATCATTGTATTAGTTTACGGTCAAAAATACACACCTTCCTTAATATTATCATAGTGATCATCAGTTTTTCTCACGATATTGAAACGAAAGATTATATAAAATTACGCCCCTGCTGCAGTTTTGATCAAACAACACCTTCCTTATAAACAGAAACCAAAACGTTCCAGATATCGAATCTAGTTATTTTGTTCAACATTAATTTTTACATCCTATTCATGTGTCATTTTTGTTGGTTTCCTAAAATAATGTTTTGATTTTAAACAAAAATGTGTGATCTATGATAAATAATATCTCCTTTCGATTACACACCCACACTTAATTATATATATATATATATATATATATATATATATATATATATATATACATATATATCTATATATCTGTCTCTCTCTGTATATATATATATATATATATATATATATATATATATATATATATATAAGTTTTATATTTTTTACCGTATCTTTCTGTTAAGTTACATTATTGTTTCGGCTACACGGTCTTTTTTTTGGCTGTCTGTAGCGTCCTCATGGCCAGAAAAACGGCCGTGTACAATAATGGAACTTAAGAGAAAGATACGGCAATAAAAAATAAAACGCATATTTGCTCTACAACAGTATTGAGCACTTTCTGCAGTTTTTATTTATTATAATCTCCACTATATATATATATATATATATATATATATATATATATATATATATATATATATATATATATAAATATACTAGCAGTTCCGCCCGGCTTTCTTCGGGCCCTATGTGCACTTCATAAGTTTATCTGCATATGTACAGCATGTGAATATGTACGGTAATGCCTTTCTATATAATAGGCTTCCTAACTACGATAGAAAAAGTTAGTAGAGACCGCAGACGTCATTTTTTTAAACTTTGACTCCAATTTTGATCCCTTTACATTTATTGTTTTGGGCTCAAATAAAATTAAAATGTCCAAGTCCAAGTATTCTACATGTAAAATTTCAAGTGTTTAGACCCTAAATTGTCGAAGGAGTTTGGTAGAGTCTGCAAAGGTGTCAACTGACTTCTTATCCGCCAAGTTTTCGCTCAGAAACTGATTAAAACGCTTGCTTTATGTCTTATTACGTTTTATGTAAAATTTAAAATATTTATACTAAAAATTGACTTCATAGTTTGCTAGACACCTTTGTCTCCTTGGAAGCTAAATTTTGAGCAAACCACGATCAAAGCTTGACCCATACCTGAATACATTTTGGCTGAGTAATTTGGTAAAGACCACAGAGGTCATTTTTTTTTAATTTGACCCGAATTATGACCCCTTAACATTTACTGTTTTGACTTCAAAACGTATTACAAAATTAGATCCATGTTAATATAACGAATATCTAAAATTCCAAGTGTTTAGACCAAAAATTGGTGGATGAATGTTATAGAATTCTAAATGGTCAAATCGTTTTATTTTGACAACTTACCAGCCCAATTTCTGGCCTAAACCCAATTTACACAGATTTTTCCAACACTCACTACCGCGTGTATTAAGTCTAGAGTATCTGGAATTAAATTTGACAGTGTTATTTGGTAGGGCAGTGTACACAGACAGAAACACGGACAGACAAACACAGACATTGTCAGTTTTATATATATATATATACTAGCAGTTCCGCCCGGCTTTGCTCTAGGCATATATACTGTCCATAACCTCATGTGCATATGTATATCTAAAAAGTGTGAATATGTACGGGAATTCCTTGTGTTTATAATAGGTGTCCTTAACTACTATACAGAAAAGTTAGTAGAGACCGCAGGCGTCATTTTTTTACATTGGACCCTTATTTTGACCCCTAAATATTTATTGTTTTTGGCTCAAATAAAATGTAAATGTTTGACCTGTGTTCAGATTACACACATCTAACATTTAAAGTGTTTATACAGAAAATTGGCGGAGAAGTTTAGTAGAGCCTGCAAAAGTAAACTCTTTCAAATCTGACATTTTGGCAGTAAAATTTTCGCCCCCCAAAAAAGTTATATGTATGCCTGACTACACTTTCTGTAAAATGTGAAATGTTTCGACCCAAAAGTTGCTTAATAGTTTGCTAATAATCGCAAAGGTCAAAACATTTGAACTTTGACACCCTGGCAGCAAAAACAGATTAAAAGCTTGCCCCATGTCTGAATAATCTTCACGTAAAATGTCAAATGTTCAGACCTAAAATTGCCTGAGTAATTTCGTAGCCATTGTAGAGGTCACTTTTACAACTTTGACCTCAGTTATGACCCATTAACATTTATTGTTTTGTGGCTCAAATTAAATTATCAAGTTTGATCCATGTTCAAGTAACCTATATCAAAAGGTTCAAGTGTTTAGATTAAAAATTGGTGGAGAAATTTTTTAGAATTCTCAAAAGTAAAATCGTTGAACCTTCAGCCATCAACAGAAAAATGTCTGCCGAAACTTAATTAAACAGATTTTCCCAAATCTCAATACCCCTTATGTCAAATTTCGAGTTTGTAAATCAAGAATTGACAGATTTATTTGCCAGGGAAATGAACACAGACAGACATATATTTTCACTAATATATTATTTATATAGACAGGTACAAGTATTACATACAGGCTACACTAAACATAATAGTGTTTCTGAGCAAATTGCTTTATTAAAAAAACAACTATTTTTCATAAGGCGAGAGAAATATCTAGAGCAGCTTGTTCTCAAAACCGGTTTAGTGTATATATAATACTAGTCTATATAAATAAAAATAATATATTTATTTCTTTTTTTAAGACTCCTTATAACCTCGTTTTATTTCATGGATACATTTTACCTGATATATATATATATATATATATATATATATATATAATGTTTTAATATATATATTGTTTTAGTATATATATATATATATATATATATATATATATACAAACATAGTAATTCGAAAATTATATATATATATGTATATATATATATATATATATATATATATACACCAACAGGATGAATATAAATGAATATATTCTACAGACTCTTACTCACACACACACATTCACACCCACCCACACTCACCCACAATCACACGCACACGCACACACACCCACACACCCACACACACATATATATATATATATATATATATATATATATATATATATATATATATATATATACAGAAACATGGTACATAAAAATGAAGTATATATGCACAAACATAGTATATTGTAAATGTAAAATAAAACCTGTGCGTTAACGATAAGATGTACTAATCAATAAATACTTCTAATAATGATTTATAATAAATGAAAAAACATCACTGATTTTTTTAGGATAGGCTGTTTTCAGCCGATTGTAAACTGTTATAAAAAATGAATCTATGCTTAGTATGTGCTTTTATAAAATAGAAACATATTAGTAAAACAATTTTTGTGATACCTGTTACGCAACAGATCAATAAGGACGTAATAGCTCCACGTCAGTGTAATTCAATTGAGTACTCTTCAAATAAATGTAATGAGTAGGGCTATGACAAGAGAATATTCTTATCATGGTTTTTAAATTACAATGAGAGATATTGAGGACGAAAAAAACTAAATAAAATAAATTGAGAAAACAGATATTCAGAATATAACTACATATAAATAAAGAACCGCATTAGAATAGCCTAGAAAGTGTGCAATTTTACAAAAAATGCCTTTGTTTATGTGTTTATGTTTGTATGTCCGACTATAAATCAAAGCCAATAAAAATACACAGAAAGTTAGTATTAGCATTAGCCCTGACCTTTATATGGAATTTAGAAAATACTCCGTTATTTTTAGGCCTGGCAATGAAGTTAATATAAAAAACACATATCTAGTGCAATCAGAATGCTCATGACTACTAAAGAGATAACCAGATCAAGTAGTAATTTGTCCTATTTGACAATGTACAATATCTTACAGATTGCGAGATAAAAATATACTAAGTAAAAGTGTTGCTGACAAAAGGGTTATATGAATGATCTTCACAATACAGCGGGGTTGATCCGCGTATGTAAATGAAAACAGCTACGACGTCTAGCATAGATGATTTATATCGTTGTGAACAGAAGAGAAATGTTCTGTTATATAGCTGTCTATCGATCTAGTTATCTATATAACTTTGTATCTTGTTATCAATATATGTATCTACCTTTGGGCTTTTCTATATATTTATCTATAGATTTTTCCATTTTACTGGCGAGGTGAGCAAGAGATGAGCTGTAAAGCTATGTTTTGATAAATGTTGTCAGAACATGTCAAGGCGTAAACTCGACAAGCGCAATGATCAGAAGTATCTGATGAATTGACTGGAAGTACGTTTCTGTTATTACGTGCTCTAGTTAGCTGAGAAAATAGAAGAGTTGGAAAGAAGACGTCAAACAGAGTTTTACCAGTTGTACCTCCTTACGTGTCTCAGAATGGATACGAGAATTAACCACCCAAGCAAAGATAATCATTTTCCATTTTTCTGCGATGGATACTTGGGAAGTCGTAAAAAAACTATATAAAACCAACTATCGTCTTGAGGTTGAAATGCATTCGTCCACAGGTTCCAGTCTCCATCGAAGAACAGATGAAATTCCCAGGTAGACGAACCGACCAATAGAAGAGTTGGAAAGACGGCGACAAACAGAGTTTTACCAGTAGTTTACCAGTAGTGCCACCCAAGCAAAGGTATTCACTTACCATTTTTTTGCCATTTTTTTGCGATCGATATTTGGGAAATAATAAAATAAAACTACATAAAACCAACTATCGTCTTGAGGTTGAAATGCATTCGTTCACAGCTTCGAGTTTCCATCGATGAACAGATGAAATTCCCAGGTAGACGAAACGAGCAATGACGCAGTTGAAAAATTGATGAGGTATGTCGGAATACATGTATGTGTTTATGCATGTCTAACACACACGCACGCCACAAACGTAGACGATAACAGAACATAAATAGATTGCAACACGATAACTTGGCCTTAAGATAGTGCAAAAGTCAGTATATAGACAGTTAGTAACACGACGCTCAATTATATTACTCGTTTGTATGAACATCAACCCCAATCTAACCTCAACAGCAAATGGAATAAAGAATTAAAATAATCGACAGTAAACGAAACGAATGCATAGTTGCTGAAAACACAAATAAATGATTGGCTTTCGTCTATGTTATACCAGAAAGCAACATAGCGTGCAAAGGAGACAAGTAAACACCTTTTAAATACCTTGATCGTACTATCACCCCGGAGTGCATGTGTGACACAGAAATTAAGAAGAGAACTGGACAATGTAAGACAACATTTAACAGCATGAAATTCATTTTTACCAACAGTAAGATAAACGTTATCATAGCCTACGTATGGTCCATTCATCACTACGGTTGCGAATGGAGAACCCTAACCAAGGAGATAGAACAGCAACGAGAAGCTGTGGAGATGTGGTTCATCCGGAGAAACATAAAAGTCTTATAGACAAAATGAAAAACAAATGCAGAAGTAATTGACAAGGCTAGGTACTAGAGACCGCTTTTCAATACCATCGAAGAAAAACCGCTCAAACTTTTCGCATCAGGACTGACGGACTAGAGAAACTTATGAACTGGCCAAATATGCGAAAACAAGAGCAGAGGAAAGCGACGTACACTATTTACAGATATTTTAATCAAATTTGCAACGAATAATGATGCTACACCAAATGAGTTCATGAGAAGACCGAGAACAGAGAAGAATTGAGAGCCATGATCGTCGATGTCTGCAAAACCAGACAGGACACTTGAAGAAGAAGTAGAAATCGATGCAAATATCTGTGTATGTATGTGTTTACGTCAATCACTGTGTGCCATTGAAATCGGTGAATCTCAGATCTGTGAATCTTAACAACGATTTCACCATACGTTATAAATATTTGAAATAAAATCAACGAGACTCCATCATCCGCACTATAATTATCATCAACATCATCACTTTTAACAGTCCGCGAAAAGGAACTTCTCCGTGACTTTCTTTCTATTTCTTTTGTTTCTAGCAAGACGTGACAAAATAAGAGTATCATGGCTATCGATGCCGTCTTTTTCATCTCGTCCTGACCTTTTCTTAGTTTTTTTTTTACCGTTGTTTTCAGGTAGATTCGTAGGGCTATTTGCAAATTTGAAAATGTAACCTGCTCGTCTGTGTACAAGCATTCGTATGATAGTGAAAATGTCGTTTCTTCTAGTTGCTGTTTTATGGATGTGTTAATTTTATTTTTAAATAAGGTAAGGAGTATAATGCGTCTTATTTTACTTTTGGATTCAATTTTGCATACAAAATTAAATGATAACATTGTCGCCGTAGAGATAACGGTATGATTCCATTTCCGTTCGAGGAAAAATGTATTGCTCTATTTATTGCAGACCATTTAAAAGTTTGCCAGTTTTGTACATATTCAAGTCTTCTATCGTTAAAGGTGACTCAATATTAAACGAGTGAGATCGAAGATGCGCCGCTTTACAGCTCATGATCTCTAGCGATCTGAGTTATGAGAAAAATACTATTAGCAACATCCTAAAAATGCATCGCTTGGTTGCTCCGAATCACAGGACCGTACCCAGGATGATGAAAACAATATGTGCGGTCACGGTTATCATCTTTCGTGTGGCTTCAATTAGAATCACATCATGTAACCTCATATTTTCTAAGTAGGCTTAAAAGTCAACAAAAGTATATCTGAATGTGCTGAAAACTGTGAGGATCTATTGGTACAATCGGTTGACCAGTGACAGATCCTGGGTGTAGCAGCTGGACTCGGCGCCGGCCCACACGTCCAAAGAGACCCGGGATTTGCTTCAAAAGTAGTGCTACGATTTTGTACCCTTCTCTTATAAGCCACACTCTTCCCCCGATCTGAACCTGCTGGACTATTTCATTTGGTCATACGTCGAGAACATCACCAACAAGACCTTCCACAACACAAAAATCATCCTGATTGCCGCTCTCCGGCGAGGATTTTCTGAGCTCTCGCCGACGATTGTGTAAAAGGCACGGCCCCCAGTTCGGACCCGTATCGATGTGGTATCTTAAGGTGAAGAGCGCTTAGCTGTATAGATGTCAGCTATACTACATAATCAAGTTGCATTAATTTATTTTTTCAATAAAAGTTTTAAATAAGGCTGTAGTGTTATTTACTTTAGGGCGACAATTTTATCGTTCCCCTGGTGTATTATTGTCTGCTCGTGACTAACAAGTATATGACATGAGAGGCATGATAGACTTCATTTAATGTTCATAGAGTAATTTATACACGCTTTTTTACCACGGAAGCAGCGCTTATAATATCCACAATCATAAAGTGATTACGGATTAATGGGTGCCAGAAATACGCTGAGGAAGACGCTTAATGAGTTATCGGTTGGAATTAAGCTAGAGGTTTATTATTTAAGAGCTCGGCTGAGCAAGTACTTTTTTGTATTAAACTTTCTAAAAAAAAGGTGTTATAGTCAGATGGGAAGTAGCCCACAGTATTGTATCCCACAGACAGGGATTTGGAGAAAATAAACTTTTCTTATGAATTATTTGGTAGCATAGTTAGAGAGTAAGAGAAATTCTCGTCTCTTTTATCATGACGAATATTTCTTGCGAATGTTTTTTTCGAAAACCGTATTAGAGATTGAAACTTAATTAAGCACCTGTTATAAACAAAAAAAAAACAAAACAATAAAGCAGAGATAGATTCGCAAAATCGCTTTTCTGCTAAAAAGAGAGTAGGGAGAAAAATGGTTATAGCCTACTAGATACTGAAGCCGGTATTGTAACATGCTAAACCAAGAATGGTTATGCTTAGCAGGTGTTTACAAGATGTGGCGAAATTACTCCATTTCATGGTTTATTTTCTTATTGTGCAGGTAGATAATTGCGTCAGGTATGATATATTTTCTGGAGTGGTACGACAATTCGATTATTTTGGAGCCGCGTTGGTAATTAATCTGCCGGAAAAGTTGTTTTTTTTTAAGATCAGAAGTGATGATCTGTCTCAGATGTTTCTTTTTTCAAACCAAACAAGGCATGCCGCAACTTGGCCGTAAAGGACTTCACTGCTGATGCAATTCTCTCTCTATATATAAGAGCCAGGTAGGCCCAAGGATGGATTACTGTTGCCATATCTGGGCAGGAGCTGCTAGAAAGGACTTATCCTGTCTTGATAGAGTTCCAAATAGACTTCGTAGTTCGTAGGGGATGCTCTTTTCTCTTCCCTGCAACCTTTTCCTTACAGAAGATATGTTGTGAGTTTGTCTCTGCTTTATCGTAATTTTTATGGCAAGTCCTCGACTGAGCTCGAATCTATGGCCCCCTCTCCCCAAACATTCACAAATAACACGCGTCTTGCAGTAAACACTATCAATAAATTCCCCAACTATTTATCTGTGCCTTAACCTAAACATAGATTCCATAAACAAAGCTTCTTTCTCAGAATTGCCCGCCTATGGAACTGTCTAACGTTTTCCTGCTTTCTAACTTATTAAAAAACGGTCGTCTTCAAGTCTAACGTAAACAAGTTCTTGATGAGCCGTTTCATATAAGTTAACAGATTTACCGAATTTCCTTTACTAACGATTACTATATTGTCCAATTTCTACTGTATACTTTTTAAACCTCATCCCCGAGTGGTCTCTTGGCCTTTATAAGTGATGATGCCTACGTAAAAAAATGAAAGCGTGCCTACGAAAAGGTTAACAAAATTATGGTTTACGTAACCTTAAACTTCTGCATATAAATACCGTCAGGGAAGCAGATAGCAGAAAGGAAATTCAAAAGTCTAGATGTTCGAGGAAACAGCCTATCTATTTATCTACAAGAGTGAAAATATCTGTCTGTGTGTTGATCTGTATATATTTCCCTCCCAAAAAACAATGTCAATTTTCGGTCTAGAGACTCGAGATTTGACATAGGGACTAATGAGATTTTGGAAAATCTTTTTAATTTTTCGGCCATAAATTTAGCTTGCAATGGGTTAAAGTTCAACAATTTGGCCTTAGAAAACTCCTCCACCAATTTTGGATCTAAATACTTGAAATTTAAAATGTAGGTAACTTGGACAGAGATCAAACTAAATAATTTGATTTGGCGCCCCCAAATGTTAAGTGGTCAAAATTGGGGTCAAAGATTAAAAAAAAATCACCTCTGCGTTCTAGTCGAAAATTTTGAAATTTTACATAAAAAGTATTCAGAGATAGGGCAAGCTTTTTGCTCGGTTTGGGTAAAAAAAATTGAGCTGCCACGGGATTAAAGTTCAAAGGATTTTACCTTTGGAGTGTTTATCAAACAACTCAACCAATTTTGGGTGTAAACATTTGAAGTTTATGTTACAAAAACAGGTCCCCTTTTCTTGTAATGAGTAAAAATGAGATAGGATAGAACGAGAATTAAACCTGGAAAAAATGCTCGGAAATAAGTCGGGAGTAAATTCAGGACGGTATTCCCATTGTTAGTTTTAATATAAAATAACAGATATGTTGGTTTGAAAAGGGATGCGATTGTTTAGAGATGTTATTGTAAACGGATTTTGATTGTTGAATTCTGTTTTATGAAAACTGAATTAGAATAAGGTCATCTAGAAGCGAAAATAGAAAATCAAAAACATATTGAAAAATAGGTTAGGCCGAAAATAAGTAAGAGAATACTTGTAACATACATGTATGAACAGTGCACTATAGTTCAGGGTAAAGTGAGTCGATCACATTTTCGGATATTTGCATTACGTCATGCAGAAATAAATTCTGAATATATTGCTCGTTTGAGACAGAGACGAGAGACAGAGTCGGACAGACAGAGACAGGGCCAGACAGGAGAGTCGAGTCGGGATCGAATCCCCCTTTGGAAGCGAAGGGTTGGAAGTCGTAATCATGTAGTGATTTTTAAGTTCCTGCCGAAGTAATAAAAGAAACACCATATTTTGTAACTGTCGTCTTCTTAATTGCTTTTCTACCAAATTGAAGGTAATGTATTATATTGTATTTATATAAATTTGTTCCCAGACTCATCTTGATCCTTATCAAGATGAGTCTGGGAACAAATTTCTATGAACCCCATTTGTATGTACCCCTTTTTTAAGTAATGTGTCTCACCATCATTCCAGGAAATGTAACCCTCTCCATTATAATCAATGGCAATTCCTCTTGTGTTATTAGAACCGATCCCTCCTCCTAATATATGTTTCAACAAAAAACATTCGCAGAACTGTATAAATGTATATCTATCTTCTATCCCCCTTTCATCGTGTATTACATAGAATGTACCCGATATATGTCTCTCCAATATGAACAATCAACTATATAATATTCGTCATCTAAAAACACCCTCTATAAAACATTTATACATAACAGATATTCAGACATGAGGCAAGCATTTTAATCAGTTTCCGGGCGGAAATTTAGCTTCCAAAAGTCAAAGTTGAATGCGTTAACCTTTGATGGTTCTATCAAATTCATCGCTAATTTTTGGTCTAAACAATTGAAATTTTAGATGTAGGTAATTTGGGCATGGGTAAAACTTCCTATTTTGATTTGAGACAAAAATACTAAATGTTAAGGGGTCAAAATTGAGATCAAAGTTTAAAACGTTCACCTTTGCGATCTCTAAGAAATTATTCAGACACATTTTGGTCTAAATATATGAAATCTTACATAAAGTGTATTCACACGTAGGGCAAGTTATAAACAGTACATAGAGCACGAGCAAAGCCGGGCTGAACTGCTAGTGTGGGAAAAATGCTTTCTGGCATGTAGGGACATGAACAGTTAAGGGGAAAGTTTTTCTTGCTAAGCGGGTCTGCCGAAGATATATACGTCGAGAGGACAGAAGTGAAATGAGGTAATCAGAGCACATTCCATTAAAATATTTATATAACAGGCACAGGGATGCACCATTGTGGCGATGGGGCAAGTGCGAGCGTTTAGTTTATAAAGTGGCACCTATTAGACTTAAAACTATTTAGGAGGGAGAGGCGGGTTAGGGTTAGAGGCTATTTATAGAGGCACCATTCTAGACATGACAACAATACCCAATGCAAGGGCTATGGTAGCCTTGTAAAAGTACAGGGTATTCTCAGATGCGAATAGTCTTCTGGCTCGATAAACGGAACTCGCCTTTTTAGCAGCAGCCTTCGCAATGTCTTCAATGTATTTGTTACAGTTTATATTACCAGTGAATGTTAACTAGAAGAGTTTTAAAACAGGATTCTCAGGCAGGGTCTTAATTGACAAGGATAACGCTGGTTGTAGAGGCGTCTTGCAATTGTTAAAGGAGAGCAACTTAGTCTTATCAAATTTTGCATGCTGCTGTGAGGAAATAAATACCACCTGTATCTTCTTTGTTGGTTCTTTGTAACAGGCTTTTGGAACTCTTTCTCTGTTGACTATTTTCCCACACTTTTAACTTTCTTTTTTAGACAAAAAAACAACATACACCTTATATCATTGGTATATAAGCTGCTGCCTCAAGACGAGAACCGTTTATGATGTCATTTCTTTTGAAAAAATGCATAATAAAAAAACACAGCATAATAAAAATACAACATGCCGTCAACAACTGCGTTTTGTTCTTAATTTATAAAGTGCGTGTCAACTAACACTGCTACTTAAATAATATACCCTAGAATGAATACATTTAACTTACATTTGTGTGAGAATGTGCCTGTTATATAACTTAGTAATAATGTTTATTTCACATGGGAGATAACTATTATTTCTTTGCGGCAACAATTACTTGCTATCTATTTTATTTTCCATGTGTAAAAAATGCGTTTGCATATAAAATAATGCCCACTCAGTTATTTGAATAGCTGTTATAACTTCCCGGTAAATATTTAACGAATGTCATAAGCTAATTTCGAAAAATTGAAATAAATAATAACAAAATAATAAAAGAAAAGAATAAAGGAATAATTGAATAACTGAATACGCAATAAACATAACTACATTCCAATGCAAAATCGGGAATTAATAAAATGTTATCAATTTGGTTACTTTCTTACACATCTTCATATCGGAATTAAAAGTTGTGTAGAAATGTCCCGTCACTAATGGAAAAATAAACGTATCAAAAGTTTAGCCGTAATAAGTGAAGCGTATTAAAAAAAAATGGCGTATCTTGTAAGTCATATAAAATATTTAGTGTCCGGGATGTGGTAAGAGTTGCGGTCTCGGTCCTGTGTCGAGATAAGTAAACCTATATATCCTTTGCAGGTTCTATTTTAATAGGTTTGTTGAACCCTATTCCTGCTAACAGTCTTCTCGCACTTTAAAGACTAAAATCAATAGACATCGTCTATCCCTCGGATAATCATTTTATCTCCTTGTTATGCCATTATATTAATTAGCTCTAACCTGATTTGATGCAATATCAATGAAAGACATCTTAATAACACAAACATTTGTTTATTGCAAACAGTTTCTTCTTATTATAGCTTTGACTTAAACATTTTAATTGTACTCATCTTTTTTTTTAATAATTTTTTTTGTAAAATATGCTATTATCGCCAATACCTGTTTTATCTTTTCTTTTATTTAAAACCAAACAAAAAGTCACCCATGAAAACGAGAATTTTCCAAATAAAATCTTGCACTATTATCTAAACTCAGAAAAACACGTCCTTTTCTCTGCAGTATGCATTATTTTTTACTAGTCTAAACTTAATACTTAACCCAAACTGTATTATTCTTAACCAGTTTTTAAATGAGTTCTTCAAATCTTAATTAATACAAAATAACTCGACTTCACAAATTGATAAAGTTCCATTATCGTATTTTAATTATAAGGTAAAACTGGAAGAAGCTAGAACATCCTAAATCGGTGTAGATAAAGCCAAACATCTTCCGAAATCACGTTAATTAAAGGTCAGGATAAGTGTCTGGTTATCCATGTTGAGGTCAATGAAATTTATTGACTATTGTAAATAAATATAAACGCCAATGTGATATGCATCACGGAATGGTAAACTAGTATAAGTATTAGCTAATGTGTAGGAAAGTAAATATAATTAAACTGAAAATTTAAGTCAAGTATTTAGTTTCTATTCGGTGAGTTATTAAACACTGTGATACCCGGTATCATGTCCGTTTTTTTAAATTTACCTAAACGCGAATGTAATTCTATAACATGCTTTATTTTTTAAACTAAAAACTTAGCATAAAATTCACCTGTTACCTACAAAGTAAAAATAGGTTTTTATTTGAGAAGGAGACTGTTTAGTTTACCGTTATATAGACACTCTCAGCAAAATACCACATTCATTCTGTGGTTTGATTTTTCTTTGATAGATGAGAGGTGACGGTGGTTAGCAACACAGATAGACGACCTGAATGCATTAAGTTCGAATCCTCTTCGTTCGATACATATCACTTAAGATGTTGGCAATTAAACATAGCCCCCCCCCCGTAAGTACATGATGACTTTCTAGCAATGATTATGTTTAGAAAAATATCGGGGAAACCATTGCCAACAATGAAATATTTCTGATCCATACGACATTTGTTTTACATGGATTGTATTTGTATCATTTATATTCATCGTAGTACTATTCTTATCTTGAGTGTCATTTTTATAACGTTTCGGTCGATGTAACCTCCGACCTTCTTCAGGTGTAGCTTTCGAACATGGGGATGTTTCTGTCGTGGCGCAGGTGTAAGTGTACTTGTAATATCAGTTGTAAAAGTAATACTCTTCTGAAGGTTGAAGGTTCAACTCTAAGTGGCGGCGACCGGAAAAAGATAGTTTAGTTTGAAATTAAGTCCATATTCCTGAGTTCGGCAAAAACATTCCCAAGTTCGACAAAATACACTCGAAGAAGGTCGGAGTTACATCAACCGAAACGTTTGGAAAATGAGACTCAAGATGAGGTCAAATGATACGGATAACCAATCCTCATCTAAAAAAACCCTAAACGTAAGGATGGTATTTACCAAAAATTAATAAGAAGAACAGTTGCCATTAATCAAACGAAAGAAAGTTTATCTGTTATTGAATGGCGGTGCTATTTTTATTCACTATGTTACAAAAGATCTTAGCACTCCCTTTAAAAATATATTACATTACCATTTATATATGGTGTTGGTTTGCTATGGAGGTACTCTATTTTCGACGTGGAAACGAAAAAGTTTGATAGTCTAATGCTGCATCTATTTTCTGTAATCATCGTGTGCTATGCACAATGTTTTCCCCGGTGATATCTTCTGGGTAAATAAAAGAAACCTCAAAGAAGTTCTCCCCCAAAGGTAAATACCTGCTATTGTTTAACTAAAAAAAGTTGAAGAGCTTCTAAAGCAGGATTCCTCCTCTGAAACTAATGACAGTTTCTGATCCAAAATACATTTTTCTACATATATCACGATGTGCAATTCATTTTTGCTAATGATGGACGATACCTGTTTATTGGCGTCCAGAATTGAATGTGTCATACGAGTTCGTTCTAAATTTAAAGCCTGGTAGTTTTGTTAACTAAAAAAGGTATATAAAAAACTGTAAAAAGAGACATAATGTTAATATTTAAATAAGCTTTAAAATAATTTTTACACAGTACATTAAAAAGCTCATTGCAATTTTAGTTGCAATTCAATGACGCATCTCTGCTTCTAGCAGGTGTTATTCATTTGAGTCTTACACTGTCAATATCTGCAACAAAGAGATGAAACTTCCGGGTCATCGATGCATATAATTAGTCATCACCACGATGCAATGTGTAATCCTCTTTTCTTCTATTCGTGCGGAATAAAGAACTAGCAGGCATTACTCCTCATACTTTGCTCAGAAGAAAGACAATCCGATGAAGCAAATAAATAAATCTGAATGTTACTTTGCCAATAAAACCAATACTTGCCAAACGTGATAAAAATGCTAATACAATAGCACTTATAGCTTGGTAACCGTAGACATCGTATTAGCAAGACACCTTACACACTACACCAACATATTGTCCAATCGTTTTGCATGTTTACACATCCGTTTTGTCTGTTTGCCCTCGTCAATATGTGCATTCATCTTAACGAGTGTCCGAACAATGCTATAAATCGTAACGTCGTAAATTACTGTTTAACAAAATAAAACCTATTTGCGAAAGGATGAAACACTACGAGAAATGTGTTTTTATTAAAATATTATAAAACACCTTCATTTGGTAACAGAGCGAAAGTCTCTGCCGAATAGAATTATATATATATTTTTTATTATGGGTTTGAGCGTGGCTTATATTGCATGACTTATTATATTGCAGACTATTTTTGCACTTTGTCTAATAGAAAAAGACTAGTGGTGGATTCAGTTGCCCATATGTGGCAATAATACTTTACGCGTTGACGAATGGTTAGGATACGCTTGTTTGAGTAGTTATCTAATACAGAAGAGAGAGTCAACGCTTATATAAACAAATGACGTGAGGTTATTGTGTAAAATTCAATTAATTTGAAGATTTAACCATCACTGCGAGAAATGAGCCTATCTTTGCCATGTATTTATTTTTTTTTAAAAGTTCAGAGAGATTTATTGCATAGTAACAGAAACGTGTGCTTTGATAAGTTAAATTAAAATAAATGTGCTATAGTTTTAGTTTGGGAAAATATGTTTATTTTCACTCCTTTTGTCATCGAGATAATAATTGAAACAAATTGTTATAAAACTATAACTAATTTGCGAAACGACGTAGAGCGAATATGCACATAAGTGCATATTATCGTACAACCAAGATGGCCGGCGCATGTTTTGCAACACATATATTTTGTATTTAAAATCATAGTGTTAATTTTCTTTCGTGTATTATGCATTATATTGCACCCAATATGCAGTAGTTACTTCTAAAAAGCATAAAAATATAACTTGCGTGCTATCAGCTAGAATCGAAACCAAAACATATAGCACTCCAGTCTTAGTCATTATTGTGTGTAGACATCGTGATGCGTCAGAAATTTATAAAAAAAAAACAAATGACTCGATTATAGCGTATAAATTTGCACTTTCACATGCGTACAAAAGCATTTTAAGTCAAGTCGCCTGACAAGTTTCATTTTGTTTCATTTTTGTGTTCCTGGCAGATATTTGTACCTGATAAAACCCAATAAATGGTCAACCCACAAAAAAGGCAATCATGTGACATACCTAGAACCGCTTTGGGACATGGCGTCTCTGCAGAGATGCATTTTTGAAAAATTTGAGAGAGACTAAAATGGTGAGTTTAACCATGTAGATTTATTTCCTTTCAAAATTATTTTAATAGGTTTTGTTTCTGAGATAAAATTCACAAATAAATAAAAATAAAACTCATCAATTCCTCAGCAAAAACAAAATACTTTTTTCAAGTCCGCGTTTATCCCATTGGTTGATATATATATAAATATAAATATATATATATATATATATATATATATATATATATATATATATATATATATATATTAGTCAACCTCTACTGTGTTTAATAGCGACTCACACCAGTCTTGTATTTGAACATTTGCACATAGTAAATAGTAACAGTAGAGCTAGTATTACTATAATAACACCATTAACGTTAATCTGAAAAAAAAAAAAAGAAATGTTTCATCCAATGGTAGTAGGCGCGGGTTATACGGGAACACATTTCCCGGAATCTTTTCACTTTTTTTTTTCTAATGGCTGAAAATACTTTCAAGGTTGTTTTATCGTGACGCCGTCACTAGATGGGTTGCCTACCACGGCTTAAGAGAGTTCCATCTACCAAGAGAGAAGGATAGGCCACGCCAGTTTCCCAACCTGGTATTTGGACCTCGCGGTGCATATAGCGCATCGCCTTCCCAAATGGTCACCCATCTTGTGCTGGCAAGGCTTAATGTTGCTTAACTTCGGTGATATGGCGAGTACCAGTGTGTTTAATTTATCGTTCTGTATATAACATAAAATAAATAGTAAATATCAAATTTACTAATAAATGTAATGGAATTCAATTAATGATTTAAGAACACTCTTTGCTGCAGATCATTATGCAGTAATGCTATTGAATATAATATTAAACAATTACAGCCATAATTTTTTTACCAGTATTAACTTCGGCAGACCCTAATATAAAAAAGGGTTATTGCTGTTAACAGTAAATTCTTGAGATTAATGTAGACAAAATCGTAAAATCTCTGCAAGTCTCAGCTATTATATGTGCATTACTTTTTTTTATTTTGGAATCATTTGAGATGAGGCGTAATAATATGTGTATTCATTCATCTTACGGACTGTTATGCTCATTTTAATAGTTGCTTATTTAACCACGTTTATTAGCAACCCATCCTCTGGTCATTCTTCATATCATTAACCTCGATGGGATAGAAATGCTGAGTGTTATAATTGTGTACTAAGTGACGCAGTGGATAGAGGCTTTGAGTCTCTACGGTTG
Source organism: Euprymna scolopes (assembly GCF_053919585.1). Lineage (NCBI taxonomy): Eukaryota > Metazoa > Mollusca > Cephalopoda > Sepiida > Sepiolidae > Euprymna > Euprymna scolopes. The sequence goes on along the minus strand of NC_136497.1, from coordinate 126,390,561 downwards.
CAGATAAGCATTAGCTGAAGATAACGGTTTCAATCCTACCGAGGCTGACCAGAGCGGGTTAACCCGTGAGGTGTGTACATCGGTGTCTGCTTACAAGTACATATCGGGGAGGCAATATATAACGGGAACGACATTATATAACAACGCACACGGCGGCGAAGCCGACAACGACGACCATTACAATTCTTATTAGTTCATGTTATTAATATAGAACTGATATATGTGAGAATACGTTTAATACGGTTCTTTCATACATGGAGAAAGGAAATACGATATTGATGATGGTGGGGATATTTACATTTTTGAGGAGGGGTACAGACGGTTTACTTTGGAAGGGTGTTTCATACAAAGTTCTTTTACAGAGATTATCACAAAAGCGCATTACCTTTCGGTGAATGAAATAATGAAAAACACAATGATGATTTTTATTCTCCCATTTGGATGATGGGTGATCAGGAATTCGATTGCCTTTCAGAGTTATATTTTCTTGTTTCCCTGTCTGGTCGCTTCCAAAAGGGTTTCAGCTAACTCTATTGCTGTCTCCCTACTCTGAACTAACTCGCGAACTCTCACGCTCTCTTTCTTTCTCTCACTTATCTGACTCCGAACCCTTTTAATTGAATGTATAGAAAATATATACTCCTTTGTATCGTCAGAAACGTGATCAAACATGTACTCCCCTCACATGGATTAACATACACATATGACCAATATGTTTTTTTGCAAAAACAAAGATATTGCTTAATTACATTTTCCGATATCTGATCAAACTAGTTTTTATTTTTATTTTTTTTACACAATGATCACCACTTATCAAGGCCCGGAAGGGTTATTGCAAGTACATTACGTTAGTGTGGAGATTTAATGAAATGTTTACTTAAGGGGGCGGTTCATTAGGAATTTGTTAACATTGAACTTGAAGACATCCAAGTTGTAGTCCGGAGAGAAGCAGGCAGACGGAACAGAGTTTCACAGGCGTGCAGTTCTAAGAAAGAAGCTTTGTTCATGGAATCCGCGTTTTGATTTAGGCACAGATATAGAGTGGGGGAAATTTTTCACAGTGGATTCAGCTAGACGGGTGTTTTTCGTGAAAGATTGGCGTGGGGGGGGCAGAGATTGGAGTTAAGATGAGCACCTGTCATGGAAATAACGATAAAACAAGAACAGGCTCGCAACGTCTCTTCTGTGGGAGAGAGGTTGCAGGGTAGAGAAAAGGATACCCCCACTAAGCCACGAGGTCTATTTTGTACTCTGTCAAGGCAGGATAGGCTGTTTTTAGCAGCTCCTGCCCAGATATGGCAGCAGTATTCCATCCTTGGATATACTTGACTTTTATATAGATAGAGAATTGCATCAGTAGTGAGATATCTTCTGGAGCGGTAGAAGGTTCCCACTATCTTTCCAGCGACCTTGGCAACAGAATTGATGTACGTGTTCGATTTCAGATCAGGAGTAAAGGCCAAACTCAGAAGATTGTTAAAACACGGGCCTCACCCAGATGAGAGCCATCCATCACAATTAATGCCAGATGGGGATCAGAGCGTTGATGATGTAAGGATAGGAGTTTGGTTTTGGATGCATTAAAGGTAACCAGCCACATCTTCCCCCACTGAACCACGCGCTCGAGATCAGAGGAGAGAGAATCAGAGAGAACTTTGCATTTATAGCCTTTGATGTGTTGCCGTAGATGGTCGTGTCATCAGCATAGATGTCAACGAATGATTTAAGTATGTGTTTAGGTAGATCATTGATGAAGATCAGGAAGACAGTTGGGCCCAGGATTGACCCCTGAGGGACTCCAGCATTTATATTGCAGGCCTCCGATTTTTGTCCATCTACCACTACTCTTATGAGCCTATCGGAGAGAAATGATTTAATGATTGAGAAAACATTTCCAGTTATACCGTAGCTGGAAATCTTGTGAAGTAGACTCTTATGCCATACTTTGTCGAAGGCCTTTGATATGTCAGGAGCAATTTCTCTAGAAAGGAAGCCTTTGTCAAGAGATTCACTAATCCTGTGGGATATAACCGTCAGCACATCTGAGGTAGATCTTGCGGAGCGGAAACCATATTGTGTGTCACGAAGAAGGTTATTCCTGCTGAGGTGGTTGACTATTTCTCTATTTAATATGGATTCCAACAACTTACTAATAACCCACAGGAGACTTGGATTTAACAGACTGGGCATATAGCTCTCTTGCATTTTTTATTACACTTTTACAGTGGTTGCTGGCAGTTCCGAAAGCAGCTTTAGTCTCAGTGCATCTATTACCTTGGTAGCTATGGAAAAAGTTATTTCTGTGCACGATAGCAGCAGCACATTCTGGGGAGAAACATAGCTGGCTGTTAGGTTTTTGTTGGAATTTTTTAGATGGTATGAATTGGTCTATGCCTACAACTAACCATTCGGTAAGATCTGATACTATAGAGGACACTTCCTTTTTAAATATGGAGTGCAGAGGTAAATCAGATATGAATGTATGGAAACTATCCCAGTCAGCCATAGAGTATCGGTATACAGTACGGTGGAGGGGTACGTCTAGGGGCTTCTTACATTTCGTTTTTATCTTAACTGATACGACGGAGTGGTCGGAGGATCCTAGAGGAGAATGAACGGAATATGAACATAGCTCAGGGGAAGTTGAGAGAAAAAAGGTCTAGGAGGCTTGCATATTGACCGGGTGTATCGGGCACACGGGTGGGGTCGCGAACAATCTGAATGAGGTCATAAGCAATGTCAAAATCATGACAAAACTTCCTCTCATCATCTGTCTTATTTGAATTGGTCAGCCATTTCACGTTATGGACGTTGAAGTTACCACAGATGTGGATGTTAGCCGAGGGATGTGAAGACAGTATGTGGTCTATTTTCTCAGACATGCTCTTAAAGATAGTAACTCCGCTGTTATGGGGCCTATAGAGTGCAACTATGAATGCAGTGGTGTTAGCAAGTGCAACCCTGAAGCACATATAGGGTAAATTAGGATCTTCTCTAGAGATATCCCTGCCACACGGGAAGCCATCCTTAATGCAGTCACATATTCCATGCCCATGGCGATCTTGGGTGTCAGATTTAGCTGTTAAATTAGAGTATCCGTTAATTATGAACTCATCTAGGGAAGTGGTCGGCCCTATTCTAGTTTCACTTAGAAATAATATGTCCGGTTTCGTCTCCAGTAATTGGGTTTCAACCTCTGGAAGGTTGGAACGTAGACCCCTGATGTTGGAGAAGGAGACCTGGTAGTAGGGGTCTACGTTGGAAGATGGGGTTGTAGGTTTAATCGAGTTTTTATTCTCGAGTTGTATCATTATTTCGTTATTTCTAAACACAATGTTCAATTCAATACAGTCACGAGATTGCAATATATATTAACTTTAAACTTTTGAATACTGGGTCCGATTCCAGTCTTTTCCTTATAATAAATATTATTTTTATCCTATTTACGTCTTTCTTCAATTACTGGGGTATGCCCCCTTTAACATAAAACAAGTGTTTGTTGGCTAAATCGTGGTTAAACGACAATAACTATAGCAAGTATTAATTATCGAGGATACTGTTACAAAACTCACCATTCCTATCACCTCGCCGTTGATATCCTGAAGAAGGTCAATAGATGGACTAAAACAACAACAATAATAAGCCGAGAAAAACAGTTCGCAAAAAGGATGACTGCATTGGTTTCAATCTATTTATTTTAATTATTTTCTACGCACTAATATTTCTAACATAGACTATCACATAAAATTACTCCTTGTTAACAACCGGTGGGGTTCCCTGCCATATGTGTGACAAATCTCCCCAGTATATTCCAATATATATATATATATATATATATATATATATATATATATATATATATATATATATATATATATATATATATCATGCGTTTTTTGTATATACCGCAAATTCGAATAATATATGTATATGTACACCCATTTAAGTAATTTCCTAATTTAGATGAATTTATGTATAACTAGCGGTACACGCCAATCCACGCGTAATCTGGTTGATGCAACAAACATACGCACGCACGCACACACACACACGAACACAGACATGCAAACACGCAAACACGCACTCACAATCGCCCGCACACACACAAACTCACTAGCACATGCACACAGCGAAACCCCCCCCCACACACACACACACGCACGTACACACAGGCACACGCACAAAACACGCACAAACACACGCACACCAAAACAAAAATTAAATGTTAAGCTAAAACTTTTGATTTGGATTCTCAGTGACTGCGCGCGAGTGATTTAAAAAAAAAAATTATTATTATATATTCGGTCCAATATAATATAATAATGACTACGAAATCTGCATTAATCAAAATATTATATTTAAGACTACAAGCCGGGCAAAGTACTAATATATATATATATATATATATATATATATATATATATATATATATATATATATATATATATATATATATATATAAGTATATAAATTTTTAAGCGTATGGTAATTTGCAAGGATAACTGTAAGTACAAATACACTCAAATATATTACGTTTATAATTTGAATGTCATACGAATTCATGATTCGACGGGAAACATCTAGATATCTCGAGGCTCGGCATTACTGACCTATTAATCAACATTTCCTTTGTTCGTCCTTCCAGTATTCGTTTATACTTAACAGGAACCGCGGAATTTTCATGCTTAATCAAATATAAATCGTGTTTATTTCCGATTTAATTATCGTTAAGCTGCGCCTCCTAGCATATCTCCGTTCGAGATCTGCCTATCAATGTGGGAAATTAGTTTGAGTTTTTGTTGCTAAACGGACAGGGTAAATAACCGCTATCTATAAGATAGGCGTCCAATTGTCTCTATTAAGAATTTATTTGACTACAATCCTCGATCGGTCTCATGTAATTTTAGTGTAGAATTGATTGCTGTGTTACATTTGTTTTGAATAAATGTGCATTTCAAAAATTAAAACCTTTCTATTGTCTACATTTTACATTGTATGTTTTCGTGGCAAATGGTATCAATTATTGTAAAGTGCACCTTTGTTGATATATTTTACCTATTAGTACTCTAAATGTATATCGGCATTTTAGTCAATAATTAATTGCATGTATATATAATACAAAGGTTAATGTTGTTTCGAAATATAGGCTGTTTTGATTTAACATATAACGCAAGAACATGATCTGCAAAAGAATTGAATTCTAGAAGCAGATAATAATAGACATATTGGATAGTCTAAGAGTTCGAATATGATTCTGGTTGAAACTGAGACAGCAAAATTCACGAATATATATTTTGGGCATTCGGTCATTTTTGGTACTTGGATTTTTACGTGTTTTATATTTTCAATGACAAAGACACAGAAACAAACACACCATATATATATATATATATATATATATATATGTATATATATATGTATATATATATATATATATATACTGTTTTAACAAAAACAAGATTTCAAAGAATGGTTTGATAGCAACAACATATATATATATATATATATATATATATATATATAGAGAGAGAGAGAGAGAGAGAGATGGTACTGGTTCGCTGTATTACAGCTAGACTAGCAAATAGTAACAACCATGACTGAAACTCGACTGCCTCGTTAGCGTTTTTCAACCTTATTTGGTTTAAGTCTATTTCTTTACGCAAAGAGCATAGCTTTGTACGCTAGGGGCAGTTTATTTTTTCGCTCCCTAATACGCTCAACCCAAGATAAGGAGCATTCACAGTGATCCACATACAGTGTTGTTTAGTTGTATCACCGTTCGTCGGTGCGGCTAAGCTTGTAACTAGCTTAAGCCAGGATTAAAATTCGACCACTGTTACATTTTATGAGAAAAGACGTCCATCGCGAAACCGGAAGTTACTTTTTTCACGTTTATTTCCTCCTTCTCTGTACGAGTGTGAGCCTGCTTGCTTACTACCATCTTTTTTTTTCCTTTGCTCAACACACACTTCCAAACAACTGCGTCATGCCGGTCATCGAGGTTAGTCTAATATATATATATATATATATATATATATATATATATATATATATATATATATATATATATACAAATATTTATAAGTATACGCCTGTAACAGATTGAGCATTATTGTGTAAAATACTGCAATATTCTATTTGTAAATTTGAAATACTGCAAAAGAATAACTGCTTAGTAACTGTAAAATAACTGTAAAATAACTGTTAATAACTGTTAAATAACTGCGTCTTTCAAAAATTAAAACCTTTCTGTTGTCTAGATTTTATATTTTATGTTTTTTATGACAAATTGTATCAATTATTGTTAGTGCATTTGTGTTGATATGGTTTACGTATAGACGCCAGAATTTACTGTAAGAAAGAAATAGATACAGCTAAGAGAGAATTTACTGAAACCACCAAAAAACGCATCGAAGCACAGAAATTAAGAAGCTGCGACTTCTGGAAAATCTACAACAGTGTAGTAAATAATGCGCAATCAACAATATCCCGATTATCCAACAATCATGAGGTTGTTTGCTCTGCAACTGAGAAGGATGGCATGCTTGCCAGTCAGTTTGCCTCCAACTCCACACTGAACCCTGCCAACCACCCCCTCCCTGTCTTTCCTTTGCAGACAGACGCCACACTAGACGATCTGAAAATCACCCTTTCCCGGGAGCATGCTCTCATAAGAAATCTTGACACTGCAAAAGCATGTGGATTTGATCTCATCCCGGCAGTGCTATGAAAAACTGCTCCGCCGAAGTAGCTCCAGTTCTCTCCAAACTTTACAACAAATGCCTTAATGAATCTTGCTTTCCTCCCTGCTGGAAAACTGCTTCTGAAGTGCAAGTTTTCAATAATTCTGGCGAAAGAACTGACCCAGTAAATTATCGCCCCATTAGCCTCTTACCTCTTTTCGCCAAAATATTTGAGACAATAATTAACCAAGCTCTAGTCCATCACCTTACAGATTCTTAACTTCTGACTGACTAACAATAGTGATTTAGACAAGCCCGTTCAACAGCAGGCATCTTACCTGTAATTTCAGAACGCATATACCAGTCACTATACAAAGCGGGGGAGGGTAAAGCGGTAGTTCTAGATATATCTACGGCTTTTGACAGGGTATGGCATGAAGGTCTTCTCGGGAAAATCAGATAATATTGTATCACTGGAAGAATACATGACATAATTAAACCCTTCTATGATAAGAGAAAATACAGATTGTCCTTGCCTGTACGTCTAAACAATACGATATAAATGCGGGAGTGCCTCAGGGGTCTATACTGGGACCTCTGTTATTCCTAATATTCATAAATAGCCTCCTTTACAAAATTGCCTGTGAGATGAGTATATATGCTGACAACACCACACTACCACAGACACGACAGGAAAACAAATGAACACATATCTAAAGAAATGGAAGATATAATAGAGGATGACCTCCGATCTGTAGTGAAATGGGGACATAAATGGATGGTCACATTCAATGCTGCCAAGACTAAACTCGCTTCCTTCAATACTTACAATAAACCTTCTCTACCACCAGTTGCAATGACCAATGGTTCTTTATCTGAGAGTATATCAGTTAAACTCCTCGCCCTAACACTCTCAGGAAAGATGAGTTGGAACATTTACATCGAGAGTATCGCCAGGACCGCTGCGAAGGAGGTAGGTTCTCTCTACTGTGCTAGAAAGATACTAACGCCCGAAAGTCTCCTATACCTCTATATGACCACGATTCGCCCATGTATGGAGTATTGTTGTCATATTTTGGCCGGTGCATCTGCCACTAGTCTCTCGCTCCTAGACAAGGTTAAAAAGAGAGTGGTCAATCTGATAGGTCCTGAACTGTCATAAACTTCAGCCCCTGTCCCATCGACGAAATGTTGCATCCCTCTGCCTGTTCTACAAATACCTTAACAGTGAATGCTCTGACGAACTGCAAGCACTTGTGCTCCCCTCGACATAATTACCCCCGAAAACCCGACAAGCAGCTAAATCCCACCCCTTCACAATAGAGATCCCTAGATGTAAGATAGCCTGCTACTCCAGTAGTTTCTTCCCCAAGACAGCTAGACTTTGGAATTCTCTACCGGGTCCCTGTTTCCCCAACTGTGCTGATATGCAGAAGTTAAAGTGCAACGTGAACCGATATCTTGCCGCCCAACTCCCTACACAGTACCCCTGATACCCATGTCCCTGGTAGTAGCCCCCTACAAAAAAGTAGTAATATGCCTTGTTAGGGGTGAAAATGTAAAAAAAAAATAATAATAAATAACTGTTAAAAAACCGAAATACTATTATGTAATAAAATACCCTCAATATTATTGGATATTATCCTTTACTATTTATGTAATTTATTATTACTATTTGTTTAATTATAGTCGAACTTCGTCCAGGAAAACCAAGACGTACACCTTACTTTACTTTGATGATCTCAAAATCTTGTTAAGATTTGGAAACCCATAATTTTTCTGTCAATCAAATCCCTTGCCATTCATTTTGTTTCCGAACAAAACAAACCAAGTGTATAAACCAAAAACTATCTTAATTACATCCGAGAGATCAGTGAAAAGCAGCGTATCAACATTATTTCTATTTGTGTCTTGTTTTTCAAAATCTCCGAGTTGAGCCGGGATTTTCGAATTAACAGAACACAATTTACATATTCGATTGAGCAGACAGAATTAAAAATAAACAGAAAAGAATAAAATACTGTCGACATTTATCAATTTATCCCACACCGCAGGAGATAATCCGCATTACAACTTTGACATTTACAAGAATTTCAGTTATATTACACTTTCTGGACAAGACAGGTTGAGTAAGTATCTGTATATATGAACATAAGCAATGCGATATAGTTTAGCATTTAAAACTAGATAATGTTCATTATTTTCATCTATGGCGGCTTTGACAAACATCCATTGTTTTTTTTTTTGTATCAGGAATGTTTTTTTTTTCTTATTAATTATTAAGAATGATCATTTTGATTGTTGTACTCGTTGTATAGAAGACCATAAGTTCCTATAAAACATTTAATAATCATTTATAAAATATTTATACACAAAGAGTTAAAGTAATGTTAGTGTTAGTGTTGAGATTTAATTCTAAATTTTCAAAGGCTAATTTTAAAAAGAATACAGTTCCCGTGTTAGGAGTAATTAAGCGCTCTCATTATTTCGAGCCTCTCTCCTTTCGACGTCTTTTCTAACATAGATCAAGCATTTTCTCACGTGGATTGAATGTTCCAATTTTTACTATTTATACTGGAAGTAATGTATATCTAAAATTGGAAGTCTTTATTACTTAACTCTCAAGACTTCAACCTTTACTTATATCGGAGTTTAGCCATCTCTCGCTTAATTGAAGACCTTCGCACATTTGAACACATGAACATCCGCACTTTCTTGTGAATAAAAGGAGATAAATAAAGAAGTTCTTGGTCCCTGGATCTGTAAATTCACACTTGTCGGTGTGTCCGTTCCTCTGTTTGTCTGCCCGCACTTTTCTCAATAACTACGTCTTGGATTTTTTTGAAATTTTGCACAAACATTAAACGTGATATGAGTAAAAAGTAACAGAAGGGATTTTCCGGGAAACCCCAGTTTCCCCTCCCACAGGATGCCTTTCGAGTAAACTTTTATGTTTATTAAAAATAATGATGCCTTTGATTTAAAAAAAAAACTTTCTGAAAAGTTGAAACTAATTCATTTCTATATAATTTTGTTTGTCTATACTTCGCGATAACTTTGGGTTTGCCCTAGTGCCTATTTTAGGGCTAATAAAAACACTCCATTTGCAGAACTATTTTACGATATTTCTTCGAAATGTTCGGTGTATTTATATTTAACAGTTTTTCATGGTGCTGAACTCAAATTTAAATGTGTCAAGGCCTTTGGGGCTTTTGGGGCTACATGGGGGCAGCGAATGATAGACTTAGTACTTAATTTTTTGGCTCGGTGTAGAACTCAAATATACATATGTTAATGTCTTAAACTGCACGGTTTGTTCATTTTCACAAGGATTTAACTGCTTTGGGGAATGTTGGGGGTAAATCGTGGTGAAATTAGTCATTATTTATAAGTTGTTCACTGGGGTTCATGTAAGCTTTACTTATTTATAATTAAATTATATCACATCATCAATTATTAGTTATCAAAAAAATGATTATTTATTATCACATTTAAGTTATGTAATTGATTATTATGTTTGATGATATCTATAGATTTCATCCAGTTAGGTATGCTAGATTTCTACATATATCGCCTAAAAACTACGAAATGTATGATACAACGACACCTCATATTATATATTAAAATGTCTTCGCAGTATAAACTATCCCAATGACATGATGTATATTTGTATATGAAGGACTATGTGTTTCTTTGATATGCCCTGTTGAGTTGAAAGCCATATTTAGTTTCAGAATAGTTTCCGATGGTTAGTTAGTCTATACAAGTCCTGGAGGTGACTGGTTCTCAGTAGACAGAACAGTTTCCGGTGGTTAGTTGTTCTATACAAGTCCTGGAGGTGACTGGTTCTCAGTAGACAGAACAGTTTCCGGTGGTTAGTTGTTCTATACAAGTCCTGGAGGTGACTGGTTCTCAGTAGACAGAACAGTTTCCGGTGGTTTGTTGTTCTATACAAGTCCTGGAGGTGACTGGTTCTCAGTAGACAGAACAGTTTCCGGTGGTTTGTTGTTCTATACAAGTCCTGGAGGTGACTGGTTCTCAGTAGACAGAACAGTTTCCGGTGGTTTGTTGTTCTATACAAGTCCTGGAGGTGACTGGTTCTCAGTAGACAGAATAGTTTCCGATGGTTAGTTAGTTTATACAAGTCCTGGAGGTGACTGGTGCTCAATAAACAGAACGGTTTCCGATGATTAGTTGTTCTATAAACGTCCTGGAGTTGACTTATGCTCAGTAGACAGTTCTTCAGTTGGAAGCCACAGAGCAAACGATTCTTTCCGTGTTCACACGAAGAAATCACAGGCGAGGTTGCAACAGTACAGGTTTAATTTTTACGGAGCAATTCTGGTTTCTGATTGGTTGGTAGCAGAACGTGAAATAATTTCATTCGTTATTTCCTAGCAGCATCGTATATAAATAGAATCTCCCGACTGTCAGGGACCATACCCTTATTATTAGTAAAAAAATATTGAAACAACTCATATATCTTTTCATGTGTTTCCCTTTTTGAGACTATAAATATATATACATCATAGTACCGTTTCTATTATTTATGCATTATTTTCCTAGAATTAATATAATGCTCCACAATTCTAATATCTTCAACTGTTCAGTACAAATTAACGGAGTCTTTATGGTTTCCCTATTTGTGACCGGCATTCGCTAAGATCATGTTTGGAAGCCAGTCTTAAAAGACTGATGTTTCCATTTTTATGTTCTTGAGACTTTTTTGTCTGTGCCACAATGGAAAAGCAATTGTTTTTAAGTTTCGCACTAATAATTACCCAACGCGTACTCTTATAATAGAAAAATTAGCATGATCTCCAATTAAACTTCTCGACGGCCTCCTTTATAAAGTTCTTGCTGTTTAAAATTCCCTCACGCAGAAGAAATGTACGAGCATTACTTGTATAAAGATAAATCATACGATATTGTTAGAGTTAAATTTTGAAGTAAACGATATTCAGTAAATTCAATCAATTATATTTCTTGATGATCTTGTTTATGGAATTTCTTCTTGTTTTTGTTTAAGTTTATACACTGGGAGTCAAAAATTTACTTGTCTATATACTTGATACGAATCATAATGCGTAAATGATTCGATCTAAATCGAATCTGGAAAATCTTCACAAATATGGTTATATTGTAAATATTGTTTGTTTTGGTCCTGGGCATGACGTAAAACTACAAAGTTTGGGGGAGAATGTCACTACCCCTTAGTCGTTGCAGTGCTAGGTCACCCTTGGACAAGCTGTAGTACCCACAAGCCCTCCCTCTATTTAGGGTCATAAAAATCCAAGATAGGTCAACGATTCTCTTGCTAGATAAGGAAGGAATCCCAACGGCTTGTCGTCATCAGAGTTAGAAGAGCATCATCAGATAAATAATCCCAACCTGTAGTTACTAAACTTGCCTTGCGTTTGATGACGCCCACAGCTGCTCGGAGCCAGCCACACGCTAGTAAGTGACCAATAAGTTTCCCACACAAGGAAAAAATAATCCGCCGCGTAATAACATCAGAGATGTTTGGAATCTCACTGCCACGCCTCCATCGTAAGGTACCGTCTTTCCCGCAAACGTCCAATCCTAATACCCGTGCTACATCCCTCAGACGTTCGGGGTCCTTGCACTCACACCCGAATTGAACTAACTTTTCTCTAACGTGCGACGCAGATTGTATATCTTCATTGGCGTACACATCATCAATATAGGCCGATGTTGCGTCCTCAGTGGTCTTTTCCTGGGACAACACTGCATATACAATGGTATTCATGATTTGCGGTGCCACATTCAGCCCAAAGCCAAGTCGAATAAGGCAGTATATCTGACCCCGGACAACACTGTCTGGAACAGCCACAATGTGTCATCCACTCGCACCTGCAAATAAGCCTTCCGCAAGTCTACTATAGACACATTGGGGTCCTTCTGGCGCCATTCTCTCAGCTTGCTCGCGCACACGTCAGCTTCGGCAGTGTAAGTCTCAATGTATCTATTGAGTTCACGATAGTCCAGCACCGGAGGAACTTTTGATTTGTTATGCTGAACTACCGCCATTAAGGGAATCAGACCCTTGGGTGGTCCCAGCTTGTTGGGGTAGGGGATCAGCCATCCATCCAGGATCCATGCCTCAAGTTCCTTCTATTCATAACGGGCCTTGTCGGGTATCGAGTACTCTGCAATGCTATTCTTGAGTTCAGTTGGTGCACTTCCTTCTGTCCAATTCCACGATGCAGTCCACGCTTTTTGGTGAGGGTCGTAGTTCACCTTAAAATCAGGCTGATCAATGTGAACTGCACCAAACACTGGGGTTTCCAAAAATCGCATAGTGCCATCTCTTCCGATAACAACTCCCCCCAGTGCCTTATAGCATCATATCCCAACAGTACATCGAATCCCAGCGAATCCCCTCGCATCACCAGCACATTAATGTCTGCGGCCACACCAGAGTCTGTGTGAACTTTGACAGTTCCGGCTTCACATCAAGCTTGCGTATTGCTACCTATTGTGGTTACTTTGATGTTCTGCTTTGTCCAGTTTCGACACAACTTGGCACTCATGATGGTGTGTGAGCACCCGGAGTCGAGAAGAGCTGAACAAGGCACTTGGTCAACGTACACATTTATTGTCGGTTGCGCCTCAATTAAATCTTGTCTGAGGAACAGGGCGGCGCTTACGTCCTGCCCCTGATGCATTCCCCGCACAATTTTGGGATAAATGTCCATAACTACCACACTGGAAATAGCGCGGGCGCCCCCGCCCCTTGTTAGTACAACTTCTTGCGAAATGGCCTCGCTGACCGCAGCAGAAACATCTCCCATTGGTCGTGGGTCTCAAACTGGGACTCTTTTCAGCATTAGTCTTGGCTGCCTGCGCCATCATTACAACCGGTTCCCTCAGGTCCTCCTCATCTCTGATAATGGCTCGAGCGCGTTCTAACAAATGTTCCATGGGCGTTACAGATACGCTGGTGGAAGCCCTCAACAGTTACTTAACATGGGTGTGAAGGCCGGCCACAAACGCATACGCCAGTGTTTGCTCTGACACTCCATTGCCAAATAGAACTGCAAGTTTCTTCAGCTCCGCGAAGAAGACGCCCACGGTTTCTCCTGGCATGAGCTTCCTAGAGGCAAATATTTCGTAGGCCGTGCAGGGATCCATGGCAAATGCCTTGTATAAAGCATTTTTTATACAGGTAACATCAGCCTTCTCCACGGCACTAAGTTGCTGATATACACTTAGGGCGCCTCCAGCCAATCTCAGGGGAATCACGGTATGCACCCCCCTTCACTTCACAGTCGACAACAGAAGTGGATCCGTCGAATTCGGGTATCAGTTTTAAATCAAACTTTGCCCCAGCCATAGTTGTCCAGGAAAAGAGACAAAACGAAATAGCCGAAATAGCTTATGACCTTCACCTTCACCGAGGAGCACGACTTATGTGACCTTAACCGAGGTACGCGACTTGACACAAAAGCAGCTTCTTAATCAACTGCTAACACGCGCGTCACTGTAACGTCAAATGACAACAATAACAACAACAACAACAACCTTCTCACTGACAACCTCGAAGCTTCCGCTTATAAAAACCAAAGTTTTGTTGTCTCGCATGCCTACACAAGGCACAAACACGTGGGCGTTTGTTTTGTTGGTAAGTACTACAGAAGAACTGTTTGGGAAGCAAAAAGATTGCGAGTACGGGTGTCACTACCCGAATTTCCTGCTATAAGGTGTCACATCTGCGGCCGGGGTTTCAGAGCTCCGATCGAACTCACATCGCACCTTCGACGCGGACGTTAACCGATCTCTTCGTGATCGTCGAAATCGATGGATTGCCCGAGAGAGATCGTTCGTTTACCATCAGTTATAAAACTATTTAATTTCTATAAAAGTAAATGTGATGTCCTATGTTTTTAGCCTGTTGCGTAAGAAATATAAATGTAGTTTGCTTCACGCATTGCTTAACGATATTTTAATAAATATTAAATAGAATTGAAATGTATCTTTTTAAAATAAGTGTGTGACATTATTTTTTTTACTGACGGAATATTTCTCAAGAAAATATGTTTTTTCAGTATTCGTAATGATCAGTTAATTGGTTTAGGAGTGAATCCTATACATGCAAATATATAAACATATACACATAATTAACTTTATATAGATATACATATATAGAGAGAGAGGAAATTAAAAAAACATACGGTGTTCTAAATGTTCGCAAAAGTATAAGTTTAACGGTTCTACGCTTCTGAATTTTTGAGATGACGATTGGTTATTTGAATGTACTATAACACCAGAACCGTTGAGGATCCATGGCATATCTATGGCGCAGTTGTGAGAGTACTTTGAAAACAGTTGTAAAAGTGATATTCTCCTGAAGGTGGGAGGTTCAATTCTCCGTATGGCCAACCAAAAAATAACAATTGCGAATTACATAGGCCCGCTATCCAGCCATAGCTGACGGAATGAAAGTATTATTCTTCTGTGAAGTAAATCAAGGGTTCACTTTTAAATTCCAGAAAATTCTGAGTTCAACAAAATACATCTGAAGAAGATCGAAGGGTCGATCGAAACGTTGTAAAAAATTACACTCAAGATGAGAACAGTAGTTAGAAGAATTCAAATAATTTTATAAACTTGTGGTTGAATTCTTATTACAAAAAATGCATTTTTGCTAAAATGAGGTGGGGAAAACGAGTGTATGCCTACAAAACTGTTTTTGATAAATTGTAAGAACTGTTCCCCCTTCATTAAGTAAAATTAGAATATTATTATAATATTATATCATATTAAAAAATATAAAAAAAAACAAGTATTGCATATTTTGCTTAACCTGCATCATTATTATTCATAGATATGGTACCCATCTCTCTATGTCTCTCGTTTCCTTTAGCGCCCACTCCCTCTCTCTATCTTTATATATATATATATATATATATATATATATATATATATATATATATATATATTGTGTATATAGATGTATATGCTTATATATATATATATATATATATATATATATATAAGTAGGTTGTAGTTTGCTTGAAGCATTGTTGAAGAAAATTATAAGGTAAAATTAAAAGCCAAGAACAATGCGAGATTTTTTTTTATATAGAGTAAAATTAAATGCAAACAAAAGAAATAAAGTTCTTTTTTTTGTTGTTTGTTTTTTTCTTTTTCACACAAATTTTAACTCTAAACAACAGCAATTTTTTTTTCTGTTGTATTCAATGGTGATATAAATCTCAATATATTTCAGACTTATTAGTCCATTTTCAAGAGAAGACAGCGGAAGAGTGTTCAAAATTGGAAAAGTAGCCGCAGAGAGAGAGAGAGAGAGAGAGAGAGAGAGGGAGAAAGATGTATATATGAGATAAAATTTAGTTCTATAAACTTATCTTTATTTGTATTCTAATTGTATAGAAAATAATGAACCCCATAAATAGGGATCTGTATTTTTTATCAATGTATAGATATGTTATAGATATGTGATAAAAAATCTAATTACGACAGCATATATAAGGACGGATAAATATCGTTAGTCAATATTTCAGCGTATAATCAGTAAAAGTTTTAAACCTATTTACTCTTTCAACCTTTTTACTTTGCACTGATAGTTGTCAACTCTTCTTAATTCTCGCTGATATCGATGATGGACAAGAGGAAAACTCTGTAAATTTGTGTGAAATTTCCGACTAGTAGCACTCGCCAATTTCTTAACTATATGGCAAAATAATGAAACACTAGTGTATGTAGGCATAAAACCGCTTATTTATAAAACTGTATACAATTTATATACGCTTAACAACTGTTTTATAGAAAAAATACTTAACTTGGTTTTGAAAAGAAACATTTCCAGTGAAAGACGCTTCTCTCACTGGTTGTGAAAAATGATCAACAGTAACTTTCTGTTGCCGTAGTTCAATAAATCTGGTGTTCAAGTACAAGTGTTATTGGGAGACTTTTGGCTCTGATCAGAGCAATTATATTTGTCATGTTTACAGACAATAGCAAACGTCTAAACGGTTATTATTTATCCTTTCTATACTTGTAATAAAAAAAAGGTTATGCAGAGAGAAGTTTTTTTAAAAAAAGGAATGTTTACCTTAAATATTCATGCCAAAGTCTAGCGGAGGAATTTCAACTTATATATAGATGTATTAACATATTTTTTTACAGATATATTAATATAATAAAATAGATGTAGAGAAAAGGTTATGCAGAGAGAATGTTTTAAAAAAAAGGAATGTTTACCTTTAATATTCATGCCAAAGTCTAGCGGAGGAATTTCAACTTATATATAGATGTATTAACATATTTTTTTACAGATATATTAATATAATAAAATAGATGTAGAGAAAAGGTTATGCAGAGAGAATGTTTAAAAAAAAGGAATGTTTACCTTTAATATTCATGCCAAAGTCTAGCGGAGGAATTTCAACTTATATATAGATGTATTAACATATTTTTTTACAGATATATTAATATAATAAAATAGATGTAGAGAAAAGGTTATGCAGAGAGAATGTTTAAAAAAAAAGGAATGTTTACCTTTAATATTCATGCCAAAGTCTAGCGGAGGAATTTTA
This sequence comes from Euprymna scolopes, assembly GCF_053919585.1. Taxonomy (NCBI): domain Eukaryota; kingdom Metazoa; phylum Mollusca; class Cephalopoda; order Sepiida; family Sepiolidae; genus Euprymna; species Euprymna scolopes. Next base: position 126,373,295 of record NC_136497.1, on the reverse strand, counting down.
AATTATATATAGATTTATAAACATAATTTTTTTACAGATATATTAATTTAATAAAATAGATTTAGAGATTCGATTTAAAACAATAAGAAATAAAATTGACCTGGTAACAAAGAAAGAGTGTTTTTATATAGAAAGTAGAGATGTAAATAGGAGATAGAACGAATAAGCGTATACTTTTTCAGTCGTGGAAGTATTCGGCTGAGCTAATTAAGATACGGTATTAAGACAAAAGGGTGAAAGCGTTCGAAATCCCCGAGAGAACCTCATAACTTTGAAAATTGGAATAAACGAGGAAAACTAAGAGAGGTCTTGTGGTTACTGTTTCATAGTGAAATATTTTCTTGTAATCTCCAAAAGAAAAGCCTAATGTTAGTAGTCTCTTATCAAATGACAATTCCGTGCTTATATGACATATTTGTTGAATTTGCCATGAATTATGAATGTAACCGTATCCATATTACGTGAGCTGTTTGAATATTTGTGAACACGTACACTCGCAACGAACATTTATAACCACTAGACGACATGGGCATCGGTTTCATACACATGTATGTATTATAGATAAGACGTGTATAGACGCATGTATAAACGTTCGTTTTTTACAACCAGACAATGCAACACTAAACAAATCCCAGAAATAAGAATGCATTAACAATTCAGTGTATAAAATGTGTTCGCGGTCTTTCTTGCTTAAAACGAACGACACATTAGGACAATGTAATATCTTACTTACCAAGAAAGACCTAAAAATCTGATTCAAAAATCAGTTTGCAAACAAAAAACTGTAAAGTTTTTAAATAAATGCATTTCAAAAAGTAACAGCCATTTTTAATAATTCAAATAATACTTACTGTACAACTATTTCTACTGTAATATCATAGAATAGTGTATAAAAAATAAATAAACGCTTTAGTAAAAAAAAAACTATTGTAACATGTTTTTTTTCCTTACCTAAAATATAAATCTCACCTGTGTGTATGTATGTATATATGTATGTATTTATGTACGGCATAATCACGGTGACACACCGGTTCCCGTCAGATCACCGAGGGTAAGCAACATTGAGCCTGGCTAATACTAGATGGGTAACTATTTGGGAATTCTAGTCGCTGTATGTGCTTTCTGCTTATCTTGGCATTGTTTCCAGTCGTCCTGAACCTCCACTTGCCACTGGTATTCAACAATGTCGACTCAGGAGAGGTGTTAGTTGGAGATTGCGCAACTCTTGCCACAAAAATTTCACGCGCAGGCACCCTTATCGTGGGTATAATTCTCTGTCAAGACTGAAGGAAGCCTTTTTGTGTATGTATGTATGTATGTGTGTATGTATGTATGTATGTATGTATGTATGTATGTATTTCTGCCTATTTTACGCTACCGGTATCATTTTGAAGCCCGGCCCTTCTGACGATAAATATCGAAAAGATGGGCATCAATGTCTTCACCAATAACTTGGCAGTTTTCCATAGGGCCGGTCGAGTTTTTCGCTAACAGTTTTTGCAGATTATTCAAGCCTCGCTTTCACGACGTCGCTTAAAAGGCGTTATTTCAACCGCCCCTGAGGTCACAACCACGGTAAGCACATCGGTAAAACATTTTTTTCTCTTTTTCTCTGGCGCGTTACATGTTCGAACCTGATCACTACTACTGTTGTTTTTGGTCAACACAAACCGACAAACACTCGGGCAACGCCAGACAGGTCACCCTGGCTAGTTTACAATATTTTCTACTAAGAAAAAAAAGCCATATGCTTTCCTAATAGTAATAATCTTTACAGGAATGTAATACTTTCAAAGGAATATTATAACAAACCCATGAAAAACATTTCTTCACCTAATCACGGCAACACATCAAAGGCTGTAAATGACAAAGTTCTCTCTGATTCTCTCTCCTCTGATCTCGAGCGCGTGGTTCAGTGGGGGAAGATGTGGCTGGTTACCTTTAATGCATCCAAAACCAAACCCGTATCCTTACATCATCAACGCTCTGATCCTCATCTGCCATCAATTGTGATGGATGGCTCTCGTCTGGGTGAGGCCCCGTGTTTTGAGAAGCTTCTGGGTTTGACCTTTACTCCTGATCTGAAATGGAACACGTACATCAAGTCTGTTGCCAAGGTCGCTGGAAAGATGGTGGGATCCTTCTTCCGATCCAGAAGATATCTCACTACTGATGCAATTATCTATCTATATAAAAGCCAAGTACGTCCAAGGATGGAATACTGTTGCTATATCTGGACAGGAGCTGCTAAAACAGCCTATCCTGCCTTGATAGAGTACAAAATAGACTTCGTGGCTAGTAGGATGATGCCCTTTTCTCTACCCTGCAACCTCTCTCCCACAGAAGAGACGTTGCGAGCCTATCCTTGTTTTATCGTTATTTACATGGCAGGTACTCGTCTGAACTCCAATCTCTGGCCCCCCTCGCCAATCTTTCACGAAAAACACCCGTCTAGCTGAATCCACTGTGAAAAAATTCCCTGTGCCTAAATCGAAACGCGGATTCCATGAACAAAGCTTTTTTCTTAGAACTGCACGCCTGTGGAACTCTGTTCTGTCTGCCTGCTTCCCACCGGACTACAACTTGAATGTCTTCAAGTCCAATGTTAGCAAATTCCTAATGAACCGCCCCCTTAAGTAAACACTTAAACAAATCTCCACACTAACGTAATGTACTTGCAATAACCCTTATCCCTGAGTGGCTTCCGGGCCTTGATAAGTGGTGATCACTGTGTAAAAAAAATGATAAATAGTGATGTAGAAAGTTGAATTCTGATGGAGTCACGCTGATTGTTATGAACATTTTTTATACATCGAAAGATTCGTTTTTGACTTTGGTTTCCCCGATATTTTTCTAGTATGATTTATTGCTCTAACAGACATGATGGGTTACTTATTAAAGGAACGACGTGAAGGTTGCCACTATTAAAAGTGTTGTGAAACGAACTACATTCGAACTAGGACAACCAAGTCATCAGTTAATGTCGTGAACTTCTGAAACACCTTCACCTACTGCTTGTTCTATTTAGACGTAATAGTCCCTTCTAATAATTTCAACCCTCTATCGTTTTAATGTTTTTTCTTAATGTGCTTCTGAAATGTTGGAAACTGCTCGAGCAATCGATAAAAACAAAGTCATGACACGAAAATAATATTAAAAACAAAGGCCACAAAATTAGGCGCCATTGTTGACAGGTGCCAAATTGGAACAGAAAATATTTCGACAGGTTATGAATTCTATTCAGGAATATTGGGAAAGATCAAAGACAGTTGAGAGTTGCTATTTATTTTGTTCTTATCTCTGTGGTTTCTCGAATTTGAATAAAATCAATTTCTTTTCTAAAAGCAAATCCAAAGCTAGTTGATTAAACGAACTACACAGGGGAATAAGCATACATACGTTCTCCAAACTGTTTGCTATCGATAAATCCGAGACGACGTTTAGTGAAATCGATAATGATACGGGCTGAACTAATCGAAGTGGCATTCTCTGATCGATTGCATAAATGTAAATGCAGCGTTACAGTCGACGAATTCTTCATCTCCAACCGGTAATCGTTGATACGCTGTAGGTAGGGTGTTTAATTGAATTAAATGCGTCTCTTTATATGTTTAAGGATTTTTAGATGACTGTTCATAATTGTTTTCATATTTGTGTTATCATCGGTTTTCTTCAGTTGTGACTTTCAAACGCCAACCAGAATTCCAACCAGAAGCCTTTATTCAATTTCTCCAGAAATAGCATGTCTTTGTTCCGCCAGCCACGGGTAGGTAGATGTTCAGATTGACTTATAAGTGTATTTTAAATACCGCCAGCAAGTACCCATACTGTAGTGGATTAATTACTTGGTTAGATCTAGTTGTAAGGTACACTGTTCTGGAGGCGGAAGCGCGACATCCAAAATGCAATTACGAACTTCTTATGACTTATACTTAATCAAGACAGATTTTAGGTTAGTATGCGTTTGTCATTTTTAATATAAAAACAAAATGTTGACAGCTAAAATACGCCAGTAGTTGCCAGCGGACAAGGAGTTTGCATCGTAGGCGGTGCTGCTCGAATACCGTACGTTCGCAGCTGGATGTATTTGACCATCACTGCCTGGCAAGAATTTATTTCCAAAAATAGCGTCCGGATACGCTGCAAGATACGGTCTCTTCAACAATCCCTCTTTGCTAGACGCCTCCGCTGGTTCGCCCATGTGCGTTGCCGAAACTCAGGTGGAAGAAACGCCATGGTAGTCAACTCCAGACCTGGCTAAGAACGTTGTAACAGGATACTGAAATGATCATTAGCCCCCGACTCTATGGGTTTCGCTGATGGAACCACTATGCTAGCGGAAACAGCCTCTGGCTGCCGCACCTAGTCGGCTGTTATACTGGATGCGGTGAATTTGTTGGATCGAGCAGACCAACTGATCCAGGGTGAACGCCGCAACATCCAACCAATCGGTAGGGCAAAAAAGTGACATGGCGACCACTGCGTAGATAAAATCTACCTATATTTGGCTGTTGTTAATATGAAGGCACTAAGAGCTGAAATAGATATACGAATTTAATTTACTACACGCTTACAAATATCTTACAAATATATAATAAGAAACACTAATTATTAATATGTGTTGTAAAAGTTCAGTTTTATTGACACTATATGCAGTATACACTTTTTAATTACACATGTATATATCTATTTGTTCATGAATAAATCTATTTATCTCGAATTTGCGCGTGCAATTTAAAACACATATGTTAGCAAGCAAAGCATTATGACGTTTCATGTCGGGGGTATGCTTTGAAAGTTCTTGGAGGAGTTTAGAATACCAAAAAGACACACATTAGATTACGTGTTTTACATGAAGTAAATAACAAAGGTATTCCTTTTAAATTAAAATCGAAGTTATATAAGTTCTCTTTGATTGTAATGAGTTTTCATATAAAAAAACAAAAATAACCGACGTCAAACAATAATGCGATAGTAAAACAATAACAGAAAATATTTATTCAGTCATTTGGAGGCAAAAGTGAACACATGTACAATTAAAGGTAATACCGACAACGAGAGTCATTCTATAAATAATGTATCTAATTTTGTAATCAAAAACTAAAACGTTGAAGAGCTACGAAAACGGGAATGTTATCATAACAACGAGTGATATTTTCTATTACGGCATTTAATTTTCTTACATAATCACCATCATTCTCAATGCACTCCGGTAAAGACCTGCAGATTTTTTATTTATTTATTGCAGGCTATTATCCTCATCTTTTAATTGTTGCTTCATGACGTTCCGACCGACTATTTCTCTGGCCTTCGTCAAGTGGTTACTGCGACGGGATAGGAATTCCGACTCTCCTATCGGCACTTTCAGCAATTACTGGCTTCCATTACTGTTGTCATCTCACCACTGTGGAAGACCAGATAATAAATAGACGTGAATTTATAGGACAAAAATATCCAACATGAATCTCTCTTTGGGGCCCATGGCGCAGTGGATAATAGCGTTGAGTCTCTACAGTCCCAGGTGAGCACTGTTTGTAGTTGGCGGTTTCAATCCTTCTCAATGCAGACCAGGGACTTAGTTGGCCAAAACGTGAAACAACAACAGAACGGTGAGGATTATAGTCCGGAATAAATCAATGAATAAATAATACTCATCACAATAATGAATTCCAATTAATTAAAAACTATGTGGATTCCTTGTTTGAAAAACTCAAGAGCATGCGTTGTCACTCAAATATCGGTCGCCAGTTTGCAATCGACGAAGCAATTTCATAACGTTACTGACAGCAACTGCATCAGCTTCGTAAATTTCCAAAATGATCCGATTAATTTGAGTAGTTTAATTTTTACTGTATGGGGAGGATCAATGACGTATATCTGCTTGTGATTTGTCTTCCTTAGAATCTCACGCCGTTAATAGACGCAACAGAGATATGAAACATTTAGCTCATGAATGCATGAATTCAGTGATCTCTTTAACTTTTAATCACATTCTGACCCATTCGGGTAATCGCTACAGTCACCATCCTAGAAAATGCTACTGTGAAATCTAACATAGCTATATGGAATATGTCCCAGAAAGTAGTAACCTTGGTTGAAGTGAGTGCCCCTAATGATTTGGGCTCTGCACATAGCTGAAAAGGAGAAACAAACCAAATATTAATGTCTTGTGTATGATAAGAAAAGAAACTTTAATCTTAGGGAGTTATCAAACATGCCAATTATTATAGGGGCCAGAGGATGAAGAAGTACCTGAAGTACTACCTACATAATATATCTGGTAAACCAAATGCAAAAGAATTTCACACAATTGCAATTAAGAGAAGAACGAGGATACTAAAAAGAGCTCTCAGTTGGTTTCAATAAAAAGCAGAGCAATATTGGCAGCTGGTTCGACTGCCCCATACCCAACATTACAATCTTCAAACGAAGAAGATTTTTTAAAAGTGTGGAATAAAATTAGGAGATGTTTCCTTTGAAGCGTCCCTTGTATAAGCTATAAACTAAAATATAATTCATATATAAGAAGACATAATTATCGAGATTCCCAAGTTTATCTCGTATAGGACAGAAAGCCTAAATACAGCAAAGCAACTTAGAAAGTAAACGGTTTTTAATTGACGTCATTCTTGCTTGTAAAACATTCTGTGCTGAAAATTAAAAAAAAAGAAATTCAAAATAAGTTGTTAGGTTAGTATTTGGTATTTTTTATACGCAGTTCTTTGATCGTTGCAACCATCTTCGAGCGGTTCTAAACAGTGTCATTTAAAATGTTTGGAAGTATCGTGTCGTCTATCAGAACGACACGAAAGGACAAAGTTCAATCTTGTATACATTATTGAAATTAAATGTTTTCTGATCGATACGGTTAACGACATCTATTAGAAGAAATCTCGGCGAACGGTATGAATATCAGAACTAAGACGGCAAATTACTCGCCATATTTGGACAATTCACGTACGCATATGTAGACAAGTAACAAGCATTAGGAAACCCACGGACTCTCTTTCTCTCACTCTCTCTTTCTCTCTCTTCCTCTCTCTTTCTCTCCCTATCTCTTTCTCTCTCTTCCTCTCTCTACATATATATATACATATATGCCATATATATAATGCATATAAATACATATATATAATAGTGTGTATATATACAAATATATATATATATATATATATATTTTGTGTACAGAAAGTTGTTAGTTGAGACAGGTCATTGGTACCGTCGGTTTCAAGCCCGATAATAAGGCCCGTTTAAGGTATCCTTATCGAGCTCTCTTCAGCCAATATTCGTCTATCTTATAACCGGAAGTGTATATATATATATATATATATATATATATATATATATATATATATATATATATAGTAATTTATAAACTATATATGGCGATTAAGCTACACTGAATATTCTGCGTTTCATCCAACTATAGGATTCGTCAGGCTTATGCGAATAAGCCTGACGAATCCTATAGTTGGATGAAACGCAGAATATTCAGTGTAGCTTAATCGCCATATATATTTCATAAATTACTAACTAGCTCTACCTACGTATTGAGCACTTCTGAAGTAAATACTTAAAGTTTACGCATAAATCTATACTTTCGTATATTAAATTTATGCGAATAAATGAAGTAGTTATATATATATAGATATATATATATATATATATATGTATATATATACACTATTATATGAATTGAAATGTGTCTCTGTGTTTCTGTGTGAGTTCGTTCTCTATTGACTCGACAACGGCTGAGTTTATTTATATAAAATTTCCCAAAATGGTACTTTGTATCATCGGAAGTGTTCTTAGATCAGTTTTAGCATTAGAATGCTTCGCTGGGGATCATAATTAATAATCAAGATTATACGATGAAAAAAGGAAACAAACGATTTCGAGCAAAGTTACGACCTTAAACAGCTTAACATCACAAGTTAGTTTAAGAAGTTTTACTAACACACAAGGAGATTCATGATATAAAATCAACGACAGATTAATTGATATGGAAGGGAGGCGTTTGAAATTATCGTATCTGTCTAGGGAACAATTGAAGCATGGTATTAGACTTTTGCAATTTAAAATTTTATTCTTATGATTTTACATAAAACTTAATTTTATAAAAGAAAACTGATATTCACTAGGGTGAAATGTAGAAAACAATCTATTGTGGAAAAAATGACTGCGAGATGGATGAATATATTCCTCCTTGTAGGAAGATATGGGTCAAAATAGAGCTGGCAATCAATGGATTTTGATGACAAATGAAATATGGGAGTGTAAACATTCCTTCACCATCATATAATCTTGAGCAACATCAGGTGTCTCTGCTTGATATATATATATATATATATATATATATATGATTGCAACGTCTTGTCAGACGAGTGCCACTCCCTCAGACATTCAAAATCCATGAGCCCAAATGCCTGAGGGAGTATCTATACAAAGATGATGTTACAGAGTCTTAGCTTTGTACGACAGCTAAGTCTCTCTCTCTCTCGGTTCAAAATGTTGAGATCCAGCAACAAGCAAGAGCAAGATAGCCAGCAACAAATTAAACTGCAGACCAGCTTAATGCGGGTACTATATATATATATATATATATATATATATATATAGTCTTATTTATAGTATTCCGAATTTTATATGAGTATATCTTAGATCCACTCGTTGTGTCTATAAGGAAAGATACAGAAAACATGTCGTATCCTTGAAAAATTGATCGGAGAATGAAACTAATAGAGAAGGTTTAACGATAGAAGGGATGAGGGTACAATAATCAACATTAGAAATTAAAAGAGAAACACAAGTGCATTAGGTGATTGGGTCAGGGGACTTCACTACACAAAATATGTTGAATTGAAAAGGTCAATAATAGATAATGGTCGTAAGTATAAACCTGGGGAATCAAAACGGCACAATCGGTGTTTACTGGAAGCCTTCTAGATAGTTATTTCTAAAGAAGAGATGTTGACGGTAACCCCTAAAAACAAGAGGTACTTGGGCAGGGGTGTTGGAGACGACCCCTTCCCATGAGATAATTGGAAGATCTCATGATGTTACTTCCGGAAGTCAAAGGCTCATCAGTTAGACACATCCGGATCTGGGATTTTAAACCCGAGTTTCTCGCATGCGAAGCACGCACTCAGCTAACTGGGCAAACATTCCGCAAATAAATTCTATTAACTAACACGAATCAAGCTAACCACGGTTAAATCCGATTGTGGAATAGACCTATTTCATTTCGACAATAGACGCGGTTACTCAACCAACTAATAACTCCCAGCCGATGTCTATGGCGCTGTATATAGTTTCATTTAACTGTTATTTCAGCAAAAATTACATTTCATTGCCCGCCCTGTTTAGTTTAGTTTCGCCTATAATAAGATTGGTCGCAGCTTGTATTTTCAATTAACTTAATATTTCCGTCATTGCGTTGTTCTATTTTGACAATATGGGGTTGGTTGAGATAATTATGCCACCAAGCATTCTTTATGTACATATTCTTATATATAATAAAGTAGTCGCAGCTTTTCCCCTCTGGACGAAACTAGCGTAAGTTGAAATTAGCATATGACAAATAAAAAATTAAGTTTACAATATTAGTAATTACCTTCTTTACCTATAAAACGCATTTACATACACAATATTTCGTATTATTAAAACATTACTTATATTCCGAGAAGCACCATGTTCATCATCGCCGTAACCTCATAGAGATTGACAGATTTTGACCACCTCTTCAATCAGTCCACTTACTTCCCCATTCCACACCGGGTACATTTATACACAAGTTACGGATACTGCGTTTACACCGTTCTTACCAAATTCATAAACTTATAGCTCAACCATGAAATTCCCGTCCGGCTATTCGGAAAATAATAACTTCTCCCTTACAACTATCGTGATTGTAATTGGCTTAGTTAATACCGATCTCTTATTCTAGATTGGTAGTCTAAACACTAAAACAAACGCTAAACCAATCAGGTATCCACTATGGCGAATATCGCTAAAGGACGCCAGATTTTACATGACATTAACCAATTTCTGCGCCTCAACGAAGTCCTTTGATTGCTGAACCAGCTCCGGCTCTATGGTTTTTTCTGTATCCCTCTCTCCTCACCTATCTGTATCTCTCTCTCTCTCTCTCTCTCTCTCTCTCTCTCTCTAGCTGTCATTAGACGCAGATAGTGAGAGAGGTAGATATAGAATACTAGAAACTAAGCGTAAGAAACAGACCGAGAGAGAGAGAGAAACGGATAGATACAGAGAGAGATTAGATCATCGTATCGGGAAATAGAAAGCGATAGAGAGAGAGAGAGATAGAGAGAGAGGCGGAGATGTTATATTTGTTGATATCTAACATCATCGTAAACAAGTATTGCAGTTAATACAACAACTAATATATTAACTGCTAAATAAAAGAAATAACTGAAGCGAGAGAAACAGTGACAGAAAGAGAGTGAGGGAAATAAAGACAGAGAGAGAGAGAGAGAGAGAGAGTAATACATACGGACAGATAGACATCCTTCTCTATCTCTTTAATTGTCCCATAAAGACAGGCTCTAGAATAATTATATAGTCTAAATAAGCTTTGAATAAAAAATGTATAAATAAAAAAGAAGAATGCAGTTTAAATTCCTGGAGAAAAAGAGGAACATGATTTAACCTATCGCAGACTTAGAACCTACATAATCCAATTCTAAAATGTTTATAATTACAAAAGATAATTTATTCATATAAGGAGAGAAAAAAAAAGCCTTAACTAAAATTGTTAAAAAGAAATAGACTTATCACTTGCATAAGCAGATTTCTCGAAAGTTTTTAATTATAAAAGAGAATTTTACTATATAAGGATGAAAAAAGAAAACTTTAACGAACATTCTGTACATAGAAAACGGGGACAATCAGCTGTTTACCATGTATCTGTTTTGGAGATTTAAAAACAGGAAAGCTGTTAAATACATAGCTCTCTAGTGTATGATACCACTTCCCTAATAAAAATGTAGAATAACGCGGTTACTATTATACTAATATGTAAATAACTGAATAATAAAAAAAGATAAACTATTACTAATTGAGTTTAAGATTGCGATATATATTCTGCGACTTGTTAAGTAGCATATGCATAAATGCTACGAGAATAAAAATGCATAAAAGCTTAATTAACTTATATACCAGAAGGGCGAATTGATCAGAGAAAGGAAACCTAGCCATACATATCTAAAAACCTAATATATCTATCTATCTAATCTAAACTTCTATAAATTCGTTTATTTTTTCTTTTGTGCGCATTGATATTTATATTAAAAACCCTCTTTTATATTCATTTTAACAGAGACTACATTTTTCTTATATATGGGTTATGGAATTGCATTCACTAGCAAAATATCTAGCTTATTTGCATATTCTTTTAAACATTCACTTTAATTATTTCCATATTAGTTTTTTTTTTCGGTTTTCTCATGGGATGATCATCTTTAGTTTACTATGATGTGTAATTATATTCATACATATATTCTACATGATTTATACTTGCCTAATATTTGCATAAAATGTTTACAGTAAACACAAAACTTTTTCCATATATATGTATGTATATGTATATATTTTTGTTTAATCTATCTATCTATCTATCTATCTATCTATCTATCTATCTCTCTCTCTCTCTATATATATATATATAATTAAGTGAACGCGTCTGTGTATCTGTGTGTCGGTATGTGTGTCGGTCTGCGTGTCTGTCTGTGTACATTTCCCTACGACATAACTCTGTCAATTTTCAGTTTACAGTATCAAAATTTGATATACAGGGTACTGAGATTTGGGAAAATCTATGTGATCGGTTTCGGCCAGAAATTTGTCGATTAAGGGGTCAAAGTTCCACGATGTGACCATTGAGAACTCTACCTCCTCCGACAATTTGGGGTCTAAACACTTTAAATTTTAGATATAGGCCTTGGACATTGCTCTAACTAAATAACTTCATTTGAGCCCAAAACAATACATTTTAAGGGGGCATAATAATGGTCAAATTAAAAAAAAAATTAACCGCTTTTTTTTTGCTCAACATACACCTCCAAATACCCGGGCAATGCCGGGCACCTATGCTAGTATATCTATAAAAGTGAAAGTGCCTGTGTGTGTCTGTTTTTTGTACATTTCCCTACAAAAGAACTCTGCAAATTTTTAGTCTACAGACTCAGAAATTTAATATAGAGGGTAGTGAGATTTGGGAAAATCTTTGCAATCCATTAATCAATCCAAGCCAGAAATGTGGCTGTTAAATAGTAAAAATTCAACGATTTAGCCTTTGAGAACTCTACCAAGCTCCTCTGACAAATTTGGGTCTAAACACTTGAAATTTTAGATATACCTAACTTGGACATAGATCTAACCTGATTGGAGCCCAAAACAATAAATGTTAAAAGCCTCAATTACTAAATCGATAGGGATCCGAAACTTGGAATATGCCTTTTCCACAAGCACTGGCGAGAGCTCGACAAATATTCGGCGGATGGCTGCGATAAGGTTGGCTTTGGTGTTGTGAGAAGTCATGTTGGTGATGTTCTCGACGTATAACGAAACGAAGTAATCCAGCGGCTTCAGGTCGCGGGAGGAGAAGAGCCAGACGAGAGAAGAGTAAAACGTCGTAGCACTCTTTCTCGGGGTTTGCCAACGACCACCTGATTGCACTCGGTGATCATCACACTCTTTAGCTCATCCAGGTATATTTTGGCATTGACTTTCAAGCCGACTTCGAAAATTCGAGGTGGCATGATGTAAGCCCCACTTGAAACCACACCGAAGACCATAACCGTGGCTGGAAACTTCGTTGAGCTATGCCTGCAAGCGTTGAACCGTCTGAATAACTGCACACCAGTGGAACTCTCTTCCGCTTGCCTCTTTCCCACCTGACTACAACTTGGACGTCTTCAAGTCCAACATAAACAAACTCCTGACAAACCGCCTCCTTAAGTAAGACACTCTATCAAAAACCCCAATACTAATGATTACTACAATACTATCTCATTGATTACTGTACACGCAATAACCCTTATCCCTGAGTGGCCGCCAGGCCTTGATAAGTGGTGACCCCCTGTAAAAAAAAATTGAGGGTGTACAAATTTTTAAAAATTGACCGCTTCGGTCTTTACCAAATTACTCAGACAACTTCTGGTCTAAACATTTGAAATTTTACATAAAGATTATTAAGAGATACAGCAAGCCTTTTAATCGCTTTTGGTCGAAAGTTTAATTAGCAATATATAAATCTGTGTACGTATGTATGTTTACATGTCTGCCTAAAATTTTCGACAGAGGCGGTAAATTTTTACAAGATCGATATCGTTTTCCAGTTCGACCTTTCAGACGACAAATATCGACACATTGGCTAAAATCGTTAATATCTTCACTTTTAACTGGACACTTTTCTACAGGTCGGTCGCTTTTTCACCGATATTTTCGAAAGTCATCTTCTCCTTTCGATTGTCTAGTCTTAATTAAAACCTACGTCACTTCCGGTCTGACAGTGGTCGTAACAGCAAATACGTCAGGTTTTTCCCGTTCTTTCCTCCTCTGCGGACCGGGTTGTAGCCTGGCTTCCTACTACCCCCCTTTTATTTTTAGCTCAACATATACAACGAAACACCCGAGCAACGCCGTGCACTCATGCTAGTAGTCTATATATATATATATATATATATATATATATATATATATATATATATATATATATCAAATCGTAAAATTTTCAAAATTATATCCCAATGGATAGTAATATTTTATTTTTTACATCGCGGATCATATTAATAAATAGTAGTATTCTAGATTCCGGTAAGTAAATATTAATTTATATTAAAAACCATTACATAGACATTGCTCACTGGGTAAACATGATTCGAGTTTGACAATTCACAATGTTAAATTCAGCTTACATTAAGATTCAGCTCGCTTCAGCAGATGTTTCATTATATCCTAATGGTTATCAAAGACAAATTCAGATCAATAGTCCAGTTATGATTCCAGCTTTAGGCACTTGCTTGAGTAGTCGAATTGAAATGCGATGATACATCAATTATATGTGTGTGAATATATATATATATATAAATGTGTGAACGAGTCTGTAGAGTTGTTTCGGGAAGTATACAGTATGTGATGTATTAATCTGTCTTTTTTTATCGGGTGATATAATTTCTTCGTACGCAATATATTAAATAAACGATCAGTGCGCTTGGCAGGACTCGATATTATTAATGAATGACACAAACTGAAAATAAGTCAAGTATACGATAAGAACCGGATACACAATAATAAAAACCGCATATCAATAGGGTAATCTCTGACAAATCGACTAATGGACCATGTGGCAAGAAAAAAATAAAATTTTATTAAATATCTAAAAAAAAAATAAAAAATAAAAATAATTGTTTCCAATTTTGCATGAATAAAGTATGAATTAATCCGAATGGTATGTTTATAATATACACTTAAGTGTGTGACGTAGGCTAAAGGAAGTAACAGCATAGACTACAAATATTGCCGTGCAAAGTTCGAATCCAGTTCGTTTCGCAGAAAGCGCTTTCGTTAATGCGCTCCTAGATATGACCTAAAACTATATCCGATGGTAAGGCCCCACCTTGCAGGCGTTGGGGACTGTGGAGCCACCCTTTAATTGCCATTGCTCCCAGGTCCACGCTGGCCCGGAATGGTAGTCCCTGTTAGGGTCCCAACAATGGGTTAAATAGAATCTGACTTAAAAATATATATATATATACTCCATTAAAAATCGTTCCTCAAAATAACTAGATTCGGCATTAAATAACCTGAAAAAGGTTGATATGCCGTAAAACAAAAACAACCACCCAACCAACCAACTTTCGTCAATGCGACGTTTTACCTTTTGTTCAAACTTTTTCTCGAGGAGATAAATAATGTAATATACGCAATAGATAAATTGGTTCTGAAGCAGTTGTACAATGACTTTTGTCATTTATGTTCTAACATTTTGATCACTCCAGATTTTATACATATAGTCCTTCAAAAAGAGCTATTTCGCTATTTCACAGTTTCTTTATGTCGATAGATGTGGTAGTTATGTTGAGTTATGTTAAATTATTGCACTTGCCAGTAAGCAAAACTATTACGCTTATGTATTTTTGTTTGCATATTTCTGAATCTACCGGTAATTTAGAAAACTATTTTCATTATAAAATAAGTACTCGGTGTTGGTCGACACATGAATTGCTCAAACGGTTATTGTTTCAACATTTACTATAAGCTATTTCGGATTTTATGGTTTCCTGAAACGGACATGTTGGTATAGAATATTTAAAGTTGTTATTTAGTTGTCATGCGATTTGCTGACACTCTGCTTTTTCCATGTACACATATGGCTTTGAAATGACGAAATCCCCATGGGCTACCAATAATCGTCTGACACGTTTTTCTCTCATGAGGTTGTCATTCAATACCGGTCTCTTGATTAGTTCATCCGATCTTTAGACAGCATAACTTGTATTAATTCTCACAGGCGAAATACATAAATCTGTCTGGCTTCTTGTATACGAAGACTAACAAGAAAATGCTTTTGGGGAAGATAATTTATTTGCTTTAACATTTTAATATGCTAATCTGAGTTATACGTTGAGTTGTATGTAATAATACCGCAGACAATGCACGAAATTTAGATGATATCGTGATTTTTTAGACGAGTCTAACAGCGGCACCGTTACACATGTATTTTTTAAGCAAATAAATCTTATTATCTTAACTGCGCCGAATCAGTTATACGAGCAGACGTTATTCTCGGTTTATATTACATTAGGTTTCGTATACATATGATTTTGTTTACAGCCGATTAAGATAAAATCTCTCTACGACACGTTATTTCGTGAAAGCCGCAACTATAAAAAATCAAGGACATCCAGTTGAACATGACGCGATTCGTGTTCAATCATCTCACACCTGCAATCTATGTACGTTTAAATTCAAATCATGTGGTCCAAAAAAATGCTCCTGTTTTTATTGCTCCCGAATAGAGGAAAGAGGATTGTAAATTTTATTGGTGTGTTGACTGAGCCTGTTCATTCATAACGTGAAAATTTCAGTTCTCATCTGCTGACATTGGGGTAGTGAGACTGGAAATGACAAAGAAGTAGAACCTGTTCCAAGAATGGAAATGTATCAGAGAACACGTTATGCACATAGTTTACATTTGTTATATGAATAAACTGTTATTTTTTAATACTTATATAAAATGTTGCTTTGCTCGGGCCCTATATACTGTTCATAAGTTCATGTGCATATGTATATATTAAAAAGTGTGAATATGTACGGCAATGCCTTTCTATATAAAACCCTTCCTTAACTACCATAGTGAAAAGTTGGGAGAAACCGTAGCCGTACATTTCTTAAAAAACTTTAACCCCATTTTGAGCCCTTAATAATTGGTTGTTTTGGGCTCAAATCGCATCCAAAATTTTTGACCCAGGTCCAAGTTACCTATATCTAAAATTTCAAGTGTTAAGACCAAAAATTGGCGGAGGAGTTTGTAGTCTGCAAAGGTCAACTCTGTAAACTTTGACCTCGTGCCAGACAATTTTTTTCCCGAACACTGATTAAAAAGCTTGCGACGTGTCTGAATGCCCTTTTTTGTAAAATTTCAAATGTTTAGACCCAAAATTGGTTTAATATTTTACTAGAGACCGTACAGGTAAAATATTTTGAACAAGCAAAATATTCAGCCAAACAGAAAAAGATTACAAAGCTTACACTATGTCTTAATACCCTTTATGTAAAATTTCAAACGTTAAGACCAAAAATTGGCTGAGTAATTTGGAAGAGACCGCAGTGATCCAATTTTTAAAACTTTTGACCCCGAATTTTGACCCCTTAATATTTACTGTTTTGGCGCTCATCAAATTAAAAAGTTACACCCATGTCCAAGACGCCTATATCTTAAATTTCAAGTGTTTAGACCAGAAAGTGGAAAAGGAGTTTGGTAGAGTTCTCAAAGATCAAATCTTGGAACTTTGACCACTTAACAGCCAAATTTCTGGTAAAAAAAACAATTAAAAAGAGTTTACCAAATCTCACTACTCCTTATGTCAAATCGTGAGTCTGTACACCAAAAATTGACGGAGTTATTTGGTAGGAAAATGTACACGGACACACAGACTGACTCACACACGCAGGCATTTTCACTTTTAGAGATAAAAAAATTAATCATTTTTGTATTCATTCTCAAAAAAACAGCGGTAAAAAAACTGTGATGTTAGGCAAAGAAAATCAACTGAATTACATACTCCCTTTGTATAGTTAATTTATCTATATCTATATATCTATATATATAGCTATAAAAGTTACAGTATCTGTCTGTATGTGTCTGTCTGTGCACATTTCCTTACACAACAACTCTACTTTCAGGTTACAGACCCGAAATTTGATGTACAGATTATGGATATTTGGAAAATCTTAGTAATCGGTTTTCGACCAGAAATTGTGCTGTAAAGCGGTCAAAGTCATTATTTGACCTTTGTGAACTCCACCAAACACCTCCGATAATTTTGAGTTCAACCCCTTGAAATTTTAGATATATGTTCCTTGGGCATGCATCTAACGGAATAACTTGATTTCAGCCCAAAACTAGAAATGTTAAGGAGTAATAACCGGGGTCAAAGCTAAATAAAAAAATGACCGCTCCGATACCAAATTACTCAGAAAATTTGAATTTTACATAAAGTGTATTCAGAGATAGGGCAGACTTTTTAATCGGTTTGGGTCGAAAATTTGAGTAAAAAATATATAAATGTATGTATGCATGTATGTATGTATGTATGTTTGCATGTCTGCTTAAAACTTTCGACATAGGCAATAGATTATTACAAGACTAGTATCGTTTTGAAGTTCGACCTTTCAGACGACAAATATCGAAAAATTGGGTAAAAACATTAATAACTAAACGATCAACTGGGCACTTTTCAACAAGGGGGGTCGCATTTTTCGCTGATATTCTCGAAAGTCATCCTCTCCTTTCGATTGTCAAGCCTTAATTAAAACCTACGGAACTTCGGGTTTGGCGGTGGTCTTGATAGAAAATGTTACGGTTTTTCCCAATTCTTTTTCTCCTTCGCGGTACGGGTTCGAGCCTGCCTTCCTACTACCACTTATTTTTTGCTCAACATACACCTCCAAACACGTGGGCAACGCCGAGCTGCAATACTAGTCCATATTCCTATAAAAGTCGGGTTTCTTTTGTGTGTATCGATATTTATATTAAAAAAAAAAACACTTTTCTATTTATTTAAAAAGAAAATACAATTTTCTCATATCTTGGTTGTAGAATTGCATTCACTAGCAAACGATCTAGCTAATTTGCATATTCTTTTAAACATTCATTTTAATTAATTCCATAATAATTGCTTCGGTTTCTAATGGGATAATAATCTTTAGTTAATTAGTTTCATTCAGATATTCTATATGATTTATACTTGCATAATATTTGCGAAAAATTTTACAGTAAACACAAAATTGTTTCCATATATATTTATGTATACGTATATATTTTTGTTAAACAAATATATCTACCTATCTATCTATCTACCTATCTATCTCTCTCTTTCTCTCTCTCTCTCTCTATATATATATATATATATATGTATATATATACAAGTTAACGTGTTTTTGTATCTGTCTGTGTATCTGTGTTTCTGTCTGTCTGTGTACATTTCCCTACGCAATAATTCTGTCAATTTTTAGTCTACAGACTCGAAATTCATTATACAGGGTACTGAGATTTTGGAAAATCTGTTATCGGTTTTCAGCCAGAACATTGGCTGTTAAGGGGACATGGATCTAACCCCATGACTTAATTTGAACTCCAAACAATAAATGTTAAAGGGTCATAATTGGGGTCAAATTTAAAGAAAATACCCCTGCGGTCTCTACCAAATTACTCAACCAATTTTTGGTCTAAAAATTTTAAATTTTACATAAAGTATATTAAGAGATAGTGCAAGCTTTTTAATCGATTTAGGGTCGAAAATCTCAGGTACAAATATCTATGTATGTATGCTTGGATATCTGCCTAAAACGTTTGACAGAGTTGAAGGATTTTAACAAAATCAGTATTGTTTTGAAGCCGGATAATTTATACGACAAATACCGAAATATTATATAAAAACATTAATTGCTTCACCCTCAACTGAGCAGGTTTCTTCAGGGAAGGCTCGCTGTTTTCGTCGATATTTTCGAAAGTCATCCTTTATTTTGATTGTCTAGCCTAAATTTACGCCCAAGCCACTTCCGGTTTGGCGGTGGTTGTAACAGCAAAAACGTCACGTGTTTTCACGTTCTTTTCCCGATTCGTGCTGCGGGTTTCTTTTATAACATTTTCACCCTAAACAAGTAACATTGCCACTTTGATGTACTATCACAGACTTAAACATCAGGGGTACTATGTAGGGAGTTGGGCAGCAAGATGCTGGTTCACATTACACTTGGACTTCTGCATCTCAGTATAGTTGGGAAAGCAGGAACCCGGAAAGGAATTCCAAAGTTTAGCGGTTCTGGGGAAGAAACTACTGGAGTAGAAGGCTCTCTTACATCAAGGAATCTCTACTCTGAATGGGGTCGGATTTAGCTGCTTGTCGGATTTGTCGTGGGTATTTACGTCGAGAGGGTACACGTGCTTGTAGATCGTAAGAGCATTCACCGTTAAAGTACTTGAAGAACAAGCATGCAACCTTTCGTCGATAGGACAGAGGCTGAAGCTTAGAAGACTGTTAAAGACCTATCAGATTGGCGACTCTCTTTTGAACCTTGTCTAAAAGCGAGAGACTAGTGGCAGGCACCAGCCCAAATATGACAACCCTACTCCATACATGGGCGAATGGTGGCCTTATAGAGATAAAGGATACTTTTGAGCGTTAGTAGCTTTCTAGCACGGTAGAGAGAACCTATCTTCACAGCAGCGGTCCTGGCAATACTCTCAATGTGATTGTTCCAACACGTCTCCTGTGAACGTTAGGTCGAGGAATTTAAAAGATGTACTTTCAGATAAAGAGTTATCGACCATTGCTATTGATGGTAGAGAAGGTGTCTTGTAATTATTGAAGGAAACAAGTTTAGTCTTGGCAGCATTGATTGTGACCATCCATTTTCGTCCCCATTCCACTACAGATTAGAGGTCATTCTCTAGTGTGTCTGCCATTTTTTTAGATATAAGTTCATTTGTTTTCCTGTCGTGTCTGTTATAGAGCATTGTGTCATCAGCATATATACCCATCTCACAAACAATTTTGTCGGGGGGATCATTTATGAATATAAGGAATAATAGACGGCCATGGACAGACCCCTGAGACACTCCCGCATTTATATCATATTATTTAGATGTACGACCTTTGAGGACAACCTGGATTTTTCTCTTATCTAAGAAGGGTTTAATTATGTCATGTATTCTCCCAGTGATACCGTATGGTCTGATTTCCCTGAGAAGACCTTCATGTCAAAAGCCTTAGATATATCTAAAGCTACCGCTTTACCCTCCCCCGTTTTGTCCAGTGAATGGTATATACGTTCTGAGATTACAGTTAAGATGTCTGCTGTGGAACGGGCTTGCCTAAATCCATATTGTTGGCCAGTCAGATGTTTAGCATCTGTAAGGTGATGGATAAGAACTTGGTTAATAAGTGTCTCAAATATTAGGGAGAAAAGTGGGAGGAGGCTAATGGGGCGATGCTTTACTGGGCCAGTTCTATCGCCAGAATTCTTGAAAACTGGTACTACAGAAGCAATTTTCCAGCAGGCAGGAAAACAAGATTCATTAAGGCATTTGTTGTAAAGTTTGGATATAACTGGAGCTACTTCGGCGGAACACTTTTTTTAATTAGCACAGCCGGGATGAGATCAGGTCCACATGCTCGTGCAGTGTGAAAATTTCTTATGATAGGATGCACCTGAGCAGGGCTGATTTTCAGATCGTCTAGTGTAGCGTCTGTCGCAAAGTAAAGTCAGGGTGAGGGTGGTTAGCAGGGTCCACTGTGGAGTTGAAGGCAAACCTGCGTTCCTAGTACCACTTTTTTTTTGCTCAACATACACCTCCAAACACCCGGGCAACGCCGGGCACCCATGCTAGTATAACTATAAAAGTGAAAATGTCTGTGTAACTGTGTATGTCTGTCCGTCTGTCCGTCTGTCTGTCTGACTGTGTATACTTCCGTACAAAATAACTCCATCAATTTTCGGTCTACGGATCCGAGCTTTGAAATAAGGGGTAGTGAGGTTTGGGAAACTCTGTTTAATTCGTTTTCGACCAGAGATTTGGCTGTTAAGGGGTCCAAGTTCAACGATTTTACATTTGAGAACTCTACCAAACTCCCCCCCTTGATTTAGTAGACTTATATTAAAAAAAACAGAACTTTTATTTAGACACGAGTTTTCCCACAAAAAATACCTATAATAAAATGAATTATGCATGGTCCCACGTGAGTGTACAGTGAAAGAGGTATTAAGCAATGACTAAATTCAGCACCCCCCGGTTTTAGCCCCAAAAGTCTCTAGGAAACGTCAAATCGTAGTTAAAATGAATAAATAGTGCAGTTTTACGCTCTACGTGTCTAAACTTGAGTTCAAAGTACGAAATGACTAATCCATTATTTGCCCTCCCACATTTCGCTTCAAACGTCCCCAAAGCCTTAACATATTTACATTTTATTTGAGCACCATGCAAAACTGCTAAATAGGTATACACGGAAAATTTTGGACAAATAAGGTAAAATAGTCTAAAAAAATGTAGTGTTTTTTTATTAGCCAAAGAAGAGCCCCTGTGGCACACGTAAGAGATATCGTGAAATATAGACAAACAAAATTATAGACTAATCAGATAGTTACAACATTTCAGAAAGTTTCATAAAACTCCAAGGCGTCAGTATTTTTTAATAAACACAAAAGTGGCAATTTTATCCATTTTAACCCGAAAGACACCCTAGGAGACAACCAGAGTTTTCCCAGAAAATCCGTTCTGAAACTTGTTTATGCATATTAAGTTTAATGTTGGTGCAAAATTTTTAAAAAATTCCCAGGCGTAGTTATTGTGAAAAGTGGGGACAGACGAACTGACGAACGGACAAGAGTGAATTTACAGTTCAACCCTCCTTTTGTCGCGAGACCAAATAGAAATAAGTAAAAAATTAATAATAATATATGCCTCAAACATTCAGAATCTAACGAGTATATTTATTCAAATAAAAAAAAAAACAGTAATTAAACTCTATCTTTATTATTTTAAAGGAAAAAAGAAAGGTCGTACGAAAATCACTCACTTCATGTAATAAACAATATATACACTTTGGATTCAAACCATATATTTTCGTTCGGAAATAGAACATCAGCATCCATGTTAAACAGATAACTTTAAACAGACACGTATATTTTCCAAATACTGTACTGATATAGTTATTTCTTCAAACCAATAATCCTAACGAGGTCTTGAAATAAAGACGAACATGTGATTTTGGCTTGTTCATTTTTCATCTCTCATATATACGATGTGTGTGTGTGTATGCCTATGTGCTTGTGCATGTGTTTCTCAACACAATGATTTGTCGTGTTCCAACTTCTAGCTTGCATCTCTCATCGACCACTTCTCGTTCTTTCATTGCAATTCTGTATGACATGAAATTGAATTGCCGAGCTGAAAATCGAATTAATTCTATTTTTGATGTTTAATTCTATTAAACTGAATTTTTACACAATGTTTCTCAAGATTCATTTTTAACGCCCGATTCTATTCGTCTTGCGTTGTCTGTGTTGCGTGTATTTCTATATATTGTATCATGTTCTTTTTGCATGAAAATATAACAAGAACAAACCATCTTCTTCGTATATGATATATATATCTCTCTCTTCATATATATATATATATATATATATATATATATCTGTGTATGTGTGTGTGCGTATGTGTGTGTATGTGTGTTTATTGTAATTTTATTTGGATGCCAAAGCTCCGTTTGTTACATCCGTCACGGTAAAAACAGTATTTTTTTAATGTTTATTTTTTCCGCCATTTTGTTTTTCGACATTTTGGTTTTTGCTTTTTTCTAACTTTATCTTTTGTGCCTGTTCGTGATGTGTCTTCTATATTTTTGCTCCTGATTCATTTCATCTCTACTCGTTTACGCATTCAGATTTATTTATTTGTTCAGATTTTTTTTATGTTTTTAATCTATATCTATAATACTTCAACGTTTCCTCCATCTTCTACTTTATCGTTTGCTATTCCTAGTTTCGTTTGCCTAGTTCTTTCTTTCTTTATAATTCGTAATTTTTTTTTCTCCTTCAGCTTTTGAATCTTCTATTCTTTTATCGATTTAACCCTCATTCTACGCCGTCTTTTTCCCCTCCATTATTTTTAAATATTATCTACTTCTTTTTATATTTTATATTATTCTTATATTCTCGTCTTATTTTTCTATTTCCTTTTCATTTGCTCTTTATCTTCTTTCTGCTCCTCTTTGTCTTATTTTTCCTGTATTTTTCATTTTTTTTATTTGTTTTATTCAGGTTTATCAACCCATTTCTTTATATGTCTATTAACGCCCCTTTTTCCGCCGCTTTTTCTGTCCTATGAATTCATGTTTTAACTCCTACTCTTTGTCTATCCTCTCTCCTTTGTGCCATTTTATCTTTGATTTCTCCAGTTCTTTCTCTTATATTTTTCCTTCTATTTCGTCTTTATTTGCAGTATATACGTTGGATTTCGTTAATAATTTTTCAGTAGCAGTATATTAATCTTAAAAAGAATAACAAAAGCAATATTTGTATATGTATGGCAATAATAAAATCAATGCTTATATTTGTATGAAAATAAAAAGACATACTCGACATGTTCGTATTAAATAATAAATATTAATAATAATTAAATAATAAATAATACATAAGTAGAGGGTGACCGAAAAAAACCGGCCCCAACTCTAATTAGGCCATGTTTCTTAGTGTTTTGTCCGAATGAAATTTAACACAATGTATTCTTTGTCCCAGTTCCCACTGGGATCTTGGTGTAATCACGATCGTTGATTCTGCCATGTCCTGTAAAATAAGGGCAATCGGTGAATAAATAATGGAGATATCACGTTTTTGGGGGTCACCCTGTATTTATACTAAAATGAAACAAAGTAATACTAGTATTTTTATCAAAATAATAAAAGCAATACAAATATTTGTATTAAAATATAAAAAAAATTACTAGTAGTTGTATTAAAAAATATTTAAATTGTATAAGAATTTTATGAAAATAATATGTATTTGTATAAAACAATAAAATCAATACTAGCTTTTGTATTAAATAATAAAGTATATACAATTATTTGTATTAAAATAGAAATTTCGAGGGCAGTTACTCTTGACATATCAAAGACCTTTCATAGAGTATAACATAAAGGTCTACTTACAAGATCTCAAGTTACAGTATAGCTGAAATGTCTTCTAATTATTTACTCATTTATGTCTGATAGGTTCATAAGAGTATTGGTTAATGGACAGAAGTCAGAAGCTCAGAGTATTAATGCTGGTGTACTTCAGGCGTCCATCCTCGGTCCAACTCGCTTCCTAACCTGCATCAATGATCTTCAAATCACATCTTTAGATCATTCATAGAAATTTATGGCAACGACACTACCGTATATGGCAGTACATCAAAGACCGTTAACAACCAAGTTCTCTCTGATTCTCTCTCCTCTGATCTTCAGCATGTGGAACAATGGGGAAATAAGTGGCTTGTTATGTTGAATACATCTAAAACCAAACTTCTGTCTTTATATCATCAACGTTCTGATCCCTATTTCGCATCAATTGAAAGGACTGGCTCTTATTTTTAGTGGGATTTATGCTGTGACAAGCTCCTGGGCTAGATTGTTACTCCCGATCTGAAATAGAACACGTATATCAAATATGTTGCCAATGTAGCTAGAAAAAAGGTAGGATCATTCTGTCGATCCAGTAGATATCTCACTGTTGATGCAAGTCTCTACCTATATAACAGCCAGCTACGTCCAAGGATGGAGTACTGTTTACACATCTGGCCAGTAGTTTCTAGAACACATATCCCGCATTGACAGAGTTCAAAATAGACGTCGTAGCCAAGTGGGGGATGCCTTTTTCTTTTCCCTGCAACCTCCTTCTCACAGAAAGGACGTTGCGAGTCTGTCTTTGCTTTATCATTATTTTCATGACAAGTGCTCGTCTGACTTCCAATCTATGGTCGACCTTTGCTAAACGTCCACGAGAAACACTCGTCTAGCTGAAAACACTATCAATAATTTCCACCACTCTTTATGTCTGCCAAAACCTAATCATAGATTCCATGAACAAAGTTTCTTTCCTAGAACTGCAAACTTGTGGAACTCTTTTACTTTTGCTTGCTTTCCAGCTGACTATAATATGGTCGTCTTCAAGTCCAACGTAAACAACATCATGGTGAGCCGTTACCCTTAAGTAATCCAATTTACAAAATGTCCACTACAAACAATTATTACGACATTGTTCCATTGACAAACGTACGCTTATTAACCATTTCTTCGATTGGCCTTTCAGCCTCGATAAGTGGTGACTCTTTTGTAAAATAAAACAATACTAGAATTTATATTAAAATAATTACAACACAACTTTTTTAACAAATTTTTTTTTCATTCAATTTTCACCTAAACAAGGCGCAGTGCAACTTTGAAGCAGGGGGCTACTATCAGGGACTTAATAAGTGGAATCATTATGAGGGGAGATGAGTAGAAAGATGTTTGTTAGCAATATACTTGAACTTCTGCATATCAGTGCAGTTGGGGAAGCAGAATCCCGAAAGGGAGTTCCAAAGACCCGCAGTTCTGGGGAAAAAACTATTGGAGTAAAAGGCTTTCTTGCACCTAGGGAATATTTTTATTAAAATTATAAAAG
Organism: Euprymna scolopes; assembly: GCF_053919585.1. NCBI lineage: Eukaryota > Metazoa > Mollusca > Cephalopoda > Sepiida > Sepiolidae > Euprymna > Euprymna scolopes. The sequence goes on along the minus strand of NC_136497.1, from coordinate 126,347,348 downwards.
AAATACAAGTATCCGTATTTAAAAAAAGCATTATAAATATTTGTATTGAAATATGAAAAGCAATATAAGTATTTCTATTAAAATATTAAAAGCAATATAAGCATTTCTATTTAAATAATTAAAGCAATATAAACATTTCCATTTAAATAATTAAAGCAATACAAGTATTTTTATAAAAAAATTGTATTAAAAAAGGAATATTACAAAATTGTATTAATGAAAAGAAAAGCAATACCAGTATTTGTATAAAAAATCAGGAAAACAATACACATATTTTTGTAAAAATAATAAAAACAATACACGTATTTGTATTTAATTATAAAAGCAATATTATTATTCGCATTAAATATTAAAGTAATGTAAGTATTTGTATTAAAATAAAAAATGTAATATTTGTATTAAAATAAAAAAGCAATATATTTGTATTAAAATAAAAAAAATGCAATATAACATTTGTATTAAAATAAAAAATGCAATATAGTATTTGTATTTCAATAAAAATGCAATATAATATGTGTATTTAAATAAAAAAGCAATATAATATCTGTATTCAAATAAAAATGCAATATAATATGTGTATTTAAATAAAAAGCAATATAATATTTGTATTAAAAAATCAATATGAGTATTTGTATTAAAATAAAAAAAGCAAAATAATATTTGTATCAAAATAAAACTTCAATATAATATTTGTATTATAGTAAACAGAAATATAAGTATGTGTATTAAAATAAAAGCAGCATTATAATATTTGCATTTAAATAAAAGCAATATAATATTTGTATAAAAATCAATATAAGTATTTGTATTAAAATGAAAAGGCAAAATAATATTTGTATCAAAATAAAACTTCAATATAATATTTGTATTAAAATGAAAAACAATATAAGTATTTATATTAAAATAAAAGCAGCAATATAATATTTGTATTTAAATAAAAACACAATATAATATTTGTATTAAAATAAATATAAGTATTTGTATTAAAATAAAAGACACAATAATATTTGTATCAAAATAAAACTTCAATATAATATTTGTATTAAAATAAAAAGCAATATAAGTATTTGTATTAAAATAAAAGCAGCAATATAATATTTGTATTTAAATAAAAATGCAATATAATATTTTTATTTAAATAAAAAAGCAATATAATATTTGTATTAAAAATCAATATAAGTATTTGTATTAAAATAAAAGCAGCAATATAATATTTGTATTTAAATAAAAATGCAATATAATATTTGTATATAAATAAAAAAGTAATATAATATTTGTATTTAAATAAAAACAGCAATATAATATTTGTATTAAAAAAGCAATATAATATTTGTATTAAAATAAAAAAAATCAATATAAGTATTTGTGTTAAAGTAAAAAAAGTAATGATAGCATTTTTCTTTAAATTCTGAAAACAATATATGCATTCGTAGTTGAATATTACTAAATATTATACATACTTGCAGTTGACTATTACAAGATACAAGTTGAATATTTATAGCATTTGTATTCCAAACATAAATACAATCCTAGTAATTGTATCCTTCACTTCTCTACGATTCCTGAGCACAAGTTTTCTTCATTCGAAGATAAACTGTTTTGCTTTCATTTTTAGTAACGTTTTCTCTTGTTACAAATCATCATCATCGTATCAACCTGAAAATTCTATTGTTAGCATTGGTTTCTCCGATATTATTCTAGTCAGAATTATTTCTACAAAGACACCAGATACTTTTAGTAACAGAGCTGCAGCAGTTGCATAAAGATATGTAAATGAGCAAGCTGCCTGCAGGAGGTGACGTCACAGCGGAGATATAAAAGTGCATGTGGTAGGAGAGACAGGAATATTGGAAGAAGTGGTGTTCGAGACGTTGAATATTTATAATATTTGTATTTCAAACATAAAGACAATCCGAGTAATAGTATTTTGAATCGGTTTATTTTTTTCTACACTTGTCTACGAGAAGAATGGGTTCGAGACACGCGGATGACGTAGAGAATGAGATATGGACTATTTAAATGACTAAAAAATAAATTCTGTTGAAAACACCATATATAAACGCTTTTGTTAAAAAAGAAAGTGAGTCGAGATTTTTTCCTGTCTTTATATTTAAAGAAGGGAAAGGAGTAGGTTGCCCACATCCTAAGGGAAAGTGCTCAGATTCGAACTTGGGACGCATTGTATACTTTGCTAGTTCTTTCATTGGTTGCCTTTTTCTTTTCTGCGGTTTTTTGTCGATCATTCCTCTTTATCCTGTTTTCTTGATCATCTGCTTGCTGTCATTTCTTTGCTATCATATTTATTATGTATGATGCTTTGCAGGTATGCTTCGGTTTCTATTTCTTTTTATTTCATATTTATTTGTTTTATTTTGTCATCATTCCTCAATCCATACTTTTCTTTCTTTTTTTTACTCATCTTTAAAGTATTCCTAGCGACACTTTGTTTTACTTTTCATATTTTTTTTTCTTTTTTTTTTTGCTTTGCACTCGTCTCTCCTTGTTCTCTGGTTCGTTTTCGTATACAGGGTACCCCAATGTATATAATCCGTAAATGATCATAAAACAAACATCTATTATAACAAACAAAAATTTATACATCAAAATACTGTGAACAAATACAGAAACCCGCTAATTATCGAAATATTCAAATTATAGGCCATTGTGGTCCAGGAACAGCTAACAACGCTCACTGATTGAGTTGAACTCATTCATAATCAGTGCAGTTAGTATGTTGGCACATCTTCTTTCAATGGTTGCTTTCAACTCATTCATAATCAGTGCAGTTAGTATGTTGACACATCTTCTTTCAATGGTTGCTTTCAACTCATTCATTGTAGCATGTTTTGTGGTGTGGACCTTGCGTTTATTATGCCACCCCCCAAAAGAGACAGATCCATTCGGAGGGGGCGAATCCGGTGAACTTTTACAGTACTTGATACTTCCTCTTCGTCCCAACTATCTGTTTCGCAGGTTCCTATCAAGATATGCTTTTACGTCATCATGATAGTAGGGAAGTACCCAATTCTGCTTACAGTTCCATTCTTTATTCACAATCATCTCTTGGGAACGTGGTATAGCGTATTTATGTAGCAAGGTGAGATAATTTAAAGAGTGTATACATTTTATTGGGACACCTTGTATTTCTTTTGATGCGTCTTTCTCTTCTATTTCTATTTCCTCCACTTTTTCTCTGCCTCTCTACTTTCATTCTGTTATCTCGATTTCCAATTTTTTTATCATTCTTATTTTTTTATTTTCTACTTCTCTATATGGTTGTTCGTCTTATAGTTAAAAAAATGTCTGTATCAGTGATTTTCCAATGACAATCAGAGGAAGAATGAAAATAAGTATACGCACATTAAATGAATTTTTTCCTTATTCATAATGATTTCAAATTACGTTGCCTTATTGTAACACACGTTTACCATTGATTTTTTGCTGATACACAGCGTTGACCTTAACAAGAATGTGAGTGACTAAACCCTTCCTAAATTCCTAATATGCTCTGAATCCTTCCAGTAGGAGTCTGGTTTGTTATCTCTTTCCTTGAGATGGCCATCATCCTTAAAAAGTCATTAACAAATTGTACCGGATCTCACGATTGTGTGTGTATGTGTATTTTTTGTCGAAATAGGGAATTCAGTATTTGAAATTATTGGCAGTTCTAATTTACGAGGGGTGGGAGTTTATATTATTATCATCATTATTATTATTATTATTATTATTATTATTATTATTATTATTATTGTTATTATTATCATTATTATTATTAATATTATTATTACATAGTAGTAGCAGTAGAGTAGTAGTAATAGTAGTAGTAGTTTCTGACAAAGGCAAAGCATTCCGCCCTTTCCATTTCTTTTCGTTTTGTTTTCTTATTTCGTTCATTTTTTTTTATATTTACTCTGTTCCAACTCCATATTTTTTTTCCTTTGCGTTTTACTAACTCGTCTCCTAACTACTTCTTGTTTTCTTCAATATTTTCTACCTCTTCTCTATTGTTTACTGTTTATTTTTCCTTCTCTTTCTAGTACACCTCCTAATTTTTGTCTTTCTTTCCTTTTTTTCATTCGTTTGTTCATTTCATCATGCCCTCCTTTTTTGTTCTACTTCTTAGTTTTGACCCTTTGTTTATTTTATCTTTTATCTTTATGTCATTTCTTATTCATTATTGATTTTTTTTCTTCTTAACTATTTCGGTTCAGTTTTGCCCTTTTTCTTCTTTTTTCTGAGTCCTTTTTCCCCCTTCTTCCATTCGTGTCGTTTATCTTTATATATTTTTCTCATGTATCCTCCCCTTCCAATCCGTTTCTTCTTTGTTTTATTTCTTTTACAATTTTTTTTACATGTTTTTCAGCTATTTGTCTTCTTCTTTATCCTCTTTATCCTTCTACTTTTCTTTTTCTCATCTTTCTTTTTATTTTCAATGTATAATAATAATAATAATAATAATAATAATAATAATAATACTCATTTTCGCGAAGGCAACCATTGTTTCACTACTTCAGTTTCCACCTCCTTTATCTTTGTCCCACTTTAAGCAACGCATCTCCGTTTGAACTATATTTTTTTAAAAACTTTTCTTGTCGCTAGTTAGTTACCAATTCCAAATTTGTATTTTCTTTATATTTGTTTTTCCTCAGCTGACACATTACTACCGAATACCTTCATTACGTTTCCATAGCAACATATACCACATGATGCTGACACAATTTGCATTAGGCCAACTTGACAAAAATAGTACATTTCTTACATGAATGCACAAACTAATAAAGAGAATACCAGCTTTTACACGTAGCTAGTTTAATCAGCTTTCGTAAAACGAAGAAAGTTTCTAAGGAAGATCAGATCACAAGCGGTTAACACTTGTAAGTGTATTCTAGTGCAGGCAGTTGGCGAAGTTTTGCAATGGATAAATATCGACGCCCTCTTAATTACGGGCCCTGAATATGACCATAAACTATATCCGATGGTGAGGCCCCAGCTTGCGGGCTTTGGGGAGTGTGCAGCCACCCTTTAATTGCCATTGCTCCCAGGTCCACTCTGACCTAGAGTGACAGTACCTGTTAGGGTCCCAACTATGGGTTAAATACAAACAGAGTTGACAAAAACAAGTATATTCTATTAAAATAACTTTCTTCAAAATCACTGGATTCGTAATTAAATAACTTGAAAAGAGTTGAAATGCAGTAAAACAAAAACAACCAACCAACCAGCTCTTAATTACGACGTTGGCTATTCTAAAATAATCACTCATCTGACACTGGCTTGACTGAACCTTTTTATTATTTTCGTTAATATATTGAAAAAACGGTGCGTCAACGTGATTATACAGTATATCTTACATATAACCTTATTATAATTTTTAATATTGTTATGATCGCCATCAATAGTAGTAAAACATAGTTGTCGTAATTGTATTATCAATATGTGTTTTGGAGTAGCTAGTTTGAAATATGTTTAGTTAGTTCAAATATACATTTTCTTCATGATGGCCTGTTCTAATTGAAGTCCTACTCCTTTGTTAAAGCTATACTTTTACCTTTAGGATTGCAGGGGTTTTGCTTAGAATAATCAGAACGAAGAATCAACGACTGTGTGCGAACGCTGTTGCTTACAAATTCGGATGAGTTTTAGTGCAGAACGAGCAAATGGGGCTGTACAAAAACAACCGTATAACTCTCACTTGATTGATTTGCTTTTTAAGAACGGGCATATTTTTGTTTGCAACATTTATAGATGGAGACGATCAGAAAGACAAGTGCGTAGCTTCATGGGCGAACGTCTTGCTTACTAGATAGCTTTAATAATAGCTCGTTTGTAAAATTCATGAGATTTTCATGCGAAATATGAATCATGTTCAATCTCTTCTCGTTATGTTAACTTCAGCTTGTCTAATTATTTTGTAATACTCGAAATCCGTGAATATCTAAGCAAAGAGAGTCAACATTTCTCAAATTCTTCTAAGGTCTCTTTTTCAGTATTGCTGTGTGAGCAGGAGCATTATCATGATTGTCGATGACTCAATTTCTTTGTACTAAAGAAGGCAGTTTTCCGGTCATCATAGTTAAAATATCCCAGAAAATATGAATGATGGCTGATAATCTTAAACACTTATATCAATTAATGAGGTTTATATGTTTAAGTAAAAAAAAAAATATGCATAAAATAAATTATGATAGTCTAAAACATGCCTTCTTTAAACCGGACCAAAACTTTGCTCCGAGCTGATAGTATAACTTTTCCACTCACTCTACCACGCGGGGGAACTGTTATGCGTTAATGTATTGGTAGTGGTGGTTGTGACGGTAGTAGTGAAGGTAATAATCAATTATCACATCAGTTAGTCGATTGAAAGCATCTGACTCCGTCAGTAAACGTCACAATTCTTTCTTTTTTTATCTTGGTGTAGTTTCACTTTCGCTTTTAAGGTCTCTTAGATGTTTGCCATTTTCCATTAGAACACGCCATAGCAAGTGACAAGACTTCGGTTGTCCTTTCTGTGATTCCGCGTCCCCGACAGCGCATTTGCAGCACCGTGCTTTATTTTGTCGTCTTTGCAAAATAACAAAATGACAAGCATCGTGTCAGAAAAAGATAATATTTCTCCACGTTTTGTTCCATTACTTTCTTTTTTGTTGTTGTTATAATGTCTACTTTCACTTTCTTTTTATATCCGAAGTGTCTACTTTCACTTTCGTTTCATTTTAACCGTGGTGATATGTTTCACATTTACTTTTTTCCGCATTGTTATAATGGGTATATGTGTGTGTTTATAAGTGTGTATGTGTGCACACATGTTTTTGCCTGTCATGAAACGCTCTTCACTCGGACTTCAAATGTCTCTTGGGTCTGTTTTTTTTTTATTTCATATGTAATATAAAATAAATACGATACGGCATAATCAGGTCTCGTTACATAACCAAAGTTAAGCAATCTTTAACTAAGCCAGTACAAGATCAGTGTCCAAGGCACTGTAACTTAAAAGACGTCGACTTTTTAACAGATCTTGCGTCCTAGCTGTCTGGACCCTGTCCTGCAAGTTGAGTAAACTTATTTGGACAAGAGAGTTGGGCTTGTTTACCGCAAAATGACATCACTTTTAAAAAAAACTTCCCAGTGCGAATTATCTATTATCTCTAAGATTTTTAGATGGTATTCTTTTCTCTGAGAGACGAAATCTAATAATATCCCATATGATTAGACGTCATCTAATTATAATCCATTATCTCTAGGATGGTTAGATGGTCTTACTTGCTCTGATAAATGAAATCTAATTATATGCCATATAATTAAACGAAATTATGTGCTACTATAATAGAGAGACAGATATGAATTATATGCCATATAATTAGACAAAATTACAGACGAAAAATCTAATTATATGACATCTAATTATAATCCATTATCTTTAGGATGTTTAGATGATCATCTTTGCTCTGAGAAATAAAATCTAATTATATGTCATATAATTAAACGAAATTATGTGCTACTATAATAAAGGGACAAATATTAATTATATGCCATATAATTAGACGAAATTACAGACGAAAAATCTAATTATATGACATCTGATTATAATCCATTATTCTTAGGATGTTTAGATGTTTACTCTGATAAAGGAAATCTAATTATATGGCATATAATTAGACGACATATAATTATATGCCATATAAGTGGACTATAATAAACTGGATTGTAATATGTCATATAACTTCGCTCTGATAGATGTAATCTTATTATTATATGTCATACAGAAATTTCGTTGGCAATGGCGGAGTTTTACATTTGGCACTACTAGATCCTTCTGGTTACGCAAAAGTTATTTGAAACAACAGTTACACATTGTTGAGCATTAAACAATTACTATTAAACATTATCGAATTCATTACCGAAATTATTGTTTTTTTCCTTTGATAAACATGGCGAATGATCACCATGAACCGAAATTTTAAATTTATTTTCTAAAGATCCTTAAGGAAAACGTAAAATAGTAACTCGTATTTGTCTATAAAAGCAGAGAGTGCAAGAGTAGATATGCAGTAGTTGGCATTAATTTCCTTCCTTCCTTAGAAAGAAGTGTCGGTGGTCAAGCAGTTTACGACACTGACCGACGACATAGGTGTTCCAAGTTCGAATACAGTTCGTTCCACAAGACAGTCATCTCCATGCACGATGTTTGCAACATTCTCCCGGTGCTTCCCGTAAGTACCCGATATCGTTCTAGAAAGAATTATAATTAGAAAAAATATCGGTGAAACTAATGCGAAAAATATAAATTCGGATCTATATAATATGATGATGATGCTTATTCTGCTGCGGATAATGATGACGATGACCGCAGTAAGATGAGACACAAGGCCGGAAGCTGAGTAGAGTCAGGCAAGCGGCTCTATAAGAATGGTCCTATGGCCTTTTAAAAATTGCTTAGGAAAGTTCGTCTGAATTTCACGGTAGAGGTGCCTCAGGCGGTACGAATTAAACTTTCTTAACACAGAAGACCAGACGCAACTTCCTGCTGTTTTTTGGGTATATCTCATGAGACTATCCCGAACCACACATTAGCCCGACAAATGCAATGTCATTCCCTGTTCGAAAATTGCTAAAAATTCTGTCAGTCTGTGTAAATAATGTGTACTCGACTGACGGAAATATGATCTTTAGCTGCTTCAAACAAATATACGTTAATGTCCCACAAATAAAATAGGGGATAAAGCGATATATCTTAAAATATAAATGAAAATACTTTGTCTTATTATATGAGTCATGTAAAAAGGGACGGACACCAGTAATTAAATAGATAAGTTTAAAATGATTTGGAAAAGGAGAGAATCGAACCCAGTTTGCAGGAGTTAAATTAGAGTTGGGACCTGTTTTGGGGGGTCACACCGTCTCTCTCTCTCTCTCTCTCTCTCTCTCTCTCTATATATATATATATATATATATATATATATATATATAGATATATGTATATATATATATATATATATATATATATATATATATATATATATGAGAAAGATTAAGTCATGCAAATTACAATTTACAAACTGCTTGATCCAAAAATAAAGAAAATAAGCTAGGATACATTATTTCCCTTTTCTCTAGTGTTTCTGCACGTTTACTTGTGTCTTCAAATGAAAAGTGATTAGTCAACAAAATTATAGATTTGCAATTCTGAGCGCTCTAACGAGATAAGGTATTTCAAACTTGTATGCAATGAGTAAATAAATCCTATTAAATGTAAAACAATACTCAATGTCACAAATAATGAAGATAAGGATATACATTTCAGCTGTTTACGCACGACTTAAAGATCATCATAAATAATTTTATCGCGAAAAGTTTAAAACTATAATATTCTTTAAAAAGTAATGCTCAGCGAATTAAAAAAAAGGTATAAAACGGAATCTTTTAAAGAGATGTCAGCGACTGTAGATATGATCACAAAATAAAATGATCGAAACATTTCTTTGAAATTGATAATATTAAAAAAAATGGTTTTAAATCCATAATATTCGCCCGATAGTATTAATAAAATCGCAAAGTTAGTATAAGACTATGCAGATTGTTAAGAACTTTAGTTCTTAGACTATAGGTTTATATCTTTGCCATGGAAGAGATAACGATAAGCCTACATGCCTTCAAAAATAAGCTCCATGTAAAACTTAACACCCAATCTTTTACAAAACTTAACAGTCTACATCAATTCATGATTAAACATTGCCTATCTCAATACTGTAATTGAATGCAACTTTAATCATCCAAGGACGATAGATCTATGGAATTGCATATTCTAACAGCAACTATCCCTGATTCTCTGAAAGTGGAAACCTCCATACAGTCTCGAAATACAATAGATACGCTCTATAAAGGTAGCTGAACATGAAAAATTGTGACGCAATAGTTGCGTAATCTCTAACCTCGTTATCATAGAGAAATGCAGCACAACTGGAACATATCCGAGATAAACGTAGAGCACATACATCAACGGGAATTCCAAAACGGTAGCCATTTTAGAACTGACAACACTCAACGTTGCCTAGTTTCGGTAATCTTACGAGACCCGGTGTCAACAAACATAAGTTAATTTCTGAGATGATTTGTTCTCTGTTTTTTGCGATGTAATACTGGTTTTATGCGATTCTGTGAGATTCACTCCTTCAGGCTCTTCCGAAAAATGCCGACTGGGCTTTTTTCCAGGGTAAAACTCTTATCCTTGCGAGCATTGACGTTTCGATCACATATTCCAATCGCAGTGTCACATTTGCTCACAGATTAAGAGAAATAACTTCCGTCTACGAGCGTATCTATAACAGATATAGTGATTGACTGGTGTTACAATTTTTAACTAACTTAATTTCTTAGAATTGTTTTATTATGTGAATATTATTTATATGCGGAAATCTCTTTAATTTTTTTGTTTTATGTTTTGATGACAGTTTCCAACATTACGCTTATTCGAATATGAGATTTTGTCACATAATTACTTTTACAAGCTACGCTATGGCCAGTCTCTAAGCATGTAGGAGATGTATAGTTTTCCGCTTTTAATCTGAAAATGTATTCATTTCGAATCTTAAGATTTTAAAAGTTTTTTTACTTTTACATTTGTATAATGCCGGCCTTTTCTGTTCTTCACTCAGGAAGCATTTCGCTTCAAAATACCATAGCCTAACGGGTTTGTACTTTAATAGTGTTGTTTATAATCCGTATCGACTTTATATATTGTAATATAGTTCTTATGTAACTTTATGTTTAAACTTCTTAACTTATTCTTTATATACATATATATGTACATATATATTTCTAATAACACACACACGTATATATATATGTATACATATATATATTTATATATGTGTTTACTTCATTTAATAACATAAATTAATATGCAAATATATAATTTTATGCGTAAATCAACAGTATTTACTCCAACAGTTCTCAATACATAGGTAGAGCTAGCTAGTAAGTTATGAATATATATATATATATATATATATATATATATATATATATATAGTATTTAATCTACACAGAATATTGCGCGTTTGATTTTCGTGAGAATTCGTCAGGTTTATGCGTTTGCCTGAAAAATACTTACGAGAATGAAACGCAGAATATTCTGTGTAGCTTAATTGACATATATATTTTCATAAGTTACTATATATATATATATATATATATATACATATATATATATATAGACTGACATTGGGAAGACAGATAGATAGATAGATAAATAAATATATTTTTTGCAGCTTTATGTACGTTGTTAGATGTTTCTTGCCATATACTTTCTTTTAAAATATAATCAATTCTTATAAGTAAACATCTCATTGAATGCCTATAACGGCTCTCAGAGCTCTATACCGGTAAGCTATACACACCTGTTTTATTTTACGTTCAAGTTATTTTAATTACAAGCGAATACCTATACATATTTATAAGTGTTAGACAAGTGTTTGCAGTTATAAGAAAGGCGGTCATTGTACGATCAGATAAATTACGGGAGGCAAATAACTACTGTTATACTCTACAATAAATAGACAGAGCAAAGTCGAGGAATTTTAAATGCATAAAATAATTACGGGTTTAAAACAATATATAATCAATCACAATGCATTTTTAAAGCGCATAAGAATTCGATAAATATTCAAGTGAGAAATGTCGGTGCTGGATATGAATGTAAACTATATCCGTAGGTGAGTCCCCATCTTGCGGGCTTTGGGGAGTGTGCACCCACCCCTTGATTGTCATTGTTCTCAATTCCACTCTGACTCGGGGTGGTTGTACATGTTAGGATCCCAAGTATGGGTAAAATAGGAACTGACATGAAAATAAAAACAACACATATTCTATTAAACACTTTTTTCTTCAAAATCATTGGATTCGGTATTAAATGGCCAAAAAGGGGTGATATGCCGTAAAACAAAAACAACCAACCAACCAATCAAATGAGAAATGATTGCTTTCTTTAATAAATATTATATTGCGAATCATTATAGCAACTGAATTCAATACATTTTATACATGAGTCAGTGTCGGAATTGAATGTTATTTTATGTTATTAGTAATTATAAGGGTTGACTTTGGTTTAGTAGAGTAATGGAAAATGAATTTGTATTGCGTTCATATATATGTATATATATATATATATATATATATATATATATATACATATATATATATTTAATAAAAAAATAGTTTACTGATTTCCAATAATATCAGCATATATATTTAAGCAAAACTGAGATACTATTTAAATTTCTTTTCACAATGTTGACTGATATTTAAAGTAATCCACGTGTATTTATCATCTGAAGAAAAGCAAATTGTATATAGCTACATATTAATATGCATAATAATAATAACAATAATAATAATAATAATATATTTATGTGTATATATTTTATACGTGAGTCAAACCAAAATAATAATAATAATAACAATAATAATAATAATAATAATAATAAGATAAATAATAATAATAATAATATATTTATGAGTAAAGTACATAAGTCAAATAATAATAATAATAATAATAATAATAATAATAATAATAATAATAATAGTGCACTCTTCTTCAAACTAAACCTTACCTGTAACTCAAAAATCCTAATGGAAATCTATCTGTAAATAAATAACCCCTCTTCTCTTGAACGCTAACAATCTACTCCTTCCAACCTATCCGCCACTAAACTCCCATATTGCCCCGCATCTGTAGTGGAATCGTAAATTTCCAGCCCCTAATCCCTCACATGCAAAATGTTTTAATAGCCATCACTAAACATCTATACATTTCTACCTCTAAGGCATGCATTACAGCACATTCCTATCCAGTAACGGATTTAACAGCCTATGCACACAGAGGCAGGTACTTAACAGCCAAAGTACTCAGAAACAAAGCGATCTACACTACACAACTGTCTCCCCGAGTTTTGCAACGATTGATACGTTATTGAAACGACACTCCTTGTTATGCAAAATGCCCCATGACTCTTACTAGAAAATAACTACAACTTCAACTCTATTCGCAACTACTGAAAACCTGCTCATATATCTATTCACCTAATTACGCATGACTCAAAACTTGCTGTCTTATCCATACTATATTGCACTTAAATCTTAACCTTCCTATCATCTTCTAAAATAGCTCGGGCACAACTCGTAGCTCAATTCTTAATACCTACTCATACTGTAACATTATCCTAGACCTAAGCTAACATAAATAAAATAAAAAAGGGTAAGACTAAAATCACATTATCTCCTCCCTAACAAGCCCTCTTACAATCATAGACGCTTACACTGCATGAACTTCACCGATCCCCTTTATCCGTTAACAAGTAAATAGCATATCCCTAAATCACTTTGAGGAGTGTAACTAATCAGTAGAGATATAATCCCCCACAAACTAACCCAGTAACACTTACCACGCGGGGTCGCAGAAATACCTGGATTATAACCTAGGCGCGGAGAAAACCCTCTCAGGGCTGACGGACCCAGTAGGTCTTCCCAGATCATCCGTCTAGGAGAAGGAAAACTCTGAAATTAAACCAAAGGGGAGAGAAGCCTCTTCAGCCTTGGATGGCAACCTTCCTAGAGCTGGTGACTCAAACAAATTCACCGGTTTGCAAACCTAAATTGCTTAAGGAGTAGATAGGCTCTGTCTATCGCCTGGCTTCCATACTTCTTCTTTGCCTATTAGTCAAGCGCAGAGACACTATCTCGGTGATTCGACAGAAACACCCAGCGGTAGATCTTGTTTACTTGGTAGGGCAACGAACGCCGTTCTTCCCCATTCCCAGCACGCCCCACCCCTAAAACTGAACATTTGGGAGTGCTTGAGTATAAGATATGCCTGAACGATTAGATTGGGTTGGCCTTCTTCTAATGGGTTGAGGGTACCGGATTGACAGTTCCTGGCTGCTGTTCCCGACTGGTAGTACAGGTGCCCTAATTCTTTGGTAGCGCTTAGAGCGGCTGCTCCATCAACAGTTGAATAATATCGGGTTGTTTGTAGTGCTATGACGCGCATGGAAAGGGACCCTGCACTCATCCCTGGTGGGCTTTCCTGAGGTCACAATCCTAATTGGAGAAAGGTCAGCTGATGGTCGACTTGTGATGCATGTCTGAAGCTCTGCATAACCTCTTGTTTAGCTCCCCCTTACCGAAACTCTTAAAAATATGACGACAGTACAATTTAAAAATAAGCTTAAACCAGGATTAGGGACAAACAAATTCAACTTGCCTCCTCCCTTGAGGCTCTCATTCACAAATATCCGTGGGCTTAGAACTAACTTAGCTGATGTTGAAGCATTTCATTAACAAATGCCCCGGATATCTTAGCACTAATTGAGACTAACCTACACTCCTCCATTCCCTCTAACCACTTTAACATGCCTGGATATCTCCGACTCTGCCGTAAGGACTCTGACAGACATATGCACGGACTTGGAGTTTACATTCGTAATACCCTTCCCTTGACTAGAGAAACAAACCTAGAAACAGATGATCAAGCCTTTATGTGCTTTAGACTAAACATGCAACACAATATTAGCTACTATTATTTTCTCTACCGCTCTCCCTCGACTCAGGACTGCTCCATAATAAACAAAGTATCTGACAGCATAGACATGGCACTGTCCCTCGACACTAGCGCACAAATACATGTATTTGGTGACTTTAATGTCCACCACAAAAACTGGCTTGGATTCTCTACTCACACAGATGCAGCGGGCAGCACAACCCATAGCTTCGCTATATCTCACTCCCTATCACAAATTGTTACGTTTCCAACACGTTTCCCTGACCAGGAAGAACAACACGCATCACTTCTAGATCTGTTTTTGACCACAGTTCCCGATGACTGATTAACGAAGGACCACATCCCACTCGGGAACGCTGATCATGCAGTGATAATGGTTGAAATCGCCCTAAACGCTAGACCCAAAACTGAAGAGCCAGTGCTCAAAACAACGAGATATTATAATACGGCTGACTGGGAAGCCATCAGGGAACTAATTAGAGATGCTCCATGGAAAAATATTTTCTCTCTCCCTGCTGAACAATATGCAAACGAGACCACTGACTTGTTCAAAACTGCAATCGAAGCGCATGTTCCCATGCGGAAATTTTATAATAAGCCCCACTCTCCCCAATGGTTTACGTCGACTTGTGCAACTGCCATTGCTCAAAAGCAGCATGCATACCGTAGGTTTAACCGACATCAGTCCAGTTCAAACAGACTGAAGTATATAGAAGCTAGAAATACCGTTAAGAAAGAAATAGCGACAGCTAAGAGAGAATTTACGGAAACCACTAAAAAGTACATCGAAGCACAAAAACTAGGAACTCGAGACTTCTGGAAAATCTACAAGAGTGTAGTAAATAATGGGCAATCAACAATTCCCCTACTTACCAACAATCACGAGGTTGTCTCCTCAGCAACCGACAATGCTAATCTGCTTGCCAGTCGGTTTGCCTCAAACTCCACACTGGACCCTTCCAACCACCCCCTACCTGACTTTCCTATGCGGACAGACGCCACACTAGACGATCTGAAAACCACCCCTGCTCAGGTGCATGCTATCATAAAAAACCTTGACACCTCAAAAGCATGTCGACCCGATCTTATCCCAGCTGTGCTATTAAAAAAGTGCTCAGCCGAAGTAGCTCCAGTTCTCTCCAAGCTGTACAACAAATGCCTTAATGAAGCTTGCTTTCCGGGCTGTTGGAAAACTGCTTCTGTCGTACCAGTATTCAAGAATTCTGGCGAAAGGACAGACCCATCAAATTATCGCCCCATTAGCCTCCTTCCACTTTTTGCCAAAATATTTGTGACCATAATTAACCATGCTCTAGTCCATCATCTTACAGATGCTAAACTACTGACTGACAAACAATATGGATTTAGACAAGCCCGTTCCACAGCAGACATCCTAACTGTGATCTCTGAACGTATATACCATTCACTGGACAAAGCGGGTGAGGGCAGAGCGGTAGCTCTAGATATATCTAAGGCTTTTGACAGGGTATGGCATGAGGGTCTCCTCAGTAAAATCAGATCATACGGTATCACTGGTAGAATACTTAACATAATTAAGTCCTTCTTAGATAAGAGATAAATCCAGGTTGTCCTCGACGGTCGTACATCTAAACAATATGATATAAATGCGGGGGTGCCCCAGTGTTCTATCCTTGGACCTCTATTGTTCCTGATATTCATAAATGACCTCACCGACGACATTGCCTCTGAGATGGGTATATATGCTGATGACACTACACTCTATGGCAGGCACGACAGGAAGACGAATGAACACATTTTTTAAAGAAATGGCAGAAACACTAGAGGAAGACCTCCAATCTGTAGTGGAATGGGGACAAAAGTGGTTGGTCGCGTTCAATGCTGCCAAGACTAAACTAGTTTCCTTCAATAATTACAAGAAAACCTCTCCACCACCCATAGCAATGGCCAACGACTCTTTATCTGAGAGTCCATCTTTAAAAACCCTTGGCCTAACGTTCACAGGAAACATGAGTTGGAACAATTACATTGAAGGCATTGCCAGGGCCGCTGCAAGAAAGGTGGGCTCTCTCTACCGTGCTAGAAAACTACAAACACCCGAAAGTATCCTGTACCTCTATGAGGCCTTCATTCGCCCATGTATGGAGTATTTCTGCCACATCTGGGCTGGTGCATCTGCTACTAGTCTCTCGCTCCTTGACAAGGTTCAAAAGAGAGTCGCAAACCTGATATGCCCTGAACTGGGATCTAAGCTTCAGCCTCTGTCCCATCGACGAAATGTTGCATCCCTCTGCCTTTTCTACAAGTATTTTAGTGGTGAATGCTCTGACGAACTGCAACCACTTGTGCCCCCACGACGTGAGCACCCTCGACAAACCCGACAGGCTGCTAAATCCCACCCCCAAACTGTAGAGATCCCTAGATGTAAAAGATATTTTTACTCCAATAGTTTCTTCCCCAGAACCGCTAGACTCTGGAATTCCATTCCAGATCCCTGCTTCCCCAACAGTACTGACGTGCAGAAGTTAAAGTGTAACGTGAACCGACACCTTGCTGCCCAAATCCCTACATGGTACCCCAGTAGTTGTTGCCCCTGATAGTAGCCCCCTACACCAAAGTGGCAATTTGCCTTGTTTGGGGTGAAAATGTAATAAAAAAAAGAAAAGTTATTATTATTATTATTATTATTATTATTATTATTATTATTATTATTATTATTATTATATATTTATGTATATATCTTTTATACATGAGTCAAAGCATCTTAATATATAATATATATATTGACTGAAATATATATATATATATATATATATATATATATTTTAGTCAATATTCAATATATATTATATAGTAAGATGGGAGATATTGTTATTATAACGGCATCCTTATAAACGTATACATTGTACGTATTATTGTTCAGCCAGAAGATATGATATTTACGTATAAACTAAGTCATATTTTATCAGAGAGTTATCACAGGAGTATATTTTACAGTTCATATTTACATAAGTTATCATTTTTTATAAGAATAATAATTTATGCTTCATACCTTTCTTCAGGTGTTCTTCTATCTCCACTGATGAGCTCCGTTAACACGTGAAATGACCAATACTATAACCAATTGAGACCTCTGTTTCTTCTTTTGTGAAACTACAAACAACACTGTATATTTTTAAAATATAAATTTATGTCAGTTGTATCAAATAGTCCTCACAAGTGTCTGCACTTCCTGTCTACATGCTTGTTCTTTAAAGCGTCGCTTTCTGGCGTGAAGTATTCTGTTTCGTTACATGATCAAACTCCAACTCCTTCGACTAACTAACTTTCCCGACCTCCTGAACTCAGTTGCGGTTACGTAACCAATTAAAAGAAAGTCTCTGTAACGTTACATGCTCTGTCACGTCCGACTGTTCAAGATTATTTTGTTTCTTAAACTTAGCTAATTTATGTAAACATCCTAAGCTAAAACGCATTGCTATACTTTATTCTATAAACAATAAATTACTCTCAATATAAACTACTTAAAGTATACCCTTGAATAGATTCATAAATAGATAGATAGACAGATAGATCAGTAATAACTACTTCACTTTTCACAATGTTATTTAACAATATAAGACAATCCTAGCAAAATAAATTGATTCAAGCAATAAAGTTTAAATTTTATTTTAAATTGTTCCTATTAAATGGAATTTGAACATATAAACTAGTATATATATATATATATATATACATTACACACACATATATATGTATATATATACATATATATACATATATATATATGTATATATATATTATAAATAATAAATATATATGTTATGTGTTTCTCTCGTTCGTGACAAGTATAAACAGAACGGTCACTTACATGCATTAGAGTATATATAATTTTCTTTTAAAATGTACACATTGGTTTGATTAGTTATATATTAAATACCACTATTAAAATCTGATCAAGCATTTATTCTAAAAAATTATAAATACATGGCGTCAGTTAAGCCATCAAAAACTAATGGCATCCTTCACGTGTTATTTTGAAGCAAGTTGAATCACAAATAACAACTCGCCTGAATACTAATTGTTTCATTCAAGTGGTAAAATGGATGGAAATACTGTCGAATATAATGTGATGTACAAGCAGTAACTTACATTACCAGCTCCTTACGCATTTAGTATAAACCAGGTCCAATGCCGTTTAAGCTTCTTTATATAACGATGTGTAAATGGTATTAGGCAGTAATTGATATCTCCGTTTAATCTCGAAAGACAAAGGATACACCTGTAAACACAGCCCTCCGTGTAATTATGAGGAAAGGGTTGCACTATCTCTAACAACACCTCCCTTGAATCGTCATCTCTCTAGTTCAGTCGCAAGTAGTTCGGAACGATTCAAAACAATAGGGAGAGCACTACAGCACCTGGAAGTCTCAAATTGCCCCCCCATTTGTTACTGACCAGGTTCAACGTTGCTTTACTACGGTGATCCAATAGAATACAGCGTATCAACGTGATTATGCCGTACATTCGGCAGTATATATATATATATATATATATATATAAATATATATATAAATATATATATGTGTGTGTGTATATAAATATATATATATGGATGTGTTTGTATATAAATAAATATATAAATATATATATATATATATATATATATATATATATATATATATATATACACATATACCTAAGTTTTTTTTTTTTTAATCTAGAGAGATATTGGTCGCGTTATTTTTATCTGTATATATTTTGACCATTCAATTAAACTAATAGACTAAGGATCAACCCAAGGAATAAGACTGTAAATTCAAATACAAGAAAAATCGGTGATTCGAAGAGACGCAAATGGATTATCTCTAAGTAGACAGATAAATTGAGATGGACATTTTAAAGGGCAGAATCAAACGAGATAAAATAAATGCCACCATTTTTATGAGATTAAGGAAACAAAGCGAAATAATACAAAGATAATTATAGAATGAATTAAGATATATAAGAACGCAGAAAAAAACATCACGATGAAAAAGATATTTTTTAGTCGCGCACTATAAATACGAGATGTATCAGCACTCTCTATTACAGTGTATATATCATTTGATATGATAGTCATTCATGGCGAGATCCCGTCTGATAAGAAATATATTTAATCCAAATATATGTTTAAATAAAACTGATCTTTTACTGAACAGCGTATTTTTAAAACAGAAAATAGAACTAATAAGACGCCAAAAGTATACGTTCAATATTTTTTTATGTAAAATAGTGTGCATACCATTTGAAGTAGAGAAGTTAAATAAGTGAGAGGAATAAATAAGTACTAGTAAATATATAAGAAGTAATATTGTGTTACATAGTTCAATACAAATAATAATAATATACTTCATAGGACACACTTCTTTATTTACTCCTTCTATAGTGTAGCAATGTTTTTGTTCTTTTTCTTTCAAATGTTCACTAGTTTGAGTAAGATTTACTAGCATTTCTTATTCACTAAAACCGGCAAGGCTACTCACACATATTTTTTAATACCATTAGCACAATTTTGTTTATTATTCTATATATAATATTTTGATTACAGAAATACCTCTTGGATTAAATTATTATGTAAACTATTATCCATCATTTTATATAAATTTAGAAGGCCTTTATTTACACACTTATTCCTTACCCTTCCCGCCCCAGCCTACAATCTCTCTCTCTCTCTCTCTCTCTCTCTCTATATATATATATATATATATATATATATATATATATATATATATATATAACTATGTTTCCATGCAGCTTTATTAACTGGATTATAAACTCCGATACAAACTATAAATATTCCATTTCCTATTACAGAAAAAATAATTTCTCCCGTATATATTTCTAGCACTTCTCATTGGTTGCCAACTCTCAGTTCACATATTAAGGAATAGACACTTTATTGAAAAAACGAACACACTAGATGTTTAAAAATAATGCTGTATACTCGCAACTATAGTTACAACAAACCAATTGTTCTGTTTTTTATTTTATTTTCCTTTTTTCTCACTATATTCCTACAATTTTTCTACTGTTTTTAATTAAAATTATTGCTTTTGAAAAAAGAAATTTAAACACAATATCCGTGTTTGTTATAACATCGCGCGAACTACAGATTTGTTAAACCAATACACACGGAGACAGATAGATCTACATGTTAAGTACGAAAGACGGATAGGGAGATAGAGTGAGCAAGAGGTAGACAGAAGGACAGGCAGATTGACTGATACCTAGAAAATAAGAAAGAGAGAGAGAGAAGACAGACAGAGAGGCAGCAAGAAAGAGAGAGAGAAAGGGGAAAAATTTGTTTTAATTAGACACTTTTCTATTTATTTTAAACCGAATATTTTCCTTACTTTTAAACAATATGCATATCAGTTTTTATATTTTTAAACATTATAACAATTTCCTTTACTTATAAACAATACGACAGTAATTCCTTTATATTTTGTACTCTCGTTTTCATACACCGAACTTTTTATGATTTTAAACGAGAAAATGATATGCTGACAACAAATACCACATTATAATTGTCTGCAAAAATATAAGTTTTCGATTGTTAATCGTTGTAGTCCGTGCTAGGGGTTACAAACGAAAGAAACCACAAGTAGCGTTAAGTGTATATGAAATATAATATGGTTTAATCATAACGAATACAGGAGTCACTAAAATGGTATAAAAGGAACGTGTTCATAGCATGTTGTTAAACATGGTATGAATGTTTCCATTTAGTCTCTGAAACCAGTGGTAGTCATAGGACTGGTTGAATCCATTAGTGCTAAAATAGGGTGATTTGTACCCGACAACACCTCCTCTGAACTTGTAATTCCCCTGGAATGATCGTATAGCTCTTTTTCCTGGGGTTAATCTCTATCGAGGCGGTTAGTGTCTTTTTTTCTGGAGGGCCGGCGTTGTTCGGCTGCTTGTAATCTTAACCAATTCGAACGTGTCATATATCTGGCTCAATACTTCTTCTTGTTCAGCAGGGGGTTGTCTTTCGTCATCAGTTATACGTTTCCATATTCGGTTTAAATGTTTCTTGTTCGTAAATCTTGGACCTTCGATAATGTACACCATCCGATCGATCGTTATCTGGACCTTTCCTATTACCCACACCGTGCTATTATTTTTGTGTAACTAAAAAATACCTTTTTATCCGGTACATACCTCTCCTTATGAACTATAATATTTGGCGGTTTCACTTGTTTTGGTAAAAGTTTTTCGAAGACGGATTTAATTTTCCTTGCTAACATTAACTCTTCTAGCGACATCTTCGATGGAGTCCTTTTATTTGGCGTAATTCAGTAAACTTGTAAAAACTGTTGTAATGCCTTTTTCTGAGGGCGTTCGTTTAGCCTTCTTTCTGGCTCTTTTCAACGTTTCTACAAACCTCTCTACCTGACCGTTCGAAGAGGGATGATAGGTTGGCTTAATTATGCGGTTAACCTGAAAATCCTCACAGAAGCTTTAAAAATATGCTGAAGTGAATTGCGTGCCATTTTCTGACACTAGACAGTCGACCACACCAAACCTAGCCAACAATTCATGAAGATCACTGATTGTAAAATCGGTTGTTGGGGTTTTACATTGAAATACCTCAGGCCATTTTGAAAAACCGTCTACCACTATTAAATAATAGATTCCATCCAGTAAGCCTGCGGAATCTACATGTATTATTTGCCATGAATGGTCCGCTTTAAGTCAGGGACTAAATTGTATTGGGGCACTTTGGCAGCCAATACCCATCCCTTACACGACTTTCTGTGCCTTTTATATCAGTCTATATTCTTCCAGTAAACGTAGAACCTCATGAGGCTCTTCATTCCCGTAGCCCCACGGAGCCCCGTATGAAAATCCTTTAGAATTTTCTTTTGTAGTGTAGCTGGAATTACTACTTCTTCCCGGTACAATACTACCTCATTGCACATAGAATAAGCTTCCACCGCTGATTCATCCGATTGATTTTTTTTTCATTTCTGTTATGAAACTATCTTTTTCAGCCTCCCTTATTATATCTTCCAAGGTGACTGGTAGTTTCTTAATCCTATTACATAGTATTTGTGTATAGTCCTTTTCACTTTATAGTGACGCTATTACTGTGTCTTCCAGCGGTTCCCTTGATTTCGGGATGAATCGCGACAATCCGTCTGCGTGACTTAACTTCGCAGATGTTACTTACATCTTCCATAACAAAATCGTAATTCAGTAGAATGCCTCCACCATCTTTGAAGTCTGTTGGCTGTGTAAGTTGGCAGGAGTGTTTTACAGCCAAAGGGGGCTATATGCGGATTATGGTCAGTTTGCAATTTAAACATACGACCATGTAAAAATAGGTGGAATTTTGTAACACTGAATATGATCCCCGGTGCTTCCTTTCCGGTTTGGAAGTAATTTTTCTAGGCAGGAAGTAAAATTCAGGACGAAAGGGCGATCGGCTTAATGGATCCAGCAGGCGTCTTGTGTAGAATGCACGCCCCGATCCCGTAAGAACTTGCGTCAGTTTCGACAATAATCTCTTGTTTCGGTTTGAAATGAATCCGGGATAAATCTGACGTTAATACATCTTTTAATTTATTAAACGCTGCCTGGCACTCATTTTTGTCCTTTTTTAGTAGTACATGTAATGGTGCACTCAATTCATGAATGTTCTTAATGAACGTCTGATAATAGTTCGCGAGCCCTAAAAACTCTGCAATGTAGATACATTATTATGTTCTAGCATGTCTTTTATAGCCGTGGACCTGTTTTGATCAGGTCTCCTTTCGTCCTTATCTATGATATGGCCCAGGTATTTAATTCGTTCAAAATATAGCATTTTACTTCCTTTAATATGAAGCCGTATTCTTCTTTTCTTTCAAACACTTGAAATACATGATCGCTATGTTGGTCAACATTTTGACTATGCATAAGAATATCGTCCAGATTGCCTATTGCGAAATCTAAACTGCTTAGCAAAGTATAAATTACCTATTGGAAAATTGCAGGTGCTACTTTTTTACCAAATGCTAAGCTATTGAATTTATAAAGTCATTTGTGCGTTGAGATACACAACAGTTTCCAGCTATCTTCCTCTACTATTATTTGTAAGTACGCCTTGCTTAAGTCTATTTTTGAAAAATATGTTCCGCCATTTAACTTAGAGAATATTTCGTCTGGGTTTTGTAGCATGTACTGGTGGTTCTTGAGCGCCGAAAAGCCGACGCATACCCTAATTTCTTTAGAATGTTTTCACGTATACAGTAGGGGTTTATAGGGGTTAAAAGCTCATTGTTTACTAATCTTTCCAATTCTTTTTCAATTTTCCCCTTTAAGCGAACGGTACGCTCCGTGGCTTTTTGAATATCGGTTTTGGTCGTCCAGCAAGTTGAATCTCGCTTTTATTTTTGTGCAGCATCCACGCTTTTCAGAGAAAAAAAACTTGGGAAAGATTCTTTGTCGCTTGCGTGACACTGCTGTCCGAACTTTCACCTTCCCGTGCCCACTGGACGCGTCTTCTCTCCACTCCAAAACGAACTTCTGCAACTTTAGCTTTTCTCTTCTGCAAATACACCTTCTCTGCTCGCAATCAAACTTCAGAAATACCCTCCTTCCCCAAATCACTCCTCTTTTATTTCCAATCAGGAGCATCTCATTTGCTACCTCGTGGTCACCCTGTAGGCATATAAAGAAACAGGGCAGCCATTTTTATTTCTTTCTTCTTCATTATGAACACGAGGTAAGCCACACAAAAACGCGGTCGGTCGTTCTTGTTTCTCTTTTTCTTCTTTTACACCACACGCCCCCCTGATCTTCGAGATCAATAGGATAATTCGTAATCATCCATCCAAGCAGGCCGCCTCCTCTCACGTTGAGGCCTCTGGGGGACAACTTCTCGGGGGTTAACGTTTTCAGGTTCACTACAACGCGGGCCTAAGTCAGGTTGAGCAGCATCATTTGCTTCTCGGTGGCCCTCGATTTCTTCTTCTTCACTGCCCTCACTGCATACCGGCAATGTCACACAGCGCAGGTCTAAGATATGCCGGGGAACGCCATTCACCATCACATTGTTCTTCGACTGCAATCCTGTTATGATCCCTCTTTTCCAACGAGTGGTACACTGTGCATTGGGGGGGTTTCACCCACACCTCTTCACCTACTTTGATAGTGGCTTCTTCACTCTCAATTCCTGCTGTTTGTTGCACGGATGCCGCCACTTATATGTGAAAACGGCCCTATGAGGCACAGTTGTCTCATCTTGTTTAGTATTCGGCGAGATGTTATACCAAAACACCGCCTCTATGGGTGATACGTTGCTTTTTTCCGCAGCGGCTTTAATGGTGCGATGATTCCTCTCCACTATTCCGTTGCCACTCGGCCGATACGCTGCTCTGAAAAATTGCCTTACTCCCCACTTATCGCACACTCCTTTAAAGGCTTCTGATCGGAAAGCGGGGCCATTGTCCATTAAGAGTTCCTCAACCGGCCCTCTCTCCAAAAATATCTCCTCGATGACCCCTCCGATCGTCCATGCAGCTTCTGCCCTGATCTCTCTCCAGATGGTAAACCTTCCCGGTCCACAGTCGACCATCGACAGATACAATTTGTGGCGATAGTGTGTCACGTCAATGGCCAATCGCTTCGAGTCCTCCGCAACGTGTAGCTCTCCTGCTTCGTGTCTGGGCGGTCCAGGGTCAATTGATTGGCACTCTCGACAGTTCTCCACCACCTCCCTAACCTCCTCCTCGGTGGTCTCCGGGTAAACCTCTCTGGCTAGGAATAACGTTCGCTCTTGACAAAAGTGGTGCATATCGTGTGACTCTTTGACTTCTTCCCCTGCACAGCATACCGAGGAGACCTCCTTTCCCTCCTGCAGCCAGGCCTCCTTCACGCGTGTCATCGAATCCGCCTTGTTTTTTTTCTGACGGGACCAACACAACAGATACTCTCAACTGAAATTTCGCTATCAGGTCGGTGAGCGCTCCGAGTCTGCGCTTGATCAGCATTTCCGCAGCACCCCTTGTCTTAACTCTCTTATCGCCAGTTACTGCCGACCGAATCCACGACGCTACCGTTGCCGAATCTGTTTTGACTTCAATTATTTTCAATCCCCATTTCAGGGCCAGATTGATTCCTTTTATAGCGGCATCTAGTTCTGCTACGTTGATATGGGAGAAGTCGTTGTTTTTTCTTAGCCACGCCGCATCCTCCACAGTCACAGCTCCTATCTCTAGTACGACGCCCAACGCCAGGTTACTGGCATCGCACCAAACCACACCCGCGTCTTCGCCGCTGACATACCATTTCCCTTTCACTGGGTCCTCATTCCTAACTCTCGCAATGACTTCTTGCAGCATGTTCGTGACCTCCTTCGTCACACGGCCTTCCCAGTCATCAGTGCCTGTTTGTCGTTTAATAAAGCTGCATGCTATCCTGAGCCAGCCAGCGATAGGATAGTGCCCGACCAGCCTCCCGCAGACTGAGAAGAGTTCTCGCCTCGTCAGCTCAGATCCGACTTCGGGTATTGCATTCCCTCGTTCGAAGACAAGGCTATCTTTTCCATCTCGCCTTAGTTTCAACCCCAGCACCGCTCTTCCATCTAGGGCCTCCGCCGGTTTTGCGGTTAACCCATACTTCTCGACATGGCTTCTTACTTTCTCTGCTGTCACCTCTGCCTCCTCCACCAGGATGTCGTCAATGTACGAGCTAGTGGCCTCCTCCACTGTACAGTCTTTGCTCAGCACTGTCTTCAGTACGGCAGTCATAATTTTGGGGGCTGAACTCAGCCCAAAGCCTAACCTCGTCAGACAATACACCCGCCCCTTGTACCGGACCAGTTGGTACTGCCAGAGTTTTTCATCTACATGGATCTGCAGATATGCCGATTTCAGATCGACAATCTTAGTGGCCCGCCCCATTCTTCTCCATTTCCTCATGACATCCTCACATACGTCGATCCCCGTTCCAGTGTGGCAGGCTACGTGTCTGTTCAATTCCCTAAAATCTAGCACGGGCCTAATCTTGTTTTTGGTAGGCTGAACAACCGCCAGTAGTGGCAACACTCCTTTTTCTTCCCCTGTCCACGGTTTCAGAATTCCTTCTTTTATCCACCTCTCCACTTCTTCCTCGAATCCTTTTCTTATTTCTCCTCGCAGGGTGTTTTCGTAGCAGCCCACCTTATTCTGTAGTTCTGGGGGCCCGGAGATCCATTTCCATTCCACCGTCCACCTCACGCCATCAAACTTCGCCAGGAAATCTTTGTCCTCAATGCAGCAAACCTCTGGTTTTGGGGTTCTGACAGTTCTATCACCTTCCACTCCTGCCATCCCCACTGCGCTAAGACGTCCAAAGTCACTTGGCCCCCTCTTAACGTAGCGCCCCCAGTAGGTTAATTGCACTCATACCTATAATCACGTCGACACCACCGACCAGATGATTCAACACTAGGGCTTGCAGTTCAATGGGCACCCCTTGCACCATTACTTCCGCTGTCGTCTCTCCTATGCATTTCACATCCCTGCCATCCACGGTCCTAATAATCCTGGTTCCGCTCCATGACCTCGCGACATTCCTTGCTAACAGCGTTGTAGTGCAGCCTGTGTCGACAAGGGCTATGGCTCTCTTCCCATTGACTACCACCGGTAACCGAGGCAATGTTCCATCATGCGCCATTTCCACACAGGAGGGGTAACCACTGGCGCAATAGCTCCCCTTCACTCGTTCCCCTGGTCCGTGCAGCAACACAATAGCGGCTAATATGCCCCACTTGTCCACATCGGTAGCACGTGATCCCCGGTATCGGCTCTTTGCAGTCATTGATCAGATGAGGACCCTGGCACCGGAAACACTTGATGGCAGGTCTCCCCTCCTGTCGCCTCGCCGGCTGCCTCTCATTCAAGTGAGGCCTCATGCACATATTTCCACTCACAGCTGCAGCCACGATTGGGCTTTAAACATTTTTCACTAGGACTCTGGCGTGGACCAAGAAATCGTCCACTTCCATAGAATGGATCCCCGTGATTCTCTGCATGTTCGCAGAGATTTCCTCTGGGAAGCCGTTCACTAGGTACAGCTTTACCGTCATCTCCAGGCTCCTCCCCACGTAACCAGCCAACCCTGCCAGTCTCCTGATCTCTGCCGCAAAGACGTCAACGGACTCGCCGGTCCACCTCAAACTTGACAGCTTGCCAAGTGCTTCAAATGGGCCCTCCGCGAAGGCCAATTTCAGCCTTTGCTCCACAAATGCAAGGTCTTCCTTGTCTTCATCTCGCATCTGCTGGTAAATCGTGAGGGCTTCCCCCTCTAAGTATAGCGGCAGCAGGGTGACCACAACTTCTATCTTTTGCAGCTTCGCCACCATTTTTAATTTCTCCAGACACTTAATCAGGTCGCCCTCCCCAGTAAAGGGTCTCAACATCTGAGTGCTCAGTCTCCACTCAGCCATGTTAATTGCTTGATACGGTGAAATAGCTTGTCGCTTGCGTGACACTGCTGTCCGAACTTTCACCTTCCCGTGCCCACTGGACGCGTCTTCTCTCCACTCCAAAACGAACTTCTGCAACTTTAGCTTTTCTCTTCTGCAAATACACCTTCTCTGCTCGCAATCAAACTTCAGAAATACCCTCCTTCCCCAAATCACTCCTCTTTTATTTATTATTTTTATTTTACGTGGTCACCCTGTAGGCATATAAAGAAACAGGGCAGCCATTTTTATTTCTTTCTTCTTCATTATGAACACGAGGTAAGCCACACAAAAACGCGGTCGGTCGTTCTTGTTTCTCTTTTTCTTCTTTTACACCACATTCTTTAAGATCTTTTTTGAGTTTGTCGGCTCCGGCTTTTAGGTTTACGAGTTTGTGACCAAAATCAGTCAATGGCGAGTTTCATAACTCAAATTCCTGAATCCAATCGATTCCGAATAAGTTCGTAGCGTTCCTTAGAACGAACACTTTTAGTTTTTTGTCGTTCTTTTTAGTGACACAATAATAACTACCTCACCCTCAACATTTATTTTTTCACCAGTTATTGATCTTGCGACTTTATTCGTCTTTGCCATCGTGGACTTTCCTATTCGCGCCCACGTGTGAAAATTTAGAATTGATAAATCCGACCCTGAATCGATTTACAGTTTTACTTCTTTATTTCTGATTCTCATCGTAACATATGTTCTCTGTTAATGCAGGGTCCATTTTTGCAGTTTTTACGTAGCTCTTTTTTGCTACTTTTGCTCTGCAATATGAGGCTGTGTGTTCTGCTCGCTTGCATAGTTAACATGTTATTTTCCTTTGGTACTGACATGCATTGCCCCCATGATGTCATCCACATTTGGTACAAGAGGTTCTAGGATTCGTCTATCCTAATAATTTTGTGAAGGGTTCTTTTTGCCTCTTGGTTGGTAATTGCTGGCGGACGGGTGTCCTTTATTTTTAAAGCGTATATTTTAGTTGAGCGATACCTGCTTCCGCTTGCTTCATTGCCACGAACCTCTGACAATCTTCAGCCACTTTCTGAAGCGTCAAATCAGATTATAATTTCAATTTATTAGAGCACGACGTCTTATATCGGCGTTTTTTTTGTGGCTCTCAAACTTTGTGTGAATATAAAGCATTTGAAACTGTCCGCCGTAAATGACGACACTTTGAAATCGCCATAGTGCTTATTAACTATAAACGCAAATGTCGTATAGTCCTGACTCTCCTTACGTGTACCATTCATCCATTTCCATCTTTTATGGAAAAGCTTCTTTTTGGACAGTATAACTCCATTAGTTGTTTGACTGCTTCGTCAACCGACAATTCGTTGGGTTTTTTTCTTTGTATGTGTTATATTCGGATGTGCCTAACTTCCGTAGCAATAAATGAACCTCGTTTGATCAGTTCATGCACTGCAATCAATTTTAAAAAGGTCTTCAAATGTTCTTAAATATGCCTCAAACGTTAGGTCATCCTCAAGAGCATAGTGAAATGTATCAATAGCTGGCCAGGTCGCATTTTGGGGAAAAGCCGTACTGGTTTCTTCTCCGCCTTCCTTATTTATTAAAACTTGTGTTATCAAATCCATTTTTTCATCTGACTGATTTTGTTGGTCTAAATGTATTTTTTTTCAATTCCAATATTTGTTCATTCATTTTTTTCCTATCTCTTTCCTGTTTTTCATGGAATAATTTCACTAAATCTAACTTTTTTCCAATATACGCTCGTTTTTTTTCTTTCTTTTCTCTTCCTCCTTTTTCTTCGAGATATTTTATTAAATTTAACTGTCTTCGTTTTGTTTCTGTATTTCCAATTTCTCTTCTCTGAACATTTTTTCAAGTTCGAATTGTTGACTTTGTTTGAATTTCCAAAATTTGTTTTGCAAAGTAGTCCATTATTTATTTTTTTTGGACGGCGTGGAATTACTTCATGACAAAATGAGTTTTTTCAGAAACAACACAATTCGTTGATTTATTTTTCCTGTAGTACCACTCTATAGAAAAAAAAACTTTACAAAATTCGTCCCTAGTTATTTAACGAATATTTCTTTCATATATTTATTTCCTCGTGTGGCACTTTTTCTGAGAACATACTTCAGCGTTTGCATTCATAGAACAATCAGTAGATTTCGTTTTTCATTATTCAATTTTCGTAACGTGTAGGTACTGGGTTCAATTCCTTGTTGATCCTACACATTTTTCCTCTTTTTTCTTTAAAAAGAAAAAAGTTACTTATCTGTGAAATAGAGCTTGTAGCATTTCTTTAATTTTTGCTATTGTTTTCGCTTCTGTGTAAAAAAGAATATCCTTTGCTCGTTAATACTTTGTTTGTCGTGCTTAGCGAAAGTTTCTTTTCTTTTTCGACGTGCAGTCCCGTGGACCAATGACAAGTTTATTTTAATATAACGTCTTTTTAATTTGTGCAAATACTCGCTTTAGTCAATTAAATAAAATATATCATTTACTTTTGCAGGAGTTTTTTTCCTTTTTCCAACGCTAATACCTTGTAAAATAAGACGTATTAGCAAGATATGCTTTTTAGAACGACAAAGTTTTTTGTACTTACTGAAAACTTGGTCTCGTAAATTATCCATGTAATTCGTCTTATGAGTTCTATTTCAGCCCGTGGTTTACGGTTTAGTAGATTTTTTAACTGCAATATAAGGCTGTTTGATGACGTCTTTGTAAAATCCTTTTTTCGGAAAAAATGGTTGTTACGCTCGAATGTTTTTTTTTCACGACATAGACAAGTAGTTGGCCCTGTTCTTCAACGAACCCTTGAACATAAATCATTTTGAAGTTTCGAATTTCCTTCGAGTGTAGGAAAAAGAATTATTTCGAATATCCACGTATTTTTTGCTTTTCTTTTTAAATCCCTTTGGTCGTCAAATGTTGTTTTCAAATGACTGATTTTTTAGAATGTATTCGTTGCTCGAATATTCGTCATTCAGTTGTGAGTAGCAAGTATTGTAGATTGATCCGGGAAGTTCTTGAATTGTCCCTTTCAGCCAGTTATTATAGACCTGTGCTATGGGTTACAAATGAAAGAAACCACAAGTAGTGTAAAGTGCATAAAACATAATATGTATTTATCATAAAGAATACAGGAGCTACTAAAGTGTGATGAGAGGAACGTGTTCGTAGCATGCGGTTTAACATGGTACGAATGTCTAAATTTAGTCCATGAAACCAGTTGTATTCATAGGACTGGTTGATTCCACGTAGTTCTGAAATAGGGGTGATTTGTACCCCACAACATTAATCAATATAATTTTTATGACTATTAAAAATATAGTGGGGGTAAACTACGTGCATAAAATTACTTTATAGAAAATGCAGTTGAGAAATTATTAAAATAAAACACTTTTGACTAGTCGTCGTTATTTGTACCCTATTTGCGTTTTAAGCACAAAATAATTTATTGAAATACGAAATTATTTAAAAAACATTATATTATACCTAAGATGTCAGCGGTGAACAATATATTGGCATTTTATCTGTAATATCTGACTCTATATTCTTTGTAATTAATTAGAAAGGGGAAGGTTAGAGCCATAGCTATCTATACATGCAGAGACTTGTAGAAAGCCTGGCAGGAAAGCTTCACATAAAAATAAAATCTTATAGTATTTGTGACATTTTTGTGTTTTAAAACAAGTAGATGTTTCGAATGTTAAGCAATATAATTTTTATGACTAATTTTTAAAACAATACCGTGGGGGTGATCTTACGTGCATGACCATACAGTTATTTTTTAGAAATTACTGTTGCGATTTAAAAAAAATCACTTTTGTTTACCTAAATATTTGAAACCTATTTGCGTATTAAAAAGACTAATATTTAATGGAAATTTTCGGGTAAGCTAGTTACCGACGACGCTACTTTTTTGGCATTTTTTTACTTTGCTTTATGAGGGGACGTACATTTTTCTTTCTATTTACTCTATTATTCAAGACTAATGCGCATCCACTAACTAAAAAGGAGCTTCAAGGTCAACACGAGTATCTCGCTTGATGTAAACCTAATTTTTTTATACGGGTAACCCCCCCAAAAAAAAAAACCGGCCCCAAATCTAATTAGGCCCCGTTTCTTAGTGTTTTGTCCGAATGAAATGAAACTTTGGTCATAACTAGTTTATTATATTCAAACCATCACATCAAAACACTAGGTTATTTGTCTTTTTTTTTCTCCGTGCTACAGCATATGTTCTAGATGGCCTTATTTAGCTTTCGTTTTTTTCGGATCACCCTGTATTTTGACATGAAAAATATGTTTATATTATAAATGCTTCCAAAACTTTATGGAGGTAATTTCTAATCACGTTATTATTGAACATGTAATTATGTGATTATTAAATTTTTAGGTGAAAGCACAGATAACTCACAAAACACCCTCCTTTAATATGTTCCGAATGGCTTTCAAAATAATAACATTATTTTTTAGTACGGTAACAAAAATGCATTAGTGTCCAACATTTACACTTTTCTGACCGAAACTCCAGAACCCAAAATTTCCAGGTTGTTCATAGGATTTGCGCGTGGGGGTCATGACAGCGATTATCAAGATTTAATTTGGGATAGCTATTTTGACCCCGCCGCCCACAAAATGAGAAAACCATTCTGAACAGGGGTAGGTTGAGAGTGTCCATTCCGAAAGTGATTCTTACAATAAGGATGTTGCGGTCTCTATTCCAAAATGCGGATATGAGGAAGTTGAGAGTAGGGCAATACAACCTAAATACTTAATCTTTTACGAGAGGGGGACTCTTCAGCCGGGAAATGACGGTTAACGGGTCCTGCTAGTTATTAATATATCCGTAAACGAGACTAAATCACAGAGAGATCAAGTTTATAATCTTGTCGAGAAGTAATAGATTTCAGTTTTAAAAGACAAATTTAGTGAATTTAAAAGCAGTTTGGTTTTCAAAAATGATATTTGTTTTTTTCAAAGCCTAACGTAAAGATAACCAAGAATGAAAGGACGTTCATATTATATAGTATGTATTAAAACTTTGCTTTCATATAGGCGTCTGTTTGTTGTACGCATTTTTTTAGTTGTGGGCATGGATATATGCGCTTGATTTTCCTGGTACTATTTCCTTCAATATAAAACAAATATAATCAGGATGGATCACTACATTAATTAGAAAATTACTTACACACACCAATCATAAATGAATGACGGACTTATTACATATATATGTTTACACTAAACTTGCAATACACTTGCTTCGCTGACTAATTACATCGACTGTAAATAATTCACTGATGGCTAACTATCACAGAAGTTTAATCAAATAGAGAGAATTCATTATATATTAAGCGCATAGCTTCATTATTCTATTTGTTTCTGAGTTTATTTTTATTTTTATATTTTTTATCTTAATCTTTTATCGTTTCTCCAAATATCGTTTGACTGCTTCCTTCTGAAATTAATTCCTGAGATAATAACTTCAATATTATCTTAAATGCCGCATCCTAATATCACACGCCTGTAATACTAAATATTTATCAATAAACGTACAAAACTCATTTTTGAAATCTATACAAGCAACTATAAAGGCAGAAATCAATTTTGAATTAATAATTACACAAAATGGCATGCTATCAAACATTTATATTTTAATATAGTATTTAATCTCACTCAAAATATATTGTAAATATTTTATTATGTAAAATTAATGAAGCATACATCGCTTATCTAAAGAGTAGTAGACCCTAATATATGCGATACAACAGTCGCATATATCCATTATAGTTAGCTTTAAACAACTAAACACCAGCTTCCTGGACTGTCTGTTATACGATAAATAAACTCAAGTTTATTTTATTTTCAACAACACTAAATAATACACTCGCTTTATTTGCTATTTTTACATAGGCATCCTCATTTTCAAAGCCCAGAGGCAACCAAACCATAGAGATTGAAGAGTGTACAGTAGTCAATTGGACAATATATTAATCGTTTGTAATGGAAAATCGGTAAATATGTTAACTAAAGTGGAGCGGCTCATCAAGGACTTGTTTACGTTAGACTTGAAGACAACCATATTGTAATCAGCTGGAAAGCGGCCAAACAGTAGACAGTTCAACAGCTGTGCAGTTCTAAGAAAGAAAATTTGTTCATGCAATCTTCCTTTAAGTTTAGGCACAAATAAAGAGTGGGGGGAATTACTTGAAATATACTGCTGCGAATGATTGGTACACTATTTACAAAGCACTGATTTTACTAAATAAGTGTTATAAGCAAAAAACATAGCGACCAAGGGTTATGTTACGTTTTTCATAAGTAAACTACCCGATTTTTAATCGGTGTTTATTTCAAATCCTCTAGAATAGGCATAAACAAAACACAAAGTCTCTCGCACTTTTAAAAAATACGAACAGAAATGAAACGATTTGAAAACGTTTATTTTCTAATGAAAGCACTAGACAGAGGGGCCGCGAGGAAGGGTGTAAAAATGACAGAGAAATAATGTGTTGCTTGTCCTGCCAGTAGACGACGCTCTCTTTTTTTCCCTTGTTTTCCACTGTCTCTATTTTATTGGCACATGTGACGTCAACACATTCCACCATGAATTGTCTTGAAATGTCGGGCAGTCCCGTCGATTTAATCTCCCCTGATTTTACGCCTCCCATTTTGACTTCTTTGACGCCATTTCCATTGCAGCTGGATCCAGGATCTGATCGACTTTCCTATGATGTCATCTTCGAAATCCCGGATACAGCCGACTGTCATCTCTGCCACTTGCAACTCGACCCTATCCTGAACACTTTTCTCACACATCTAAAAAAAAAAACAAATGAAATAATTCGACAAACATTACAATTATTTTTTTCAACACAATACATTTTAAAGCCTCCCATTTGTTGTGGGTTTGTTTCGGAGAGATTAATAAATTGAAGCTCACTCATGCCATTTAATTTACGATAGTTTACTGGAATGAATTTTAATTACTCATTTTTTTTGCGATGTTAATCTGCAGGAAATAGAGTTCTAGTATCATGCTCTTCACGTTTAGCATTTTATCTTACGCTTAATAAGCTTCCCCGATTTCTGTTTTTAATTTCCCAGTTGTTACCTTTATTAAAGACTAACGGCGTTCGGTTTGCCCAGTCGTAATATTCACTAAAATATATTTTAATTTGTCTGTACGTCATATATAATGGTAAAGAGTCGCGATTTCAAAAGTAAAATAAAAGTATTTTGATGCCATCAGCTAGAATCGAAGCCGAAAGTAAAACAGTAGCGTTCAAAGCCGGTGACGTAACCACTGTACCAAGGTTACACGCATATTAACTGATTAAAAATAAACTAAGACGCATGTACAAAATGTATAGCGATTTTTTTTCAATTTAAACCCCCTTTTTTTTAGTTTAACTTGCTGAAGACCCATAAATGAGCGGCCCATGAAAAATCCAGCCATTTGAGACTTCTAGCTACTCCACGAGACTTTTAGTTTCAGAAGCGATAGCGTTTGAAAATACTGAGACAGGCAGACAGACAGACAAACAGACATAGAGAGGTTTATAAATTCAACTAATATCTCACGCAGAATCGGTAAATGTATACTGCGAGATATACAGCTAAAAAGTTATAAAGATGACAAATTATTTTCGCCTTTGACACGGAGCCAAATTAATGCATTTATTGGTTGAAGTATACTGAGGTGTTTCTAGCTTTTAAAAGCATGGGCTTAGGAACGTGTTGACTGCACAGATATAAAACCCATATCTACATCAATTTTAATTCCAATGCTGATTGATTTTTTCTAAAACGTTTCTTAAATATATGGTATTTATTAATATTCTACTCGCGTGTCTGACGGACTTCCTTTAGTAACATCGATGGAGAAATTCTTAATTTTTTTGCGTAGAAATATTATTCTTCTTAGTCTGGATCTATTTCTGTAGTATGGCCAAATTCGTCTTATGTCGGAGCCTATCTAAGATTTTCTTTTCTCTTTTCCGTCTGGAAAGTTATATCCGAACACTGTAAATTCTTTAAACATATTCTGATAATTTGTTCACAACCACACTAACTGGTAGAATGGCAATTGCATGTAACTTGATTAATTTTTATTTTTAGTATTCCACGTGATTAAAGAGATAAAAATATAGAAAGTATTTATGATGGCCGTTCTCTTCAGTGAACGAATATGGCGTATTCCAAAAATCATATAAATTGATCATTATTTGTTTGTTTGTTTTTTCTACTGAAATCAAATTGCCCGATTTTAGCGATTTAATTACAGTAGAACTCCGGGATACGGTGGCCCTAGAATACGGTTTTCCATATTACAATGTGGAATATGATGTTTTTCCGCCACCTTGTTATGGTATTTACCTCGCTTGACGGTGTTGTTTGTAAAGTGATTTGATTATACTGTATTTTGTTACAAATTCTTCATAGCGTATCCCGGAGTTCTATTGAATTTGAATTTTAAAAAAATAACCTCTGCAGTCGAATTCAGTGGCCCCTTTGCATTTCTTGAAAGTGTGTATAACTGAGTGCAAATCTACAGATAAAAACCGAAATCAGGGCTTCAAAGAAATATTCCCTCTGTGCACGTATTGTTTAAACAAGGGCAGTAAAAATGTAATCATAAAGATATTCATACCAGTTATGTAAAAAAAAAAACACACAAATTGTTATCTTAAAAATAAATACATTTTACTTTTCTTGTTAGCCGTAATTGAAAGTTTTCTTTTGAGTTCACGCATCACTTATTACTCTCATTCCCACTACACTCATCTGTGCCCTTTTTGCGTAGTCAATTTATTAAATTTAATTGTGCGGCAAAATCATGTTGACACACCGTTTCGCATTAGATCAACGACGTTAAGCAACGTTGAACCTGGTCAGTTTTTAATGTGTTACCATGTGAGATTTCCAAGTGCTGCATGTACTCTTTGCTTATCTCGCCATTGTTTCCAGTCGTCATGTACCTCTTCTTTCCATTATGCTCAAACAGTGTGCTTCAGGAGAGATGGTGTTGTTGATTGCGCAAACCTTGCCTCACAATTACGCGCGCAGCTGCCTTTATAGAGGATATGCTTTGTCTTTCCAAACTAAACGGATACATTGAATTTATTAAATGATGGACTGCATGTTTTTGCTGCTTACAGGATCAATTTTAGTAGATGCTTAAACATGGATAAAATTTATTCACGTTGACCTTGAATAAACTTATGTTTTAATCAGCTGGAAAGTAGATCAGCGGCATTGTGTTCTACAGAATTACAGTTATAGGAGAGAAACTCTGCTCCTGGAAGTTTCGCATAAGGGATATATATCCAAATGTGCAGCAAATATTTAATTGCGTACAATTAATGAAACATAAATCGCGTATTTCAAGACTAGCAGACTCCAATATGTGCGACACAAAAGTCGCATGTATATAATAGATAGAGCAAGTAAGAGACCGAATTATAGTGGGAAGCTTTTAACAGTGGCTGTAGCTTGACAAATTTTAGTTGTGGATTCTTGTGTTTAAACACAGAGACTGACGGCGTGAATGTATTCAAGTATTCAACCTGATTGTATACAAATAGTCAAATAACGAAAATATATATTTCAAAGAAAAAAAAAATGAATCTAGATATATTTTATTTTATCATAAAAAATATGTCTAAATGAATTGAGATGTTATTTCATTCGGAATATTTGACATGGAAATAGATAATTTGTGTTATTTTGTTATTTCGATTAATCGGTCGAATATTCTCATCGTGACAATCTAAACTGCCGGAGGAGCTAGAAACAACTCTCATTTTGAAATGCGATCTTCCAAGTCGCGCTCGTGCAGTTTCTATGCAATAATTAATTTGTATAGACGAAACTGCATATCATTGTGTAGAATTCCTATGAATATTAGATCAAATAATACCTAGCCAAAAGCATGTTTGCGAGTTGGACATGTAGCAGACAGAGAAAGAGAAAATCTCACGACCTGAATACTGGCTGGCACCCGAGAACTTCAAAGCCTTCCATGTGGCTTTCTAAGAACCGAACCAGTCGCTCTGACATGTACAACCCATAGCTGTATTAATTTGCTATCTGAAAGAACATTATTCTAACTTGTAATGAACTCGTAAATCTCTCTGCATTGCAGTTACAGATTCTTCAAAACACTTTTACCGTGAAATGTTGGGAAGATTTCTGAATTAGTGTGTTCTGCATATGGTTTAATTTTATATGGACTATTCTGTCTTCATGGGACACTTAAAGGAGGGAACCCTAACCGGGATCGGGGTAACATAATATTAAATTCCACTTCTATTCTCTATCTTGAGAATTTCATATACAATGTAAATTTCATCAAAATCGGATGTATTTGAAGTTTCAAAGGAGGTTCGGCATCCACAGCTCCGTCATGGTAAGAGGGGCAAGTAGAGATTCCGGAACACATTCACTATATTCTCAAGAAAAAATGTTGAACAGACGAGTTAAATTTTAATAAAAATATTTGAAGTCTGAAGGCGTTATGCTTTCATAGATCCGTTAATGGTGAAATTCGAGAACAAGGCCATTATTTTCCAAACCATATTGCCTGAAAATATCCTGTACTTCTACACAGTCACCATTCGTCCATGCATGGAGTACTGTAGTCACATTTGGTCTGCCGCCAAAGAGAGTGGCCAACCTGATAGGTCCTGAAGTGTCATCTAAGCTTTTCCCTCTGTCCCATCGGCGAAATGTTGCATCCCTCCGTCTGTTCCACAAGTACTTTAATAGTGAATGCTCTGAGGAACTAGAAGAATTTGTACCCCCTCGACATGAATACCTTCGACATAGTCGACAAGCAGCTAAATCCCACCCCTTCACAGTAGAGATCCCTAAGTGTAGGAAAGCCTTCTACTCCAATAGTTTCTTCTCTAGAACTGCTAGACTTTGGAACTTACTTCTGGGATTCTGCTTTCCCAACTTTACTGACATGCAAAAGTTCAAGTGTAATGTGGTGAGGGTGAAAATTGAATTTAAAAAAAAAGATTCGCATGTATAGAAGTGTAAAATGTCTATTGAGGGACTACGAATAGGTTGCCAACATTATATTGCTGTATGTGTCTACCTAAAAAAAATAATTGACAAGTTTTTGACTAAATGAACACATCAGTGTCTCTTACATTAGTTCATTAGTGTAAAGTTTAAAATGTAGGAGATATTTCTGCTGCATCCTGTATATAGTATTATATAATAAATATACACATCTACGTAATACATTGTATATACTATTACTCCAGTATTTAACAATGCCAAAACTATTCGAAAATAACGATTAGATGAGATTTTCAGTTGGATGATTAGGTAGTCATCGTCATATTGTAAGAATCCGAAGATTCTATCGATATGAAGGAAATGTACGTTATTTTCCGCTCATCCTTATCACATCGTATGAATGAAAAAAATATGCTGTTGGCATACATTTGTCTGGTATTTTTCTAATCATAACATTTTCAAGTGATATATCGTGTACTTACGGGAGGGACCACGAAAAGCTTGCCAACATCGTACGCGAAAGATATTTTTTGTGAAACGAACTAAACTTTGAACTTGTCAAACTCATATCATCAGTCTGTGTTTTTAACCACTTGCACATCAGCACTTTCTGCAGACATAGTAATAGAAGCGCATTATAAATATGTAGTATTTACAGGACGACGCAGCGGATGTTTATTGAGAGTGGACGTGAATACATCCACGTTTTAGCTAAAAAAAAAAAAAACGTTCCAGTAGCAAATTGTACATCATGAAAAGAAACCCCGTTCATGAAATCCGCATTTATTTAATTAGATTACTTATTAGAGCAAAAAAAGTTGTAATATACTAAAAATGCATTCTAGAGTCGTTAATTTGAACACTTGGTATAATAGGGACAACATTGGTCAACGTTCAGTTCAATTGTAAATCTAATGGGGTTTAAAATTTTAAACAATCGCTGTAGGCTATATTAACGAGGAATAACATTTAATATGTGTATCCGGTCATGATTGGTAAGATAAAACAAATCTACTCTAGGGAATAAATTTAAATATTCATTTCGCAAGTCCGTGTGAATTCCAGATTTGCACTAAAGAAGCACCTAAACTACGTCGTGGGTAACATCGGCCGATAGGTTTTGAGATTAAGCACCAAGATGAAAATAGTAGTCATAATAATACACAAACTGTAATAAAGCGCGGGCGAGCGTATGGCGGCCATATGCAAATGACCGAGCCGTGTATGAGATGCATCACGGCAAAGAAGGAAAGAATATTATAAAAAAAGGAAAACGTGAGCATTCAGCGAGGATTACGTTAGTAACAATAGCTACGTCACAGTCGAGAGAAGAAGTTAAATGTGGCTGGCGAAATGGTAATAAAGCTCTTTTAAAACCTAACACAACTAGTCAATATTCATTCCTTTCCCCTTTTTGTTTTGTTGCTTGCGACAGAGTCTACTACGTGTTAATATTCTACTAGCTATTAACGACTACGATACAATAATACCTTAGAAATTATAATTCATCAGACGTGAATATTTTTTTAATAGTACAAATGATTCTGTAAGCTTTTCTTTACACGATTAAAAATAATAGCAATTAAAAATAAGCGTACTAAAAAAAAACGCGTAGGAAAACTTGAAAGCTTCAGATTCATGGGACTGTTTTATACTTGTTATTTTCTAAGTCCTTCCCTCTTACCATTGCTTAAATTTCTGTACTAAAGTTAAAATAATGGTTGTTAAAATGTAAACACTTACTTTAAACAATAAGTGTGGTCCTTGATATGACCTTAAACTATACCCGATGGTGAGGCCCCAGCTTGCGGGCTTTGGGGTGTGGGGTGCATCTCTTCAATTGCCATTGCTCCCAGGTCCACTCTGACCTGGCGTGGTAGTACATGTTAGGGTCACAACAATGGGTTAAATTGAAACCGACATGAAAAAAAAAAACAAGAAAAAAATTTTGACAGAATATATTAAATTTTTTTTCTTCAAAATCATTGGATTTGGCACTTACTAATCTGAAAAGGGTTGATATGCCGTAAAACATGAAGACCAACCAACCAACCAACCAACCAATCAAAACAATACCTGTGGGATATATTAACGAAAAATATCATTTAATATGTCTAACCGGTCATGATTAGTAAAATTAAACAAATCGATTCAAGTGAATAAAATTAAATATTTATTTCGCAAGTCCGTGTAAATTCCGTACATACTCATAAAAAAAAACACCTAAAGTAGGTTGTTGGTTCCATCGGTCGATAGGCTGTGCGATTAAGCATCAAGATGAGAATAGTAGTCTTGATAAGACATACAATGTAACAGAGCGCGGATGCGCGTATGGCGGCCGTATGCAAATGACCGAGCCGTGTACGTAATGCATCACGGCAAAGAAGAAGAAAATATTATGAAAAGAAAAACGTGAGCAGTCAGCGATGATAACGTCAGTAACATATAGGTACGTCACAACTGAGAAGAGAAGATACATGTGCCGGGGAAATGGGGATTAGCTATTTTTTTAAAAACCTAAAACAACTAGTTCATATTAATTCCTTTCTTTATTTTTTCTTTATTGCTTGCGACGGAGTCTACTACGTGTTACATATGCTGCTACATATTAACGACTACGGTATAATAATACGTTAAAAATTATAATTCATCAGGCGTGAATATTTTTTAATATTCAATGTGCGTTTTAATTTCTTTTCACGCACTTTAAATTAATAGCAATTGCAAAATAAGACTACCAAAAAAAAAAAACGCACAGGAAAACTTGAAGCTTTCAGATTTATGGGACGTTTTTATATTTGTTTTGTGCTTATTAATTTCCTCTTAATTATAACCCATAAATTTAAGACAAAATGTCAATAAACATCCCTTGTCTTTAGATAAACCTCTGTCTACTTACATCAAGTCGCTTGAAGTCTTGTCTGATGCGATTTTCACAAGAATTTTTTTTTTAATTCATACAATAATAGATAGGCAGGAATGTAGCAGAAAAACTATGGGATTAAAAGTACGATTTTAGAATCAAAGAACCAAAAGCCAAAAAAAGATAGAACGTAATAAAAAAAGTGTGAATTGATTATAGAGGTAGTGTAGATGAAAAGAAAGTCTTCAACTTAAAAAAGACTTTTTACAAATGTATACCATTGCAAATTACGATTTATGCTAAGATTTATGTGTGTCAGCATCAGCTTTGTTTACACCCCGGGGGGTGCACAGTTGCCAAAAATAAATAAATAAATAAAACTTGCATACATAGCAAGAAAGCATTTGTCGGATAAAATTACGATAAAACGCATAAGCCATGTGTGCAAATAATTGAAAAAACACAAAAGTTATATCTGTATATAATATTGAAACGAACACACAAACACACATATACATAAATAAATATACATACTACCATAATACGAAAATATAGACATGTTTAACATTCTCTATTTATTTCTCAATTTTTGTGGACGGATGAGCATCAAAGAAGTCTTATTTTTTTTTTAAGAATAAAATTCTAGAATGTCCGCCGGCCTGCCTCGATATATATATATATATATATATATATATATATATATATATATATATATATATATATGCATATATATATGCATATATATATATGCACATATACGTATATATATATATATACATATATATATATATACATATATATATGTATACATATACATATATACATATATACATATATATATATATGTATATATATGCATATATAAGTATATATACA
This sequence comes from Euprymna scolopes, assembly GCF_053919585.1. Taxonomy (NCBI): domain Eukaryota; kingdom Metazoa; phylum Mollusca; class Cephalopoda; order Sepiida; family Sepiolidae; genus Euprymna; species Euprymna scolopes. The sequence goes on along the minus strand of NC_136497.1, from coordinate 126,304,592 downwards.
TATATGTGTATATATAGATATATATATAAGTATATATACATATATGTGTATATATACATATATATACACATATATATACATATATATACATATGTATATGCATATATATATACATATATATATCCATATATATATATATATATATATATATATATATATATGAATAAGGACATACAATTAATACAATGTGTTGAAAAACACCCGAGCAAGAGTTAAACACATTTACTTTTGAAAAAGGAAAGGCAAATTAAGTAGATTATCCTTAATCCGCGGTGGATTTAATCAGTGGGAAAGAGTTACTAAAATGCGGAATCGGAATTTGCTTGCTAAGTATTTAATGCAACTGCGAGGAACCACAGGGAACTATTACGTTATATACATATATATATATATATATATATATATATATATATATATATATATACATATATGTATATAGATATGTATATATATATATATATATATATACATATGTAGATTTCATTCATTTAGAAGCTACAATAAACATCCAAATGAATGCTTTGACGATAATTACGGTTTTCAAAAGACGAACAAATAAAAGGTTAATATATATATATATATATATATATATATATATATATATATATATATATTTCTTAACTTTTATTAAAAACATATTATTATAAACTTATATTTAAGACAAATTCAGATTTATAATTTTATTCTATTTTTTATTCTCAACCCATATTACTTTGCTTATCAACATTAATAAGTAAATATTTTCCTTTTTATTTTCATTTTTTTCCAGATATATCTGCCTTAATAAAAAAATGCGAGGTTTATTCATGCTGTCTTTTATATATATAAAAAAAACACACGAAACTTTTGCCGAGGAATAGACTTTGTCTCAAAAAAAACTATATGTCAAAATTATTGTCCATGACTTAATGTCTATCACAATGAAACATCGTTTTCGAAACGATCGTACAACTTATTGATTTTGTTGTGTTCTTTTTTATGAAACCGATTTTTAATTTTTAATTTTAATGCGAATTTTAAATTATCAATCACATTACTATATATACATATATATATATATATATATATATAATTGTAGTCATATATACACATACACACATTAATTGAATTCGTTCAAAGAGTATCGTTAACAAAAACAAATAAAAACATTTACATAAAAACGTGATACATTCAGTAGTCAAGCGAGGTGGTCCCGTGGTAGAGGTTTAGGCTTCTTATCATGGGGTCCTGATTTCGTTACTCTGATGAGTCGTAGACGACGAAACACGTGTCAGTGGATAATTATATTAAATATATATATATATATATATATACATATATATATATACATGCTCCCCATTTAGGGGGTACCAAATTAGTCAAAGGGAAAATTATTCCCAACTCGCATTTAGGTAAAAATGCACTTTCGTATAAATAATTGAATTCGCTCAAAGAGTATCACTAACAAAAACATATATATATATATATATATATATATATATATATATATATATATATATATATATATATATATATATTCACAATAAAAAGCAAGTATTTTGCGCGTTTTGGGCTGTTTAGATTAATTAGCTTTCCTGTATGGAGTATGAAAGCTCAGGATAAATTGTGCCTCCTTCATCCAAGTGACTCGGGCTTCGAATATTGTTATCTGATTATCAGAAAGTAGGACGAAACTTGAATCATTTCAGTTATAGTCTTCGGCGTTCATAGATTGACTGAGATAAAGCCGTGTTTCATTGTTTATACATGATCTCTTATATAAAAAAAAAAAAAACAAAAAAACTAATATTAATTTGCACGCTTGGTTAGCTTGTCGGATGACATCGTCCTTGCAAATGTAAAATCTGAATTGTGAAGCACCGGCCTAGATTAGCAATCGTTGGATGATTGCATTCACTGTTAAAAAGAAGTAGGTCTATTCCACAGTTGGTCTTGGTGTTCGTTTTACATGCAAGTGACTCGAGTTTCGAATCCTTAGTCCGGAAATGTTAAACTGATGAGTCCCCCCAAATTTGGGAATCTAAAGTCTGGATTCCATTGTGAAGCTTTCATGCACTGTGTGAACTGCTGGTTTGTTTTGTTGTAGAAATAATCTCATATAATAGATTGGTACAAAAATATTGTCGCGTTTTTACGTTCAACTTCAAAAGATGATAACTCCTTTCATTATATACTTTATTTATCGAAATGAAAATCACTAGAATAGACACATTCTTGCCAACCAGAAGCATGTTTATTTGTTAATTATATTAACTTTATGATTATAATGATATAATAAGATTATTCATCTCATTAGCAGAGAAATCCGAAGTTCTGGAAGCGATGAAGCTATTTGAGCCCGATTCGGGATCATTTCGGTTTGTGAAGAATTTTTCGCGCAGGTTGATTTCAAGTTGTTTGAAAACGTGAAAGTCGGTGGGTGAGAGGTCCGGTGATTATGGCGGATGAGTCAAAGTTCTGTAGCTCAATTTGTACAGCATCTGCAGTGTCAATTGACCGCTGTAATGGAGGAGAATCGGTCCTTTCATATTGACCAATCTCGGGATACACTTTGGAACTTCTGGTGCATTTCTTCAATTTGTCAGCAGTTCTTCTCCCTCGTAATCGTTAGACCTAGATTCCAGAAGCTGTGATTGATAATACCTGCTGCAGACCACTAAACGGTCGCCGTAAGATCTTTTAGGTGCAATTTTCGCTCCGGAAACAGAACGTTGCAGGTTGTCGTAGAGGATCCACTTCTCGTCACACGTCACAATCCGCTCGACAGATGGGGCGTTTTTCTTGCGCATAATGGTCGTAGAAGACACCAAAACGACGATTATTTTTTTTATTATCGTTCAATTCAGTCGGCACTCATTTATCAAACTTTTTTTTATCCCCATTTACTTTCAATGGCGAACGACTGCTGAGTGGTCGACCGCGAGTTCAACAGCAACTTATTGTGTGCTTTTTCCAGGACTAGCATCAATTAAGGCTTTCAAATGCACGTTATCAACAGTTGTCGGCCGGCCGCGACGTCTTCATCTTCGAGGCTCTCGTTGCCATTGCGAAATTTCTTGAACCACCTTTGTGCTACACGTTCGTTAGTGATTTCTGGGTCAAAAGCATCATTAATACTGCGAGTTTTCTCAGTAGATTTCCGGCTAGTTTGAACTGGAACAAGAAAATCGTGCAGATTTTAATCTTGTCCATGCTGTCGAAAAGCCTGCAACAAATGATGAAACGTTAACCAATAACACGATCCAATAGAGTGAAACACGCCCTTCAAAATTATATATAACGTGGCTATTAATATCAAATAATTAATTCAGAAAACAAATATAAATGTAACATATGTTAAAAATCGATATTGCTTTTGCACAAACCTAATAGCATCTTACATTAAAAAATGTAACATATATATGTGTGTGTGTTTGTGTGTGTATGTATGTGTGTGCGTGTATGTATATAATTATTTAAATGACTTATTTAACCTTGTTTTTAGCTGTACACATTTTTTGGTCAATATTTCCCTCTTTCGTTCTCTCTCCACGCCCACACACCACACACGCTTATATATAATTATTTTCTGAATATATATATATATATATATATATATATATATATATATATATATATATTTCTGTACATCTAATGAAATGACTGATTAATATTCAGGTTCAAATGACGAGCTAATCGTTCATATCGTAATTCTTTGTAAAAAAAAGATTTTACAAGCATATTGTGATATCCTATACATACGAAGTGCCTCAATAAGTTTCCAGATATTTTTGTACAGGCATTTAAAATTGCCGTAGTCTATTGAAAATTCAATATGTGATTGCTGTAAATCTTATGTGATGACGGAATAATGCTTATGATTTCAGTTTGAAATAAACAGCTACAGCAGAAATTGAAATGCAACCTACAAATTTCTGATTATCAAAGCTGATGAATATCAAAAATGCAATCTGTGCTTAAGAACACTTTAGAACAAAACTATCCACTTAAATTCTGTTTAAACTTTGAAAAAAATCCACAGAAACGTTTCCAACACTTCAGACTGCCTTTAGACTTGCATTAATGAAGAATCAGTTTTTGAGTGGCAGAGATATTCAAAGAAAACAGGGAGTCTGTGAGGGATGGTGAAATGTGCGGCAGGAGTAAAGATGTCAGAACCGTAGATTGGAATGTCCAAATAAGGAATACCATTGATTAGGACAGTTGTGTGTCCGTGGAGATAATAAATGCACAGTTTGAATTCAGTGTATGGACTTTACACACAATTTATTCACGAGGAACTGAAGATGCGGAAGATTGGCCCGAGATTTTTGTAAAAGATGTTCAGAGAAGATCAGAAAGAAATACAGCAAGATGAGCAGCAAAACATTTCCTCACCCTCCATATAGTTTAGACTTTGCTGTCTGTGACTTTTGGTTATTTTCCAAGATCAAGAAAACACTTAGAGGCTGCCCTCATGGGACAATTGTAGAGAGGAAATAGGTTGTGACTAGGGCCATTAACACGCTCACACAAGAGGACTTTTATGGGCTTTTTAAACCTTGTTGGAACAGTACAACAAGTGTATTGCAGCCAGAGGAGATTACTTCGAAGGAACCTAGTGTTTAATGTGTACTCTGAATAAAATTATCCTTACGAAAAACGTCTGGAGACTTAGTGAAGGCACATCGTATATATTGATATACTTCAATTTATCTATTAAACTCTATGACTTAGAAGTCCAGTTAGTGTATGTGCGTATTGTATCAATTTATTGCCACATTTTTTATTCGAGTTTTCATTTATTATGTTACCTAGTTAACAATCATTATAGCGCATAATAACGTTAGGCACACAGGGAATCGTTAGATCTCCCAAACAACCTTGAAACTTACTAGTACAAAATGGTTGACTAATTTAGATTACGAGGCGATGTATATCTAACCTTACACACTTTACATATGAGACGGACACGTTGTATGCAGTCTAGGTCTCAGGGAACATAGGACAAGTAATATCTTCTTTGTTCTTAAGCTACGACATTTATTTTCGTGCACTTTCCCCAATTACAAATCATTTCGAATATGCCCTACGCTGACCCTTGTTCTCTCGAACTTCATCCTAGTCTCTAACGTGATCGTCTTCCCTTTCCTCTTTATAGTGTTTTTTTCTTTTATCTTAACCTGGGGCAATTTCGCACACGGCTAGATATTTGAATACACGCGTTCGCGGTCTGTTACCTGTGTACCCACGTAAGTACGTATGCCTAAAACCTTAGGGTGCTAAATGCGTCTGCCTTGAAACCCTTGGTGAAAAGACACCACATGTAAATCCTCCCTCTTATATTTTAGGGCTTTACTATAAAAGATATATATAGGAGCGGTTGAAGGAGTATATATATATATATATATATATATATATATATATATGCATGTATGTATATATATATGCATATACATGTATATATATATGTATATATGTATATATATAGTATATATATGCATATATATAGTATATATATATATGTATATATATGTATATATGTGTATATATGTGTATATATATGTATACATATGTATGTATATATACATGTATATATATGAGTGTATATATATGTATATATATGTATATATATATATGTATATATGTATATATATGTATATGTATACATATATATATATATATATATATATATATATATATATATATATATATATATATATATATATATATATATATATATATATATGGGAAATTGGGCTTTAGTATTAAAACAAAATCCAATAGAGGGAACTCTTTAGTCCTCCATAGAAATCTTCGAGTGATTGTGTCATAAACATCCGCCTCCGATTTGTTGTGGGCATGGAGGTGTGGTCCTGTCTTTTTCACTATGCTGGAGTAGTCGAGTTTCGTGACTACCTCATGGGGTTTTGGCCGTTCAAGCCTTCCTTTAGGGCCCATTTGTCAGAGTAGTTTCACAAAAGAAGGCTAGAGGTGATGCGGTCTAGAAGATGTTCAGTTCTTGTAGTTGGGGTTACCAAACCGACTTAGCGACCCCAAAGGAAAAGTAGAAACAGCCAATCGACAACAATAACAAGATTTATTGGTACACGTTGGTGTTATATTAATATGTGTAAAAAACTTGGTTAAAAAATAATGTTGAATGCCGGAGATACGAAAACTCATGCCACTGAAAATAGTAGTGTCATACAGGAAGTAGTAAGGCCCAGAAAAAAAACTGTGAGGAGATCATATAAAGGCAATGTGGATTAACTGGAGATGTAATATATAATACTATATACTTACTACAGAAAACGTAAAAACATGTTGTACAAGACCAGGATTTATGGAAGGTCAGCTAGTACGTAAGAGGTAGCGCGCTTTTTATCAGGTGAGCAATGTCTGAGCAGCACTTTGGCAATCATCATCATCACTATAATCATCATCATCAACATCATCATCATTATTGAGACTACAAAGATTTTATTTTCGGCATTGGTTTTCCTGACAATTTCTAGTGGGAATGTTCACAGAAAGGCATTGGATACTCACGGGAAGAGAGCACAAGAATTTTTCAAGCATTCTTAGTGAAAGTGATAGGATTCAGGTTGTCCGTGCGTGTCGTTCACCAGTAATCCACCGTAACCTCCCACATTGGTTTTAATCTATAGGGACGTCTAAGCCGCTTGATCATCATCTAACGGATTCACAAATAAAGAAGGCAACCCCTGTGAAGGTGGACCTCTTAAGGTAAGAGATTTTATTCATCTCTCGTATGATTATATGTCGACAACTTTCTACAAAAATGTTATATATAAAAAATCTCTGTCTCATACTTTATTGGACTGCGAAAAATATACTGATGTGTTTTTAAATAGATCAGTTAAAAGTACTTTTTTTTTTCATTTCAGGAATGGGAGGCACTCTCCATGATCACCGTTAGTCATTGTCACATGAAATTGTTTTGCCTAAACAGTGACGTAAATAAAATAAAAATAAAATTAAGTGAAATTACGAAACAACTTAGACACCGGTTAAACGCGAAAGAAAAAAAATCGTAATTTCACTTAATTAAGTGAAATTACGATTATTTTTTCTTTCGCGTTTAACCGGTGTCTAACTTGTTTCGTAATTTCACTTAATTTTATTTTTATTTTACTTATTTACTGTATTTTATCATTATCTTTTTTTAGACTCAACTTTATCACCTCCTATTCTAATTTTTAGATACCATCTTTTAAGTTACTGCGCTATTTTATCCCAATTCAATTATTTCTAATTTAAAAAAAAGAAAAAAAAAAGATTCTTTCGTAATCTCGTGTCATTTTATTTATTTAATCTATCACCGCTATATTTCCAAACACAATTTTTAATATCTACGATATTTTATCTTTTAGACGTAATCCACTACACTAGTTTACTCTAATTAGTTTTTCTCTGATAAAATGTATATACATGTATATATGACATCTTTTACATAAGGAAAACACGCTGCTCTCCCTCATCATTATATATAGCCCCAATCCTCCGACTCTCTCGTCAATGACCATCCCTCTTGCAGAAGCCTGCATAAATCGGGCGAAACGTTGAGTATCCAGGTCCTTCCACCTCCATTTTATTTCATATCGTCGGATTTAATCCAGCTCAACAATCATATATATATATATATATATATATATATATATATATATATATATATGTATATATATATATATATATATATATATATATATATATATATATATATATATGTCTGTGTGTGTGTGTGTGTGTATTAGAACAAATAAAATTTATACACTAAAGAATATAGGGATCGATTTCCCGCTGTTGGTTGGATATTAAAGTAATCTCTCTCTCCCTATCTCTATCTCTCTCTCTCTCTCTCTCTCTATATATATATATATATATAATATATATATGTTTTTTTAAGTGAACTTATGTGTTATGCGTGTCTGTGTATGTGTGTTGTGTGTGTGTGTGTGTGTTATGCGTAATGGTCACTACGAAGCCACTCTTTCAATCTTTAAATTTGAAACTTTTTATTCGAACGTGTGGACAATATTTCATTTGATTTATCGCCAGAAAACATTTCTATGATGTCAAAACTGATAAACTTGAAATTAGCAGGCGTAATCGGAGATAACGTGTGCTGCCAGCGCATGTGCAAACGCATTTACATGTGTAAGTGGGTCAATTTGTAACGTTTTTATGTGCATGTTTTCGTTAGGCCAGATCCTTACGAATACAGCCAAAGCGTTGAATGGTTAGCTGTCGATTTTAGCATATGACGCCGTATTCATTTTTGTTAAAACTTTAAAAACACTACAATATATTTAGTACAATATATCAATCAATAGATAATTAAAGTAACCCTTATAAATACGGAATCCTTGTGAATAGAATTTCCATACTTAAGCGTATTATCGACAAAACAACGCCGGGCGGCCTGCTAGTTGTTTCATAAGCTGTTTTTATTGAAATCAACAGAAAACAACAAAATGCTTCTGTTACTAGTTGACGTCAATTTTTTTTTACACACGAATTACTACTTATCAAGGCTTAGAGGTCACTCAAGGATAAAGGTTAATGGGTATACATTAGTCATTGTGTTTATAGCGCAGTAAACATAAGTAGTGGGAGTTTTGTCAATTGGATTACTTAGCGGGACGGATCATCAAGAACTTGTTTACGTTGGACTTGAAGACAATCATATTATAGTCAGCTGGAAAGCAGGCGGTCGGAAGAGAGTTTCAGAGGCATCCAGTTCTAAGAAAGAAGCTTTGTTCCTCGAATCTACATTTAGGTTAAGGCACAGATAAAGAGTGTGGAAAATTGATAGTGGTTTTGGCTAGACGAGTGTTTTTCGTGAAAGTTTAGCGAGGGGGTCATAGATTGAGGCTCAGCTGAGCACTTGCCATGAAATAACGATTACGCAGAGACAGGCTTACATCGTCTCTTTCGTGGGAAAAGGTTGCAGTGAAGAAAAAGGGGCATTCCCCACTAAGCTACAAAGATTATTATTAACGCTGTCAAGGCAGGATAATCTACTTCAATTAGCTCCTGCTTAGATATGGCAACAGTACTGTATCGTTGGCCGTATCTGGCTTTTATATAGGTAGAGAATTGCATCAGGCGTGAGATATCTACTGGAGCGGTATAACAATTCCACCATTTTTCCAGCGACCTTGGCAATGGATTTGATATAAGTGTTCAATTTCAGGCCAGGAGTAAAGTCAAACCCTGAAGCTTGTCAAAGCATAAACCTCCTCAAGACGAGATCCATTCCTCCCAACCGATACCACATTGGCATCAAAGCGTTGATGATGCAGAGATAGAAGCTTAGTTTTAGATGCATTAAAATAACAAGCCACCACTTTCCTCATTGTACGACATGATCAAAATCAGAGGAGAGAGTCAAAGAGAACTTGGTTGTTTACTGACTTAGATGTGCTACCATAGAGTGTAGTGGCATCAGCATAAATGTCTAGGAATGACATCAGGATTTGATTTGGAAGAGCATTAATAAAGATCAGGAAGAGAGTTGGGCCCAGGATGTACCCTTGATGTAATCCAGCATTATTACTGAGAGCTTCTGATTTCTGCCCATCAAGCACTACTCCTATGAACCTATCAGAGAGAAATGATTTAATAATTGAGAAGACATTTTCAGCTATACCATAGCTAAATAACATTATTTGTAAAAAAGAAAAATTGATACTTGCAACGAACTATGTTACGAGTCCGAATGTAATTCCGTTTTTAAAGATAATTCTCAAGCCCTTTTCTAGCAGATTGTTTCACGGGGCAAATACATAGGCAGGAGAATTTGCCTTTCTTATAGTGAGCAGAAAGTGATAGCCCTACATATTTAGCAGGTTAACAGTGACTAATAAAATATTACGTTGGTGTTAAAACGTCTTTAAGCAGATATGGATTTATTTATTTGATGACGTATTTGAGCTAAGGATTTACCACAATTTTCTGTAAAACAAACGGAAAAGATTTACTCTGATGTTAAGATACAATTCCCGGGTGAGATATAGAACACTTCCGGGTTTGTTTATAAGGAAGTTCGACTTTTCTTTTGAGGCAAAGCTATTCGTCTTGAACGATTGATAAAACACTACTCAGAAAACAATAGCTCATGTATCTAATCCTCAATGTCGTCACTATACTCTTTCTTTTTGCTATCGTCTTTTAGATGTTACAACCTGGTAAGTCCACCTTCATCAAAATTGTGAGTCCTTCTAATCAACTCCTCTGAATCTGTTCACGAAGTAAGTCTTCATCAGGTGAATGATTTTTTTCAAGCTATTGAAGATATTGTAATCTGCTGGTGCAAAGTTTGAAGAATATGATATGTGACTTAAGAGATACGCAAATTAAAGATAAAGCAAAACAAAGAGCTATGGGCAAAATGACCTACAAATGTAAAGTATAAATCGCGATATATCTAATTATTATATATTGATTACAACTGTATACGTTAGCATCGAAATCAGGTGGCCTAGGAGGAAAACTCCAAGTTAAGATTCTACTAAGTATTTATCATATTTTTATTCCTTTCTAAATATTAATCATGATTTTATATTTATTTTTTATTAGCTATTTCGATGGCTTTGCCATTTACTCATTTATTCTCCTATGATTTTTTACTCTGTTATTTTCTTTATTATTAATAATATTATGTATAGTTTAGTTTTACTTACGGTTTCCATTATATTCATTATTTCCCTATTGTCTTACTTCTTTATTCCTTTCTTTATATTTATGCTTCATTATTTTATAATATATTATATTTTCTGAACCAGTTCGATAGTTTCTATAAATCATATAATTATTTTTATTATTACATATTATTGCCATTATTATTCGTTTTATTATTTTATTTTTTTATTTATTTTACTTATTTTTATGATATTTAATTTTCATTATTGAAATTTTTATTTTCAAATTTAATCGTGGTAAATATGACTTATTATAATTAATATATATATTAATATATATATACCCTAATTAACACTGCATAAGGTTTCTTCAAGGCTTTATTTAGTAAACTAGATACACCCTCATTTTAACACACACACACACACACATATATATGTAATTTCATATATATATATATGCATAATATATATATATGTAATTACATATATATCTATGCATAATATATATGTATGTAATTACATATATATATATATATATATATACATAATATATATATATATGTATGTAATTACATATATATATATGCATAATATATGTATATATATATAATTACATATATATATATATATATCTATTCATAATATATATAATTACATGTATATATCTATGCATAATATATATATATATAATTATATATATATATATATATATGCATAATATATGCATTATATATATGCATAATATATACATTATATATATGCAAAATATATACATTATATATATTATGAATATATATATATATTCATAATATATATATAGATGCATAATATATATATATATATATATATATATATATATATATATATATATATATATATACTAGCATTACAGACCGGCGTTGCCCAGGTCTTTGGAGGTGTATGTTGAGCAAAAAAAGCGGTCATTTTTTTTTACCCCTATTATGACCCCTTACTGTTTTAGGTTCAAATAAAATTATTACGTTAGATCAATGTCAAAGGAACTTATATCTAAAATTTCAAGTGTTTAGACCCAAAATTGTTGGAGGAGTTTGGTAAAGTTCCGAAAGATCAAATCGTTGAACTTTGACACTTAAGAGCCAACTTCCCCGCCGAAAACCAATCACATATATTTTCCCATATCTCAGTACCCTGTATATCAAATCCAGAGTCGGTAGACTTTAAATTGCAGAATTATTGCGTGGGAAAATGTACATAGCCAGCCAGTCACACAGACGTACAGATACACAGATACGTTCACTTTTTATATATATATATATATATATATATATATATATGTGTGTGTGTGTGTGTGTGTGTGTATGCATTTGTATGTGTGCACGTTCGACTAAGTTATTGGAACGCATATGAGTGTGTATGTGTCTACATCCCCCTCTTGGGCAAACCTCTTTCTTTCTTTCCTTCTTAATTTTTCCTCTACGTAGACAGAAAGTTTTTGGGCACTTTCCCTGCCTATTTCATAAATTGTTTCCATTCTGTTCTCATCCTTCCATTTCTTATGACAATGTAATCATACTAACCCCTTTTCACTTCCCTTTCTCGGTTCCTTCCTTCTTCTTTTTAATTTCTCCTTTTTTCCTTCTTTTTCTTTGCGTTTCTCTCTTAGATTTTTTCCTTTTGTCCTTTCTTGTTTTATTCTTTCCGTGATCTTGTAAAGTTTTGATGTGTTCTTTTCCCCTATCGCTTCCTATATTTAGAGCCTCAACTGTGACTTAAACTACAACACGTCCTTTCAAATTTTTACATTTTAACATTTTATAAAATATATTTCTTTTCTTCCCATTGAGAACCAGTCGCCGTTAGTGGGACATAAGCTATATTAACTCGCCTGACGAGAGATTTTGGTTCTTGCAAACTCCTTGTGTGAAACATCAGAATGTTCAGTGTAGCGACTATGTAATATTTGTCTATATAAATAAAAATATTATATTTCGTTATTTGTTATTGAGCCCTCTATATAAACTCGTTTTACTTCATGCATCTTCCGTCTTGAATAACGCATATCTTAATTTTCTTTTTCTTATATTATTGGCATTCTTTCCCCTTTTCCTTGTACCTATTTGTCAGTTATTCCACGGATTTCGGCCATTTGGATTATTTCGGTGCATCTTCCAATTACGCGATTCCCTTGGATTTTACTTGTGCAAATGGAAATTTAACTAACTTTCTTGGATTTGCATTTTTGGATTTTACCGTCATTGGATATTTTACCTTTTACCTTACTGTCCATTCATGTGTAATCACCTTTTTCTTTACCATATTCCCTCTGCTTCACTTTTTGTTATCAAGTAAGATCTATGACTTACTTGCAGTTTCATCAAATATTTTTGCAAGCAACATCCGATCCCGCATTTTACTAAATCTTACCCTCTGATGAGAAGGAAATATTTCTTCGAAACTCCGCGGATTAATTATCATCCACTTATTTAGTGTGTCTTTTTAAAATTAAATATGTTTTAACTCTATTTCAAAGTGTTTTAAACATGATTTATTAACTATTTTCTCTCATATATATATATATATGTATATATATATATATATATATATATATATATATATTGTGAGTTCATTCTCTGTTTAAAGTAATCCAATTTACAAAAGTTCAACTAATTACGATACCCGCATCCTCGAGTTGCCTCTGTACCTTTATAAGTGGTCACTTCTACGTAAAGAAGTGACCTTCCTTTGATAAATGTCAAAACCAGTTTATTGCTTGACGTTTTTTTAAATTTTCTTTAGTTTAAAAAAATCTACAAACGCTTGCCCCAATTACAATGTGTTTTACATAAGTAAAATATTTACTTATATAAATAAACTTTTTTGCTGCCATATTTTTTAGCATGCTTTGCACATTTTTCGTTTTCGCGTTATGTGCATAATTATTTTGCATTATTTGCCAAATGATCTTTTTTTTTCGTTTCAAGTTAATGAAAAAATTTTTCTAACAATCTGCACGGCTAAATAGTTGTTTGAGTCAGCATTGTATCCGTAGGCGTTTTTAAAGATGTTAAAATACTACGAAATTCAAGTAAAGATAATTGAAACTCGCAGAAATATAACGCAGCTTATTGCTAGACACAATCATTAGGTGCATGTATGAAAAAAAACTAATTATTGTTTTCAGTTTTTCTACGGTAATCTAAATGACAATGTAAGAATACTCCTGTATGGCTTAGAAAAGAGGGGAACCTAGATGTAGATTTTTTTCAACTTTTCGTTTTGAGTTATTAATCTGTGGACATTAAAGCATTTCTTCAGTTCTACATGTTTGTAAATGACAATAAACGTCTGGTTTAGAAATTACATATTTTCTTTCTTACAAATATGTACAGAGACGGGTAGTTTATCATATCATAAAAATATATAGCCATTGTATATATATATATATATATATATAATACGCAAAGCCAAATAGCAACGCAAGTTTACGAAAATGAAAAAAAAATATTTTACTTGCTGGAAGTTTGTTTTTTAAAAACCATAAATTTAAAGCAAATATTTGTTTTTCTTAAAATTGGTTTTCAAGCGCACTTGATGCGTGTTTTATTTTATTCAAATTAAGTCAACGCTTTAATAAAAGAACTCGCATCTCTCACACCCACAAATATATATGTATATATGCGTAAATATAAAGGTGTGTATATATAAATATATCTATGGATATATGAGTACAATCACAGTAACAGATACATATATATATATATATATATATATATATATATATATTGAATATCACAGATACATATATATATATATTGAACATCACAGATACATATATATATATATATATATATATATATATTGAACATCACAGATACATATATATATATATATATTGAACATCACAGATACATATATATATTGCACATCACATATGCATATATATACATATATATTGAACATCACAGATACATACATATATATATATATATATATATATATATATATATATATATAGATAGATAGATAGATAGATAGATAGATAGATAGATATTGAACATAACATGGAGGTTACTATTTTCAATACTGAATATTTTCCGATATTTCTGATTCCCAATTTCGATTGTAATTAGTCGTCTCTACACACACAGACCCCCCCATATATATATATATATATATATATATATATATATATATATATATATATATATATATACATATATATATATGAACGTATATGTCACACTTCTTTCACAAATAATGTTTCATTTTTTCTAAACTCCACAAATTGAAGGGCTACCAACACGGGAGTAGTAGCATCAAAACTAAAGCCCTTTTGTGCTTCAGAATATATGTTTCCACACGATGGTCTTTGACGTTCTTCCAGGAATTCAATGACTTTTATGTTTCCGACGCAGGCCTAGTGCCTATAGGTTACTTAGTATTACACCAGTCAAGTAACAGCAACACAAAGATAAATTTCAGATCCTGAATTCCAACTTTACGCATCGTAACATTTCAATTCCGTCTCATTCAAATTGATTAAAAAGATAACATATTTTACTTTTACACATTCTCTCCTATATGTGTGTATGTGTATATATGTGTATATATGCATATGTGTTTTTGTGTGTTTGTGTGTGTGTGTGTGTGTGTGTGTGTGTGTGTAAGGTTGGGTGTTAAAATGTAGTGTAAATAAGCTCCATATAACCTTCAGAATTTTCTGATAGGAAGGGATCATTTTCGCAAAAGAACTTAGTACGAAAGTGAAACGCAGATGATACTGTGTAGCGTTATTGCCTTATATTTTCATAAATAAGTTCTATCGCATATTGAAAATTGTTAAACTTACTACTGAAAATCGATGCATTAAATCCTATAAATTTCGTATACGCTTCTATGGACACGGTAATGATGTATGTATGTATGTATGTATGTATGTATGTATATATATATATATATGTGTGTGTGTATGTGTGTGTATGTGTGTGTATCCCTATATGTATAAAATGAACTGATCTTTCCCCTATGATTTTGACCTTAATAGGATTAAAAATCAAGCCATTTCCTGAGAATGTAATAAGCACAAACTGCAGCACAATATCAGAGATATGTTATGAGCATATTACCTCTCCACTTTCTCGATAATCCTAGATTCCTATACTTTTTCTGCTGAGAGTTAACTGACACAATCGGTTAAAATCAATGAAAGTAGTAAATTTTTTTTCTCTCTAATTGATTTCTGATCCTCCGCCACTACTTACATCGTTTCGAGGATCGTTCACAAGGAACATCGGTTTAGGGATTTTTTTTTACTTCGTAGTTGCTTAAAAAACTGGAATGGAAATTTAACATTCCTTTTCGTCCTACGCTTTCTACTGGATGAAGCGCAACATAGACTTAATCAAATCAAAGAGTTATTTATGCCATTGTTTCGCTATATTTCGTTTTGTAGTTGGTTAAAAAAACTGGAATTGAATTTTAACGTTCCTTTTCGATCTATGCTTTTTACTGCGTAAAACGCACCATGGATTTAACCGAATCCAAGGGTTATTTATGCAATTGGTTTTGCTTTTCTTTGTGTTTTTTTTTTGTTTTTGTTTTTCCGAACACGTTCATCATTTTTTCTCTTATTTTTGCTTTTTGTTTTTCTGATTTCTTTTTTTAAAGAGTTTTGCGTTTGTTCGCTGTTTTTTTTTTGTTATATTTGTTTTTCCGATTTTTTAAGAAGTTTAACATCGTTTTTTTATGTGAACAGGTTTATTAATTCGTTTATCCTTTACCCCACTTACACACTTCCAAACACCGGGTCAAAGCAGGGTAGCCACGCAAGTATATATATATATATATATATATATATATATATATATATATATATATATATATATGTGTGTGTGAGTGTGTGTGTGTTACTTACATACAATACAAGACATTTCCTTGCTATACATACAAACATGCACGCATACACAAACTTCTATATACATGTTTATATATACATGTTTATATATATATATATATATATATATATATATATATATATATGTAAATCACCATTTACATGAAAAAATAATGATGTATCGACTCTTACCGTATTTTTTTTTTGTCATTCTATAAAACAATAAAATGTCATTTCCCTGGAAATCTTTATAATCGATAAATCTTACGGTGTTTCATTACCTGTTCGTTGTTCAGGTTTCCTGAAACTTTATTCTCATGTACAATCGTAATTGTGATATTATTTTGCAGTTGTAAAATTACTGTGCGCAATCTCCAAGTAACTTTACACTCCTCTGGGTAAAACGTTTCTCAGGTTACATGAATATTGAATATGTCTGCGTCAGACTTGGTAGATGCCAATGGCGGATGCTTCGATTTAAGCCATATTCGTCCAAAAATGGCTTGGCGGTTGTAGAGATAATTATTTTACATGTCAAGTCAGTTATATATGAGGCCTCTATCATTAGGTACGAAGTACCACTGTTTTAAAATTGTAAGGAAATGGTTAAAAATGTTCGCGACTTGTTAACTCATGTATAACAGGATCTTATACCAGAGCAACTCATGCTGGTGACTGTTGTGAGCTAGAAACATGCATGTATCTGAGTGCGCCTTTTCTGCACGTAATAATCTATTATATGAATCTTACCTGTTTAAATGTATGTACGTATGCATGCCTAAAACTTTCAAAAGAGGTGACGGATTTTTACTAGATCGGCATCGTTTTGAAGCTCGAATCTTTGGACGGCAAATATAAAAAATGGTTAAAAACAGTAATTCTGCCATCCTCAACATAGCACTTTTCTACAGGGGGGGGTTCTTTTTCCCGATAATTTAGAAAGTACTCCTCTCTTTTATATTGACTAGCCTTAATTTAAATGGGCGCAACCGCAAAGACCAGTTTTTTCACGATCTTCTCCTTCTTTGGAGAACGGTTTCGAACCTGCCTATCTACTATAATGTTTTTTTTTAACTCAACGCACATTTCCAAACACCCAGGCAACGCAGGGCACCCAGGCTAGTATTTGATAATATAAAATAACAGATATTTATTTGGTTATTATTCTTTTCCCGATACCTTTCTAAAATAGCTTTTATAGAAACTACTAGATACTACACCACAGATACATATATATATATATATATATATATCTATATGTATATATATATATATATATATATATATATATATATATATATATATATATATATATATATAACCATCCTGAAGTTAAAGTATTTATCTGCAAGGAACTGAATTCGAACCTCCCATAACCTATGCTATCAGTTCTTATTTTTAATTGGTTACGTAATGAGTGCATGACGTGTATGTCATCCCACTACAGACAGATAAGATAATATAAGTATTGGATTTACGAAGGATTTTTTTTTTACATGGAGGTCACCACATCAAGGCCCACAAGCCACTCTGGGATAAGTGTTATTGCGTGTACAGTAATCAATGAGATCAATTGTAGTAATCGTTAGTATTGGAGTTTTGATAAAGTGTCTTACGTAAGGGGACGGTTCATCAGTAATTTGTTTATGTTGAACTTGAAGACATCCAAGTTGTACTCAGGTTGGAAACAGGCAGAGGGAAGAGAGTTCCACAGGCGCGCACTTCTAAGAAAGGAGTTTTGTTCATGGAATCTACGTTTTGATCGAAAATGTTCATGAACATTTAAGTGCACGATATAAAATCAAATATTCCTTAAATCATGAAACATAATCTATGTAATGTGCGCTATATGTACGAAAATATCTGAGGACAACAATGGAAGTTATTCTGAATCCGTACATTATCGCCTCTATGACACATATATACGTAATCCGTGTCTAAGTAATCTATTACGACTGGGTGTTGATGCCTCCGTTCTGTCTGTGAAACGATTGATGTAAATGTAGCTGCGTGTGTATTTCTAAAGCAAGAGTTGCGCAATCTTCAACGACACCTGATTTGCATCGGCACTGCTTGACTTCAGTGGCAAGGAAAATTGCTACTCGTCTGGAAACAATGCGAAGATAAGCTAATAGAAATTTCAGCATCTGAATTCTTTAATGATCATCCAATTTGGTACTGACCAGACTACACGTTGAAGAAAAAACATAATTTGGACAACTTTCCTGGTTCAAATAACATCCACCTACTTCCGACATTATTGTTTTTATGAAAATGACTTTCATACTGGCATGAAGTGCAGTATAAGCGTCATCTCCCTTACGAGTAAAATGTTGGCGGTAAATTAAAGCATTGAAGTTTTTTTTCAAAATAATGTTATTTGAGTAAATTACTAAAGTACTAGAAGTACGGCAAATCATAATTTTGTTGATTTGTTAGTTGCAAACGAAAAAATATTGTAAATTTTTTGTTTTAAAATCTTATTAAATAGAACCTAAAGAACACTTCTTTTGGATAGCTGAAAGCTATAATATTATACACACACACACACAAACACACACACACACACACACACACACACACACACACGCGCGCGCGCGATGAAATCCCGATCCGTATTTTACTAAATCCTACCCTCTGATGAGAAGAAAAGTATTTCTTCGAATCTCCGCTGATTAAGGACTATATACTTATTTTGTGCTTCATTCTTTTTTTAATTAAATACATTTTTAACTCTTTTTGAAAGTGTTCTTTAACATGTCTTATTAACTACTTGTTCTTATATATATATATATATATATATATATATATATATATATATATATATATATATAATTATAATAATTTTTTTTACTAAAATAATTAATTACCTACAGACACTAGTGTTTCATCCTTTCGGGAATCTTCAGTGCAGGGTGTCACGATTAATACCAGTGGAACGATCCGAACCCCGCATCACGAGACATCTCTGGCTCTATTTAGCGAAACCAAATCCATTCGGCTACCATTAACCGCGTGAAATAACGTTGAATTTAAACATTTTAATTTTAAATGTTCATTTACGTCAGTAAGAGAGTGATCTAATCGTTATACGATGATCTATGCATAAGAACTAAGTTGACCGACTTTAATTCAACTGAAAGTGCTCAAGGATAAGAAACGAATTTCTAAAAGGGGCTGTCATAATTATTTTTTACTATAATAATTAAATACCTTATATATATATATGAATATATATATATATATATATATATATATATATATATATATATTGTTTTAACAAAAACCGAGACTTAAAAGTATGGGTTGATGGCAACAAATAGAGTGTTTCTTCGTTAGTTACAGTTGTTCAAAAACTATCAAATATCAATAAAGTATTATAGAAAACCATTTCCATTATAAGGAAAAGAAAGCAAGCCAAAATAGTTTACCTTCTTGCAAAGTCTATAAAATCTCTCTCTCTCTCCCTTTCTCTCTCTCTCTCTCTATATATATATATGTGTGTGTGTGTGTGTGTGTGTATGTATATGTATGTATATTGATATATATATATATATATGAAGGTATATTTATATATAAGTATGTATATGTACATATATATGTACATATATATATTTTTTTTTTTGTTTATTATTATTAATACAACCTCATGTGTATTAACTTAATTAATACAAATTCTTTTAATGGAGAGGTTAAAAATTATCCATCCATATCGTCAGATGATTCAAGTTATGCTTACGATATAAACGTGACATTTTTATAGTATCTATTGAAATAATTTGTAATAAATTAATAAAATACACTTGACGTTTGAATTTTTTAAAGGACGTATTGGGCTCTACTAACATATTTAGCACTAAAAACTATTATCTTAAGAAGGCGTAGTTTGTAATAAATTAGTGTGAAACTAATAAGGTTTAAATGTATGTAAGTCAAACTAAATTCGAAATATATTTGCCGTAAATTTATCAAAAACATTACCCTTTACAAGTTATATTCATCCGTCGGTTTATACATACCCCCTTTGTGCAAATTCATGCATGAACAGCCTATGAGTTGGTGTCACAGAATTAAAGACTAAATCCAAAAAAGCACGTAGTAATATATCAGCTAAACATTGCTGGACTATTTTCTGTAGTTGAGTTGAAAACTAATTATATGTATTGTGATCACTATTCGATGTAATTATTTCAAAGTACATAAAAAGTATTCCAGCGTATATTTACCTAACCGGACGCGTGGTCCGTCTGTTTAACCCATCATCGCAACATGAAAATCGTTTTATTGCACGCAGTCTCTAATGTTCTTCTAATCGCTTCTTTTGTAAGTATTGCAAAGAAGCAATTATGTCAGCATGGACTTTACCATTAAGGATACCTCTTTTGCACCGATATAATGGGTACCTTGCGTATACGGATTTTAATGTAGATATGTTTCATATCGTGTTTGTAATTGTCATAATGTTTTCTGCCGGAGGATAGGTTAGAACAAAGTAGCTTTCGAACGGACGAGTGAGTCCACAAAATATATAACTTAAACGTTCAGAGAGCTTTATCCGCTGGGAGGTAATAATCATTCAACGTATTATCTGCTCATTTTCGAAATGTGTCCCACAACGCAAGATGCTTTAACGCTCGGCTTTATATCATGGATGTATGTTAACAATTGCCCCATTTTTTTCCGTGACACAATTTTGGGATTAACTCTAATGTGCATGTGTTTAAGTACTAAGTCTACACAATCACAGGACTCACATGTTACAAGCTCAATATTTAAGGAGACCAAGGCACAAAATAACTCAAATTGACTTATTCATGCAACAACGACATTTATATCCTCATTTTTCCCGCTACACATAACTTCCAATTACGGTTGTGGCGTCCCTTAGGTAATTGTTTACTAGATGTATTCTCGAACGCCATCTATGACACTAACGTAAAATTATCTCGAACCTGCTCTCATGTTTATAGTCTTTTTTTCCTTTAATTTTAAATGAGGATTTATATATAGACATGTAGGCATGATTTGTTTGGTTTACTAATGAAACGTATAGCGGACAGCGAAATTTATTTTTACTATGGAAATTATAGCGTTGTCAAATATTATAATATCTGCAATATATTTTTTCATTTTAAAAGGTAATCTCATTTTCCAATATAAATTCGACAGTTTGATAAAGAAAACATCGGAATATTTTTACGCTACTTATACTTGATTTCATATACTTCGAGAAAAAGTATCAGCTTTTTTGCTGATCTATTTATATCTTCGGGTGAAACCACATTAAAAGGCAAATATGATTAAGAAATAAACGATGTAATTATCGACTATATATAAATGAAACTAGAATAAACGTACAATAATTAAGAAAAACTAACACATTTAGATTGTTGTCTCATTCAACCAGCTGTTCTTTTCTTTTCGTTTTTGTTTTGATCTCTTCAAAGTTGTAGATACAAGTCAAACCACACTAGTTGTGTTTCTGTTGTATACTTTATTACCAACTGTGTTTGCAAATAATTTTTGAGATGTAGAAATTGGACGGTATGATAGATAAATGCAATTAAAAATATACTTTAATCAATGTAATATTTTTGATTAGCGCAAACAGCAGTTTCTGAAGAAAAAAACGATAACACACTGCAAACCTAAGTTTATTAGCATTTCCATGAATTGTATAAGAAGTACATCACATATTCAAATGGGATGAATTAAAAACAAACCTATAAATACCCAGAAAGTACATAGATTTACACAAATAATAATTTATACAAATAATAATACCATTTTGCTCACATCTCCGTATTTGCATAACACCGTCCGCGCTATGTTACGCGTTAGGTAATTCAAGCTCATCAATGTTATAAGCTCTAATGTATATATGACTTAGGTTAGTTTGGCATAATGGAAAGCATACCGATTGATATATAGCTAATGATATTTGGGTTTTGGTAAAGGATGTTTATCGAAAGCAATACAATGTATTTTTCTCCACAGCTGTTCGCTTTTCGAAGTATTTTAAATATTCAATAAAACTTTTTTTTAAAAAAGATTGAAAATTTCACAAGTTCTTATCAAGGGAGATAAACAGTATATTTTAATAACAAGAGCAATAAATCATTTTTGGAACATAGTAGATTTGAACCTAATTTTTGGAACATTAGTAGATTTGAACCTAATAACAATGTCCTCATTATACATAATAAATAATAATAAAGAAAAAGATTGAAACAAATCACGAATTATTATCAAGGGAGATAAACAGTACATTAAAGTAACAAGAGTTATGCGCCTTATTTAGGCACGGAAATAAAACAATGAAAGACGTGTAAATTAAATTAA
Source organism: Euprymna scolopes (assembly GCF_053919585.1). Lineage (NCBI taxonomy): Eukaryota > Metazoa > Mollusca > Cephalopoda > Sepiida > Sepiolidae > Euprymna > Euprymna scolopes. Next base: position 126,281,729 of record NC_136497.1, on the reverse strand, counting down.
AATATAAATAGAAAATAGAAATTATTACATAACGAATTATAGATATGTAATAAATAAATAATAAGTAAAGAAAATTACAAAATATATTTTTAAAAAATACTTAGATATACATGCATGTGTTAAAAGGTGAACTTTAAAAATATTTATCTATAATGATCTGGCGTCAATCTGTGTTCGTGCCATTCAACTGCCAACATGAGATAAAAATATAAGAGCAAAAATATATTTTTCTCGCGTCATCCTTGACAATGGGGTTTAATCCCAAAATTTGCATTACAACCCTGCACACTAAACAGGTATTAAAAGAGAATTATTGAAAATAAAATGTCATTCAAGATTTTCAAATACTTGAAAAAACATAGAAGCGGCGGAGAAAAAATACATTATATTGCTTTAAAAAGAAAAAAAAATCCATTATACGCAATGTTTTAAGCAAACTACACCATGCTCCTCGCGTTTTGCTTTTTGGTTGTTTTGTGTATCTGCTAACTTTATCTGCTTAACACAATAACTTAATTTTACTACATCACTAATGCTTGCTTAAGAATCTACGATCTCATCATTCCGTATAACATGAATATAACAAAAAAAAAGCAAAAAACATGGCGATTATTTTGACGGTGATTAAAAGATAAAGCCTCTATCAGACAAACAATCCGAGACAATTGATTATCTACTTCCGCTGTTCTGCATTTCCGAGGGTCGTTAAGTTTAGACGTCGGATTGCCAATATTGATCTTCATTAAATAGATAATTAGTCCATTCTGTTGGCCTCAATCTGAACAATGCTAACCACATAAAAAATTTAAACGTTGCATGGTTTCTTAATTAGGATTATCTGATAAAAAATGTTCCATTTCTGCGATTAAGTTCAATTAAAAGAATCAACGAACCCAAGTTAAAATAATGTAACATTTCCTGCACTTAACATTGGGTGTACAATGCTCTGCGATGTAATATTCAAAAAATTCACACGGTAACCTGTTTAGCTAATAAAAAATAATTCTATTAAGAATATCTAATACAACTTAAGCGAATGTTCTTCGATATAAACAATGAATCAACGCATACGCTAGCCAACTATGACTTCTCTTAGAAAAACACGTATAAACATAGAGATTTCTAAAAGAGACATAATAAAATATAGTAGACAAAAATGATAAAGACCTTCCTTTCGCATGAGAATATCTCATCTACACAATATAAATAAAATGTACTTTCATATTAATACGTGGCTTTTACGTTTCGTATACTTTAAAATTATACTACCGTTTGATCAGCATAAATGGGGTATTGCGATTATTATAATTCCGATGACACAAACAATTCTGACTTTACTAATTTGAAAATGAATTACAGCAAAATGTCTATATATAAAATCCAATTATACCAAAATATCTATATAGTAAATTAATTATAACAAATGTATATATATATATATATTACAATGAATTAAACCAAAATATCTATATATTAAGATAAATTATAAAATAATGTCTCTCTCTTTTTCTCTCTCTCTCTCTCTCTACATATATATATATATATGTATATATATATTAAAATGAATTATAAAACATGTCTATTTATCCAAATTATAGAACATGCCTATTTATCAAAATGAATTATGTAAATTCATTCATAGAATTCAAATGAATCATAAAAAAGTGTCTACATATTAAAATGAATTATAAAAAAATGTCTTTATACTTAAATTTATTAAAAAATTTCTATGCATAAAAATGAATTATAACAAAATTCCTACATATTAAAATAAATTATTAAAAGTATCTATGTATTAAATTCAGTTATAAAAATATTTATATATAAAAATTTATTATAAAAAATGTCTCTATATAAAAATAATGTATAAAATTGTCTACATATTAAAAATAATTATAAGAAAATGTCCATATATGAAAATGAATTCTAACAAAATGGTTATATATTAAAATAAAGTATAACTAAGTGTCTATACATAAATGAATTATAATAAAATGTCTATGTATTAAAATAAATTACAACAAATTGTCTATATATCAAAATAAATTAGAAAATGTATGTACATTAAATGAATTATAAAAATGTTTACATAACAAAATGAATAACAAAAAGGTATATTTATTAAAAGGAATTATAATAACATTATTACAATGAATAATAACAAAAGGTCTCCATATTTAAATGAATTATAAAAAAGACTCATAATAAGATGTAAATATATCTACATGAATTATAAAAATGTATAGATGTTAAAATGAATTATAACAAATTTTATATATATGAAATTGAATCTTAACAAAATCTTTATATATTGAAATGAATTATGATAATGTCTTCCTGTTAAAATAGATTATAAAACTTCTACATATTTAAATGAATTGTAATAATGTCCATATATTAAAATGAATTATAAAAATGTCTTCGTATGAAAATGAATTCTAAAATTATTTCTATATATTAAAATGAAGTATAATAATATATATATGTAAAAATGAATAATAAAAATGCCTATATATTAAAATAAATTATAACACATATCTATTTATTAAAATGAATTATAAAAATTTCTATATATAAAATTGAATCTTAATAAAGTGTGTATATATTAAAATAAAATATAATAATGTCTTTATATTAAAATAGATATAAAATATAAAATATTAAAATAAATTATAAAAAAATAAATAATAATAAAATATAAAATACTAAAATAGATTATAAAAATGTCTATATATTGAAATGACTTATACCATTGTTGCTATATTAAAAATATTATAAAATGTCTACATAAAAATGAATAATAACGAAATGTCTATATATCAAAATAAATTATAATCTTGAACATATATTAAATGTGGTATAATAATGCCTATATATAAAAATATATAAATATAAAATGTGTATGCAATAAAATGAATTATAAAAATGTCTACATATTAATCAAGTTATAAAAATGACTACATGTCTACATAAATTATAAAAATGTCTACATTGAAATGAATTATAAAAAATACCTGTATATAAAAATTAATGACAACAAATGTTTACATATAAAAATCAATTATAAAAATGTTTACGTATTTAAATGAATTAAAAAATTTATATATATATATATATATATATTAAAATTAATTATAAAAATGTCTATATACAAAAGTGAATAATAACAATTGTTTACATATTAAAATTAATCGTAAAAAACTTCTATATACAAATATCAATATAACACTATCTATATATTAAAATAAATTATAGCAAAATGTCTATATATTAAAATCAATTATAGGAAAATGTGCATATATTAAAATGGAATATAATCAACGTATATATATATATATATATATATATATATATATATATATATATATATATATATATGTGTGTGTGTGTGTGTGTGTGAATTATAAAAACGCCTATATATTTAAATGAATTATGAAATTTTCTACATATTAAAATAAATTAAAAACATGTCTACATAAAAATATAGATTATAAGAAAATCTCTATTTTAAAATAAATTATAAAAATTTTTATATATATAATTATTTTGAAATATGTCTATATATTTCAATGGCTGATAACAAAATATTTATATATAAAAATGAATTATAAAATTTTTTATATATTTAAATGAATAATAAAAATGTTTTAAATCAATTAATACAAAATATCTATATATTAAAATGAATAAAAACAAAGTGTCTATATATTAAAATCACTTCTAAAAATGTATATATTAAAATGAATTAGAAAAATGTCTACGTATTTAAATGAATTATAACAAAATGTATATATATTAAAATGAATCATTACAAAATGTCTATATATTAAAATTGATTATAAAATGTATATATATTTAAATGATTTATACATTTTATATATATTGAAAATAATTATAAAAATGTTTAAAAATATTTAAATAAATTACAAAAATGTCTATACATTAGAATCAATTATAAAAATGTCTATATATTACAACGAATTAGAATATATATTAAAATCAATTATAAAATTTTCTATATATGCGAATGAATTATAAAAATGCCTATACATGAAATGAATTATAATATTAAAATAAATAATAAAAATGTTTATCTATTAATATGAATTATGAAAATGTCTACCCATGAAAATGAATTCTAAAAAATTCCATACATGAAATTAATTATAAAAAATGTATATATTAAAAGGACTTATAAAAATGTCTTTATATAAGAATTACATATGAAATATTTACATATAAAATTATTATAACAAATAGTCTATATATTAAAATTAATTATTAAAATGTCAATATTTTCAAAGTAATTATAAAAATATTTATATATCTAAATAATTATAACCAAATGTCTATATATTAAAATGAATTATACCAAATGTTTACATTTTAAAAAATAATAGAACAAAATGCTCACATACAAAAATTAAGAATAAAAATGCTAATATATTAAAATAAAATATAACCATATGTCTATAGGCAGAATTAATTATACTAAAATTGCTGTATATTAAAATGAATTATACAAATTGTTTACATTTTAAAAATAATTAAAGAAAATGCTTACATACAAAAATTAGGAATAAAAATGTTTATATATAAAAAAATATAACAATATGTCTATATATAAATTATTTATACTAATATGGCTATATTAAAATGAATTATACAAATTGTTTACATTTTAAAAATAATTAAAGAAAATGCTTACATACAAAAATTAGGAATAAAAATGTTTATATATAAAAATAAAATATAACAATATGTCTATATATAAAATTATTTATACTAATATGGCTATATTAAAATGAATTATACAAATTGTTTACATTTTAAAAATAATTAAACAAAATGCTTACATACAAAAATTAAGAGTAAAAATGTTTATATATTAAAAAATATAACAATATGTCTATATATAAATTAACTATAATAAAACGTCGATATATTAATATTAATTATGCAATTATCTACATATTAAAATGAATTATGAAAATGTCCACATCAAAAAATGAATTATAGTAAAATTTTTATATATGAAAATTAATTATAAAAAAGTTTATAGATGAGCATGATTATAGAACATGCCTATATATGAAAATAATTTATATAAAGAGTTCTATATATAAAAAGTAATTATGAACATTTTATATGTTTAAATGAATAATGACAAATGTATTCATATTATATTTAACTGCAGTATAAAATGTTTATATATAAAAATAACTTATAAAAAATGTCTATATATCAAAATGAATTATAAAAATGTCAACCTATTTAAAAATAATCGTAACAAAATGTTTAAAAATTAAAATGAAATATAACAAAAGTATATATATATATTAAAATGCGTGATAAGAGATGGTGATATATTAAAATAAATTATAACAAAATGTATATATAATAAAATGAATTATAACAACATGTATATGCAATTAAATTAATTTTAATAATGTCTACATAATAGAATAAATTATAAAAAACGTCTAAATATTAAAATGAATCATAACAATGTATATATATATATATATTAAAATAGATTATAAATATGTGTATATGTTAAAATACATTATGAAAAATGTCTATATATTTTAATGATTTTAACAACATTTCTATATATAGAAATGAATTATAAAAATGCCTATATATCAAAATGAATTATAAAAATGTCTACATATTTAAATAAATTATAACAAAGTATATAGTGAAAGTATATATAACAAATATATATATATATATTAAAATGAATGATAACATATGTATACACATTCAAAATGAATTACTACAAATGTATATTTATTGTAATGAGCTATAACATAATATATATTTATTTAAATGAATTATGACTAATGTATACACATTAAAATTAATTATAAAAAATGTATATACATTAAAATGAATTATAACAAATGTATATACATTAAAATGAATTATAACACATTTATATTTATTAAAATGAATTATAACAACATATATATTTATTAAAATGAATTATAACAAAGGTAGACATATTAAAATGAATTATACAAAATGTATATACATCAAAATTAATTATAACAAAAGCATATACATTAAAATGTATATAACAAATGTATATTTATTAAAAAGAATTATAATAAAATATATATGCAATAAATTAATTATCATAATGTCTACATATTAAAATGAATCATACCAAGATGTATATATATTAAAATAGATAATAAAAATGGCTATATGCAAAAATTAATTATAAAAAGTGTCTATATATTAAAATGAATTCTAAAATTGTCTACATATTGAAATTAATTATAACAAAATGGGTGTATATTAAGATGAATTGTGATAACATATCTATAATAGATTGCTGTCTCGTCATTAATAATACATTTTCAAGCATAATTACCTGACAGATATCTTCCTCTTGAAAAGTAAAACGTCAATGTTTAAATGATTTTTCAATTACTTGAATTTTAAATGAGTATTTAATAGATTCGTTTTAATTATTAATGATATGTATAGCTAACGGTGAAATTTAGTTTTACTGTGGACATTATAGCGTTATCAAATGAAATAATATCTGCAACATATTTATTATGTAAAAAGTAATGTCATTTTCTAATGTAAATTCGGCAACTTGATGAGGAAAGCATCGAAATATTTTTACGCTACTTATACTTGATTTCATATGCTTCGAGATAAAGTATAAACGTTTTTACTGATCTATTTATACAAGGGGCGTGTAATAGGTAATGCCCTGAACCACTTCTCATAGCAGTAGAGCAACGAAACGTGGCACAATTATTTGTCCTTCTTTACATAGGAATCACCCACAGTGATGCATTTCTCCTATCGTTTGGTGCAGCTCTGGAGACCATTTTTGTAGAACGCCCCAGATTGGTCCTCCAACCACGACGTGACTTCAGGAATCAAGGTTGCATCATCTGGGAAACGCTTTCCTTTCAAAAACAACTTCATGGCTGGGAAGAGGTGAAAATAAGAGGGTGCAAGGTCAGGAGAGTAGGGAAAATGGGGAAGGATTTCATAACCGCACGCCTGTGCTTCTAATCTGGCGAAATGCGAGTTGTGGACCGGGGCGTTACCCTGCAGGAGGGGGATACCTTTGATGATCTTGCCCCGCCTCTTGATTTTGATAGCTTCCCTTAATTTCCTCAAAAGTGAGCCATAATAGGCTCCTGTAATTGTGGTACCCTTTGCCAGGAAATCTGTCATCACTACTCCGTCCAGGTCCCGGAAGACTATGAGCATGACTATGCCAGCGGAGGGTTGCACCTTTGCCTTCTTTGGAGGTGGTGAGTCGAAGTGCTTCAACTGCATTGACGGGCTTTGGTCTCTGGATCATAATGATAGACTCAGGTTTCATCCTGTGTAATCAGTCTTTAGAAAAACTTTGACTCATCTTCTTGGCACATCTCCAAATTCATCCTCGAACTCGACGCGTTCTCGCTTCTGGAATAGTGTGAACAACCTGGAAACCCATCTGGCACACACCTTATGCATACGCAAATGGTCATGAATGATAATTTCCACATACCCTGTACTAATCTTGACATCTGGGGCTATTTGGCGAATAGTAATGCGCCGATCTTCCAAAATAGCAACCTCAACTTGACGGACAGACGTTTCATCAACTACAGAAGGGGGCGGCCAGGTCTGGGAGCTGTTTCCACAGACGGCGGCCATGTTTCAATTCACGATGCCAGCGTTTTACAATATCATATGATGAGGCATTATCACCATAAGTTTCTTTCATTTCATCAAAAGTATCCTGTGGTGTGCGTTCTTTCAAATACAAAAACCGGATCACAGTTCGACATTCAACAGGCTCCATTTAACACCTGACTCAGTTCATAAACATGTAAAACAGAAACCACAATCATTTCAGAGCTGTAATTTTCCACATAACCCTTAGACATATACATCATTGCACATGCTAAATTTCAGCAAGATAAGACAACTGAGAGTGGGTCAGAGACATTACTTATTGCACGCCCCTTGTATCTTCTGCTGAACCCACCTTTAAAAATGATCACATTGTAGACATAATTAATTCCGTAATAAGCGATGTAATTATCGATTATGTATGCATGCAATTAGATTAAATGTAGAATATTAAGGCTCATATATGTATATATATATATATATATATATATATATATATATATATATATATATATAATCATTTATTTATATATATTACGTTGAAGAGAAATTTTGGCCGAATGTTTAATTTTGATTTAAAAATATGTATTTTAAAATAAGTGCCGTTATAACACGTTTAGTTTATATATATATATTAGTAATAGCGTTTCTTGCTCTATCAAATGGTTTAAATTACTATCGGTTTAAAACTAATATGTTTTCGTTTGGGAATGTTATATATATATATATATATATATATATATATATATATATATATATATATATATATATATATATATATATAATGGAAATAAATACGCACAATTTTGTTATTTCAATTCTGAAAAACTGGAATAACTACTCGCGATATCAAGGAAGCGTTTGACCCAATAACTTCTACTGAACGCACAGCACAATGATAGTTAAATACATATCATGACGGCGATGAGAATCAGGAAGATGATGCGTGTGGTGGAGAACGTGTGCTGATCGTCCATCAGATGTTTATAAGGATCAACTAATACACTTTTATCGAAGCCAATCCACGCTAACCTTTCGAAAACTTGGTTCTGAACGAAATGTATACGAAGACTTCGAACAATTTGAAAGTGATAGAAAAGATTTAAAAAATTTTATAAATGTGTCTCCACGAATTGAACGCCAATCAACTGTCATCATCCCTTCATTTGCGCAATAGGAACGATCCACCTACTGCTTTAGTATGTTCCAAAGGTGTTCTATTGGGTTCAAGTCTGGAGACATGGTTGGCCAGTCAATCACCTTTACCGTCAGCCTCTTCCCTAAAGCAGTGATCGTCTTGGATGTGTGTTTTGGGTAATTGTCGTGCTGAGGCCCACTATTTGGAGGGAGATGGTCATGCTTTTCTGCAGCATTTGATAGTAAATTTTGGATTTCATGTTTCCCTCAATTAAATGTAACTCTCCAGTACCTGCAGCACACATGCAACTCCAGACAATGATATTCTCACAACCATGCTTGAATATCGCCAAGGCACACATATCTTTGTATTCCTCACCTGGATGCCGCCACACATGCTTAAAACGATCAGAACCAAACGAATTAAATTTAGTCTCATCATACAATAGCACATAGTTTCAGTAATTTATGGGTTTTGTTGACATGCCTTCAGTAAACTGTTTTCGTGTTTTCTTGTGCATTGCTTTCAGAAGAGACTTCCTCCTAGAGTGGCCTCTATGCTCACCAGTTTGAGGAGTACACACATGAGTGTGTCGTGCCTACAGTCAACCATTGTAGTGCGAATATCCTGGTCTGAGGCAGCATACGTGTTGCAGGTATTGGAAGATTACATTTTATTGAGGGAAACATGAACTCCCATGTGTACTGTCAAATACTGCAGCAGAGCATGCTTCCCTTCCTCCAGAAACTGGGCCGCAGAGCAGTGTTCCAGCATGACAATCACCCAAAACACATATTCACGACAGCCACTGCTTAACTAAAGATGCTGAGGGTAAAAGAGATGAACTGGGTAAGCATGTCTCCAGACTTGAACGCAATAGGACATCATTGGGGGCATCCTCAAGCAGAAGGTGAAGGTGTGGAAGTTTCTTATATCTGCCAGCTCCACGATGTTGTAATTGAAGAGCGGAAGAGCATTCCAGTAGCTACATGTGAAGTTCTGGTAAACTCCATGCCCAGGAGAGTAAGGGCAGTTTGGGATAATTATGGTGGCCACACAAAAAATCAGAGTTAATATATTGTATGTTAATAATGGCAACTTTTAGTAATGGGTGTGCTCACTTTGTGGCCAGGCATTTAGCTTTTAATGGCTATATTTGAAGTTAAGTTGTAACACAAGTAATATACACAGCATCGAGAACTTTAAAAAAGTGATCAGTCGCCTAAGAGCAAATCGGAGAAATAAAGATGCACACTCCAATAACGTTACTGGTCTTTGAATTGGTTAAATCGACTATTTTTTCAATCAATGGAAGCTTCACATGCATTTCCTCAGTAACTTATTTCACAATACGAACTATAGAGAACATAATGTTGATTTTTAAAAGTTATTTTTGCATATAATGGCTTGAATTAAAGTTTAAAACGAAAAGGTGAATTAGCATGGTTTAATTGTGCTCTAAACAGAAACATTCATTTCAAATGAGCCTTTCTCATATAATAATGTGTCTACAGTTGTTTCATATTTCCGGCCTTACTGCTTGTTTAATGAAAAAAAATAAAACATGAAAAAGTCATATATGTTGCAATTTTGCTTTCAGCAGAAACGTTCCCTTTGAACACGCTCATGTCGCAACTACTGTTTATTTTATATGTCGGGTCTTTCGGCTTGTGCGGCAATAAAACTTGTCAGTCTCTAATACACTTGTGATCTTGGGCTGTGTAAGCTCCATGGATGGAATATTATCCTGCCTTGACAGAGTACAAAATTTACTTCGTAACTTAGTGACCTCTTTCCCACAGAAAGGGGCGTCTTGAGCCGTTTTTTTTTTGTTTTATTGTTACTTCCCCGGCAAGTGCTCGTCTGAGCTCCAGTCTCTCGTCCCCCCTCCCTAATCTTTCTCGAAAAAACACCCGTCTATCTGAAACCACTGTCAATAACTTCCCCATCTTTACCTGTGACTAAATCCAAAGGTATATTCCGTGAACAATGCTTCTTTCTTAGAACTGCACGCATGTGGAACTCTTTTCCGTTTGCCTGCTTCCCAGCTGACTACAACTTGATTGTCTTCAAGTCCAACATAAATAAATTATTGAAGAACCGCCCCCTTAAGTAATACAATCTACCAAATTTCCATTAATAACGAATACTACGATATTATACCATGGATTACTGTACACTTAATAGCCCTTATTCTTAAGTGGCTTCAGTGGTTACTCCTATGATAAAAAGGTGTAAACTTGGATCAAAATCGCAAGTTTCTTCTTTTACTCGCATTATTTCGATTACTGATCATCGATATATATTAAAGACAGACCAATACAAAACCGATCTACGAGCACTGACAGTCATATAATGAACTTTTATGTGAATTTTCATAAAAATCGACTCATCATTATTGTAACGTCTGTGCTTTAATATATTGTCTCCGCTTGGCAAATTTTGAAGAAAAAAAACATCACTTGGCAAGCTACAGGAAATATAAAATAAAGTCTCCCCATCTCTATCTGTACTTAAATCTAAACGAAGATTAGATGAACATATCTTTTTAACTTGAGTTACCTGCCTATGGAGCATTGTTCAACTAATATGCTCTTCAGCCGATTAAAATATGGTAGCCTTCGACTGTAATAAAATCCAGTTCTTATTGAGCGATCCTCCTAAACAATACACATTCTACACAAACCACACAATTAATGACTAATACACAACCACTCTGCATTCATTAAACTTATTCCTCGAGTGGCCTAAGGTATCTGTCAAGCTATTATTCCCTTGTAAAATAATAAAAAAGTGGTCATGAGGTGACCAGCCATTGCGTTCAGATCATTTCATGTGTGAATCTCTATACAAATTAAAGCGAAATGGAACGATTGATTTTTTTTTTTTTTTTTTTTTTTTTTTTTACAAAGGCATCACCACATTATCAAGGCCCAGAGGCCACTCAAGGATAAGGGTTAAAGAGTGTACAGTAGAAATTGGTCAATATAGTAATCATTAGTAATGAAAATTTGGTAAATTTAATAACTTATATGGAACGGCTCATCAAGAACTTATTTACTTTAGACTTGAACACAACCATATTGTAGTCAGCCGGAAAGCAGGAAAACGGAAGACAATTCCACAGGCGTGCAGTTCTAAGAAAGAAGCTTTGTTCATGGAATCTACGTTTAGGTTTAGGCACAGATAAAGAGTGGGGGAAATTATTGATAGTGTTTACAGCTAGACGAGTGTTTCTTGTGAAAGTTTGGCGAGGGGGGACCAAAGATTGAAGCTCAGTTGAACACTTTCCATGAAAATAACGATACATCAGAGACAAACTCGCAACATCTCTTCTGTGAGATAGAGGTTGCAAGGAGGAGAAAAGGACATCTCCTACGAGGCTACGAAGTCTATATTGAACTCTATCAAGGCAGGACAAGTCCTTTCTCGCAGCTCCTGCCCAGATGTGGCAACAGTATTCCATCCTTGGACGTACCTGGCTCTTATATAGGTAGAGAATAGCATCAGCAGTGAGATATCTACTGGATCGATAGAAAGATCCCACCATTTTTCCAGCGGCCTTGGCAACAGATTTGATATACGTGTTCCATTTAAGATCAGGAGTAATGGTCAAGCCCAGAAGCTTGTCAAAACTTGAGGCCTCCTGAAGACGAGAGCCATTCATTTCAATTGATGACAAATGTGGATTAGAATGTTGATGATGTAAAGAGAGAAGCTTGCTTTTAGATGCATTAAAAGTAACCAGCCACTCCTTTCCCCATTGTACTACGTGCTCAAGATCAGAAGAGAGAGAATTGGAGAGAACTTGGTCGTTTACTGTCTTAGATGTGCTACCATAAATGGTAGTGTCGTCAGCATAAATGTCTACAAATGATGTAAGGATATGATTTGGAAGATCATTAATGTAGATCAGGAAAAGAGTTGGGCCCAGGATGGATCCCTGAGGGACACCGGCATTAATACTGTGAGCTTCTGATTTTTGCCCCTCAACTACTACTCTTATGAACCTATCAGAAAGAAATGATTTAATAATTGAGAAGACTTTTCCAGCTATACCATAGCTAGCGATCTTATGAAGTAAACCTTTATGCCATACCCTATCAAAGGCTTTAGATATGTCAAGAGCAATTGCTCTAGAAAGATTGCCACCGTCGAGAGATTTGCTAATCCTATGCGATATAACTGTAATGACATCTGCTGTAGATCTAGCAGAACGGAAACCATATTGAGTGTCACTAAGAAGGTTATTTTTGTTGAGATGTTTGATTACTTCTGTATTTAACACAGATTCTAGCAACTTACTCATGACGCACAGGAGACTTATTGGCCTGTACTGAGAGGGGGATGAGCGATCACCTGAATTCTTAAATACAGGGCATACTGATGAGGTTTTCCAGGGAGATGGGAAACTATTCTCCTTAAGACAACGTTTAAACAGTTTTGTAAGTATGGGCGCTAATTCAGGTTGAAGTTTTTTGAGTACTATAATTGGAATACCATCAGGGCCAGTTGCTTTACTCGAATCAAGGTTTTTGATTAGCTTGGCAACATCACGTACAGATATACGTATATCACATAGCGTGTTTTCTGATACAGGAGGAAATATTGGGGGTTGGCGGTCTTGGTCGCAAAGGATAGAATTTGCTGCAAAGTTCTTGACAAAGAGTTTGGCTTTGTCTGATGCTGACGAGATTACCTCAGGTCCATTGATAATAGTTGGGATGGAGCACACGCTTCTGTTCAGGATTCTGTTTGCTATTTGCCAAAACTGGTGGAAACCAAGCCGCTGCTCAGCTACTTTGGACTTAACAGATTGAGCATACAACTCTCTTGCGTTCCTTATTACTTTCTTACAATGGTTGCTGGCAGTCCTGAAAACGGCTTTAGTTTCCATACATCTATTACGTTTGAAGCAGTGGAAAAAGTGATTTCTGTGCGCAATGGCAGCAGCACATTCTGGAGAGAACCATGACTGGCTGTTAGGTTTTTGCTGAAACTTTTTAGAGGGTATGAAATGGTCAATACCTACAATTAACCATTCAGTTAGGTCTAATACTATAGAGGACACATCCTTTTTAAACATGGAATGCAGAGGTAGATCAGATATAAATGTACGGAAGCTATCCCAGTCAGCCTTAGTGTATCGATATACTGTACGATGAAGAGGTACATCTGGGGACTTATTACATTTCATTTTTATCTTAATTGATACAACAGAGTGGTCGGAAGATCCAAGAGGCGACAGAACAGAAACTGAACATAGTTCAGGGCAAGTTGTGAGAAAAAGGTCTAGTAGGCTCGCATACTGGCCATCATTATCGGGCACACGGGTAGGTTCCTGAACAATCTGAGTGAGGTCATAGGCAATGGAGAAATCATGACAGAACCTCCCCTCATCATCGGTCTTGTTTGAGTGGGTCAACCATTCAACGTTGTGAACATTGAAGTCTCCACATACGTGAATGTTAGCTGAAGGATAAGTAGAAAGGACTTGGTCAATTTTCTCAGATATGCTTTGAAAGATAGTAACTCCACTGTTGTGGGGGCGATAGAGAGTAAATATAAATGCAGTAGTGTGAGCTAAAGCAACCCGGAAGCACATATAGGGTAAGTTAGGATCTTCCCTGGAGATGTCCCTCCCACATGGAAAGCTATCTTTAATATAGGCACATATTCCATGTCCATGGCGATCTTGGGGGTCAGATTTAGAAGTTAAGTTAGAGTATCCTGAAATTGCAAACTCATCTAGGGAAATAGCCTGTCCAATGCCAGTTTCACTTAAAAATAAAAGGTCTGGTTTAGTCTCCTGTAATTGGGTTTCAACCTCTGGAAGGTTAGAACGAAGACCCCTGATGTTGGAGAAGGAGACATGGTAGTAGGGGTCTACGTTGGAAGTTGGGGAACCGGGTTTAATCGTGTATTTTTTCTTGAAACTTGTCATGATGAAATTTTGGAATTTGTGGACTAGGTCGACAGATTTACTTAGAGCAGGACAGAGAGGGGAAATTAAGAGAGAAAAAGAAACGAAGAATTTTTTATTTTTTTTTATTTGTAGTTAATGATAAGGTAAAGCCGTAACAATTACCCACTAGTATGGCATCGAGAGGCCCCACCAGAAGCTACTGCATGGTCCAGAATCCATTCACCAAATGGCAATACAGCAGCCCCAGTACTTTGCACCTGCTGATAGGACAGCCTCCTTAGTGGTTAATCCAAGGTTCGGGTCCCTGACTATCAGGCGGATAACGTCAGCCCAGACAAAACGTTTACCTCCAGCACCCTTACTAGTGACATGGCTACAAGGATAGACATAGAAACAGAAAATTTCCGCCATCTCAGCCAACTCTTCGCAAAAATACTGCCAACCTAGAAAACAGCTTTTTCTTCTCCCTTTGTCCGAAAAATCACTCATTTAAAAAAATGAGGACTGAGGGACAAATAAGAAGAAGCGAGAGTAACAGGAGCTGCCGATAACGCATCCACAATGCGTTTTCTACTCTCCATTAAAAAAAAACAAAAAACAAAAAATATTAAGTATTCTACTTAATAAAAGTCCAACAGACGTGTTTAAGGGAAAGTATGGTGATAGATTCCCCTCACACGAACTAAAAATGAGTATAATTCGTAATTTTTGCTATCAACTCGGTGGATAAATAAACATATGTACGAGGAAAAAAAAAAAAAAAAAAAAGGCTAGCATTTAATAAAACAGAAATACACAAATTAAATACTGAAATAAAATGGAGTTGTTAATATTTTAAATCTAAAATAAAAAGCATGATTGAAATCACTTATCTCAACAAAAACAATTCCGTCTCCAAATTGCAAACTGTGTTGAAAGAACTTCAGTTAGTAGCGTTCAAAACATTTTTTTTTTAAATTAGCCGTTAATAGAAAATCGTGATTTTATTCTGAACTTAAGCTAGTAACGTTTTAAGAAGCTTACGATATAAAAGAAAAGGCTGATGGGGGGGGTTCTTCCGAAAGTAAGTTGGTGCCGTTATAAGTAATTTCGAGATAAGATGGAAGCCGGTATTGGACTAGAAAAAAAGCTAGCATTTAATAAAACAGAAATACACAAATTAAATACTGAAATAAAATGGAGTTGTTAATATTTTAAATCTAAAATAAAAAGCATGATTGAAATCACTTATCTCAACAAAAACAATTCCGTCTCCAAATTGCAAACTGTGTTGAAAGAACTTCAGTTAGTAGCGTTCAAAACATTTTTTTTTTAAATTAACCGTTAATAGAAAATCGTGATTTTATTCTGAACTTAAGCTAGTAACGTTCTAAGAAGCTTACGATATAAAAGAAAAGGCTAATGGGGGGGGTTCTTCCGAAAGTAAGTTAGTGCCGTTATAAGTAATTTCGAGATAAGATGGAAGCCGGTATTGGACTAGAAGAAAAGCTAGCATTTAATAAAACAGAAATACACAAATTAAATACTGAAATAAAATGGAGTTGTTAATATTTTAAATCTAAAATAAAAAGCATGATTGAAATCACTTATCTCAACAAAAACAATTCCGTCTCCAAATTGCAAACTGTGTTGAAAGAACTTCAGTTAGTAGCGTTCAAAAATTTTTTTTTTTTAAATTAGCCGTTAATAGAAAATCGTGATTTTATTCTGAACTTAAGCTAGTAACGTTTTAAGAAGCTTACGATATAAAAGAAAAGGCTGATGGGGGGTTCTTCCGAAAGTAAGTTGGTGCCGTTATAAGTAATTTCGAGATAAGATGGAAGCCGGTATTGGACTAGAAAAAAAGCTAGCATTTAATAAAACAGAAATACACAAATTAAATACTGAAATAAAATGGAGTTGTTAATATTTTAAATCTAAAATAAAAAGCATGATTGAAATCACTTATCTCAACAAAAACAATTCCGTCTCCAAATTGCAAACTGTGTTGAAAGAACTTCAGTTAGTAGCGTTCAAAACATTTTTTTTTTAAATTAGCCGTTAATAGAAAATCGTGATTTTATTCTGAACTTAAGCTAGTAACGTTCTAAGAAGCTTACGATATAAAAGAAAAGGCTGATGGGGGGGGGGTTCTTCCGAAAGTAAGTTAGTGCCGTTAGAAGTAATTTCGAGATAAGATGGAAGCCGGTATTGGACTAGAAAAAAAAGCTAGCATTTAATAAAACAGAAATACACAAATTAAATACTGAAATAAAATGGAGTTGTTAATATTTTAAATCTAAAATAAAAAGCATGATTGAAATCACTTATCTCAACAAAAACAATTCCGTCTCCAAATTGCAAACTGTGTTGAAAGAACTTCAGTTTTTTTTTTTTTTTTTTTTTTTTAAATTAGCCGTTAATAGAAAATCGTGATTTTATTCTGAACTTAAGCTAGTAACGTTTTAAGAAGCTTAACTGTCATCCTTACATCGTTTATCAAATCCAACTACCATTTTAAACTGTAATCGACACTGGAAATGATTACAGTAGAACTCCGGGATACGGTGACCCAAGAATACGTTTTTTTTAGGTTACGGTGTGGAAAACGTTATTTTTCCGGCCCATGCTTACGGCGTTTGCCCTGCCTTACGGTGTGATTGTTAAAGTTTTTATTTTTTTATTATATACATGTGTATTAAATACTGTACTGTATTTTGTTACTAATTTTTAATACCGTATAGTGGGGTTCGACTGTACCAGATTAAGGAGGCAGAAAGCCCCTGGGAAACGCAAACGTTGATCATTATGAAAACCTATTACTTATAGAGTCGATTTTAGCAAGGCTTATTTAAACAGTAGGCTAATTCAATATGCAGCTTTATCAAATCACAATAAATATACTAAAGGTACAAGTGAATATAATCGAATCAAAGTCACTCTGTTATCAGTAGATTCATAAGTGTTTGAGGAAAAACGAATGTAATAAAGTCGCAGTTGAAACACGTCTACATATACGCGAAACAAATATTTGTATAAATATTAACTGCATAATAATAACAAATTCCATTGGCAGGGCTTAGATACTCCGAATTCTATTGAGCTAAATATTGCATGCACCGCAGTTCATTTCATCTAAAATAAAACTGCCAATCATAACTATATTATCATGTACGAAATGAATCTTTTGTTGGAAACATCAAATGGAAACAAAATCTGACGAGTTGGTGAGGACTAGAAATTTTTATACACACATAAAATCATAAAATTGCCATCCCATTACCGAAACAACTGTAATGAAGAAACCCATGGTGAAATAAACAAACGTTACAAAAAAGAAAAAAACGTAAGTTTTGAATTTTATATATATATATATATATATATATATATATATATATATATATATATATATAATATATATATATATATATATATATATATATATATATATATATATATATATATATATATATATATATATACAAATATACTATATATAAACTAGCCTGCATGCCCGGCGTTGTCTGGGTGATTGTTGTAGGTGTGTGCTAAGCAAAAAAAAGTGCTAATAGGAAGGCAGGGTGGAACTCGTACTGCCAAGAAGGAAAAGAACTGTAAAAAAGACGTGACATATTTGCCGTTACGTCCATCGCCAAACCTGAAGCAACAAAGGTATGAATAAAGGCAAGTCAATCCAAAAGAAGGGATGACTTTCGAAAATATCAACGAAATAGCGACAACTCCCTGTAGAAAAGTGTCGAATGCCGAGAGTGAAGGAATTAATGTTTTTACGAGTGTTTCGATATTTGTCGTCCAAGGGATAGAGCTACAAAACGATACTGATCCGCCGCCTCTTTCGAAAGTATTAGGAATGCATGCATACATATGCACATACATACACTTAAAACTTAAACAGACAGGTAAGATTTATATTATAGAATGCTTGAATGGCTTTTTTAAATGCAAAAGTCAAGTATCATGTTTCAACTATGCTAAAAACAGAAACACTTATTTTGTACGCGCATCTGTCATATCAGAAAAATTACTTTTGTATTTATATACTTTTACTCCCACTTATGATTTCATCTTGCGAGCCTTTAGGCTTCTGTTGTTATAAAGCTTATGGTGTTAAGCTGTGAAAGGTACTAACTTTTGTCAGCATTGTAATTTGATCATACCGTACTACACACACACACACACACACACACACACACACACACACACACACACATATATATATATATATATATATATATATATATTGCTCGATGAATCGCTATGCGGATGAAACGCGGAAACTTCTGTAAACTTTAATATGTGGTTCTACTACTCTATCGAGCATTAATGAAGTAAATACATAAAAAAGTAATACATCGTCAACGCTCTGATCCCCATCTGACATCAATTGGGATGGATGACTCTCGTCTGAGAGAGGCACCGTGTTTTGACAAGCTTCTGGGTTTGACCTTTACTCCTGATCTGAAATGGAACACGTACATCAAGTCTGTTGCCAAGGTCGCTGGAAAGATGGTGGGATCCTTCTACCGCTCCAGAAGATATCTCACTACTGATTCAATTCTCTATCTATATAAAAGCCAAGTACGTCCAAGGATGGAATACTGCTGCCATATCTGGGCAGGAGCTGCTAAAAACAGCCTATCCTGCCTTGACAGAGTGCAAAATAGACTTCGTGGTTTAGAGGGGGATGCCCTTTTCTCTACCCTGCAACCTCTCTCCCACAGAAGAGACGTTGAGAGTCTATCCTTGTTTTATCATTAATTCCATGGCAGATGCTCGTCTGAACTCCAATCTCTGGTTCCCCCTCGTCAATCTTTCACGAATAAGCTGAATCCACTGTGAAAAATTTCCCCCACTCTTTATCTCTGCCTTAATCAAAACGTGGATTCCAGGAACAAAGCTTCTTTCTTAGAACTGCACGCCTGTGGAACTCTGTTCCGTCTGCCTGCTTTCCACCTGATTACAACCTGGATGTATTCAAGCCCAACGTTTACAAATTCCTAATGAACCGCCCCCTTAAGTAAACACTTCATCACATCTCCACACTAAAGTAATGTACGTACTTGCAATAAACCTTATCCCTGAGTGGGTTCCCGGCCTTGATAAGTGGTGACCACTGTGTAAAAAAATAAATATAATAGATACATAAAATTTAATTTAGATCAATAAACTGATATTACTTACTAAAAGGACCTGTGACAATTCCACAGGCGACTCTTCCATATGTAATATATTAATGTTGACATTCTGTAGCTGTTCAATGTAAATGAGGACGCACTGATATTATTGTACCTATTTACTATGCCTCCCCACGGGACAGAGTTCGACACCAGGGTCGTTTTTTAACGTGGAGAAAAGGTACAAAAATAAAATAAAAATTGTGTTAGACGTGGAGGACTAATGCTCTACCGAAAGAGAACAAGAAATGGAAGTGCAGCATCTGAAGACCAGATACTACACTTTGATTTTGACCAAAAATATTATTGTAGGTATTTAGGTATTTATTTGCTTCCCCACGTAAGCAAAATATGACACAAGGTCGGTTTTTATGTGAGGTGAAGGGGGAGGGAGGGGAAGGGGATGGTACAGATAGGGTTGCCCCTACATGTACCAATAACCAATTGCCACAAGGGCAATGGTCACAAAGTGCAACATCTGCCGGAACAGATGGTATTTATTTGCTCCCCCACCGAGCAAATTAGGCACAAGGCCGATTTTTAATGTGAGGAGTGAAGAGAGGGGGAAGGGAAAATGGGGACCAGCTCCCGAGAGGTGGGAAATGGGAGCTGGATAAAGGCCAGGCATTTGGGGTTGCCCCCACATCTGGTCTTTGCTAGTCATAGCTAGTCATAGCTTGCAGTATCTGCCGGAACAGATGGTATTTATTTGCTCCCCCACCGAGCAAATTAGGCACAAGGCCAATTTTTAATGTGAGGAGTGAAGGGAGGGGGAAGGAAAAAAGGGGACCAGCTCCCGAGAGGTGGTAAATGGGAGCTGGTTAAAGATCAGGTATGTGGGGTTGCCCCCACATCTGGTCTTTGCTAGTCATAGCTAGTCATAGCTAGTCATAGCTTGCAGTATCTGCCGGAACAGATGGTATTTATTTGCTCCCCCACCGAGCAAATTAGGCACACGGCCGATTTTTAATGTGAGGAGTGAAGGGAGGGGGAAGGGGAGAAGGGGACCAGCTCCCGAGAGGTGGGAAATGGGAGCTGGTTAAAGGTCAGACATGTGGGGTTGCCCCCACATCTGGTCTTTGCTAGTCATAGCTAGTCATAGCTTATAGTATCTGCCGGAACAGATACTACACTTTGATCTTGTTTATATATTTTATTGAGAAAGAAAAAATTGAACATAAAAAACGTACAAAAAATTCAATTCAACAAAATTAGGCACAAGGCCCTACAAGAAATTGGGAGGGGTCTTTTTGACTATGTCACAGATGAGACTTTGAAGTCTTACTCTTGACTGGCAACATTTACCAAAATACCTCAATCACTCTGTGGATCCTAATCTAACTAATAACCCCAGCGTTCAATGTAAAATTTAACTATGTACAATTTGTATATTCATTTCCGTATGTTGTGCGTGCATTTTTTTTTTTTTGTGTATGTGTGAGAAAATAAAGTTCGATTTCATTAGAAAGAGTTCTTGAATTAATTGGCATAAAATGTTCGTGGAGTGGGAAAAAACTAATGAAAGTGTTCATTTCAAAAATAAAGAAAAAACTACTAATGTGTTGTTAGTAAGACCCCCCTGTACTATTCTATGTGGCTAGATCCCCCACTGTTTTCCGGGGAACCGAAAACAAGCAGAGCATCCCTAATGGGGTTTGGGGAAGTCGCCTTAATGGAGGTGGGAGAAAATAAAGCAACGGATGGGGGGGGTAGGAAGGTGACCTCTGAGTAGGGGGATGACCGGGGGCATCAGAAAATAAAGAAGAGGAGCAGGGGGGTTGGGCAGACTCAGAGGTTCTCTAATACCAAAAGATATAATCAGGAACAGGATCTCATTTGTACCACCAGTCAAGAGTTACTTTACTGAACTTATAATGCTAACCTAGGCGGGATGGGTTCCGTAGGACCCAGCACCGCCCATGCCATGCCTAAGGAGGGAACACGTATTGAAACTTGGCTCCTCGACGGATGCACAAACTGTGCACCCACCTCTTGTCAAATTCCACTCTAGGCAACCCCTTCCAATCGCATCTGATCTTTACTTTAAGCAAATGTTTAAAGTAAACGATCAGATACCGATCAGGAACAGATGTCCCTTCGTGGACCAACTTGAGGCGCGTGATCCAAATGGTCTAGCGCGCTACTGCTAGGATCGCCAGGAAAACCAAACTTTCCTCCCTGGGGAACGGCGGCTCCATGTTGTACACAAAAGTTCCTACGTCGAGATCGAGCAGACACTCGGCATCGATGCGAGCTGTTACCCCCTCGACGTACTTTAATAGGGGCTGTATCCGGCTGCAACTAAAAAACGCGTGCTCGATTGTTTCGGGCTCGCGTTCGTCACAGCACGGACAGAAGCGGCTGGTATGTTCTTTATACCGGAAAAGCACGTCGAAGAGGGGCAGCGCATTTCGGACCAGTCGCCAAGTCAGGGAGAATTCCGATTTATTCAGAATCTCCCGTCCCGGCGCCCAACGCCATTGAGAACGGACAACCTCCATCGACCATCCCATCCGCCTACAAAGTGGATCCTTCGCGGTCCCCTCCATTAAATCCCGATACAGTTTCTTCCTTGGCTGATCGAGGACATTGGTCCCCGGCAAAGCTCTAAGAGCGGTTCGGCATTCGCAGAAGAACTTGGACTCCCCCTTCGGTCTACGACGACCTTCTACCGAAGGGTTGGGTTTGAGATTGGGAAACGAGTTCTCAACCTCAGGGACCCAAGGAGCGTCTCCTTCAAGCGAACGACCCAGGAAAGCCAATCTCTCGGCGTTTCTATGACACAAGAGACTGGGCTGACCCAGGCCTCCCTCGCTCGGATTTTGAACACAGACCTCTCTGCAGACTACACTTTGATCTTGGCCCGAAGGCCAAGTAATGCTGCACACGCATTTATCTAAGCTAGCAGGGACGCCCAACGTAGGCCGATAGTAAAGTAAGCTTGAATCTTATATTTTACTATTTTGTTTTATTATTTGTATCGTAAATTTAAAAAAAAAAAAAACATATTTTCGGGGTTATTTATTTATGGTGGAAGTATAAATCCGAAAACATTTTTTTAAGTTACATTTTATTTCATTTTATTTAAAAAAAGAAAAAGAAAAAGCGATTCTTAACATGTGGAAAGTGTTTTTAACTATTCTGTACTTTCAACTCACAATTTTCTTTAAGAAAGATATATCAAAATTTTAATGTAACTTTAAGTATTATGGCATTTGTTCAGTGCACATTTACTTATAAGTATGGCAAATCATTTCTAATTCAATGGCTGTAAGTTTTGTTTTTCAAAAATAAACAATGATAAACAGAACGACTCATAGAAATATATCTTTATTCTTTTTTCGTTTTAATATAATTTCGTAGAAATATTTCTGTTATGTTACAAGACAACTATTTACTTTGCGTCACAAGTGCCACGCTCATACATTAATTCCATAGCTAATATAAAATACTGACCCAACGGTCACAGGTAGTCTGTTATTTTCATAGAGTTAATGTTTAATCGCTTTTTATAAAATAAAGTTGTGATTTCAAAAATAAAACAGTATATTTATATGACTTGGGTGAATCGATTTGAATTGAAACCGAATTTAGAATGTGTGGGTATGTGTGTGAGAAAAATTTTGATTTACATATCCGAAAAAGGGGCGGCAAAGCGATCCAAAATTTAAAAAAAAATGATACGTGAATGTGATCAGATTTTGTTCTGTTTTCAACTGCTCCACGAATGCGCATGCCTGGTACATGACAGATTTTTTTTTAGGTTAAGAATACGTAGGTTGGAAAACATTGTAAACACGTGTCAGGCTAGCCCAATGGTTATCATATTTGACTTAATATCTTTAGGTTTTGCTTTCGACCACGCTCGAATATTTTTTTTTTTTTTGCTTACAAAAAGCGAACTCTCAGAAAACAAAACCATAATATTCTTATGCACATGTTTCAGTTTTTATATTGAATAAAATATATTATATATTTATCAGTATTTTACGGATGATCCACGTTGTGTGGCCGCCTGGTATATATATATATATATATATATATATATATATATATATATATATATATATACATTAATTTATAAAATATATATGGCGATTAAGCTACACTGAATATTCCGCGTTTCATCCACTCTAAGATTCTTCAGGCTTATGCGCGAATTTTGTGGTTTTCTGTCGTTTTTATATACGCACCTTCTATTGAGATTTTAGTTAGCCAATCAGCTTTCTAGTGTCCACCGCGCCTTTCCTTTCAGCCAATGAACGTGCACTTATAGGACAAATGCCCATTTGACCTCTGGTTGACCTGATTCTTTGATTGTGTTCTATTTAGCCTGGATATCTAGTGTATTGACCCGTTTTAAATCTAGGTTAGTTTTTTTTTAATGTAGATTAATATATATATATATATATATATATATATATATATATATATATACATATATATGCATGATAGTGTATGTATATGCATGTTTATTTTATTTATTTGTTTATTTTCTATTGTTTTTTGTTAGTTTAAAGAGTTATTTTGTATCTCTATCCTAGAGTAAATTTTATCCTGTGAACACAGTTGTTCGCTATTTATCTCCTACAGTTAAATAGATGTTGCGGCTCTTTAAAGTACAGGATAGCAAATTTTTCATTAAGGCAAAATCTACATAGGTCGTCTAGGTCTCTACAGGTGTTTGCTTGTCTTACTGTTTTCAATTCGACCACCGGCCAACGGCCGCTTTCCTTAAATTCCCAGTACTAACTAGCTATACCTATGTATTGAGCACTTTTGAAGCAAATACTTAACGTTTACGCGTTAATTTATACTTCTGTATATTAATTTTATATGAATAAATGAAGTAGGTATATATATATATATATATATATATATATATATATATATATATATATATATATATATATGTGTGTGTGTGAGTGTGTCAATTGATCGGTATTACGTTAAGGTGTTATTTCCAATAGAATGTGCATATATTATTAGGAACAGATGTTGATAAGAATCAGTGTCTTGCCAGTGCAAATCGTTTATTAGCATTTGAGCCTTGAAGCTACCGTTTCTCATCAAAGCGATTCGCTCTTGAAATTCTCTCTGGCATTTTACTGGTTTTCTTCGCCGTTAAAAGAGTTCGTTATGAGAAAAAACATAAAAAACAAACAAACAAAAAACAAACCAGAAATGCCTACAATGTCTGTCTTTAATTACAATCACTGCTTGATTGCATCGTTGTTTCCTGGCGAATATAAACAATAGGCACCGAACAAAAGAGGAAATGACTTCGTGATTTTTTGTTGTTTTAAACGCAAAAAAAGAAAAGACATTTACCTTCGTGAATTGTATATTTTTTCTGCTGGGAGTTACTGACACAATCGGTTAAAATCAACAGAAGTAGTAAAATCTTTTCTCTCTGATTAATTCCTCCTTCCCCCGCCACCACTTACATTGTTTCCGGGATCGTCCACAAGTGACAGTTACGAAGAAACACCGGTTTATTTATTTTTTTATTTCGTAGTTGCTTAAAAAACTGGAATGGAATTTTAACCTTCCTTTTCGTCCTATGCTTTCTACTGAGTGAAACGCACCATAGATTTAACCGAATCGAAGAGTTATTTATGCCATTTTTTCGCTACATTTCGTTTTGTAGTTGCTTAAAAGATTGAATGGAATTTAAACGTTCCTTTTCGTTATATGCTTTCTACCACTTACACCGTTCGTGAATTGTTATGCTGTGTCTCTTAGAACCGAAAACTATTGCTTCTATGGAATGAAATAGTCGGCACTTCTTGATTGACCAGGCTAAGTATGATAATATTCAAACGAAGAGAATCCCAATAAGTGTATTTATCAGAGTATTTTATTGCAGTTTTTTAAAATAAATTTTTATTATTATTATTTTATTATTTCTTTTTACTTCATTTCTTTGTAATTTTTTATTTATTTCATTTAATAAAATAAAATAAAAAACTAAAAATAACCTAAGGCATATTATGTTTTACGTTATTTTTAGTTTTTTATTTTATTTATTTATTCATATATTTTTGTTGTTGTTTCTTTTTTCCTGGATCTGACAAAAAAGTCATAAACAAGGACCATGTAAAAATGGTTAAATTGTTTCCATTTAAGTTTTATTGCATTTTATTGTTTATGCCTATTATTTCTGAACTCAATAATACTAGATTGTGCAATTGTTAAAACAAGTTTGATTGCCCCCTTGAACTCAATTGTTTAATCAAATCCGTAGTATACAAAACAACTATCACGACTGGGAAGAATCGCCATATAAGTAAATGCTATATTGGCATAGCCGGTAACACCTTCAAATAAAGGTTATCCGGATATAAATGTTCATTTAACACGCAAAGAATATCATTTGCCACTCACTATGCGGATCTAAAAGAGCAAAACTTAACATTAGTTGTTTAATTGGGCATTATTAGAAAAACCAGCACTTTCAAGTCTCTTAACTAACCGTGCTAACCATGCCTGAGGGAAAAATTATAAAGTTCCAGATTTAAGGAAAGAGATAATATTAATATGGAAAATAAAACCTCTATTAATTGTGGGCACTATAAATCCTACTTCCGTAGCCATTTGGATTTCTTTTTAAGACAGTCCGTATCTTGATTATTATTTTTCATTTCCTCATTCTTACACAATTAATTAATATGTGACACCCGATATTATGTCCTGATTACTTATAAGTTTATAATGTAAGGTTACCTGTCTCTCCTATTACTACCTTCTATTTTACTATCTTATACACACCTCTATCTCCCTTCTTTCACCATTTATCTACTTTATTTGTTTAATGTTTACCTTTATAACCCCAGGTGTATGCCAACTTTCCTACATTTATTACTACCGATTATAATTTTAACTCTATCTTGTTTGTGATCATTGAATTTTTTTTTTACTCTTGTTAAAGCTAAGATTTTTGGTTGGCCTGTATCTGTTTTCTTCTTACTCTTATTATGATTATCATTATTATTATTATTATTATTATTATTAGTAGTAGTAGTAGTACTATTATGATTATTTCTATTATTATCATTATAATTCTTATCATTATTATTATTTTATAATTATATAATATAATATAATAATATTATTAATCCCTATATATATGTATGTATATATATATATACATATATATATATATATATATATATATATATATATATATAATGAACGATTTTTCCCCTACGATTTTTGACCTTAATAGGATTAAAAATCAAGACATTTCATGCAAATATTCTTAGCTTATTCTTAGTGTACCCCACCCCTTACACACACGCCTCCAAACACCCGGGCCACGCCGCGTGCCCCCGCTAGTTATATACTACTACTACTACTACTACTACTACTACTGCTACTACTACTACTACTACTACTACTAATAATAATAATAATGATGATAATAATAATAATATAATCATTGATATCTCTTATCGGAATAGTAATTAATAGTATATTATTATTACTATTGTCATCATTGTTTATCATTTATATTACTACTAACATTATTACAACCATAATTATTATATTATTAGTACTATTATTATATTAATATCATCAACATTATTATTGTTTTCTTTATCATTATCATTACCACTTTCATCTTACTATTAAGAATATTATTTGTTATTATTTATTTATATTATAGTTTTTATTTTTAATATTTATTGTCATTATTATTGTCATTATTATTATTATTATTATTATTATTATTATTATTATTATTATTATTACTATAAACATCAAGATGTTTTGATCTATATCTAGCAATTTATGTGTTCCTCTTTTTCCTTTCTGGCATTATTTCTGTTCCTCGGGGAGTAGTTCACAATTATTCAGCAAGTGATAATTTTTTCCTTCAGTAGTGCTGTCAGTATTTTGCACATAGTGGGTAAGCACATGGTAGACCTATAGCTGGAGGCGGTTTCTTTGTGTTTTTTTATTTCGAGATGTCTTTTGGAAGTCTCGAAATAAAGACGATACGTTGATGAACACATAATACGGTTTGCTCCTTTTTTATTTCTCTATGCACATATATATATATATTCGCATTGATTCTTAGTATCCTATATATCCTTGAGTATATATATATATATATATATATATATATATATATATATATGTGTGTGTGTGTGTGTGTGTGTGTATGGGTATGTGCGTGTATGTGTGTGATTTTGTTTTTACATCTGTGTGTCTTTATGTATAGAAAGTATAAGATATTAATAATCGCGAAATTAGCAATAAACTTTTCCTAAGAGGAGACAACAAAATCATGATTATATGTACGTTTGTTTCGGAAAATATATATTTTTATTCATTTGATATTTACAAATAAAACCGTCGAGGAATAAGTAAAAAAAGACGAACTCAGTCTCCGGAACTTATGAGGAACTCAAAGACACACACAAACACCCCCATATATCTATCTATCTATATATATATATATATATATATATATATATATATATATATATATATATATATGTATATATATATATATTTCAATAAGGGGGGAGTCACCAACAATGTGTATTTTTGAAAATTATTTTATTATTCCGTGTCTTTTTCATTGAGAATTTTGTTTGGATCATTGTAATAATGTGTTTAAGTCATTTAAATCGTTTTTACGCGCGTTTCAGACGGTCTGTGATGCGTCTTCATCTTATATATCTTATATATACATACATATATATATATATATATATATATATATATATATATATATATATATATATATATATATATGTATATGTACAAAATTTTTTACGCTAATAATTATTAAATACCTGCAGACACTTATGTTTCATACTTTCGGGAATCATCACTGACGGTCGAACCTGGAAACAGAAACCCTATCTGTTCGGCTCCCTTATCTGTTCGGCCACTGTCATTTACGAGAAATACAATACATACATATATATATATATATATATATATATATATATATATATATATATAATCTATCGCTCTATTTAATGATAAAGCCTGCCCTTAAATTTTATAATAACGGTCTATTGCAAATGATACTACGATTGGCAACCATAAATAAAATCATTAAACATCTATTACAAATAATTAGCTCAAAATAAATATTTTACATTTCTTTTTTACGTAATAGTGCATTTTATATTTTTATCTGTTTCCAGGATTCGTTTTATAATCTTGTTTAATTAATTTGGTTCTAGTTTCGTCTATTGTTTTTCGCAGAATTGCGGGAAGTAAGATTTCTCATCTCGTATGTCCTTTTTTTTTTACATTTTATGCTCAGAATATCAGCTCAATGCAATCAGCGAAAGTTCTGTTTACAAGCTTTTTTTTTTTTGCTTTTAAATTTTCAGAACAGACAACCAGACCTCATTTACCTTTCCTATTTTCTTTTGTCGGAGAAAGATTATCGCTATTTTTGCTTAAAAATGCAGTCGTACAGGCCAATGCAATACAAATCGATACAGATTGGTGATTAGAAATTGATTGTCTGATGACGAATAAAGGAAAAGGGAAGAATTTCAACAGAATTGGGAGATTAATAGATAAAAACAGAAATAAGACGAATGCAAACGAGAACCACGATATAAAGAAGTCGAGAATAAAAGTGATGACTGGGGAAAAGAACGAGGTTAAGAAGGGGCATTTTGTTTTAATAGCGATTTTGTTAGGTCATGTAATGCCATGAACGTCTATTATTTTGTTAATATGTGGTAAAATGACAGTTTTAGTAGTTTAGAACTGCTTCAAAGTAATACCGCTCACTCATTTTTCGGCCAAATTTCAAATAATTATTACAGTTCACTTTCTCAGCTATATTGTGAAAAAGGTTTTCTAATTTTCGTTCAGTAAAACAAAAGTTTACTGGTGTTCAAAATAAAAAAAAACGTAAGTAAGCGACGTTTTTATGACTGGTTTCCATAGCAACTACGTCGCTTCATCGACTACTCACGCGAAATGAGAAGTAACAAGTGAAACATAGGGAATGAAATGGAGATAATTAATGGATTTTATTGAACGCAGACGAATGCCGTACATTGATATTACACATGTGTATGTTGTTCAAGGGGGCAAAAAAAAATGAGACTGAAATTAAACAAAGAGCAGGTGAATTTAGTAGAAGCCTGGGAAAATCATGTATTATGATATAAAAATGCGAGCATGAAAAGTAATATGGTTAAGCTTAAACATGGAAAAGTAAAGGACAAGTTGTTAAAGCCAGAAAAGAAAAGGACATGATATTCTAGTAAAAATATATATAAAATTTATAACTTAAAGTATTGCAGCATTAAGAATTAAAAAAAAAAATTAAATTCTTAACCTTATATAATCAATTTATAATGCTGCTATATTTTAAATCATAAATTTATTATATTTTTTATTAGAAAATCATGTCCTTTTCCCTTCAAGTTTTAACAACTACTCCTTTACTTTTCCATGTTTTAGCTTAACCACAGTACTTTTCATGAAGGCATGTTTCTATTGTAATTTATTGTAGATTGTTATGTATCTGTTATTTGCAGTAGTATTGTGTCGTTTGGTTTTATTTTTGTTGTTATTTTATAATTGAAAATGATATTGAGAGGCTGGTGAGTAAAGATTTTTTTTAATTCTTTAAAGTCTTATAATTCGGAAATTTGAACATCTCTACTATCTTATAGAAAACGACTCAGCCTGTACGTGAGCTCGTTCCCAATAAACTCTGCAACAGCTGTGTCGATTATCTTGAAATTTTACACACATGTACATTATGTATCCGCCAGTGTGCTTATATAGGTTATGTATCGGAACATATTCAATAAATATCGATAATCAATAATCGAAAATCGGAAAAAATCTGATGTAAAATTGAAAGGAGATTTGATCAAAATTAACAGTAGGTTCTTTGGTATAACAGGGGCGCGTTCTAAATAAATGTTACTGTTTAAAGCAAAAATATACAATGAGCCTTGACTTTTTCATTTTAAACTTTAATTCCCTCTGTAATAAAAAAAATGATTTTATAACGTCAACATTACGTTCTCTACAAAACAATGTAGGCTAAAATTTAAGAAATAAAATTAAGGCATAAGAAGTTATAATTATATCTAACTTTATGAAGATTGTTTGTTTTATCTACTTGCAAATTGCTGAATTTGTAATTTATATCAGTGGATTTACAGTAATTGAAATGAAAGAGGAGAGGTAGGAATCGGGGACCATCTCTAAAGATGGCTGTAGTTTACCCCTTTCTGTAAGGTTATTTGTGGTAAAATTTGTTTTATCGAGAGAAAGGTTTACTCGTACACACTATCCGAGTTAAGAGCCTTTATTAGCAATTGGTTTGAGGTTCAGCCAAAAGGTCTACTAGTTTGAAAAGGTTATAATAGATAAAAATAAACAAAATAGATGGGGAAGAAGAACAGGAAAGAGAACAAGAGAGGGTAAGAAGAATTTAACTAACAAGAGAAAAATATCAACAATAAAGACATAAGATGAATAAAGATAAACGGCGTAAGAATAATTGCAATAAAACTTACAGATAGTGAAAACATCGTGTTTTACTATCTGTATGTATCAAAACAATGGTTTTACTAACTTTATGTATCTAAACATAGTGTTCCACTAACTGTATGTATCTAAAGAGTGTTTAGCTAACTCTACGTCTGACCACATCGCGTTTAACTAACTGTATGAAAATATACAGTTAGTGAAAATATTCGTAAGTGGGAGGGACAACAACAAAAATAATATGAACAAAAACAACAATATCAAAAATCAATATTAACAACAAAAAAAGCTATTACTAAAAGCCATTTTATTTTTCTGAAGTCGATACACAAGTATTACTGCATGTAAAGCTAACATATTATAGGTCATTATTGAAGTGCCTTGTTCTCTGTTGTGTATGAAGTTTTTTGAGATACATGCTCCAAAGTTTGTCTTCTTACTCGTTGAGAGAAGTTATATTATCGCTAATCGCATGAAGGTAATCTATAGAGGAAAGATGAAGATGCTGACCAGGCATACTTTGCAGACCAGATTGCTCTTCCTGTCGAGCATGTGCTTTAAAAATGGCATTTCCTCAGCTGCTGTAACATCTTTCTATTTGGGGAGGAAGCTAAACAGCAACCCCCTTATCTTTAACTGTTCAAATCACGTGAATAAAGTATTCCAAATTAATGCACTATTTTATGCGCCCATTTAAAGGCTACTGTGATATCTGCCATTTCTTCATCCTTGTATACTACCAGAAACCATCCCTGTTTGTTCTCTTTTGGTAAAGAGTATAGTATTAGTACTCTTGTCATTAGACTGTCCACAAAACATTATCTCTTCTTTTATACGAGAGATTTTTTCACAAAGTAATACGCATTAGATTTTCTTCCGCGTAATAGATCACACGAGATTGCAAATGACCGAACTCGTGTATTTAATATCTGAACGTTCAATCTCTCCGTTGCAGATATTGACAGTGTAAGACCCTAAGAAAGCAATCCCTGCTAAACGTGTGCGTAATAAGGAGGGATGCTACATGGAATTCGCTGTAAAATTTTGAAGACTACGTAGAAAAAAATATATCTGGAGCAGAGAAGCTCGGTCGTCTTTATATTACTGCTATTGTTTTCGTAGCACTTACACATTTTGGAATTGAACGAAAATAGAATGTTTTACTTTTGGAATGACATTCGCATGATAAAGCAGGCTCCAGACGCCCATTTCCAGCCATCGTTCACTACTGGAGTAAGTGAATTGCGAATGGTCGTCGTTGTGTGTTGGGAGTATACTCCTAAAGCAAAAATGGTCGCTTGTTTTAATGGTAGCACCTACGCTTTCGTAATACTTTTACATTTTGAGTTAAAAATAGAAATCTGTTCTTTTGGAACGATGCTCGATTTGTTAATGTTGAACGCACAAATTCAATATATGCGCTTTTAGAACCTACTTTATTTTCTTATATATATATATATATATATATATATATATATATATATATATATATATATTAAACTTTCGTCTGCATTTAGATTTCTTTTACGTCCATTTTCATTCTCTGGAAAAAAAGATATGCCAAGCTTGGTCAATTCCAGATTGGCCCCGGTCCCGATCCAGGAATAAAGCGAAATGACAGACAAGAGTTCAAGCCATGCGAAGACAACGGGTTCGGGAATTAGAAGGAAAACTGTAGTCGTTGTAGACGGCGTAGATGACTGTCCAATCCAATGAAAACAGGACCGGAAAGATATTAATATTCCTTTCCAATTTCCATCAGATAAAGTCACTGTCTAGCGTGTTACAGATGTCAACTGAATAAGAGAGATGCTTTTAAATATATCAACCCATTTCCCTTATGCTGATTCTCTTACGCTCTTTTCTTCCCTCGTCGTCTCTCCGTCCCCCATTCTCTCTATTGTTTTATACACACATAGACGCACACACATACACACACACATACACACATACACACATTAATAGAGGCAAATAGAGGCAAATATCGCAAGCAAAGAAAAGATTAATCAAAAAACATTTCAAAATTGAAAGTGTGAAACACATATATATTTATAGAACAGAATACTTATTCAAATTTTAAAAGGCTCAGTAACAGTGAAAGAGAATAATAACAGTCAAGAAATCGTAGACTCGATTTTATAATATTTTATTCAAAACAATGAATGCGAAATAAAGGTGGCAGGGTCCTTATTCCATGTGGTGTCAAATATAAGTTCTTTTCCACAGATGAAATGACGTTAGAAAAAACTAAAGTCTGGATAAATATCCATTTTTGCTGGTTGGATTAATATTTGAAAACATTCGAAAAGAAAAGTTTTCTTCGAAAAGAAAATGTAAGTTCATAGGAAAAATTTACAAAAATAAATACCCGCATTATCCAAGAATTTTGTTTGCCAATATCCAGTGAGATGTAAATACTTGTTATAGGTGTGGCGATGTATAAATCCAGAAAAATGTTCGTTAATGCGTTATTAACATATATGTCATTATGTTTTTTTTTTAAATGTGTGTGTGTATATATATATATATATATATATATATAATTATATATATATATATAATAAATTCCACAGCCAACCAACGTCGCAGCCCACAAGAGCCATGGCAGTCAACGAACTGGAAGTCTTAGACTCGAGTTTCGCCTTCATTTGGGCTCATCAATTAGACACATCCGAACTCAGGATTCGAAACACGAGCCTCTTGCATGCGAGGCAAGCACTCTACCAACTGAGCAAACGCCCGCACAAAATAATTTCGATTAACCAACACAGATCAAGCAAACCGCGCCGAAATCGTTGACTGTCATGGCTCTTGTGTCCTGCGACGTTGTTTGGCTGTGGAATTTTTTATACAATCTCTCACATTCTGAATATTCTATTATAATAAGTTGCTCGTTTGGTTAGCATTGCTGGATGGCGTCGTCCTTTCGAGTTAAAATCTCCTACTTGTGAGACATCTGCTTGGATTATTGACTGATGGATAGCCGCGCCCATTTCGAGACGAAGTAGGTTCATTTAACAGTCGGATTTCGGCGCGGTTTGCTTGATATTTGTTGGTTAGTAGAAATTGCCTGATTACATATAATGATAGAAGATGTATCGAGTATCAGGAATGTTTATCTTTGATCTGACAGAACGGTGGTTCATAAAAATTGTGGGGTCTTCGTTCGCGCCTGGCCTCCAAATTATGGACATAAAAATGAAAAAAGAAAACGTTTACAAGGTTTTTTTTTTTAATATAGATGTGCATTAGAATACTTTGATAAGTATGTTTCAACTTAAATAGGGATGGTGTAAAAAAGTGTGGGGTCTGCGTTCGCGCCTATACTCCAGGGAAATATGGCACAAATTTAACAAAGACTTTTCATATCTATTTTCGTAAGTATACTTTGATAATTATGTTGTAGTTTTAAGAATTATGGTATAATAAAATTATTGGGTGTTCGTTCGCACCTGACCACCATAGAATGTAAATATGTTACAAAGTTTAACAAGGTTTTTTTAAAAGGGGCGATGGTCAAAAATAACACCTTAACTTTTATCTTAATTCACGTTAGATTTTATTTATTTTTTTAGTTGAATAATATTGTGTCGAATAAATTCACCTCATAAATTCATGTTCTTATTAAAGTGAAAGCCAAAAAAAAATAAAAACGTCAGAAGTTTAGACAATTCTCGAAACACATTTTGCAGAACTCTGTTTTTCCTTCTCCACTTGCACGTAGCACTCTTTCGAAAATAAATTAATAGATAAATAATAAAAAATAAGAACGGTACTTGTTATCGTGTCAAAATAAGGAAAATACTGTTCATGTGATAACGTCTCATTTTAAAAACATTTACATCACCTTTTTATTCATATATCTGTTTAAGCTTTTTTCAGTGCACTAGAAGGAATTCAGTTGATTACAACCCTTTCTGCGTGTTCTTTACATTACAATAGTACAACACTGAATCCGACGGTGCAATACTACACCGTTCACTACTGTAAAGCTGAAACGAAGATGTTCTGCTTGAAAAGGGAGCCATTTTCTTCTAAATTATACTTTTATCGATTCTTTTCTTTAAAATAAAGTAATTACGTGTTTACTTTTTTAATATCCCATTTTACTGTTTCGGATTATTTTACTAAAGTAAGTAAAGCTTCATTATTTTTCAAAACTGTTTTTGTGTCATTGTTTTTCGATATTTCGTCGATATTATTTAGGAAGTGTTTAGCAGAAAAGCCAACAAACGACTATCCTAAAAAATAAATATACAAGAAATAAATGTTACCATAGTCAATAAAAGTTCAATTCATGCTTTTTTTGTTTTGAAATAGTTTTTAATGCTCTTTACTTGAAATAATTTCAGCGAAGCGAAATTAAAACGAAATTTGAGGCGATAACTACTTAAATGAATTTGTATATAAACTACATATGCCATAATCGAATATTCCTTAAGCACAAAATAACGGAACACATTAATTTTTTTTTATAAATATTCCTTACGTTGACGAAACTCCCTTAAATTGTATAAACAGAATGCTCAGGAGTCCCTCATTAAAATTGAAAACGGGGCTCTCCATTTCAAAGTCGCTGCAATTTTTATTTTTTAAACCAGTCCGTGAATTAAAAAAAATGTTAGTTTTTTTACAAACTACTTAAAAATACAAACCAATGAACTTTTCTACCATAAAAAGTAACTTTTATTGACTATGGTATATATTTCTTGTATATTTACATTATTATATATATAACATTTTCTCTTAGTAAGGAAACATCATTTTTTTAGTCACTCTTGGCTACGAATGGAAACAAAGTTGAGATAAAAAATATATATTTTCGGGGAAATTATTTTTACTTTCATCATATTTTTCTTGAATTAAAATTTTTGAGTATCAAAACCTATCTCTTTACAACCCCTCCTTTTCATAATCTATCATACTTTAATCAATCCCAGTCCATTTTCTGTAGGCTGTTTTTGAACCCAGTCAACGACGGGTAGGTCTGCTAGTATATATATATATATATATATATATATATATATATATATATATATATATATATATATGTGTAAACCTTATAGCTATATATTATTTTTTTCTATATAAAAGACACCATAAATAATGCTAGAATTTTTTTAAGTAAGGCCGATGTATCTTCTAATTGTTCGCCTTTTAAAAACTGTCATTATCATCAAAGCATTCATTTGGATATTGAATGTAGCTTATAAATGCTCGAAATATCTCTCTCACTCTCTTTCTCTCTCAGTATATATATATATATATATATATATATATATATATATATATATATATATATATATATATATATATATATATATATATATATACCGGGACAAATATACGAACAATATTTAATAACTGACAAGAAACTAAAACAAAATCTTTAAATAAGAGAATGGAAAGTAAAAATAAAAATAATTCGTCCCTACCCCTCCTCCACCCACCATAACCCCCGCTAAAAACAATCTTATAAATACAGCAAGTTTCAAAACAGAAACAACAAAAGATAATAACAGCAATCGCTTTTGATGATAATGAGATGCACCGATAGAAAGCGCTTGAGTAAAATATGGTTGGACACCAAATTTTGGGTGGCAGTTTATACAATAGTCCAGCAGGAATAAAAAATACCACTCGGCGAATCGAAACGATATCCAGAAAAATCGGAAAAAAGAATAATTCTCTCTCTCTCTCTCTCTCATATATATATATATATATATATATATATATATATATATATATATATATATATATATATATATGAGAACAAATATTTAATAAAACATGTAGAAAAACGCTTTGGAAATGAGTTAACAAGATATTAAATCTGAAAATGAAACACGTAATAAGTGTCTTATTATAAGCTCTATCTCCTATTTGGTTTTATCGAGCTTTTACATCTGGTTGAGATTACTTTATAAATGTTAATTTTTTAATATTTATAATATATTTGAGTTTTACCATCTTGGATCATTTTGTAAATTTAATTGTAATTTTTTTTTTTTACTTTATATATATATATATATATATATATATATATATATATATATGTATGTATATATATATATATAGTAAGTTATGAAATAATATATATTGCATGTATGGTTATTTTATAACTTACTATCAAGCTACACCTATGTATTGATCATTTTTTAAGTAAATACTGAAAATGTACGCATAAAGTTATATCTTGGTATATTTATTTACGTGATTAAATGAAGTAATTATATATATGTATATGTGTGTGTGCGTGTGTGTATGTGTGTGAGTGTTATTAATTTATGTAGCATTATTATATTTAAATAAACAGTTTAACATTAAGCATACTTCTTACTTGCATGCGTAACACTTTTTTTATGTCTCTGTCAATTTTTTGAACAATTCTTTTTCGTGTCAGAATACGAAAACATGTATCCTCCATGAGTATCACTGTCTCTTTCCATTCCTCGTCAACTTATGTTGAAGTGATACTCACTTTTATTTTATTTTGACAGAAAAATGTCATTTATCAATCAAAAAATATAACAAATTCAATC
The DNA here is from genome assembly GCF_053919585.1 of Euprymna scolopes. NCBI lineage: Eukaryota > Metazoa > Mollusca > Cephalopoda > Sepiida > Sepiolidae > Euprymna > Euprymna scolopes. The sequence goes on along the minus strand of NC_136497.1, from coordinate 126,243,794 downwards.
AATCATTTCGCTTGTATAAATACATTTATATGTAGTCCATAAAAATAAAATAGTAGCTGTCTGACTGTGCGTGAGACTCTTAAAGTACTGGTCACCTATACACTGAAATAAAGAGGAAATGGTAATTATAAGGTCTATGAGAATAGCATATTCATTTACTTGTTTAGTGTCTCAGGTATATATCCATTGACACCTTATATGTTTTTATGCAGAATGGTGTGGTTCTCGGTTGATGAATTGTGTCTAACTGTGTCGGATATATACTCGAGAGTCAAAACAATGAACAAAAAATGCAGTTGTCGTAGTAATCATATAGCAACGTTTGTTTATAACTATTTTTTATCGATGAAAAACACGTACAGAAGTCGCTAGTTTCAATGCAAAATAAGCTTTTATACTTGCGGATATTTCCATAATGTTTCGTATGAGTAAAGCAATCGTTGCTCTAAATAGTTTACTTTTATGAATTTCTGATCACTGGTTGGCTTAAACGGCAGCGAAAGAGACTGTAGCTCTATAACTTTGGTTTCAATTCTAGCTTATGGGATCCGAGTCATTTCTTTTATTATTATTATATATGCTTTGGAAATCAGTTCTATATATTATGTTCACTATAATGTATAATAAGAAATAGGCGCTGAAATAATAAATACGAAATATGTATAAATTAAAAAGTATTAAATATGATCAACAAGCTTGGGGACGTCCCTGCTAATAATTTATAAATATATATGACAATTAACTACACAGATTATCGGTAATGCATTTTATTAGGAAGTCGTCATGATTTGAATTGGTGTTATTGAATGTTTTTACGGAGTAAGTTTGCTAGTAAACCAATCAAACGTTTTGTTATTCACGCATTCAAATTCCACGCTCAACAGACACGCGGTGATTAGGTAGAGGTTAACTAAACTTCTATTAATCATTTTATTTGACGGTTATTTATGTTTTGTTTTGTTTTTGATATTTTTTTGCATTTGGCGTTGTGTGTGTGACCTTGTTTTAAATCTGTGTGATCATAGATATGTTTGCTTACTTTTTTAAATTTATTTATTAGTGTATGTTTATTATTATTATTATTATTATTATTATTATTATTATTATTACTATTATTATTATTATTACCAGGAGCTACGCAAGTTCCATAGCGGCAATACAATTAATTGTCGATTTTATTTCAATAAAAAGTATTATTAATTCAAGATAATTTTTTAATAGAATTAATAGACATTAAACTGACCCTGAGACTATTATTTTTAAATAAGCCATGACACACTTACGTTCGTTAAAGGTTTTAATATGTGATTAAGTATTTTACAACTATTTTTATATTAAAATTTAAAGAACACATTTTCTATGAGAGATCATTAATACAGGATATAGCTTCCCTAAGAAAATAAACAGGAAATAAACAGAAAACGCACTTTTCCTTAACGTATCCATCAAAAGAAGTCTAGCACACTAACTTGCCTGGTGATGGTGTCCGTAATCGATTTGTGCCCACAAAGTCAATGTAAAGAGATCGCACGGTTGATTCCCACATAAATGTCATGTCTACTCCTTCTAGAACGGCATCCAGCTTCGCCAGGTTTATATGCTGCATATCTTATTCCTTTGCCTAAACCCACCCGCCTAGTTGAGATCTACCCACCCACCACTTTCCTCGTACAGGGATCTTCCTGGTGCACCTTTGCAACAATCTCTTTAATCATTGTCATCCCTTACCTTTTGTCATATCTACAACTCTTCTTTTAACGAACGCGACAGCTTCTATGAACCACTTAACCATACAGAAGTGCCCAAGCAACCCCCCACAAAATGAAAATACAATTCGTCACGTCAGAACACAGGGCACGCTGGGAACCTCGTTTTCTCGTTCCCATATCAAACTGCTGTCCCGTTTCCCGAATTGATAGTCCAAAAACCCTTGCACCGTTCTGCAGACGCTTCGGTTCTTTGCTTGGTAACCCAAAATCGGTCAAAGGCTGTTTCACTATGGTCGCAAAAAGCACATCTTTATTGGTACACATATCGTCAATAGCCATCGATGTTACCTGACGGATATGTTTTTCCCCCTTGAGAGTGTAGACTCAACAATACCTTGAATGATGAAAGATGTTACATTGAACCCAAATCATTGAACAGTACTTCTCTCCTTCGAAGAGAGGAGTCTGGTACGGCTATAAGGTGTTATCCACACGCACTTGGCGGTATATGCTTCGAAGGTCAAGTAACGGCACATTGGAGCCTTTCCTCCTCCGTTCTCTTTGCTTTTATGAGCAGACATCGGCGTGTGATGCGTAAATCTGAGCGTTTTCATAAAGCATGAGAAAGACCAACACGAGGTGCACCTTGTACTTATTCTTTTGACAAATGACCATTAATGGAATCATATCCTTCCGGGAGCCAAGCTTGTCTTTAGAATAGAGAAATAACGATTATTTACTTAATCACGGCACTCGAATTCGATTAGACGCCAGACACTCGGGAATCTTGTAAGTGAGTCCATTTGGTGGCTGATTTCTTGACCACATCCATTACGCCGTCTTAGCCTTAGTCTGCTCACTGAACTTTTGATTGCGAGACAGGCATAATACCCCGTCCTAACAAACGTATGATTTCCGAATTGGTTTATACGGATTTCCCCAAACATTTTGATTATGTCCATTCCGATCAGCATATCGAATCCCCACAGCAGTGTGTCCATGAGCAGAACATAAAATTTCATGAGGGCTGCGTGTGTGTTCTATTGCGAATGTTATGGTCCCGGCATCCTTGCTACGGAAGAGTTTACCGTCGACAGTTAAGACTTCCGATGCTAGCTGACTCTAAGCGCCTCACACTGATCCAGTCACGAATCCACCAATCCTATATGCTTCCCCTCATTAAGAACGACTTCTATCTCGAGGAATGAGTCTTTTAATTTGAATGAGGAGAGCGTGGCGTTGACGTCTCGCCCCCATTTTCTTTGCCGTGAAAATAACAACACATGGTTCATCTCTTTCTCTCTGGTTGCTATCACTGCTGCGTCGCATGCAGTTTCTAGCCAGATGGTTCGGACCCCCCGATCAAGAGGCAGTTAATGTAGCCACGCCCCTTACCCTAGTCAGATGCTGGTCCATACGCAGAAGCAAAATCCTCATTTCTGTTGTCCACCAACATGACGCGTGTTCTTTCGAATAACTTCTTAAACGATACAGTATCCTCCTAGTTGTCGACTGCATAAGTTCCCTGACGTGGCATGGTAGTCCATTACTGAACAATTTTTCATCCAGCAATATGGCGGCATCTCAACTACCAGCCGTTCCAGTCGTTAAAATGTCTGTGATGAAATCATCTACAGTCTTGCATGGGAAAAGGCGGCAAGTGGTGAATCGCTAATTTCGGGTCTTAACACTTGTAATGTTAGATGTGGATTACTTGGACTAGTATCGCACTTTTTAATTTGATTTAGGCCCAATACAGAAGATGTAAAGGAGTCAAAATTGGGGCCAAATAAAAAAAAAAAAACTAACTTCCGCGGTCTCTACAATATTACACAAACAATTTTTGGCCCAAAGTTTGAAATTTTATCCAAAGTGTATGTAGACATAGGGCAAGCTTTTTAATAGGTTTTAGGTTGAGGTGTTACTTTTGCTGGCTCTAGCAAACTATTCAGCCAATTTAGAGTCTAAACATGTGTAATTTCCCATGAAAGGTACTCAGACAGGAGTCAAAGTTGAAAGAATTGACCTTTGCAGACTCTACCAATCGCCTCCGTCTATTTTGGGTCTAAACACTTTAAATTTAATATGTAGGTTTCCTGGACATGAGTCAAACATTTGAATAATATAAATTATATATATATATATATATTTATATATATATGATATATATATAATATATATATAATATATATAATATATATATATATATATATATATATATATATATATATATATATATATATATATATATATGCACATTGTCATTAACAGTACATAGTGCCCGGGCAAAGCCTGGCTGAACTGCTACTAAAAAAGAAAGATACTATTTAAGTGTATTTTGAAATCCTATCTGAAATGTAACACGGTGCGTACAAATTCTTTGAGATTTATAATTGTTTATCTTATTAGTCAAACACTAATAATAAAATAGATATATAGGTATGCCCTCGTATATTTTAATTAATGTCTGGAATTATTATTTTTTTAAATAAAGAAAAACGCATGTATTTGGAATCATTACTATTTTTTTTTATTTGAAAGCAATATTTGTTTGTCTCATCGATAAATAAATAATAAAAAAAGTTTTCTACGTATTGACAAATTGAAAACTCATAGTAAAATGGCCGGTTTTTTTTTCATGTTTGTATTAATACAAAGACATTTAAAAAATGAGTTGGTGTCATCAGCTAGAATTGAAATCAAAATATCTAGCGTTCTAGTCTGATGTTGTTTTCTGCAATAAGTCAAGTAGTAAACAACTTTAAAGAATGAAGAGAATCTGCGCATGCGCATAAACATAAATATCGGCTAGAGCGTATAGACATTTTGCATGTAAATTTTCCGATGACTGTGCGATTTATACATGAATGTAAACTAGGATGTTACTCGCTATAAACTATCATTGCTGCATGAAAATTATTACCCAAGAATATCAGTGTTTTGTGACCAGTAGTTTAAGTGTGTACCTCTTAGATATCTATACACGTATAAATTTACTGCTTTGTTTATATAGATAGCTTTTATATGTAAATAACACACAAATATATTTGTATATATATATATATATATATATGTATATATATATATATATATATATATATACAGAGAGAGATTGATAGGTATATATATATATATATATATATATATATATATATGAATATATTATATATTTATATTATACATAATTTTCGTACTCATTTTTCATTATTAACATTATATATTGAATTATGTACGTTTCAAATGAGGTCTAATTTTAATTATTTTTATTAAAAATATAATACCTCGGCTTAAGTTGATTGCGTTTTCGATATTTATTACAACATTTTTTTTATTATTTATTTGTTTTCGATTGGTCGTCTTCTCGTCGTTCTGGTCGTTGGAGAATTAATTTCAACCCGTAATGATTGTTTTTTTTTTTTAATTATAAAACTAATACTCTTCGCCGTACGATTTATTAATTTCAAGTACCATTAATAGCTATTCTCCATTTTCACTAGGACGATTATATTTTTTTAATGGAGATATGGCAAACGAAGGTTATCACGACCTCAACTAACATTCAAAGATCAAGGAACAGAGCCTTTGAAATTTCATGCGGTACACATTTCAGCACTATTTGCAGATTAAAATGTAAATTAGTAAAATAATAAAAATGAAGAACGAACGACGGATCTGTATCGTAAAACGGTCATACAACCTCAAATTGCGATTTAACATTAAGCTAGACATAAAAAGAGGTTGAAAAACGTTCATACAATTTATATGTATATAGGTTAAATTTACTGAGATCTAAAACCGACAGTATTTATTTTGTTATAATCACATGTAATACACACACACCACACGTATATATGTATAATTATATATATATATATATATATATATATAAATATATATATATATATATAGAGAGAGAGAGAGAGAGAGAGAAATAAAAAGGATCAACCGTATTATTTGTTCATCATCGTTTCGTCCTTATTTGGAGACTTCCTCTGGATGAATGAGATAAGGAAAAAAAAATTACCAGTACGAAATATTTGAAAATGTTTCACGTGCAAAATGTGACGCAGTTCTATTTCAGAAAAAGGGAAAAAGACGTTGGACATTAAAAAAAGGAGGGGGAGGGCTGGCGCTGTTAAAGAGAGGGAAATTTGAGTGACGTCATATAGTCCTTAATGTAATTTTTAAAAAATGTGAACGCAGTTAATATTCTTACTGGGAAAAATATATATCTGTTGAAATTACAATATAGGTTTGTAACACTCTTATAAAAATCATTAGACTTATAACTAACATGACTTATTTTCACTTCAATAACAATTTCTATAAACAAGATGTTGGTCTTCCTATGGGTAACCCTCTCAGTGGAGTATTAGCTTGCCTTTTCTAAGAATTTCTAGAATCTGGTGCTTTCAAATTCAGATTACCTCCAAACACAGAGTATTTTAGATACATTGATGACATTTAAATTTTGCTTCCTGAAAACACGCGCATAGATATAATTAGAGGAAAATTAGACGCAGTCGAACCTTCCATAACGTTTACCTATGAAACAGAAAACAATAACTTATAAAATGAAACTTAGAAAAACGTGTCAGTGCATATCTGTGCGAAAAGCAAATAGCGGAATTTTTAATAATAAAGAAGAGGGTGTGAATAACTTGGACGAGTACTCAAGACGAAAACCGAAAATACTCATGAGTAGTGATTGGCAAATATATTTTTATCAGTAAATGTCAATCACTTATATACACAGGAACTGTTTAATACTCACTTACGTTTCAGCTGAGTTTTGCTGATCGAAATTAATTCAACAAATACGTAACAAATAATCTCCAAAAAAGAAAAAAAATCCGTGTTTTTATATGTTGCGGCGGCAAGTGTTCAACAACAACCACTGGAACAGTGTGTCACACTAAAGTAGGCAGAATTGCCTCTTTTAAACTAAATAATAACATTTTGGGGGTTATTTATTTATTTATTTTTTTTTTGGAGACAATACAGTTTGTGATTACGCAATTGTCAGTTCTAATTTGATAAAAATTCTTTGTCGAAGAATATATTTATTTAATTTTTAGATGGTAGCCGGGCTAAACAAGCAATGCTGAATCTTCTATAAAATCCTTTTTATGTCGATGTAAGGTCGTTATGCATAATTTATTCTAAGCCAGGAAGAATCTATTTTTGTCTGAAGAGTATAATCATGAAAGGATTCGATGTGGACACAATAATAATAATAATAATAATAATAATAATAATAATAATAATAATAATAATAACAGAAACAACTACAGCGAATGACCAAAGATTAGAATAAGGAAATCACCTGGACATGGATGCGAAATAGGCATATAAATCGAGAAACTGAATCTCTAATAACTGCAACACAAGATAACTCGATAAGAACCAACCATATCAAGGCAGATCGATAAGACACACGAAAACAGCAAATGCAGACTCTGTGGACAGAGAGACGAAACGATACACCATATAGTATGTTAATGCAGCAAACTAGCCAAAAAGTATACAAAAACAGGCACGACCAAGTGGGGGGCGGTGCACAGGGAATTGTACAAACGGCTGCATTTTGAACGTACATACAAATGGTACAAGGATAAACCCGTTACACAACTCGAAAATGAAAACCACAAATTGCTATGGGACATAGACATACAAACTGACAACCCCATCCAACCAAGAATACCAGATGTCGTAATAATTAACAAGAAAAAACAATCCTGTCAAATCGTAGATTTTGTTGTCCCAGCTGACCACAGGGTGAGCATGAAAGAAAAGGAGAAACATAGCAAATACAAAGAGCTATCCAGAGAGTTAAAAGAGATTTGGATGATTAAATAAATCAAAATAATACCTGTAATCGTAGTAGCGCTAGAAACAATTCCGAAAAACTTTGAGAGAAGAATGGGAGAAATTGGAATCAGAGGAATAACCGCAAAAATACAACGACTAATGATAATGAAAACGGATGAAATCTTAAGGAATACCATTGAATGCGGAGAATAATACAAGTATACAATATAATGAAGAAGACTTACAGGTGATGAAGAACACTGAAGCTGCATATCTACAAGTTCTACACTCCCATCACGGATCCCCTCCCATTGCCTCATCAGCGTCACCCACCAAAAAATAAAGTGATACCAAAGAGCCGAGAAGGGTCAAAGAGGAGGGAAAGACTGAGGCGAGAGCAGTGGCCAGACCTCCGCCGGACAAGCGCGAAGAGAACTGGGATCTTGGAGAGACCTAGTGCCACTCAAATTCTAATAAAGACCAATGGCCGCTGCCAGCGAGTAATCAATGGTAAGTGGCCGTTGCGATGACACAAATTTATTTGCAAACGCTATTGAAGGCGGTGGAGATAGCTGGACGTCTGGGGAAACTTGTTGTAACTCAGCTTCCAGAGAACACCACAGGTTTCCAATTAAATCTTTGATGACTTGTGTGAAAGCTACATGTGTGTATTAGTTGTAGTAGTAGTAATAATAATAATAAACATAATAAACATAATAATAATATAATAAGATAATAATAAGATAATAATAATAATAATATAATAATGATAATAACAATAACAATAATATATACATATATATATATATATATATACACACACACACACACATATATATATCCTTTGACTAGTCGTAATTCTTGTAGAGAGAAGGAAAGAGAAAGTAGAAAGAAGGAATTCGAAAGCGCGATAGAGAGAGTGAGTCAGGTTTGTTTTACTTTTTTTTTCACCTTCAGTACGGTTTTATCAAAAACAAATTCGATTCATTAACCGAAAAAATATTTCATTAATAAGTTTGTGCTAAAGGCGCTTTATTGCATTTTATCATGACTTTGTGATAATTAGTTTTTTAAAAAATTAATCTTTATTTACATAGTTCTTTCTTATATACTCTGTTTCTTTATCATCTACGAAATAGACAATCGTATATATATTTTTTCATAACAGGAGGTTTACAAATGTGCTTATATACGAAGATCGCTCCAAAAGAAGGTGGCCTATATTTTAACAAAACAAAACACACAAGACAAGTGAAGTATGCGTGGTTCCCCGTGAGAGCACAATAAATGAAACATAAGAAAATGACTAAGTTCAACATTTGCCCTCCCCATTTAGCCCGCAAATCCCCAGGTGACGTGAAATCCTGGTGTAAAAATACAAACAGTGCAGTTCTAGGCCTTAACATATTTAAATTTGAGTCTTGAATCATCAAACATGAAATGACTAAATCTATCAGTTGTCCCCTTCCCCCATTTAGCCCCAAAAGTCCCCGAATGTCTAAACATATTTAAATTTGAGTTTAACACCATGCAAAACTGCTAAATGGACGTACACAGAAAATTTTGGAAAATACGGTAAAATATTCCCAAAAATGAATTGTTTTTATTAGCCTCAAAAGAGACCCTGGTGCACACCCAAGTGTTACCGCGAAATATAAAGAAAGAAAATACTATAAATCGTTTAGTTACAAATTTCCAGAAAGTTTTATAAAATCCAAGGCATCAATTTTTGTAATAAGCACAAAAGTGTCAGTTTTAGCTATTTTAACCCGAAAGCACCCCTGGGGGGGGGCAACCGGAGTTTTGGCGGAAAATCCGTTCTCTTACCATTTTTACTCATACCATGTTTAATGTTCCTGACAAAATTTCAAAAAATTCCAACGCGTAGTTATTGAGAAAAGGTCGGACGGACAAGGATGAACTTACGGGTTCACTCTCCTTTTGTCGGGAGTCCAAAAAGAAAAGAAAAAAAAACAAAACAAAGAAAAACTATGAAGAGCTATACAGATTGGAGTTGTATGTCGCCATCCAAAAACCTCCACCAACTAACTGTATTAAAATCAACTATAAAGGTCAATATTAATTCGTTCAATTTTTTCTACGATGAAGAATTAAATTACGCATTCCAGCGCACGTTCATTAAGGCGGTTGTTTTCTCAGTTTCACATGGTCAATTTCTGCAACAGAGAGTTGACGTTCAGGTCCTGAATACATGTTATCATAACAATTCAATATGCTATACTTTCTGATCCATTTAGGCAAAATAAATATGGATTCAGAACGTCCCTCGTTTCTTCACTCCTAAATATTATTACGAACTTTGGACAGAATGGATAGGCGTAACGACACATAATGTTGTTATGCTTGCTGTCACTTTTCACCCCAAACAAGGCACAGTTGCAGGGATACTATATAAAGATTTGAGCATCAATATGCCTGTTCACATTACACTTGAACTTCTGCATTTCAGTGCAGTTGGGATAGCAGGAAACCGAAAGGGAATTCCAATGTCTAGCAGTTCTAGGGGAAAACTATTATAGTAGAAGGCTTTCTTGCATCAAGGATTCTCTACTGTGTAGGGCTGGGACTTTACTGCTTGTCGGGGTTATTTACGTCTAGGGCGTACAAGGGCTTTTGATTCGTCGAATAATCTACCATTAAAATACTTGTAAAACAACCAGAGGGGTGCAACATGTTGTCGATGGGACAGAGGTTGATGTTGGATGACAGTTCAGGACATATATTGTTCGGTATTATCTTTCGACTCCCGTTCAGGATTAAGAGATTAGTAGCAGATTCACCAGCCCAGATTTGACAACAATACAACCTACATGGGTGATTGGTCGCCTTGTAGAGGTAAATGATACTTTCAGGCGTAAGTAGCTTCCTAACACGATAGAGAGAGGTCACCTTCTAAGTAACAGCCTTGGCAATGCTTTCGATGTATCTATGCAAACTCATGTCCCCTGAGAACATAAACCCGAGGGGTTTAATGAAATACTTTTAAGTACTGTATCTTAAGCCAAAGCTAGTATTGGTTGAGAAGGTTTCTTGTAATTATTAAAGAAAGCGAGGTTGGTTTTAGCAGCATTGTACGCTACCATCTAATTGTTTCGTGTAAAAGGAATTTTGAGGCGCTACATAAAGCTTTAGATACTTCTGATTTCCAGGTAATAAAACTAATAATAAGTGCTAGCAGGTCTAAAAGTGAAATATAGTAACATTATATTAATTTATATATGTTATTTATCACCAAACGTCCACTTTACAAAGTTTGTTATGTAGAAAGTTTATAATTCATATGGAAAATCGTACATATTCCCAAAACTATATATCCATGTACATATTTCTTTATATATGCATCTATCTACTATAATATAAACAGATATTTGTCTGTGAGCTGGTCTTTGCGATTTCCCCCCTATGTAATTGGTTCAGTATGAAGAGTTTCCCCTATATTGACCAAGGACCAATTAACTTAAATGAAGCATCGAAACAGATACTACACCTTGATCTTGAACCGAAAGCCAACTCAATTGATTATGTAAAATAATTTCATAAATTAAAAAATTGCTTCTTTGATAAATCATGGACGAGTTCCAAGAGAATGTTTATGGTTATGCCATAATTGCAATAGGATATCTGACTTTCCATTTCATGCTTTAATTTAATCCATTAATTAATTTTCATTTTATACAAACAAAAATAGGATCTTTACAGTTCAATGTAGACTACGCTGCATTATGGTATGAGTTATTGCCGGAAGACATGTGAAGTTCCGTCCTATGCACGACAGTGGGTCCCCAAATAGGACAGGTAATCAATTGATTTGATTAAAAAAAATAATAGATTTAATCAACTTTGATGATAATTAAATTAAAGTATCGATCACATATTGATCCTCATTAAATCACGGGCAACCTCGGGTTTTCCAGCAATTATATATATATATATACACACACAAACACACACGCACACACCAACATATATATATATATATATATATATATATATATATATATATATATATATATATAAATTACTTTTTTTAATAAAGATTCCAGCAATAGGGTATATTATAAGTAAAAATAAGAGTGTAGTGTTTATATTTTTATTTACATTTTATTGTTCTTTGTTTTTCTTTTGTATTATTTTAACATCCAAAAAATAACACGGGCAATATTTTAACTTTTTATTATTCATATTATTGTTGTTCAGAAAAAAATAGATTTAAATGTGACATATTGGGGTATCTATATTATTCCAATTCCAGTTATTAAACAAATGAGTAGCGGGTGAACAGAGCTTGATATGGGTATCTACGGGGTCCACTTTTATCAGGTTTGAAACCAACGGTACCGATGACTTATCTCACCTATATATATATATATATATATATATATATATATATATATATATATATAAGTGAAGAAAATTAAAACTATGAGTTAAAATTTGCAATCAAAATTATTGTTCGATAGAATACGCTAAAAAACAATTTACAAAGTACTTATTCCGCGGAGTTTCGAAGAATGCTATTCGTGTTATTCTTCTCATCAAGGACATAAAAAAATCAGCAAATATATAATTGTAGCAATGCTAGAATTTGCTGGTAATGACATTAAGTGAAACTGCAATTTATTATAGTCATAAATTGCCAAGAAAAAGGAGTGAAAAAATGTTGGGTTTGACAAAAAAGTAAAAAAAAAAAACCAAACAAACAGCGCATAATATTTCAGCTTGTATGAAGATTTTCTCAAAATAACCCCAAAGAAAAAAATAATTGCTTAAAGAGGATGAAGTCCAAAATAAAATCAATTCATAGTCCGGTTTGAAACTTTACAAAGGATCTGAAAAATGGAAATTGTTTTTTTCGGACAGATCAGTAGTCCAAAGAAAATGTTGTTTTGGGAAAATACGTGTTCCAATTATATTTCACTCGTTGTATACATGGATTCTTTTTGCTTAGAAAACTCAATATATGTTAAATATTACAACAAAGCATATATATACGTATAACAATATAGTTACATTCCAAGATCCTAATATTTATTTTCCATGCAAACATTCTCTTTCAGCTTGTTACAATTTAGGGTCGTTTTTTCAAATCGGTTTCATTATACGGAAAAACCCCCCAGTAATTATTATGTCAATACCGTCTCTTTTCGTACATATACACATGGGAAAACTAAAAATTATTGGATTAGATTGAACAAAAAAGCATGAGAAGGCCCTATGTACTTTCTATAACTTTATGTGCATATATATATATATATATGTATATATATATATGTATGTATATATATATATATATATATATATATATATATACATTATAAAGTTTGACTCATGTCTAAGTAAACTACATCTAAAATGTCAAGTGTTTAGGCCCAAAATTGACGAGGGTTGTTCGTAGAGTCTACAATGGTCAACTCGGTCAACTTTTACTTTTTGACAGCCAAATAACTGCCCAAAAACTGTTTTAAGAGCTTACTGCACGTCTGAATACTCTTTTTGTAAAATCTTAAATGTTTAAACCCGGAATAAGCTGAATAGATTGCTAGAGACCGGAAACGTAACATCTTTTGAATTTTGACCCCTTGGCAGCCAAATTTACAGCCAAAATACCTATTAAAACATAGCCTTGTGTCTGGCTATACTTTATGTAAAATTTCAAAAGCTTACATCACAAATTGGCTGATTATTTTGTAGATACGGCTGGGGTAAAATTTTATAAAACTTTGAACCCAATTTTTACCCCTTTACATTTATTGTGTTTGGCTTAAATCAAATTAAAATGTTTAATTTGTACCCAAGTAACCTATATCTAAAATTTCAAATGTTTAGACCCACAATTGGCGGAGGAGTTTCGTAAAATGTTCAGAGGTCTAATCGTTGAACTTTGACCATTGCAGCGAAATTACTGGCCGAAAATCGATTAAACACATTTTCCCAAGTCTCTATATCCCTTCCGTCAAATCTCGAGTCGATAGACTGAAAAATTGACATTGTAGCTTAGTAGGGAAATGTACATACACAGACAAACAATTTCACTTTTATATATAGATATAATTGATAATAAGATTTTACCGACTCACGGCCCGACTGTTGTTTCTATGTTGTTCTTAAAAGGTTGGTTCTACCGTTTTATTCGATTCATAGCAGAAAGAAAGGTTGATCCCGTTCTGAAGATAAAGCAATGAAATTGCTCCGAGCGAAAGTCAGCCGAAGACGCTAAATACCAAGTCCCTATAATCACAACACATGCTCCACCCCGACGACTTCTCTTCTCTGTAAATCTTATACGTATCGCTTGGAATAAATGCGACGATTTGAAATGTCAAGTGCAACTACTTGGTTCAGCGTGGTGTTATTCAAGGAGATATGATGCGATCTTTGTTTATAATCTCTCCGAAGGAATTCGTTTAAATAATTCTTAAGATGCAAACTTCCGGCTAACTGAATTGTCACGTTATAGTTTTAAAAACATCCTAACTAATAAATGTGCTGATTTCATGGTTGCGTAACGCATACGACTGATAGATTTTACGTATTTTTTTATTTTACTTCTGTTAAAGTTTTTAAAAATCAATCCGCGTCATTACTGATGTTAATACTTGATGGCATAGATATTATACTATCTCATTAAAATTTAATAACGCGCAACCGTCCAGTTTATAGCATTTATTTCCCTCTATCCAATTTACCAGTAAATTATAATATTGCATTTCTTTCTTGTGAGCTATCAGTCTGCAGGGATTCCTGGACAAGAATTTATCTTGTCTTGTTTTGTTTCTTGAAGTAAACTTACGAAGGGAATGGATCTTATACTGGGCTTAGAAAACTATGTTCTTTTTGTGGGATCGTAAGGGTTCGGAAGAAAAACTTAAATTAATGTTTAGCGAAAACAAAATTTAATCCAACGAATAGTGTGTTTCTTGTGTCTCACTGGTACGTATAACGCGGTACCAGTTTAACGCAACTCTAAGTTAAGTGCAAAAATGTCGGAGGGTTGTGGCTGACAGGTATCGCACCCATTGAATTCCATTGTCAACATGTGCTTCTGCATGCTACTAAAATGTCGCGAGGAAAGTCTGTGCGGTTTGAGTGCGTTTTACGGGGATTACTTTCCCCAAAATAAACCTTCGAATAAATAGGGACGCACATGCGTTCTCTAGTTAGTTTGTCAGACTACAGCTACAGTTTACAGTTCACGGGGAATCACAGGGAGTTCTTTAAAGATGAGAAAACAAAAGAAAAAAAAAGAAGAAAATAGATCTTAATCGATTCAGCGATGGAGCGGCCCTGTCAACGATGGACTCCAAATAAATACTTATCCAAACAATAAAATCAAGTCATGTTTGGGTGTAGCAAGCATGGATGGAGGGACCGAGACAAAAATAAATTAATATAATAATACGTTTCTTATTTTCACATGCTTTGACACATATAAACATTATACTTTTTTGCATTTTATGATTAACCATCATAAATCTTGTTTCATTTATGGCCATAACCTAGAAATTCTTAGCTCAGCTATACTAGTAATTTGTTTATAGAATTAAACAATAGCATTCATTGAAACTCTTCGGATTAAGAAATTCACTTGAATGTTTTTTTTTTTGGGGGGGGGAGTATTCTGTCGAACAATTAATTTTCTTTGTAAATTTTTAAATTTACAATAGTGACTTTTTTCCTTATATAAAGCTCAACTTCTTATCATGGTTATGCAGTGAACTTTTTATCAGGTTGGGATCACTATATTACTATTAATATGCATATTAGATTAAAATTTATACTTGTTTTGTCTGGAAAACTGTTCGTTCATATTCCCTTATTGACTTCAATCTATATATATATATATATATATATATATATATATATATATAACTACTTAATTTACACACATAATATTAATATACGAAAGTATAGATTTATGCGTAAACTTTAAGTATTTACTTCAAAAGTGCTCAATACGTAGGTAGAGCTAAAACGACAGACAACCACAAAATTTGCGAATAAGCCTGAAGAGTCCTACAGTGGATGAAACGTGGAATATTCAGTGTAGCTTAATCGCCATATACATTTTATTACTTACTATATATATATATATATATATATATATATATATATATTTAAAGGAGATTAGAACAATAGCCTAAAGAGCAGAGTGTAAGTAAAGTGCTCGTTGTAATTTAGATATATAATAAGCTCGATAGGGTAATATCCTAGAGCTAATTTTATATTTAGTAATGTGATTGATAATTTAAAAATCAAAATATAATTAAAGTAAAAATCCGTTACATAAGAAGGAACAAGAACAAGATCAATTATTTGTACGATCGTTTCGGAAAACAGTGTTTTTATTGTGGTAGACATCAAGTTTCATAAGCTGAAAAGCTATAGCGAGTATCTATATGAGTACTTTAACCATAGATCCTGATTTCAAAAGGCGAAAAATTAAAAGATACATCTGCCTTACTTTAATGCTAGGTTTATTTATGGTGTCTTTTACATTTAATAAAAAACCCTTTCCTATATTTACTGATGAGGAAACCTTGTTTGATAAAAAAAACTATATGTAATAATTATTGTCCGTAACTTGATGTCTTCCACAAAAAAACACTGTTTTCCGAAACGATCGTACAAATAATTGATTTTGTTGTTCCTGCTTATGAAACGGATTTTTAATTTAATTATAATTTGATTTTTAAATTATCAATCACATTACTAAATATATATATATATATATATATATATATATATATATATATATATATATATATGAGTTTGTGGGGGGTATGTATATATGTATGTATGTATGTATGTATGTATAATGAAAACAGAATAAATCACCTTCAGCAAGAATTGCGACGATGGTCTTTGTCAATGGAAGACTTTATGCAGAAAAAAGAAAGAGTGCTTCATTGGCGCATTCAACTGAAAATAGATTCTCTTTGATAAAACATGAAACAACTTTCTTTAAATCTATTTATTCGAAGAACTAAATAAATTCTATTTGAACCCGCTATACTTACATATATTTAGGTGGCTAGAGTACCATTCCTCGACTTAAATGACCTTTGATATTTTAAAATATAAAAAAAACACAAAAAATCTATTCCTAGGTTTGTTTAGTGCAGTCACTAGTAACAATTTCTCAAACAGCTTAATCTATATACATCCACTTGTCTGTTTAAATGTACGTATGTATGTATTTATGTATGTACGTATGTCTCGCCAAAACGTCTGACAGAGGCAAAGGATTTTTACGAGATCGGTATGGTTATTAAGCTCGACCTTTTAGACGACAAATATCGAAAAATTGATCAAAAACATAAATTCCTACACCCTAAACTTAGCCGTTTTGCTTTTCCACAATGACTTTATTCATAAGACATTATAGTATTTATTGAACTATAGAACAAGTATGTTTATTCTATAAAATTATATTTTATAATTTTATATAATTCGTTTACATGTCCAATCTATTAGGTGACACTTTGTCAACTAAGCTCCAATCCCTGCCCCATTGTCACAATGGTGCAACTGTGTGCCTCTTTTATTAATATTTTAATGGAATGAGCTGTGATGAACTCATTGCATTTGTGCTCCACGTCGACGTACCTAATTCTAACAAACCCGCTTAGGAACAAAATTTCACCCTTCACTGTTAACTAAATGCCAGTTAACTTCTTACTATAATAGTTTCTCTCGTCGAACAACTAGACTTTGGAATTCCCTTCCTGCTACCTGCTACTGTACCGGTATGCAGAAGTTTAGATGCAACGAAAAATAACATCTTATTAAATCTTCTTAGACATGGTCCGAAGTAGTAGCCCTGTACGTCTGACTGGAGATATGTCTTGTTAGATGTGAACGTGAGTAAAATAAATAAATAAATAAATAAATAATAATAATAATAATAATAATAATAATAAGTTCAGGGACTATTACGATCATGGAGAGGCTTGGCGCCACTCAAATCACAGCAAAGACCAATACCTGCTGCCAAGAGAAATCAATGGCAGGCAGCAGTTGCGATGATGCAAATTTATTTGCAAATGTTTTCGAAAGAAGAGGAGAGTCCTGGAAAACTGAGGGGATTTGTTGTCACTCAACCTCCAGTGAATACCACATACTTTTCTCAGGGGAAGAGCTGGAGACCTGTCTGAAATCTCCTTGTGAGCCAATAATGATAATAATTATTATAAAGGTGAATTTATACACCGGCCCCGTTGTGTATCAGAAATGATAAAACATCTCTAATGAATTTTTAAGTATCTAATAAAACTATTCAGAGAAAAACGTCTAAATTGCAGAATAAGCTTTCGGTCGTTGTCATTAAAATCTTTTAGACGTACTGTCCGATTTTAAGCGACTAAAGTGGGAGGGAGAGGCGTTTCTGCAACTCGACGTGTTAAATCTGAACTCTATGTAGAAGGAAAAAACAATGAAACTCTTACCTTGCGTGGTGAATCTTTAACGGATTTTCTCGGTTAACTGGAGTTGAAACGAATTTCCCTTGGCCTTTTTGGTCAAGATCAAAGTGTAGTATCTGTTCCGGCAGATACTGCACTTAAGATAATTTGTACCAGTCAATGGAGGGGAAACCCTCTATACTGGGACAATTATTATTTTTGGTAACCAGAGTGACCCCTTTTAGGGGAGCTGGTTTTTACCTCACATTAAAAACGGCCTTGTGCCTAATTTGCTCAGTGGGGGAGCAAATAAATACCATCTGTTCCGGCAGATACTACACTTAAGATAATTTGTACCAGTCAATGGAGGGGAAACCCTCTATACTGGGACAATTATTATTTTTGGTAACCAGAGTGCCCCCTTTTTGCCTACTTTTGGGGGAGCTGGTTTTTACCTCACATTAAAAACGGCCTTGTGCCTAATTTGCTCAGTGGGGGAGCAAATAAATACCATCTGTTCCGACCGATGCTGCAAGCTATGACTAGCTATGACTAGCAAAGACCAGATGTGGGGGCAACCCCACATGCCTGACCATTAACCAGCTCCCATTTCCCACCTCTCGGGAGCTGGTCCCCTTTTTCCCTTCCCCCTCCCTTCACTCCTCACATTAAAAATCGGCCTTGTGCCTAATTTGCTCGGTGGGGGAGAAAATAAATACAATCTGTTCTTCAGATGCTGCACTTTCATTTCTTGTTCTCTTTCGGTGGAGGAGAAATCCTTGACGACTGAAACAATTTTTATTTTTGTACCTTTTCTCCACGTTTAAAAAAACGACCCTGGTGTCTAACTCTGTCCCGTGGGGAGGCATAGTAAATAGGTACAACGACAAATCGTCTTTGTAAAAGTAACTATGAAACGAGTAACTGGACAAAAAAAAAGACCAACAACACAGCCTGCTAGTCAATTCTATGTAAATGTTGTCATATCCCACCGACGTGAGTGGAAAAGAAACAAACACTATTATAAAAACAGTCGACCAAGCACTTTCAAACCTTTTGCTTGAACGACTGCCACACAGAATTCCATTGCTTCACCCTTCTACATCAAGTTCCGATAAGTTAAAATTACCGCAGTACGTCTCTTTTAAAAACAAATATATGCCAGCTATTTTGACCGGCAATGTTGCTACCTTAGGCGGCATGCCTTTATTTGAAATAGAATTTTATACTTAAAATCAACAAAGTGAAACGTAGTCGTTAGGATGCAAACGGACAAAGAAAACATGAAGATAGATAAAGAAATAGATAAATATCCGTCGGCATTTTTTTTCTTTTTTCAACATTTTTTTATTTATTACTGTTATAAATGTTTCGACATCATTTAAAAGTTTCGCGCAATTGTTCATCTCGTTCGGTGTGCAATTTTCCTCTCTCATCCCACGCCGACAACCGTTTCTTGCCTTCTGATTTACTCGTTTTTTTTTCCGACGTCGACTTTGTTTCTCTCGAGAATGTGCTTTCCGTTTTCCTCGTAGTGTTCCTTTTCTTCTCGCGCACACTTCCTAATTTACTTATGCGATTTTTTCGTCTACTGTTGTTGCTAATCTCCCCGCTAACCAGTCATCTGTCGCTGCCGCCGACATCTTTCCACGAGCTCATATGCACAGTGTTATAAAACTATTAAACGTAATTGGGTTACTGCAAATACCTTTTATATCGGGTCCGAAGAAGAGATTCGCATATTTTGTGAAACCCGTGTACGATGTGATTTCGTTAGTATAACCTGTTTTGCACTATCCCATTGTTTGCAAACATTACTTAAGCATTAAGTTTCGAAAAGATTTTAATGAAAATATCAACCATGTGGTTCAATTGCACTTTAAACATAAACATGCGTTTCGACCGCGCACCTGTTCTACATGTTTATTTAGCTTGTATGGTAATAAAACTTCTCAAATGCACTCGTGATATAAGGCTGTCTAATGTGTTAACTTTGGAAAAAATCATCGTCCCTCTTTTATTCGAATTTTTTCCGATTACCGATACTCGAAACTTATAGATGTTATTCCGGTACAGAACCTTTCTAGGTGCAAAAAGTACATTTGTGTGACACTTGAAATAAATCGAGCCACCTGTTTTGGAGTTTATGAAGAACGAACTCAAAGACCCACATACAAACATGCATAAGTTCGCACAAACAAAAGGTAGAGATTTGGATTATGTGGTCACATAAAGCAGTGTATAATTAGGTGTGTCAGAAACATCGTGAAAGATATTGAATAATTCGACCCCCTGTCTTTCCAAGCGTATAACTATTCGAAACATGTAAATCAAACCCTTTTTGTTCAATTAAATGAGCAAGGACAAATCTTTCATTAAAAAAACAAAAACAAAGTGATTAAAGAAGGATTTAAACTTCGGACTTTACAGATACATTTCTAAAAACACTTCTTTTTTGTTTTAAATTTGAATATAAAATTCATTGATCTTTTATCTTCAATATTTGATGCACAAAACTTTGGTGAGTAAATTAATTACTTACTTTTTAATAGACATTTCAAAATGGGGGGCGTGAATTAATTTGACCCCCTGTCTTTCCAAGCTATAACTACTCGAAAAAAAAAATTAAAACCTTAATTTATTTTTAATTATAGGAGCAAGGACCAAGGTTTCACTTAAGAAAATACAAACGTGTTTAAAAAATTAAACTTCAGACTTTACAGGTGAATTAAAAAAAACACACACTTCTTTTTTGTTGTAAATTTGAATATATTATTAATTTATCTTTTATCTTCAATTTGTGATATATAAAACTTTGGTGAGTAAATTAATTATTTACTTTTAAATTTTAATTAAAAAAACAACAACTTTTGTCTTAAATATTATATTCAGATTATTGGAAAGAGCATAAGATCTCACATTAACCCTGAAAATATCGTAAAAATAGAATCAATAGAAACATTTTGATAGATTTTTAAAGTTTAAAAATTGAAAAATACTGAACTCGTAAAATTCAAATAATTTCATTACTGTTTTTTTTTAATAAAAAAAATAATATTTCTGTTACTTTCTATACAACTTTAATAGTTTATTTTGGAAGTATCGTCCATAAAGAAAATAAACAACCCACTTTTAAAGGAGAAATTACGAGTTTTTTGTTGTTTTTTTTATATATTCTATTCGCAGTTTCGTGTTGTCGGTGTCAAAAATTCCTACAAAAAGTCTGATACACCTTGTGTATAATACCACAAATACTATAATTAGGGATATGACAAGAACATATACTGTTCATTGTTTTGACTCTCGGGTATATAGCCGACACCGTTAGATACAGTTAATCAAACTAGAACAACATCACTATATATAAAGGCATATAAGATATCAACGGATAAACACTCAAAATTCCAAATAATTAAAAGAATATGCTGTTGTCCTAGTCTTAATTATAATCCATTTTAAAACCAACCTTAGACAAAAAACTGATATAATAGAAAGAAACAGGTGTAATATTCTTACACAGCAATGAAAAAATACTCTAAGTCAATTGTGGAAGTCTAGTCGACATTTAAAAAGTAAAAAAAACAAAAAATGTTACCCAGTAAATAATTTTTATAATTATGTTCGATTTTTTCATAGAGGGAATAAGTAAACTCTAAAGCATAACTGAACGGACATCTTTACTTTATTGTGTGTTCAAAATTCTATTTAGTTTCTTATTTCTTTCGCAATTTATATACGGTTCTCACCGACATTGGAATTAACATTTTATTCTTTCCCAATAAAATACAGTCGAGAAAATTAGTGTTATTGTCATGGGGTATATTGTCATGGGAGATGCTTTCTTCTATACAATATATTTCAGACAGATAAAAGTCGGCGCATGTATCATTTCCTCAGAGATACTAAAGAGGGGGGAAAAACAGAAGCGTGAAAGACAGCAAATTCCAAAATTTAAGAAACTACAAATTAAATGGAATATTCAAATAATACATACACTAGCGTAAACAGTGGAAATTCCACAGAGGACTCATTCATATGTAATATATTGCTATTGGCATTCTGTAGATGTTCAGCATAAATAAAGACGCTCTGTTATTATTGTAGCTCTTTTGTTAAAACTTAAAAGGTATTATCTAAGCAGGCAGGGACGCCTTGCGTGGCATGGGCATAAATTACGCTTAAATATGATATAATACTTCTTACAGATGCCTTATATATTATAATAGAGTTAATGTAATATCGGTTTTTTATATATTATAATGTTGCAATTTGAAAAATGATAAAAAGTATATTTATATGACTTTTTTTTTTTTTTTACAAAGGCATCACCACATTATCAAGGCCCAGAGGCCACTCAAGGATAAAGGTTAAAGAGTGTACAGTAGAAGTTGGTCAATATAGTAATCATTAGTAATGAAAATTTTGTAAATTTAATAACTTATATGGAACGGCTCATCAAGAACTTATTTACCTTAGACTTGAACACAACCATATTGTAGTCAGCCGGAAAGCAGGAAAACGGAAGACAATTCCACAGGCGTGCAGTTCTAAGAAAGAAGCTTTGTTCATGGAATCTATGTTTAGGTTTAGGCACAGATAAAGAGTGGGGGAAAATATTAATAGTGTTTACAGCTAGACGAGTGTTTATTGTGAAAGTTTGGCGAGGGGGGACCATAGATTGAAGCTCAGTTGAACACTTTCCATGAAAATAACGATACATCAGAGACAAACTCGCAACATCTCTTCTGTGAGATAGAGGTTGTAAGGAGGAGAAAAGGACATCTCCTACGAGGCTACGAAGTCTATTTTGAACTCTATCAAGGCAGGACAAGTCCTTTCTAGCAGCTCCTGCCCAGATGTGGCAACAGTATTCCATCCTTGGACGTACCTGGCTCTTATATAGATAGAGAATAGCATCAGCAGTGAGATATCTACCGGATCGATAGAAAGATCCCACCATTTTTCCAGCGGCCTTGGCAACAGATTTGATATACGTGTTCCATTTAAGATCAGGAGTAATGGTCAAGCCCAGAAGCTTGTCAAAACTTGAGGCCTCCTGAAGACGAGAGCCATTCATTTCAATTGATGACAAATGTGGATTAAAATGTTGATGATGTAAAGAGAGAAGCTTGGTTTTAGATGCATTAAAAGTAACCAGCCACTCCTTTCCCCATTGTACTACATGCTCAAGATCAGAGGAGAGAGAACTGGAGAGGACTTGCTCGTTTACTGTCTTAGATGTGGTACCATAAATGGTAGTGTCGTCAGCATAAATGTCTACAAATGATGTAAGGATATGATTTGGAAGATCATTAATGTAGATCAGGAAAAGAGTTGGGCCCAGGATGGATCCCTGAGGGACACCGGCATTAATACTGAGAGCTTCTGATTTTTGCCCCTCAACTACTACTCTTATGAACCTATCAGAAAGAAATGATTTAATAATTGAGAAGACTTTTCCAGCTATACCATAGCTAGCGATCTTATGAAGTAAACCTTTATGCCATACCCTATCAAAGGCTTTAGATATGTCAAGAGCAATTGCCCTAGAAATATTGCCTCCGTCGAGAGATTTGCTAATCCTATGCGATATAACTGTAAGGACATCTGCTGTAGATCTAGCAGAACGGAAACCATATTGAGTGTCACTAAGAAGGTTATTTTTGTTGAGATGTTTGATTACTTCTGTATTTAACACAGATACTAGCAACTTACTCATGACGCACAGGAGACTTATTGGCCTGTACTGAGAGGGGGATGAGCGATCACCTGAATTCTTAAATACAGGGCATACTGATGAGATTTTCCAGGGAGATGGGAAACTATTCTCCTTAAGACAACGTTTAAACAGTTTTGTAAGTATGGGTGCTAGTTCAGGTTGAAGTTTTTTGAGTACTATAATTGGAATACCATCAGGGCCAGTTGCTTTACTGGAATCAAGGTTTTTGATTAGCTTGGCAACATCACGTACAGATATACGTATATCACATAGCGTGTTTTCTGATACAGGAGGAAATATTGGGGGTTGGCGGTCTTGGTCGCAAAGGGTAGAATTAGCTGCAAAGTTCTTGACAAAGAGTTTGGCTTTGTCTGATGCTGACGAGATTACCTCAGGTCCATTGATAATAGTTGGGATGGAGCACACGCTTCTGTTCAGGATTCTGTTTGCTATTTGCCAAAACTGGTGGAAACCAAGCCGCTGCTCAGCTACTTTGGACTTAACAGATTGAGCATACAACTCTCTTGCGTTCCTTATTACTTTCTTACAATGGTTGCTGGCAGTCCTGAAAACGGCTTTAGTTTCCATACATCTATTACGTTTGAAGCAGTGGAAAAAGTGATTTCTGTGCGCAATGGCAGCAGCACATTCTGGAGAGAATCATGGCTGGCTGTTAGGTTTTTGCTGAAACTTTTTAGAGGGTATGAAATGGCCAATACCTACAATTAACCATTCAGTTAGGTCTAATACTATAGAGGACACATCCTTTTTAAACATGGAATGCAGAGGTAGATCAGATATAAATGTACGGAAGCTATCCCAGTCAGCCTTAGTGTATCGATATACTGTACGATGAAATGGTACGTCTGGGGACTTATTACATTTCATTTTTATCTTAATTGATACAACAGAGTGGTCGGAAGATCCAAGAGGCGACAGAACAGAAACTGAACATAGTTCAGGGCAAGTTGTGAGAAAAAGGTCTAGTAGGCTCGCATACTGGCCGTCATTATCGGGCACACGGGTAGGTTCCTGAACAATCTGAGTGAGGTCATAGGCAATGGAGAAATCATGACAGAACCTCCCCTCATCATCGGTCTTGTTTGAGTGGGTCAACCATTCGACGTTGTGAACATTGAAGTCTCCACATACGTGAATGTTTGCTGAAGGATAAGTAGAAAGAACTTGGTCAATTTTCTCAGATATGCTTTGAAAGATAGTAACTCCGCTGTTCTGGGGGCGATGGAGAGTAAATATAAATGCAGTAGTGTGAGCTAAAGCAACCCGGAAGCACATATAGGGTAAGTTAGGATCTTCCCTGGAGATGTCCCTCCCACATGGAAAGCTATCTTTAATATAGGCACATATTCCATGCCCATGGCGATCTTGGGGGTCAGATTTAGAAGTTAAGTTAGAGTATCCTGTAATTGCAAACTCATCTAGGGAAATAGCCTGTCCAATGCCAGTTTCACTTAAAAATAAAAGGTCTGGTTTAGTCTCCTGTAATTGGGTTTCAACCTCTGGAAGGTTAGAACGTAGACCCCTGATGTTGGAGAAGGAGACATGGTAGTAGGGGTCTACGTTGGAAGTTGGAGAACCGGGTTTAATCGTATATTTTTTCTTGAAACTTGTCATGATGAAATTTTGGAATTTGTGGACTAGGTCGACAGATTTACTTAGAGCAGGACAGAGAGGGGAAACTAAGAGAGAAAAAGAAACGAATAATTTTTTTTTTGTACCACATGATAAGGTAAAGCCGTAACAATTACCCACTAGTATGGCATTGAGAGGCCCCACCAGAAGCTACTGCATGGTCCAGATTCCATTCACCAAATGGCAATACAGCAGCCCCAGTACTTTGCACCTGCTGATAGGACAGCCTCCTTAGTGGTTAATCCAAGGTTCGGGTCCCTGACTATCAGGCGGATAACGTCAGCCCAGACAAAACGTTTACCTCCAGCACCCTTACTAGTGACATGGCTACAAGGATAGACAGAAACAGAAAATTTCCACCAACTCTGCCAACTGTTCGCGCAAAAATACTGCCAACCTAGAAAACAGCTTTTTCTTCTCCCTTTGTCAGAAAAATCACTCATTTAAAAAATGAGGACTGAGGGACAAATAAGAAGAAGCGAGAGTAACAGGAGCTGCCGATAACGCATCCACAATGCGTTTTCTACAAGTGCATCAGCTGGAATGGAAAGTGAAAAGTAAAGCTGATATATATATATATATTCAAACGCCAGTGCGATACTGGATATGTTGGGCGAACATCCTTGGATCTTTTGACTCGTATAAACCAGCATGTTTCATCGAAGATCAGACAACGGAGGATGGGGGCTGGTGGTCTCCTGCCTTGGACTCTGCTATTGGCCAGCACTTGGTTAACAACCCGTGCTGTGTCGATAGACATAAAATAGAATGGTTTGCAGTGCTACATAGAGCGGACTACAGAAACCATTTAAAGATTTTGGAGTCCGTCTCTATTGCTGTGCGTTAAATTTGAATCTTTTCTCCCGTATTTTCCCCCTCGTTGTGCCAATATTTTAATCGTTTTTAAACGTAAATAAATTTATTTTAGTGTTCCCGCCGTATTTTTGGCACGTTCAATAAGTTCCCCATTAGAACTCTTTATTTTCGACATAATATTATTTTGTACGCTATCGATTTTCTTCTGATGAGATGATAGCCGAAAGAGCTCTTGAGAAACTTCCGCCTATTTTATTCAAAACTGTATATAAATTATGTACCTCCAAACACACACACACACACACACACACACACACACACACACACACACACACACACACACATATATATATATATATATATTTATATATATATAACTTATGAAGAGTTATTAAAAACATTATTTAAAAAAATAAATTACTGGAGTACCATCGGCTATAATCCAAAACCAAACTGTAACTCTTAAAGAATTCTTGATCAAATATCATCGAAACTTAAACCAAAACCTATGAAGATTACTTGATCAAATTTTGTATTACAAGATATGAAAGTAAACCCGGTAAAAACAAATTCTGCAGTTGTATTTAAAAAAAAAAAGAAGGAAATTAAAGATACGTCTAATGTAACTGTTAAAATAACTTATACCTCTTTTGATTCGCATTTTTTTTCCTTTATAATTTTACCTGTTAATATTTAATTTTAATTGTAATTGTCCTGGGTTTACGTCAATTTAATAAATAAATTCAAATTGAGGAGGCAACAAGAAAGTCCGCAGCAACAAATTCGCTTAAAACCAATTTAAATTATCATCCCTAAAGTAGTTTTACATATATAGCAACAGACAACAATGCACTTCTACTCGTAACTGTTGTTGTTCCAGGTTATACAACTTAACATTTAGTCCATATGCCACGACCTTCTCTTAGTGATCGCCAGGAGCTCATTAATCTCCACCTTTCTGGTTCATCCAACCAAGGAATCGGCTTCGGATTAAAATGTGATGATAAAACCGTACGAAAGACTGTGCAAAAGCACCAAAACACTGGCAATGTTCGTGATGTCCCTAAATCTTATTTCTTACAGGGAAGATCCGCAGCCTAAGAAACAGAATTGAAACGTCTGCCCAATCCAACAACATTGCAATCTTGTTAAAAAGTGTTCTCTTTCTATTGTTAATAACAGAGTAAAGGAATTAAAATGGCGAGGATATGTTGCAAGACGCAAGCCAATGATTTCTGTAAAGAACAGAAAGAGCCGTCTGGATTTCTCAGGTACAATGAAAATCAAGGTTCTCCATATTGGTCAAAAGTACTTTTTAGCGAAGAAAGCAAGTTCAATAAGCCAGGCAGTGATGTTATGCAGTACTTCTGTCGGAGGAAAAAAGGAAAAATTTGATCCTAGGTGCTCAGTTCCAACGCTGCAAAGTGGTGGCGGTTCAGTTTGGGCGTGGGAAATATATTAGTACCAATAGTCCCGGGCCTATGGTTCTCTTGCACGGTCGGATTAATTCGAGCAAGTACATTAATATGTTGACTGAGCATTGTCTACTCTACCTTAGTCGGAATCTGGATGATAATTCCATCTTCAAGCAGGATAATGCTCCCATTCCCACAGCTGGCAATGTCAAGAGGTTACTGGAAGAGCATTATATTTTTTTTATTGGACTGCGACCTTTCAGGCCTCAATCTTATCGAAAATGTATGGCAGTACATCAAACAACTGCTACGCAATGATAAAAATTCAAATTTGGAAGAACTTTGGGCAAAAATTAAAAGAAAGTAGAATGCCCTTTCCCCGGAGTATTGCTGCAGTCTAATTCAAGGAATTCCCAAAAGATCACAGGCTGTCAAATTGCAGAAGGGCTGTGTTATTAAATATAAACTAGTTCATTGTGCCCCATGTTGTATTTGTGTTGCATTAATGCCCCAAAGTTACATTTAAATAAAAATCGTCTATTGTGAGGAGTTATTCTTTAATGTGACGCGAGGACTAGGATATTTCAATTAAAAGTTCAATATAAACAAGAAAGATTATAGAGAAATAAAAGGCCAATCAAATGAAATATAGTTTGTTTAAACAGTTATATTAAATTTATCTTAAATTTGCAGTTTTTTTCAAAAAAATATACAAGGGCATACCTTTTTGACGCATGTATATATATATATATATATATATATATATATATATATATATATATATATGCATATATATATATATATATATTGAGGATAAAGTTTAATAATTATAAACTATGAATCAGTGCCAAAAGGAGAACTATAAACAAAATAATTAAACTGCTAATTTTGTTTTTAGTTCGTTTTTTTTGTTTTTGTTCCTCCTTTTGAAATTGATTCATAAGTTACGATTATTATCCTTCAGTATTAATATAGCTATAGGTTAAATAGAACTTTTTAGCTTAATACATATCGACCCTACTGTGAACAGTGTTCCTTTTAAATTATTAATATATTAAATTAAACTTTGAACTTCTAGACTTCCGGTCTAATTCCATCCTTCTCTCTCCCCCTCTTTCTCTCCCTCTGTCTCTGTCTCTGTCTCTGTCTCTCTCTCTCTCTATATATATATATATATATACATATATATACCAATATATATACACACATACATATATACATATATACATATATATATATATATATATATATATATATATATATATTGTATGTCTCTATATTCTAGAATAAACCAAAAATTAAAGCCGCGTTATTATTTTTTTTAGCTATACTCGTGTTTTTTTCTGCTTAAAACGGAAATTTTTTTCTGCTTTACACTGTATTATTCTACACAGACAGAAGTAATCTCAATGCGTTTTGCCAGTAATGAACGATGAATTAAATTAACATTTATAGTATTTTAGTAGTAATCCATGTATATACACGTTCTTTATTTACTAGGTGGAACGATTAAATTTTCGCCCGAGAAATAAATGGCATAATTCCATTTACGTTTGATACAAACAGTTTGCTTTTATGTTTGTTGTTGCTGACGGTCTACTTGTTAGCCAGTTGTTTCCAAATCCCAATAGCTAAAGAAGCCTTCTATCATGTCCGAAAGTGGCACAATGCTTAACGACCGATATCGGAGATGCGCCGCTGAACAACTCATGCTCTCTATCGATACAAGTTATGACAAAAAGACTATTGCTGGCGTCCTCAAAATGAATCGCCTGATAGCTAGGAATAACAGAGATTTTCCCCAGGGTGATGAAAACAAAGTTTCCGGATACGGTTGTAGTCTTTGTGGGGGTTTAAATGAGGACGACAGCATGCCACCTCACATCGTCGGTTTAAAAGTAAACACCAAAGAGTACCTGGATATGCTAAAAAGTCTGATGGCTCCCTGATGCAATCAGGTGGGCGCTTTCAGACCCTTGGTTTGGCAGCGGGACCGGTATACATGTCCAAAGAGACTCTTTGCTTGCTTCTGATGAAGTTCTACGATTTGTACTCTCTTCTCACAGACCTCCCTCCCCCGTGACATTACACCCCTGACCTACGTTTTGTCATACGTCGAGTACATCATGAACATGACCCCCCACAAAACCAAAGCCAGTCTGCTGGCCGCCATCAACAAAGTTTTCGCCGAGCTGTCGACGATATTGCTGGCAAAGGCGTGCTCCAGGTTCCGGACGCGTAGTGAAACGGTGATGGAAGGCCGAATGCAGCTACATTAAATAGAGATGAAATTTCTTGCATAATCAATTCACCTGACATGATTATATCAATACAAGTTTTAAATAAAGTTGTAGTGTCGTTTTATTAAGGACGATACTTTTATCGTTCCACCACACACAGTAAAGTCAATTTGAAAGAACTTTTTTTTTTCTTAAATAATTCCTTGTCCAAACGCTCCGCATGATATAAATTTGCTTATATATATACATATATATATATATATATATATATATATATATATATATATATATATATGTATATATATATATGTGTGTGTGTGTATAGTTATTTGTTATTGTATAATTAGTAACTATTTCTTTTTAAATTTAAATGAGTTGAGCATATTGAGAAGTGATACACGAATGGCCATTAGCGTATAAGCGATGCTCTTTGTGTAAACAAATCGAGCAGAGGTAGTTCGGACGTTGTCAAAACATTGTCATACTCATGACTCACGAAACCGCCGTCAATAGCGTAATAGTAAGGAGCCTTGAGTGTCGTAAAGACGGTCGGGTTTCGATCCTGGCTTGAGGTAGTTGCTTGTCTAGCCGCACTGATGAGCTGTGAAACAGCGAAACAGTACTATATATACATAAACACGTATAGTTATCGATATACAGTATTGTTTTGCTGTTTCACAGTTCATCAGTGCGGCTAGAAAGGAAACTACCTCAAGCCAGGATCGAAACCAGACCACCCAAATGACAATCAAGACTTCTCGCCATGGCGCTATTCGGCTGCTGCTGTGTGGGTAATGAATTAACGATGTTTGACACCGTCCAAATCCCTCCGCCCGATTTTACACAAATAACGTCGCTTAATGCGCAATAGCAGTTTCTATATTACTTCCCAATATGCTACAAACCACGATAGAGGACATTATAGTCATCTACATGCAGTACTGTGCGACTAGAAAGTAAATTGCTTCAGGCATATATATATATATATATATATATATATATATATATATATATATATATATATATATATATATATATATATATATATATATATATATAGAGAGAGAGAGAGAGAGAGAGAGAGAGAGATACACGCATGCCCTGTTTAAAATCTCCGAAACAAATACATTGTAGCCAGCTGATGATCCTCGCTTTCTATTTAACAATTGTATTTAATTTTTTGTTTTCTTGATTCATCTAAAATATAAAAGCGAAAATGTTTGTGTGTATGTGTGTGTGTGCGTGTGCGTTTCCGTGTACGTCAAAGAAAGGCTTATTTCCGACAACCGATTGGTCGCCTCACAGCTTCTTAAAACTTTTTATATCGCGCCTAAATGATAATATCTACGAGTAAACAACCAAGGTCGCCTGTCTATTTAATTTGCCCGACTGTGAAAAGATAAATACTCAACAATTTTCGATCGCCGCATGTGCATTAAGCTGTTTCGTATAATAATAAAACCGAAACGGATCTTATCGCCGGGAATGTCCGAAAGCAATCAGCTTTGATTAATGTAGAGTTTCTCCGTATATCAGACAATTGCTATTCGATTCGGACAATCCTCTTGTTATGAGGAGCTTGTTTCACACCCAACATCCTGGGGAAACAAAAAATAAATAACTGAAGCGTTCCCGCAGTAAATAAAAACTGCCCCGCAGTCAAAGCTGACCTCATTAAGTCATTGAAACGAGTACCTGCCAATTCTAAATACTTAAATAAATTCTAACATGTGTCAGCTAGTAATTCGTGGTGACCCAGTGGTTAACGTCGCACTTTTTTTTCACACTTTAATTTCCAACTTTGCCTCAAAGGTTCGGGTTGGAGCCTTCATAATTACCTACTAATTTTGTTTATTTACCCCCCACCCCCCGACAAAAACATCCGGGTGACCACACACATCTCCAAGCACCCGGGAAACGCCGGGTACCCACCGCTAGTCTATAAACAGGGTGTCCACAAAGTCTGGCTACATAATCTACATGATGCCTACAAAATCTGGCTGCATAATCTACAGGGTGTCAACAAAGTGTAGCTGCATAATCTAAAGGGTACCCATGAAGTCTGGCTACATAATCTAAAAGATGCCCACAAAGTCTGGATACATAATCTAAAGCGTCTCCACAAAGTCTGGCTACATAATCTAAACAGTGCACTCAACATCTGGCTGCATACTCTACAGGGTGTTCACAAAGTCTGGCTTCATTAAGTAGCCAGACTTTGTCGACACCTTGTATATAAAAGCGAAAATCTTTGTGTGTGTGTGTGTATGTCTCGCCAGATAGGTATCATTTTAAAGTTCCAACCTTCGCCCGACAAATATCGAAACATTGGCCAAAAGCATTTATTACTTAACACTAAAATCATCAGTTTTGTACAGTCTCATCCTGCTACTACGACAATGACTTCAAGTTTGACCTAGAAAACGTTCACGTTAGTTTCAACCACCTGCAATTTTTTTAAAGGTTTAATTTTATGCGTGTATTAGTGTATGTCTCTTTGGCATAGGGGTAACGTGTCGGGAATCTTTTTCCGCCTAAGCCTTGATGCTTCGGATTCGAGCCTGTCTTTCTACCTAGACTTTTTACACCTTTTGCCCATTATTTTATGTTTGTTCGCTGTTTTGGTTTTTCCAATTTTTCTTAACATCGTGTTTTCTTTGTAATATTTATACAAGGTAACCCTCTCCCACATGCACCCACCCAAACACCTATTTTGTAATTTCTAGAAGTTGCTTTGTGCAAGTGCTTAGTCTGCGATACGGTATATTTAGTTGTTGTTCCGGTATTTTAGCTGCATTCTTTATTTTTATTTTTACATTTTTGTCATCCAAATATATATATATATATATATAAATATATATATATATATATATATATATATATATATATATATATATATATATATATCATCAATCAAGCCTTTTAGGGATATTTAAGAATGAGAGCTGTCTGGGTAATAAAAACTAAAGCTTAATCAATTGGCGTATATACAACGTTCATGACTTCCGAGGATTAGACAATCTAGATGGTCTACTGTCGAGGACTGTTGTTAATTGCCTTCATTCCAATGGCAATTATTTAGTGGCTCGGAGATTAAGGCTTAGCAAATGAAGTCAAGGATCGCTTTGTGACTGGGTTCGAATCTCGCGACTGATACGAATTGTCACCTTCGATACTGATGATTGTGAAACTATAAAACACTATGGTATTTACGTGTAAAGTATATTTACATACATGGACTTTCTACGTATGAGGTTTACTACTACAACTGAGTTGCTTGGAAATCCAGACAGATGCTTTGTTCCTAGTCGTGAAGTATTTGTGTAGAATCATCCAGACTTTTTGGTATTACTGCCAACCTCCGTCGGTGCATAAAACTTCCACAGGACAGAGTATACACTAGAGCGCTGCTTTTTTCATCAGAGATTCGGTCCCCTAGACGCATGTCTTAACGAAGACTGGGGAAGCATCTCTCCCAGTTATTTAATGAGCCTCCAGATACCAACCTGGAAATTTCTAGACTTCCCAAATAGTCACCTATCTGGTACTGGCCAGGCTCAACGTTGCTTCACTTCGGTGATCTGGTGAGAACCGGAGTGTCAACGTGAATATATACTAGCAAAAGTGGCCGTTGTTGACTGGGTTCAAAAACAGCCTACAGAAAATGGACTCTGATTTATGAAAGTATGATAGGTTATGAAAAAGAAAGGGTTGTAAATAGATAGCTTCGAATCTGGGGGTATCAAAACCAAAGTAAAATATAATGAAAGTAAAAATAAAATAGATAAACCCCATAACTTATTATACCATACCTGTTCACACTGAAAAACTTATCACAATATTCTGTGGATCTACATTAAAAAACCTTGTTAAACTTTGTGACATATTTCCATTCTATGGAGGTCAGGCGCGAACGAACACCCCGTAATTTATCATACCGTATTTCATCAAACTGAAACATAACTATCAAAGTATACTTACGCAGATAGATATAAAAAGTCTTTATTAAAGTTTGTGCTTATTTCCAGTCTATGGAGGTCAGGCGCGAATGCAGACCCCACAATTTTATTAAACCATCCATATTTCAGTTGAAACATACTTATCAAAGTATTATTGTGTACATCTAGATCAAAAACACTTGTAAACGTTTGTTTTTAATTTTTATTTTTTTATTTCCATACTTTGTGGACCAGGCGCGAACGCAGACTCCACAATTTTAATGAACCGCTTTTCTGGCAGATCAAGCATACCGATTCCTGTGTTTCGACACATCTTCTCTCATTATATGTAATCAGTTTATTAAAATAGTCAACCATATAGGAGCTTGTTCGTGACCAGACACACACAAACACAGACCCGCACATACATACACAGACATTCAGATTTATATTATATGTGTGTGTATATATATATATATGTGTGCGTGTGTAATATATTAAAATATATTATTCATTAAATGAGACCTATTTATTTGTATTTCATTAGAACTTTAGAACACAATACCATTAAACTGCTTCTAAACTTATTGCAATATAAACCTAACAAAATCTCGTGGAGTCGACCTCTTATAAATTTAAATACTGCCCAATCAACATTGTGGCATCCTATCGTTCGCATGACATATATTTTATACTTATCCTCGAGTTGCATTTTTGCTTTGCTAAGTGATCACATTTTAATTTAAAAAATAACTTAGAGGCATAATTATTTCGTAGGGACTATTATTGCATACTTAAACGCTCCAACATCACATAACAGTAAAATAACGCAAGTATTAAAAAAAAATGGATTCCAAGACGATAACGTTAATTTTATAAAACCATGTTAATTGCAAAAGAATTAGATATTCGTTCCAACATTAGCAAGGTCGGTCAATAAATTCCAATTAAATTAGAAAATTAACTTCGATTAAAAATGAAATAAACGTAATCGTTCGATTATTCTGTGTTTTTTTATACATTTTTCTTCATAAATAAGCAATGAAAACAATAAACATAAATAATGATTATTCTCTGTAAATTTTAATTAAAGCAACTAATTAATAAAATTTTATCACTCGTAAAATAGGACAAAAACATTTCATAAAATCTTTGTTTATTATGCAATGAAAAGTTTCGTATTAATAATCGATAAAGTCATTAAATGAAAGTCAATATTTTACATAAAATGTATTATTTTGTTTCCTGTCAGTAGTGTATTTCGCTGTGTTAGAAACTTTAAAACAAAAAAAAGAACATATACACACGCCCGAACATACATACGAACGTATACACACAAACGTATACACACACTAACACACACACACATCTATTATATAAAAAGAAAATGTGCGTGTGTGTATGCCTCGCAGAAACATTCGCAGAGGAGACGGATTCTGACTTTATTAGTGTCATTTTTAAGCTCGCCCTTTTCGAGGAAAAATATCGACGAATTGGCCCAACACGTTAATTCTTTAAGTCTCAAGTTATCAGTTTCATACAAAGAGGGGTCTGTTTTTGTATCGCTAGTTTTTACAAGTCATCCTCTCTTTTCGATTGTTTAGCCTTAATTTCAACGTCCTTAACTTCTGATGATCTCCGCTTTCTATATTACTTCCCAATATGCTCAACCCAAGATAGAGGACATTATAGTCATCTACATGCAGTACTGTGCGGCTAGAAAGGAAATTGCTTTAGGCATATATATATATATATATATATATATATATATATATATATATATATAGAGAGAGAGAGAGAGAGAGAGAGAGAGAGACGCATGTCCTGTTTAAAATCTCCGAAACAAATACACGGTAGGAATCTGATGGTCTCCGCTTTCTATTTAACAATTGTACTTAATTTTTTGTTTACTTGATTCATCTAAAATATAAAAGCGAAAATGTTTGTGTGTATGTGTGTGTGTGCGTGTGCGTTTCCGTGTATGTCCAAGAAAGGCTTATTTCCGAGAACCGATTGGTCGCCTCCCAGCTGCTTAAAACTTTTTATATCGCGCCTAAATGATAATATCAACGAGTAAACAACCATGGTCGCCTGTCTATTTAATTTGCCCGACTGTGAAAAGATAAATACTCAACAATTTTCGATCGCTGCATGTGCATTAAGCTTTTTTCGGGGCGATAGAGACATCGACTATGACGTCAGGTTCCTTTATTTTCCTCCTTCACGTTAATGGTTCGAGCCTGACTACCTACTACCACTGTTTTACAAGTCTGCCTTTTTTCGCCTATTTTTCGAAAGTCATTCTCCTCTTTTCGATTTACTAGCCTTAAGAATGGCTAACAAAATATATGTTTTTCGAAAAGCAGAGAAAGAAAAACGGATATTTTGTTATCCGCACCGATTTCAATTTCCCAATTGCAAAGAGAATGTAAAACCATGTTAAACAATATAGTATTTGTCAAAAGTTTGTCTATCAATAGTTCTGAAAAGTGAAAATTAGACTGGTTTTCTTTTTTCATGATGAAGGAGTTTCAAAACAGAAAGAGTCATGGGTTTCTCCTCTGCATTTGTGGTTACTCTATGTGTAATAAGATGGGACCTTGTCACACAATTAAAAATACGTAGTAAGAGATCTATAGTTTTCATTTAGGACAATTGAGCCAGTGTTTTTGTTTTTGAAATAAACCCTCTGACACTTTTCAAGATGCACTGAAAGCTCTTGGATTGCAGAATACCTAATATAAATAGGAAAACCCCAAAATACGGCTAATGCTTCAAAGTTTATTTCGAGTTACTTCATCACTAACATTTCTGTACGAAAAACATGGTTACATCCGATCCCTTATTTATGTATTTGCAAACATATTTGATAGATTTCAAAGAATTGCAAAGCTTGCCATTAATGTGAGCATTGCATATATTTGAAAGTGAAGGATAGTAAGGTACATTCCACCTATTGTCAACTTCGTGCCAACCACTGTTTTAAAGCTACCATCTTCAGGCGTCCTTCTATGAGACGGATAACCATCCTCACTAAACTTAGTTTCATGTGGATAGTTTTTATGATATCTTTTTGTACATTGGCAAGATGCAAGATGAATTTCGATAGATATTAATTACCATAATGCCCATGCACAATGTGATTCTTTACTATTTCAAATAAAGCTGGACCAGTTTTTATATCAGGTAACTTAGCTGATATAATACAATCAATTTGATTGAAGTTGATTTTTGGTAAGCAGCAATAATATATGCGCATGAGGCAAGACCATTGTTTTGCTTTTGCAATGTACCAAATTAAACTTCTTTGCAATTTAAAAATAAAATAATATTGAGATGCAATACGGCTATACATGGGGTTTAATGAATTATAATAGTTCTGCAAGTTTTCTCAGTTGGTAATGCATTGCTTTTAAAAAGGAAACCATTAAAATATTTTTCTCGTCGACAAAAATGGCAACATTTGTTTCACGCGAATTGTTTAAACTGATGTTTTCTGTGCTTGAAGATCTGTTGCGCAAATGATAAAATTGCAGCATTTACACAAATTTGTCGACTTGTTAATCGGGGAAAAACAATTTTGGATTACCATTTTCAAAAGTAATAAATTACAAACTGAGAAAACTTGATCTTTGAAACTTGGAGAAATATTTTATAACACTATAAATGGTCTGGAAAAACACAGAGTTTGTATTTTATATATAATTTGGAAATATAACAAATTTTTATTTATGAATTTTTTAGCCTATTTCTATTGGTATATACACACCGATTTTGTTTCCGTGTTTATTTAAATGGTTTTCTTTATATTATATTATTTGATGAAATTCTTTTTATAAAGGTTATAAACGTTTTTTGTCTAGACAGATTTGTGTAAATATCAATGACTATTTATAAGTATAAACTAAATACGTAAAACCTCATAAAGTTGTCTGCATCCGCATATAACTGAGTTACTATCGTATATAAATGGACATATGGACCGTTATACGTCATTATTAGCTAATTTGATGAGCAACGATATCGCTAGTGTAAAAACATGTTCGGCCACGTAACATACAAATGTCCATGTTTTTTATCTATTACTCATAGAACCTGAGTGCAATCAGTCAGAATCGAAACAGAAAAAAATAATTTTGTAACTGAACAAAAAAAAGATAAGTACCGCGTGCGAACTCGTCTTACTTTTATGACTCTTTATCGATAAGTCTACGGGGACACAGATGTTATCATAATGCAAATTTAGCTTTCTTAAAACAGAAAGAACGAAACGACAGTTCGCGCACGTGTGGTTTACAAACCCCGTCAAAAGTAAGGTCTTTTTCTGACACTTATAAAACCAAACGACATTTCTAACGAAATAATTGACGAGTTCTCACCAATTTGTCTGTATTATATGTGCGAATGATCGCTATTTCTGACAATATCGCGTTCGTGCCTGAACGATACGAATGACAGAAGTATTTACCGGAAATACGAGCACAGACAGACACACAAATATTTGCAATTTATATAAATAGTATATCACTATCACAGTTTGACAATGAATATAATGAATTTAGTATGTCTAGGCTTAGTCTGATGCAAAGAAAATTGGATCCTACGAATACCTTTAACCTACACGTTTCTTATATCTCTACAAAGTTATAATTTATCCAAGCACTGATTGTTGTGGTTTTATTTGATGGTGCAAAATATATTAATCTGTCGATTATAGCTAGAGAAAATAAAGTTGTTTTGTTTTTTATAAGATTTGGTACCGTTTACACAACTAATCTTTGTCCCATTGCCGCAATGTATTCCAATTGTCAGTTTATTTTACAATGGAACGTTATTCAACAACCTTCTGTCTACCTCAACGACTAGCTATATTATAATGTAATTAAAAATCGTTTAATGCAGGGGTCCTCAAATGTTAAAAACTATCTACATGGTGAAACTATAATACTGTTGCCCTAGAAAAGATGGCGTGATTCCATTTCGTTTGATAAAAACCGGGTTTTATATTTGTTGCAGACCATCTACTAGTTCGCCTGTTCTTTACAAATCCCAAACCGTTAGGGGCCTTCTACCATGTCTGAAAGTGACAAAATATATAACGAGAAAGAGCGGAAATGCGCCCCTGTACAACCCAGGCTCTCTACACATCTAAGTTAAGACATCATGACTTCTGACAGCCCTTTCAAAATGCATAGCTGGATTTCCAGGAATAACAAAACATACCCAGGGTAATGAAAACAAATTTTCACGCCACGGTTATGGTTTTTGCTGTGGTTTTAAGTGAAGGCCGAGTCATGCTACCTCACGTCTACGAAGTCGGCTGGAAAGTACAGCACCAAAGTGTACCTGGATGCACTCTAGATGGTGATCCTCTGGTGCAAACTATAAGTGCAGCCAGCAGCACTCGGCGCCGACTCACGGCCCAAAATAACCAGGCTTGGTTTTAGGAGTGCTTCGACTTTTAAATATTTTTCAATAGCCTCCCTCCTCATTCGACTTGACCCAGCTGGACTACGTCGCTTTATCATACGTCGAGAACATCACTAACATAATTTCTCAGGACACCAAATCCAGCCTAATCCTCGCCATCCACTGCGTATTAGCCAGGCTCTCGCCCTCGCTTATGGAAAAGCATACACATTACTATATATAGGCATGCTTTTTAAACCGAACAAGCATCGAGGCGGTGATTGAGGCTGACAACGGCTATATTGAATAGAGTTTGCTGAATTGATTTTTTTTGTTCAATAAAAGTTTTAAAATAAAGCTGTAGTCTTCTTTACGTCAGGGTGAAAACTTTACCGTCCCACCTCCTGTTCTATAAACATTTTTCGTCGAAATGCTTGCCTAATTAACATCTACAGGGAGATCATTACTTAGAATGTCGGCAATTTCTGTAAGTTCCTGATGTGCGTTAGAAAAAAACTCTAATTACAAACGTATTAGGTAAGCCTATATCTGAAATAGAATCTTCTGATGTCCACGAAATAAACACACGAACCTAACTGTTTGTTTGCCCGAGTTATCCTCTACTTAAGAAGTAGTATTTAATGCGCACAGTCATAAATAATCCCCTACTAAGGAAGCTCCTAATACTTTGGCGATTGTTTCTAAATAATCCCTTACTTCCCAGTATTTTATGTGGCTTAAAAAGAAATAGTAAACAAAACTAACTTATGCGTGATAGACTAGTTTGGGGAAAATTCGACTATTGCGTTCGTCCATATTGTGGCACAACCATGTAATACGTGCATTCAGCCATTGAAACTTTATTGAAACTAAAGCGTTGTATATCCATCGATCGCCCGACTGACAGAACTTCCGTTGAAGTTGCGTGGATGCCTCTACAAAGCAGATGCCATAAAATATGCATAAAAAATAAATATTTATAGAAAATTTTTTTAAGTCAAACATCGTTTGACATTAAAATCAAAATACGATCAAAGAAATATAGAGATTGCTTATATAAAGGCATGAGAATTTAAAAATCTAATCGAAATGCTAAATAATCATTATTTCTTCTGTTTATGAAATGAGGCGATTTGATCGTCAGTAGATTTATAAGCGTTTTCAAACTATAAAATAACGAAATGTAATCAGAATATTATATAATTCTAGCGATCTGGCCATTTAGGCTGAGATCACGATGTAGTATCTGTTCTGATTATACACTTAAGTAAATCTGTCCTTAATTAACACCTTTTCCCTTTTTCTTTCTTCCCATTGCCTTTTTCATCTATCCTCCCCCATTTATTGACTGGTTTCCTAACTTAAAATGTAGCAAACATTAATAATGTAATCCTTTTTCTATCTCCTATTGTCAAACTCATTCATGTTCTGCAGAGCAGGACACAAAAACGATGAAATTCACTATAAGACAACCAAACTAAACACTACAAACTGGCTATTGAAGATACAAAGAGCTGAAAGAATAAAAACCTTCTACAAAATAACTGGACACAACATGATTACTATTTCCAAAATAACCGGATCTGGCAATTAATAACCCGAAAATGGGTGGATATGCCTTAAAACAAAACGACAGAACAAAACCAAACCTTAATTAACCCTCCTATACTGAGGCGATTTGATTTTTATTTTCTACCAAAGCGCCCCTTTTTTAAAGAGCTAGTTTCCCCCACTATTATAAAAGATCTTCTGTCGCATTTTGGTTTCGTGTGATAGCAAATGAATAGCAATAATTATTTCTATAATCTCAAACTACTATGCGAAAGTAAGGAATGGCAAGTGAGATGAATGTGATTGTTGCATCTGAACTGTTTAACTATGTCTCTCTCTCTCTCTCTCTCTCTCTCTCTCTCTCTCTCTCTAAAACGTTCTCTTCAAGGAGCAATCTAAAACCAACAAAAATCAAATTGAAAAAGAACACCTGTTTATCCAAAGCTGCTCCTGCCCACGAACGCTGTGTCTCTACGCTATCGCTGTGTCCTGATTATTGTTTAATGTGGGGTTGCCTCATCTAGTTTTTGTTGACTGTTTGATTTGTTAAACTAGATAAAAAAAACAACAACAATTTCTCTGCAAGGAAAAACTTTGCTGAGATCTTCAGGTTTTGTTGGAGAAAATAGACTCGAGAGAGAGAGAGAGAGAGAGAGAGAAAGATAGACTATATAACTAATTAATTATTTACTTATTATGCAAACTTCAGAAATCAACGACGCAATAGGCAGAAGTATCCGTAATCTTCAGCGCATGTATTTTAATAATACTATGACGAGTGCCGTTCGTATCGCATCCCAAGATAATGATATTTGAAATCGTTGATTTTTCTTTCGTGTTAATAATTACGACATCTGGTTTTCTTGCTTGGATCGGTTTTACTGTCCGTATGCCATGTCCTATGGGATTTTGTTGTTCTCGTATTCAAGTACTGTTTTTTTTTCATCATCATCATCATCATCATCATCATCATCATCATCATCATCATCATCATCATCATCATCATCATCATCATCATCATCATCATCATCATCATCATCATCATCATCTACATCATCATCATCATCATCATCATCATCATCATCATCATCATCATCATCATCATCATCATCTATAATACCATAGCGCGTGTGGTCTTTTAGTGTCACGCTTACATCCGGGTT
Organism: Euprymna scolopes; assembly: GCF_053919585.1. Classification (NCBI taxonomy): domain Eukaryota; kingdom Metazoa; phylum Mollusca; class Cephalopoda; order Sepiida; family Sepiolidae; genus Euprymna; species Euprymna scolopes. The sequence goes on along the minus strand of NC_136497.1, from coordinate 126,201,949 downwards.
GTTTAATTCTTATGAAATTCCATTCAGCCGTTATCATGCTGTGCATCCCTAAAAAAAGAAAGTGGACTATTCCAAATAAACCTTGTCACCCCTTCAAAGGAAAGTGGAATATTTTAAATAAACCGTCTCACCCCTTAAAAGGAGGTAAGTGGAATAAAAGAAATAGGTGTCGCTGTTTAGGCAAAGCTAATAAGCATGATTCCTTTTTCTTGACCTTTTGGCCAAGATCAAAGTGTAGTATCTGGTCTTTCGATGTACATTTCAATTTCTTCTTCTTTCTCATTTGATAAGAAATCCTTTACGACTAAGACAATTTTTTGTTCCTTTTCTCCACGTTGAAAAACGACACTGGTGTCTAAATCTGTCACGTGGGTAGACATTATGTCTAAGTTACATAATTTTCGTAACAAAATTTTAATATTTCCTGGGAAAATCCTGTCAAATCAAGGAGAGCATGAAAGAAAGGGAGAAACGGAGCAAATTCACATAGTTAGCCACAGAGCTGAAAGGGATTTGGAAGATAGAGAACACCAAACTAATACCTATAATAGTAAGAGCACTAGGAACAATTCCGAAAAACTTTTAAAAAAGAATGGGAGAAATTGGAATCAGAGGAATGGCTGCAGAGGTGAAACAGGAATAAGTGTTAAAGGGAATGAAAGACAATGAAGCTGCATATCAACAAGTTCTACACACCCATCATGCACCCCCTCCCATTGTCCCATATAATAATAATCATATAATTAAAAAAAGTAAGTGGGAAAAGTAAGTTCTGATTTTATTACAAAATGCCCTGGAAATGCCCCTTCTGATTAATTATAAGATGCACTGGAAAGGTCCGTTCTGATTATGTTTTTTGTTTAAAAGGGCAGAGTTGGACATGAGATCGGTTGAAAAGAGAGAACAACATAAGACAGCAGTGACCACAGTCCACCCCAACGAACCGGTAATAACAATTAGACATACGAATGAAAAGTAGAAAATAAATTTCCATTAGCACAAGTAAAATTCAAGTAAATGTATTTTACTTGTCCTAATGGAAATTTATTTAACTTTCTTGGATTTACATTTTTGGTTTTTACCATCATTGGATACTTTACCTTTCACCAGACTATCAATTCACATGAACTCACCTTTTTCTTCACCCTATTCCCTCTGCTTCACTTTTTGTTATCAAGTAAGATCTTTGACTTACTTGCAGTTTCATCAGATACTTTTCTATGCAAAATCCGATCCAGCATTCTGCTAATTCCTACCCTCTGATGAGAAGGAAAGTATTTCTTCGAAACTCCGCGGATTAAGGACTATCCACTTATCAAGTGTTTCCTTTTCAGATTAAATATGTTTTTAACGCATTTTCAAAGTGTTTTTAACATGTTTTATTAACTGTTTGCTCCTATTTGGTTTTATCGAACTTGTAGATTCTTTAATATTTATAATATACTTTAGTTTTACCATCTTGGATCATTTTGGTAAATTTAATTGCAATTTTTATTATATATATATATATATATATATATATATATATATATATATATATATATATATATATATTTATATATATTAAGATCAGGTTAATTTGCTACATTCACGGATTTTGTGGTTTATTGTTTCGATTTTTTTTCAACAGGCTGTATTTGCTGTTTTTATCTGTCTTGTCGATTATAATAATAATAATAATAATAATAATAATAATAATAATAATAATAATAATAATAATAATAATAATAATAATAGTACGGGACATGGGCATACAGACGGTCAAACCCGTCCAAGCTAGAAGACCGGATGTAATAATTAACAAGAAAGAAAAGTTATGTCAAATCGTAGACTTTTCAGTTCAAGCTGACCACGGGAATAATATCAAAGAAAAGGAGAAACGAAGCAAATACACAGAGCAAGCCAGATTGAAAAAAAATTAAGATAGTACCGAAACACTATGAACAATTCCGAAGAACTTGGAAAAAGAGTATGGGAGAAGTTGGAATCAGAGGAATGGCTGGAAAGATAAAACAAATAACAATAATGAATATAGCTGAAATATTAAGGAAAATCCTTGAATGCAGAAACTGGTACTCATGCAGAGACAAACCTGAAGAAGCGGTACATGGAATCCAGAACATTAAAGCTTCCCAATCCAATTAGCCTACGATTCCCCCAAGAGAGTCATGTCAAATAGTCGAGAAAGGTTAAGAGAAATGGAAAGACCGAAATGAAAGACCTCCGCTGGGCAAGGGGAAATAGAACTGGAACCTTAGGAATGTTATCCCCACTCAAATTCCAGTGTAGGCCAATCAATAGTAAGTGACTGTTGCAATGACGCAAATTTTGTTGCAAATGTTATTGAAAGAGAGGGAGGGTACTGGAAATCTGAGGAGACTTGTTTCGACTCAACTTCCAGGGAACGCAATAGGTTGATTTCTGTAGAAAGTCTAAGCCATTTTGACTTTTAGAACAGTTTCAGATGGTTCGCTTTTACACAAAAGTCCTGGGAGGTGACTTGTTTGTAGTAGACAGTTCCACAGAACAAAATATTCTTACCGTGTCGAAACCCAGGAAAAGAACATGTGAAATTGCTCCAGAAAAGGTTTAATATTTATGAAGCAATTCTGGTTTCTGATTGGTTGGTAGCAGAACGTGAATTAATTTGATTCGTCAGTTCTTAGCACCATCGTTTATAAATAGAATCGTCCGATTATGTGTGATCATACCCCATTACCCCTCTGTTGTGATGGGATGTCTCCTAGCGGCTTCGGCTGCATGGAGACAGGGTAGTACCAGTCAAGGATTCGTCACTTGACACTCAGCCCAACAGGTGAGGGGCCGGGAACCGGCCCAGCACCTGTTGGACTGAGGTACACCGCCTGGGTAATACCTAGGAGGTCCACCCTCCCAGGCCTTGCCACAGGGCTTTCCGGTGGGGCAAGTTTATTGCTTGCTGCCTGAGGCGCCCCGACCGGGGAATGCCGACGGGGTTACTCAGGCAATTTTTAAAATTGCAGGAGTGCCCCTCTTTTAGGGGAGCCTGCGGGGTTCCCACTTTCCGGCCTTGTGCCACATAATGCTGAGGGTGGCAGCATTTAAATAACTACCCCATTACCACTCTGTTGTGATGGGATGTCTCCTAGCGGCTTCGGCTGCATGGAGACAGGGTAGTACCAGTCAAGGATTCGTCACTTGACACTCAGCCCAACAGGTGAGGGTCCGGGAACCGGTACAGCACCTGTTGGACTGAGGTACACCGCCTGGGTAATACCTAGGAGGTCCACCCTCCCAGGCCTTTCCACCGGGCTTTCCGGTGGGGCAAGTTTATTGCTTGCTGCCTGAGGCGCCCCGACCGGGGAATGCCGACGGGGTTACTCAGGCAATTTTTAAAATTGCAGGAGTGCCCCTCCTTTAGGGGAGCCTGCGGGGTTCCCACTTTCCGGCCTTGTGCCACATAATGCTGAGGGTGGCAGCATTTAAATAACTACCCCATTACCACTCTGTTGTGATGGGATGTCTCCTAGCGGCTTCGGCTGCATGGAGACAGGGTAGTACCAGTCAAGGATTCGTCACTTGACACTCAGCCCAACAGGTGAGGGTCCGGGAACCGGTACAGCACCTGTTGGACTGAGGTACACCGCCTGGGTAATACCTAGGAGGTCCACCCTCCCAGGCCTTTCCACCGGGCTTTCCGGTGGGGCAAGTTTATTGCTTGTTGCCTGAGGCGCCCCGACCGGGGAATGCCGACGGGGTTACTCGGGCAATTTTTAGAATTGCAGGAGTGCCCCTCCTTTAGGGGAGCCTGCGGGTATCCCACTTTCCAGGCCTTGTGCCAAATAATGCTGATGTGGGCAGCATTTAAATAAATACCCCATTACACCACTCTTGTGATGGGATGTGTCTTCTAGCGGCTTCGGCTGCAGGGAGACAGGGTAGTACATGTCAAGGATTCGTCACTTGACACTCAGCCCAACAGGTGAGGGGCCGGGAACTAACCATTAGCACTTCAAAATATTGCAACATCCTCCCTATTTTTTATAATGGGGACGTCCCTTGTGTTCGTTCTGCTCAAAAATAAATATATATTTTTATATTTACTTAGACATAACAAAAATTAGAAATCATTCGGATCTTAGAATTCCAGCATTTATAAAGACGGCATTTTTAATTGTGCTCAAATGTCCAAATCGAAAATTACAAAGATTTTTTTCTTTTTTTCTAAGCAAAAGTATTAGTAGGTTAAAGTGTTAATACAAATAGAAATGGATACAGTATAACGTCTTGTCCAGGACTTTTTTTTTTTGCTATATAGAAATCTATATACACTGAGTATTACCCCTAGGGTTTTCCGCTGATAGTCATGCAAAAAAAGTAAGAACCTTCTCATAAGTGGAACTTCGCTGGTCCGTATTTTTAATATTTGGAAATTTATATACATGCAGGGCAGTGAAAGAAAAAAAAATATTCAGTCGAATTCACCAACAAGTTTCGAGAAAAAAACGTTGTAGCTTTATCAGTGTATATTTTTATTAATATCACCTTCGACCGGTGTAAAGCGTGTCTTGCGCTCTCCCATTCCAAAGTTCGACAGTATTTTGTCGATGTGTCTCGAATGATCATCATAACAAGTCCTTTGCTTTGAGTAAATCCTATCCCCAGAAACCAGGATATTTTGCCAAGATCGGTCATTTTGAATCTTTTACTTAATTTGTTCTTTACATCAGTTTACATTATGTCACAATTTGATGCGATTAAAATATCATCGACCCACAAAACCAAAATCAGTAGTTTATCGTCTTTATGTCGGGTATATAAACAGGGATCTACAGCGTATTGTCTAAATTGTTTTATAATATAATCATGGAATACTGTGTTCCAACACTGAGCATTCTGCTTTAGACAATATAATGACTTGTTAAGTCGCCACATGCTATTTTTATTTTTCATTATAAATCCCTCTGGAGGGGTAATATAAATTTCACAGTCTATGGGGGCATTCAAATAAGCATTTTTTACGTCCATTTGATGGATGTTTAGGTCATATTCTGATGCGACTTGCATTAAAATTCTGATTGTCGTTAGGTTTGTGGTCGGCGAAAACGTAGAAAAGTATTCTTTGCCGTAAATCTGAGAGCACCCCTTAGCAACAAATCTTGCTTTGTACTGTTCTACGTCTGATGCTGTACTCTTTTTTGTAAAGACTCATCTGGTAGAAATAACATGTTTATCTCTTGGGAGAGGCACTACCGTGTAGGTATCATTTTCGGTTAAGGCATCTATTTCTTTTTTCATGGCAATTTTCCATTCATCACAATGTTCTGAATTAATTGCTTCGTTGAAGCTCTTTGGCGCATTTTCCATTGAATAGCAATAGTCGATTTGATAATCTTTTATATCGTCGACCACAAAAAATCGGGTCGTCTTCTATTTCTTTTGGGATGTCTTTGGACTTTATCATCATCATCATCATCATGGACACTCTCGTCTCCGTCATTTTCATTGTTTTCGTTTATTCTAATTATTTGAGGTAATATAATTCCATCCACTTCATATGACGGGTTTTCGTCTGTAAAATTAAACGTGTCTGTAAATTTTACACACCGGATTCTTTTTATTTTATTTTTTTCGGGGAAAAATATTAAATTGGCTGGACTGTTTTTATCGTATCCAAGAAATATACCTCTGTCGGCTTTAATATTCAATTTAATCTTTTTCTCCATATATGCGAAGCAAGTTGAACCAAATATATGCATTCTGCTTAAATTTTGTTTTTTTTTTACCGCAGAAAGATTCATATGGAGTTTTAGATAGTGTTTTGTTAAAGCACCTGTTGCGTATATAGGCTGCCGCCGTAAGTGCATACGTCCAGATGTTTTTAGGGAGTTTTGATTCAATGAGTAGGCAGCTTGCCATTTAAAAAGGTGTCCGCCACGCACGTTCAGCAGTCCCGTTTTGGTGTGTCGATCTAGGAGCTGATGTTTCATGCCTGGTATGATGGTTAATTAGTAAAAGTTCAAAATCTTTATTGGTAAATTCCGTACCGTTGTCAGAGCGAATACACTTGATTTCATCGTAGGGGGCCATGTCGGCCAGATATTTTTTAGTTGCTAGCAGGGTATCAGATGTGTTCTTTAAAAAGTAAACCATTATTAAACCTGAATGGTCATCTACGAAATTCAACACATATCTATAATGTTCTCTGGCCATCGGTTCTACGGTACCGTTTAAGTCACAATGCACCATTGATAGGATTTGTTTTTGGCCTTTTTGTCTGGTATCTTTTTTTGATAGTTTGTCATTTTTCCTTGCGTACAGACGTCGCAGTTGAAGGTTTTTGATGTTTGTATTTGCGTTCCATCAACTGCAGTTGGCAACTTTTTGATATCTGGAATATTGCAGTGTCCAAGAATTTTATGCCATGTCTGTAGATCATGGCAGGCGGTTTTTGATGGGACTACGCTATTTAAATAATATAGTCTTCCATTTTCTTTAATGTCGAATACAGTTCCATTCAGGTATACCAGTTTTGATTTATTGGGGCTAAAGTTTATATTTGCAACTTGTTTTGTGGCAGCTTATACAGAAAATATATTTTGTTTAAATTTTGGGATTAGAAGAGCGTTTTCTAGAATACAGAAACATAGTTCACCTTTATCGTTCTTTAGCGAGATTTTCGCATTGCCTCTTTTCAAAACGATATCATTGACTCGACTCCCGTCAGCTAGTTCTATAAAATGACTTTGTGGCTTAAAGTTGGGATCAAAATTGATAAAATCAGATTCCTTTGTAATCACATGTGCCGTGGCCCCACAATCGACAAGAAAATTATTATTGCTTGTTGACGCATCAAATGTACGCGAAAATAAAAATGTATGTTCGCTAATAGAGCTCTCTACATTTTTAATGTAGTCACCATTTTGAGTCCTGTATGTACTCTTGTGATTAGGTCGTCCGCAATTATAACAAATAATTTTTGTACTTTTCTTAGGAAAAAACCTGCTTTTGGCAAAGTTGCGTTTTTTATTCCTGGCATGGGTATAATTCGATTTTAGTGTTTTTATGTGTGTATTTTTAAATTTCATGATATTTGTGGATTCGTTTGTTTCTGTGATCATTTTTTTCAGTTTCTTCGTAACTTCTGAGTGCTACCTTGAATTGGCTAAAAGTCATGTTATTTTCTTTCTGGGTTATCACGGCGGTAAATGGCTTGAAATCACTCGGTAATCCCTTAAGGACCATGGAAATTAACAGACTGTCACTTATAACTTCACCAGTGACAGTGTAAGCCATTTTGACTTTTAGAACAGTTTCAGATGGTTCGCTGTTACACAGAAGTCCTGGGAGGTGACTTGTTTGTAGTAGACAATTCCACAGAACAAAATATTCTTACCGTGTCGAAACCCGGGAAAAGAACATGTGAAATTGCTCCAGAAAAGGTTTAATATTTATGAAGCAATTCTGGTTTCTGATTGGTTGGTAGCAGAACGTGAATTAATTTGATTAGTCAGTTCTTAGCACAATCGTTTATAAAGTATTAGTATACGTCAAGGATTCGTCACTTGACACTCAGCCCAACAGGTGAGGGGCCGGGAACTGGCCAACAGCACCTGTTGGACTGAGGTACACCGCCTGGGTAATACCTAGCAGTCCACCCTCCCAGGCCTTGCCACCGGGCTTTCCGGTGGGGCAAGTTTATTGCTTGCTGCCTGATGCGCCCCGACCGGGGAATGCCGACGGGGTTACTCAGGCAATTTTTAAATTACAGGAGTTCCCCTCCTTTCGGGGAGCCTGCGGGTCTCCAACTTTCCAGGCCTTGTGCCAAATATTGCCGATGTGGGCGGAAATTAAATAACTACCCCATTACCAGTCCTCTTGACTTGTGATGGGATGTGTCTCCTAGCGGCTTCGGCTTCAGGGAGACAGGGTAGTACATGTCAAGGATTCGTCACTTGACACTCAGCCCAACAGGTGAGGGGCCGGGAACCGGCCCAGCACCTGTTGGACTGAGGTACACCGCCTGGGTAATACCTAGGAGGTCCACCCTCCCAGGCCTTGCCAGCGGCGTTTCCGGTGGGGCAAGTTTTTTGCTTGTGCCTGAGGCGCCCCTACCGGGGAATGCTGACGGAGTTACTCAGGCAATTTTTTTAAAATTGCAGGAGCGCCCCTCCTTTAGAGGAGCCTGCGGGTCTCCCACTTTCAAGGCCTTGTGCCAAATAATGCTGAGGTGGGCAGCATTTAAATAACTACCACATTAGCACTCCAAAATATTGCAACCATTTCAATGAGAGATCTTTCATGACCTGTATGAACGCCCCTTGCGAGCCAATTGCCACTCAAATTCCAGTGGAGGTCAATGGTCGCTGCTAGTCAGTGATCAATGGTGTGCGGCTGTTACGATAATGAGGATTATCAGAAGAGGTGGAGAACACTGGAAAACTGGGGAGACTTGTTGTCACTAAGCTTCCAGAGAACACCACAGGCTATTTTCAAGGATCGATCCCTTATGACCTGTCTGAAAGCTCCAACAATAATAATAATAATTATTATTATTATTGTTATTATTATTATTATTATTATTATTATTATTATTATTATTTATCATATTTTGTTTTATTATTATGACTTTGTGGTGGATGATGATGGTGATGATTATGACGATGACGATGATGATTAAATAAATTGAAAATACGTCCGTGTTGTAATAATCTTGATCTAATGGCTGTTCTAAATGTCTGCCCGCCTCCACAGCGTGGAGAAACCATGAATACTACATGCCTCTTAAAGTCCTACGTTTGTCATAGACATTTCATGTACGTTATTACGATCGGCATTAAGCCAACATCCACATCAAAAAGGATAATGCCTGGGAATATGCTTATACATTCAACCATATATCATTCCGACAACACGGCGTCAGATGTTGTCAGCTAGCCTCTGTTAACATAATTATATCGAGAAAACAGACATATGTACTCTAACGTGAAACCAGCTACGGAAGCTGCGTCAGTCGTTTGCAATTTTGAATGGATAAGTTTTTGCGTGTTGGTACATTGTATTTGCATTAAATATCTCTGAAAAATTCTATACATAAGATTTTTTTTTAATATTTGGAATATTTAAATGGATAAACTGAATCATTGCTTTTCATCTAAACAAAATAAATGAACGAACTGATTGTAATGTAATTGAATTAAAAATGCATTCAGTCCATTAAATTAAGATATTGCTATGTATTACAAGCAATCAACTCAAAGGTACATTGAATTTTATATATTTAGAGTTCCAATGCAAAACTCTAGAACTCCAACATGTTTGAATCGATATATAAAAAAAATATAAGTGCATATTAAATGTGGCTTCCTTTGGTCTTTGACAGACTATGGATACCCACCGTAGGGGTGCCTGCGCGTGAAATTTGTGTGGCAGGAGGTGCGCAAGCCCCAACTGCACTTCTCCTGAGTCGATATTATTAAATACCAGTGGCAAGTGAAGTGTATATACAGGAGGACTGGAAACAAATGCCGGGATAAGCGGAGAGCACATACAGCACCTAGAATTCTTAAATGGTACACCATCTGATACTAACCAGACTCAACGTTGCTTAACTTCGGTGAACTGACAAGAAGCGGTGGGTCAACGCGATTATGCCGTATATATTAAATGTAAATTTCGATTGAAAGCTTATTATGATTCAAAGTTTAAAATAAATGAATTAGTGTCGATATTATATTATGTAAAAATGGTGTGTGGGCTTAGTCAAGTGTTTGAGTGCAACGCTTATACCAATGATAGTTACATAATTTTGAAAAAGCGTTTCATCGCGTCTTACATTAAAACACATTATTTCATGATGAGGATTAACTTTCGGGAATTCGAGAAAATTAAACAGTACTTTCGATATCAAGCTATTGGGTTAGTGCAAAAATAATGTCTTTGACGTTTATTTTTATTAAAAAAATAACACCATTGTTGTGCACTAACCTAATATTTAATTTAAATAAAAAATCGTTAACCGTAGTCTAATCGTTCACTGTGCTCGAATCTAGTTCGTTCCACAAATATCACATTGACTTATGGTGTTGACAACCTTCAAGTGGTCCCTTTCCATAATCTTTAATGCTTTTCTAGAAGAAATTCCGATTATAAAAATTTCTGGGAAGCCAGTGCCAACAATAGAATCCTCGGATTCGTACGATATGATGACGATAATCTATATGAATATAGAATGGATTTTAAGTATGTGACAGTGCGAGTGTGTGTATATGGGTGTGTGTATCTGTACAATTTTGTTTCTTATGGACTCCGACACGGTGCGTCGATTTTTTTGAAATGTTACAGAAAAGTACTTTATGTTTTGGAATAATCCTTAGATGCGTTCTGTATCGGAATGTATCCGATAATTTTCGGTAATCGAAAAACACTGATTTATAAATGGACAGTTCGATTTCGACTACAGTCACCAGCATTTATAGCCTTACATCACAAGAGAATTTGAAAAGTTTTATCATGGGACTAGCAGAAGGGGCCGGTGTATAACACCAATAGTAGTTTATTTGATAAAACAATGGCTCTTTTTGTAATAGATTATAGAGTTGATGTTCTACCGATCTTTATATTTTGTATAGTTGCTATTTCAAAAAATAAAACAAATATAACAAAATGACTTGGGTGGGTCAGGTTGAATCGAAACCAGAACTAAAACTAATAGAATATATATATATATATATATACATATATATATATATATATATATATATATATATCATCATAATCAACAATAACACATATACCGGAACTAAAACTTATAGAATATATATATATATATATATATATATATATATATATATATATATATATATATATATATATATCATCATCATAATCAACAACAACATATATATATATATACATATATATATATATATATATATATATATAAAGAGAGAGAGAGAGAGAGAGAGAGAGAGAGAGAGATTACTGGAGTGCCATCAGCTGACAAGAAGCGGTGGGCCAACGAAACCGAAATCCAAACTTATGAAGAATTCTTAATAAAATTATAAGTTGCGATTTAAAAAAAAAAAACTCAAACACATATATCTATATGACTTGTATGCATCAGCTTGAATATATATATATGTATATATATATATATATATATATATATATATATATATATATATATATATATATATATATATATATATATATAACTTGAGGTCTCTTATTATCGAAACCGAAACCAGAAGCTATGAGGAATTTTTAGTACAATTATTTATAAAACAATAATAGATCACTGGAGTGTAATCAGCTATAATCGAAACCGAAACCAAAACTTATAAAGAATTCTTAATAAAATTATTTATTACAAACAATGTAAGTTCATAAAAATCGAACTACTTGGATGTAAGCGTGACACAAGAAAATAAATAACACACACTCTTTTATTTATGTATATATCACTATTTTAAGAGGGTGTATATTTATTCAAAAAATAGTTGTTCATTTTATATCTTTTTACTTATATATATATATATATATATATATATATATATATATATATATTATATTAATTTAAAATTTAAAATGAAATAGTTTTTTTTTTACTTTCAGCTTAAATTTTTCCAAATAAAACAATCTCTTCAAAGATGATCAGAATTCTCTCACGCTTGTTTAATGCTGATTCATGTAAGGTTGGCGTAATTGTTAGTTGTCATTAATTCCAATTTATGCCTGTAAACGATGCGTTATGTGACATGCGCCGGGATATAGCGATATTAGTCGTCCAGCTTACCAAAATCAATGTTAGTAAGTAAATGACCAAAAACGCTGTCGAATTGTTATGAATGTGAAATAAAGGAACGCATATGATTGGGCAGTTTCAATAGTAATATAAGTGACACATGCGAGCTGACACAAAGTACGATTTCTACAGTTAGGGAGGGTCTGCTGAGAGCACTAGTCCTTCATGACAGAATAAAAAAAAACAACTTCAAAATCTAGTGGTCGGTTTACCTCCTTTTTCTTCACACAAAACAAATGATACGAGTCTATCTCACCTATTTCGCTATTTTAATAGCACGTGCTCGACTGAGCTTCAATCTATGGCCCTCTTTTAAAACATTTGGAACAATTGCTCGTCAAGCAATAACAGCTGCCAATAATTTCCGTTTCTCTATATGCGTGGCGAAAAGTAAAGAAAAACTTCACGAGAAAAGTGGATTTCCTAGAACAGCCTGATTGCAAATCACATTGGGGTTGCTTCCTAGAGTAATCGATAATGGTCGTTTAAATATATATTATAAACTATTCCATACGAAAGAAAGATCACCTTTATTCTATTAGCCAAGAACAGAATGGGGATTTTCAAACACATTTCGTTGTCTTGGCGAAAAATTATAAGATGTCTTTAATATAATCTAACCCTATTAAATTTCACTGTTAATGATCATCGCGGTGGTCTCAAACTGTCAAACCGAAACTAATTCATCGTTATCGATCTAGAAGACTTGAAAATCTTGCCCTTTAGTAAAAAAAATAAAAAAGTTTGGGACAGTTAAAATAAGGAATGATGCTAAAATCTCTCTCTCTCTCTCTCTCTCTCTCTCTCTCTGTATATATATATATATATATATATATATATATATATATATATATGTATATATATATATGAAACATTTTCCACTCTCGTTTTAACTCTTATTGTTTATCAGCTCCAATGAAATTTGTTGAGCATCACATTATAACATTAAGTCTCTTCTTATGGAATTGAATTTACTCTGTTCTCCTAACTCTCTAAGCTCTAACCCACTCTCTCTCTCTCTCTCTCTCTCTCTCTATATATATATATATATATATATATATATATATATGTATATATATATATATATATATATATATATATATATATAGGCATAGAATCGCCGATAGATAGATAATAATAAAGAAATAAAAGAAAATATTGGAAAAAAAAGAATATACCCATATTTGGTTTAAAGGGTAACATCCACTGGCTTGATAAACGTCTCTCTCAATCTCTCCCTCTCACTCTCTTTTTTGTCTCTCTCTCTGTCTCTCTCTCTCTCTCTCTATATATATATATATATACATATATATATATGTGTATACATGTATACATACATATATATATGCATATATATGTATATATATAGAGAGAGAGAAAAAGAGAGACAGAGAGAGAAAGGGACAGATAGAGAGTCAGACAGACAGAGAGAGGGAGGCAGATCGAGAAAGAAAGAAAGCTATATTGGTACCTCGAATTTTCGACCCAAACCAATTATAAAGTTTGCCCTATCTCTCAATATCCTTTATGTAAAATTTCAAATGTTTAGACAAGAAATTGTCTTAGTAATTTGGTAGAGACCGCCGAGGTCAACTTTTTAAGGGGTGAAAATTTAACGATTTGACCTTTGAGAACACTGCCAAACTCCTCCGACCATTTTGAGTCTAAACACTTGAGATTTTAGATAGAGGTTCTTTTGACATGGATCTTACTTTATAACTAAATTTGAACCCAAAACAATAAATGTTAATGGTTCATAATAGGGGCCAAATTAAAAAATTTTACCGCTTTTTTTTTCTTTTGCTAAACATATACCTCCAAACACCCGGGCAACGCCGGGCTGATATGCTAGTATATATATATATATATATATATATATATATAGAGAGAGAGAGAGAGAGAGAGAGAGGAACTTTATTACTGTGTGTTATCTGTGTGTGCAGAAAGGTATCTACCCAACTACTCCAGAATGTTTTGTCCTACAGATTCAACTCTTTATATATAAGGGACGACAATACCATAAATATTATAGTTAGCCATATTTTACAGAAAACATACAAATGGAAACAAAGCATATATGGCGAAAGGATATGACACCTAAAATATGTCCTTCTCAGAGATTCTACATAATTCTCCGTGTAATATAAAACGGAATTAATTAATGAATTAGATTATTTGTTAAAAAAAGTTAGAAAATCACCTTTTAATTCTAATCCTTAAATTAAGCAAAACCAGGAAAAATTACAGGAAACCAATATTATTCGTAAAATAGTCATTGGGAATAGAAAAATATATCATTATGAACTTATAGAATGATCAAGAACACTCGGATGTATATGCACTATAAAGATTTAGCTTGATTTTTGATTAAACAATATCTAACATAACAAAAAAGAGAAATATATGTTGAACAAAGATATAAATCAACTGTTGCCTAGAATCTTAGCGTAACCTGTATCAATATTCGCATAATGCTCGTCAATGCAAAATTACACTGATAAAAGTTGATAGTATATCATGAGCAGAATTCATTATCGATACAAATACGAAGAGGAATACGAAGGAAAATAACCTTTATTCTATTAGCCAAGGACAGAGTAGGGAATTTTCAAACACATTTCGTTATCTTGACGAGAAATTATAAGATGGCGGGCGCATTCGAATTCCGATTGCATCGAGTGGCCGTCATAATCAGCCTTAATATTAGATTTCCGAAAGAACGTCATGATGAACACACACACACACACACACACACACACACACACACACACACACACACACACACACATATATATATATATGCATACACACATACACATACACGGACACCCACACATACGCACACACTCGCACATATATATATTTATATATATATTATATATATTTTATATATATATATGCATACACACATACACACACACACACGGACACGCACACGCACGCACACACACACACGGGCACGCGCGCACACACCCACCCACCCACCACACACACACACAGACACACACACACACACACATATATATATATATATATATATATATATATATATATATATATATATATATATATATATATATACTAGCCTGCGTGAACGGCGGTGTCCCGTGTGTTTGGAGGCGTGTATGGAGCAAAAAAAAATGTAGGAATATGTAGGCAGGTTCAAATCTGTGAATGCGGATAGTGGTTTTAATAAAATGGTAGTAGCGTAGGCAGGGAATCAAAATAACTGTAGGAAGCCAAAGTGAAGGGAGGTGTTTAAAAGATGGTAGTAGGCATGCAGGCTCGAACCCGTGACTCGAAGGCGAAAAATTATTTTAAGGAAAATCTGAGATCTTAGCCGATGTCTCCTTGACGCGACCAGACTTCAAAAGGTTTGAAATTAACCGGAGACAATCTAACGGTGACGATGACTTGCTAAACTGTCGGCGAAGAAATATGGCCCCTCCTTGTACAAAACGACCGACTTTAGGGTGAAAGAATTAACGTTTTTGTCCAATTTTTCGATATTTCAAGTCATAGACGTCGCCCTTCAAAAGAACACCAATCTCGCTAGGATTCATCGACTTTGTCGAAAATCTTTTCGAGACATACATACATACATACATATATACATACATACGCACATACATACATAAATGCATACATACATCTAAATATACAGGTTGTATTTTTATTATATATATGACTACTTCATTTAATCACATAAAAAATATAAAAATAGCACAGACAAGGAGCTAAACTGGGGTTTGTCCTGTAAGTGCTTGATCATTGGTTAGAAATGGGGCGGTGGAAACTAAGAAGCTGATTGGCTTACTAAAAACTCAATAGAATGTGCGTATTTAAAAACGCGAGACTACCACAACGCCTCGCATAAGACTGATGAATCCTAGCGTGGATGAAACGCAGAATATTCTGTGTAGCTTAATTGCCATATATATTTTATAACTTACTGCGATATATATATATATATATATATATATATATATATATATATATATATATAAAGTCAGAATCTGTGTTGGCAGGCAATTCTGAATCTATATACTCAACTATGTTTTTATATACAGACTTAAAATATGGTATATAGGAAAGTTAGATACGGGAAACTCTTAAATATTATTTTATCCTAAAGAACGGGCTGCTAAAGAGCCATAACTTTAAATTGTTACGTCGAATCATCAGTTTTTTATTTGATTTAAACTGTTTCACGATTGAACGTTCCTGAAACATGAGTGCTTCCTAATGCTAAGATTTAATCGGCCTGAAAACCCTTTTCAGACATCATATAAAGCTGCTTAAATTGTCATCCTATTCACTCATTGTCTTTATCTCGAGTTTTTTTTTTTCGGTACTTCGAAACTAAACTGTTTTAAAAAAATCAATAGTCACATGTTTCTGTTTGAAAGTTTTATAGGAATAATATTAATGATAAAATGTAAAAATATATATAATTAATTCATCTCCATGCTTTGATATAATCATCTACTCTAATCCTGATAATGATAATGAAAAATAGAAGGTAATTGGAGATAAACATGTTAGTGTCTTATCATAATAGATAATGACAATTTTAGTGAAAATTGTGTTTATTAAAAACGTTAACAATAGTAAATAAAGGGTTTTTAGTTAAATTTTAAAATCAAAATATAAAAAATAACGGATTTTAGAAAAGAGGAGATAAGGTTTAAACAGCAAAGTATGAAGTAATTTAAAATTAAAAAAGAAGGTCTACATAATCGATCTGAAATTATTCACGTATGTTTATTTTATATATTTCGCGTAGATTCGAACGTACATATTTCAGTGTTAGTCTTTATCTTATAAAACGGGACATATTCTAAACTATTTTACTTTAAAATGCGCGTGTTCATTTTGAGAGGTTAAATCTGGCAAGACTTTGGAGTTGGCGATTTAAAAAATATGGGTTGGAGTGCTTTAATATAGTTGAGAAAATTATTTATTTCAATCAGAACACAAATTTAAAATTAAAGGTTCATTCCGTTTTGCTTGTTTAGGTAAAGTCATATTTCCATACTATAAGAGTTGAGGCAAAGACATTAACACAACACATATTTTTATTTTATTGAATATTTCTATTAAGAGAAACATCATTAAAAAGTTTGAGGGTGATTAAGTATGGGATACAACATACATAAATATGCCGAGTGCTAGAATATCAGTGGATGAATTGACGGAAATAATTAAGAATGTAGTGTTGGATATAGTAATATGGAATGGTTTTCTGGAGCAGTACTCACAAAGATGGTGTAGCAATGAAATTAGCCGATCTTAAATTTTGTAGAGATTTAAGTTAAATAGTGCATTTGTGTGGGATCTTAGTATATGTAGCTTACGACCCCTATATTTGATTCATAAAATACATTTTATGGCCAGTGCATGTTTGCTTAAATGTATTGCAAGTGTGACTTGTGTGGAATTTGTTAGTGGCACGATCTTCCTTTTTTAAAGTTATATATATATATATATATATATATATATGTACATACACACATATACATACACACACATATATATATTAATATATATATGCATATATGTGTGTGTGTTTATATACATATATATATATATATATATATATACAGTAGAACCCCAAGTGACAGCATTTTAATTTCGTAACAAAATACATAGATACACACACGCGCGTGCGCGTTTGCCGAACGTAAAATACGCTTGCATATTATTTTAATGCATGCCTATTTCGTATTTATCAATTTATCAATATCAAGTCTTTTTGTTTATTGTATTGTACGAGGGGTGTGTAATATGTAATGCCCCTGACCCACTTCCCATTGCAGTAGAGCAACGAAACTTGGCACAGTCATTAGTCTTTCTCTACATAGGAACCACCCAGAGTTATGCATTTCTCAATCGTTTGATGCAGCTTTAAAAACCGTTTTTGTAGAACACCCTAAATCCAATGTTCATCATCTGGGAAACGCTTTCCTTTCAAAAACAACTTCATGGCTAGTAACAGGTGAAAGTCAGAGGGTGCAAGGTCAGGATAGTAGAGAGTATGGGGGATGATTTCGAAACAACACGCCCATGCTTCTGATCTGGCGACATTCAAGTTGTGGATCGGAGCTTTTCCTGCAGGAGAAGGGTACCTTTGCTGATCATGCCCCGCCTCTTGATTTTAATAGCTTCGCTTAATTTCCTCGAAAGTGAAGCAAAATAGTCTCCTGTAATTGTGGTACCTTTTCCAGGAAATCTATCATCACTATTCCGTCCTGGTCCCAGAAGACTGTGAGCATGATCTTGCCAGCGAGGGCTGCAACCTTGCATTGGTGGTGAGTTTAAGTGCTTCCACTGCATTGACTGGGCTTTGGTCTTTGGATCATAGTGATGGACCCAAGTTTCATCCTGTGTAATCAGTATTTTGAAAAACTTTGATTCATCTTCTTGGCACATCTCCAAATTTATCCCTGACCACTCTACGCGTTCTCGCTTCTAGAATGGCGTGGGCAACCTGGGAATCCATCTGGCAGACACCTTATGCATATGCAAATGGTCATGAATGATAGTTTCCACAGACCCTGTACTAATCTGACATCTTGGGCTATTTGGCAAATAGTAATGCGCCGATCTTCCAAAATGGCAGTCTCAACCTGATGAACAGATGTCTCATCAATGGCAGAAGGGGGGCACCCACGTCTGGGGGCTGTTTCCACATACGTTCGGCCATGTTTGAATTCACGATGCCAGCGTTTTACAAGATAATATGATGGGCCATTATCATCATAAGTTTCTTTCATTTCATAAAAGGTCCCCTGTGGTGTGCGTCATTTCAAATACAAAAACCGGATCACTGCTCGACATTCAACAGGCCCAATTTCACACCTGGCTCA
>NC_136497.1:126170795-126178295 GCF_053919585.1 Euprymna scolopes | reverse complement strand
TTGGTAGACAAATGTTGTTTCATTGGATGCACTTCTAGGAAACTAAACTCTACTGCTATATATATATATATATATATATATATATGCATATATATATATATATATATATTAGAAGTATACCAAATTTTAAACTTTTAAACGTTATATTACTATCATTAAAATGACGAGCCAATATAATAATGCAAAAAATGTTAGATTTTTTCGTTTACATGAGATGAGAGAAGAACTGTTGATATTTAATGGTAAACTATGTAACTCTCCAAAAGCTTGTGGCAAAACTTCAGAAACTATCTTGGTCTTCAAGAATGTTCCTTGAAATGACGGAAATCAGAACATATGCAGTAGTATATCTCGGTCGCATATGATCGATCGTAGATGATGTATCTTTTCAATGTAAGACTGTCCAGTGAGCAGAGGCTGGTTCCCACGTACTAAGCTTAGCTACGCATGTCGCGGATAAAGAAACTTCAAGCCCTTTTACAGTTTTGGATAAACGCCACCACAAGAGCTTGCAGAATTAAGTTGTATACGACATCAAACTTCGTTAGTGATTCTTTTCACTCTGAGTTATTAGTGAGTATGTTGGGTTCAGGACATCCACCTATCAGACGCAACTGTTTATGTCGTTTTTTTTTGTGTGTAATATGAAGGGAGTTATCAGAACGAATATAACATTTTTAAGTTATGATACTTAATCGACTTATATTTGAATTATTCGTTAGTGGCTCTGAATTATTCGTAAGAATTTTGCGTCCCGACATTAATGACCTTCACAATCCGACGCAACAGTTTATCTAGCTAATATGTATGTATATATATATATATATATATATATATATACATATATATATACATATATATATACATATATATACATATATACATATATATGCATATATATACATATATATACATACATATATATATATACATATATACATATATATACATATATATATACATAACTATACATATATGTATATACATATATATACATATATATATATATATATATTCGGTTGTTGGTGCAAAAATAATGTTTTTTACATCAACTATATACATCATTTTTGCACCAACCTGATATATAATATTTTTTATTTAGAATTAAAAAAAAAAATTCCAATTATTAAAATTCCGCATTTTTTTTTTAATTTGATCTCAAGATTCAAGGGTCATTTTAAAAATAAAGCTTCATTATTTTCAACTACAAAAGGTTATAGCTATTAAAAGGGAGTCGAATCATTAAAACAATCGAACTATTGTGGCGCAGTATTCATACTTTTACATAGTTACCATGATCCCTAATATATATTTACCAGTAATTCAATGACACGTCTCTGCTTCTGACGCATGTCCATGACAGAGGTTGTATTATTAGAGTCTAACGCTTTCGATATCTACAAGCAAGTAATAAAGATTTCATATAATACAAATATGAATTCATGAACCATGACGATGCATTTTTGCAAATCCCTCTGATCTATTCGGACTGAATACATGAATACGAGACGTTTCTTTAAGAAAACCCCTTGGAATATATCAGATACAAGGGGTTTTCTAAATTTAATTGTCAGATTTGTGAAATTCTGTTGGTCTTTTTTCTAAAAAGCAAAGATGTCGACATGTACAAATTTTGAATAAATATATTTAATTAAGTTAAACAAGGTGATCCTACTGCTACAACATACGGCTCGTTCTTGCTTCAGGGTCATTCTTGCTTTTTTTATAAGGGAATCACAACTTATCCAGGCCCAGAGGCAACTCGAGGATAAGGGTTAAAAAGTGCGCAGTCGTCAAAGGAACACTATCATCGTAATCGTTAGAAGTGTAAATTAGGTAAATTGGGTTGTTTAAGGGGAACGGCTCACCAATAAATTGTTTACATACGACTTGAAGACGGTCATATTACAGTCAGCCTGAAAGCAGGCAAATGGAAGCGAGTTCCAAAGGTGTGGATTTCTAAGAAAGAAGCTGCGTTTAGGTGTTAGCACAGATAAAGAGTGGGGGGAATTATTGAAAGTGTTTTCAGCCAAACGAGTGTTTTTCGTGAATGTTTGGTGTGGGGGGGGGCTTAGATTGGAGCTCAAACGAGCTCTTGCCATGAAAATAACGATAAAATTGAGAAAGGATCGCAACATCTCTTCTGTTAGAAATACGTTTCATGGAAGAGGAAAGGGCATCTTCCACTAGGCTATGAAGTTTATTCTGAACTCTGTCAATGCAGGATAAGATCTTCCTAGTAGCTCTTACCCAGATGTGACAGTAATACTCTATCCTTGGGCGTACCTGATTCTTATATAAGTAGAGAATTGCATCAGCAGGTGGATATCTACAGGATCGATATAAAGATCCCATCATTTTTCCAGCGACCTTTGCAACGGATTTTGTGTACGTATTCTATTTTAGATC
This sequence comes from Euprymna scolopes, assembly GCF_053919585.1. NCBI lineage: Eukaryota > Metazoa > Mollusca > Cephalopoda > Sepiida > Sepiolidae > Euprymna > Euprymna scolopes. Next base: position 126,175,886 of record NC_136497.1, on the reverse strand, counting down.
AGAAGTACAGGTCAAGCCCAGAAGCTTGCCAAAACATGGAGCCTTCTTCAACAGGGTCCATTCATTTCAATTACTTAATATTTTTCCTCCACTCTACCTCTCCGCTTATTGACAGTTTACAAAACAAATAATTAATTTATAAAACACCCTATGTTTTTCTCTCAATCTATGTCCATTTTTGCAAACTGCATCTTCTCGGAGACGTAAAGACGCAGAACGGTGCAAGGCGACGAACATTACAAAATTACTTGTAGATCATTTTTTTCTGAATAAAAATACACATAAGGAGGAATGTTGAATAAAATTAGAATTGATTAGACATAACCCACTTTAAGGCGATTTATTTTAAACTATTATTTATCCGACTGATGTGAGCTCAAACAATAACGTCTAAGTCTACAGAACTAAATGTTTTGGGTTCCATTCTAGCCAATGGCACATAAAGTATTTTCTTTTTTTACTTTTGAAACCACTACTATATATTAGGTACAATATAGTGGTTTGTAGAAAATTGACAGTAACAGAGCGAGCACGCGCGTATGGCAGTTGTATGCTAATATCGAGCCGTGTAGAAAGTGACGTCAAGACAATGAAAAAAGATTATAACAAGAAGATCCTGTACAGATGCAGATAATCATGATCACGATCACGTTAAAGAAGTGAAAATACTGTATGTTTTTTAACCTGAAACAACGAGCTGATTTTTTCCCATTCCTTATTTTTTCTTCTTTACGACGAATTCTACAATGCGCTGGGTCCCCAAATGCACGTGTAGACGTGTAAAACATTTCATAGTAGCTCCTGTTACGAGTAAAATGTTGGAGATGTTAATAAAATTCCGGGATTTTTGATGTTATACGTAAGACATAGGGACAATATAAAACTTCCAGTTTCTTTTCATGCCGATAATAAGATTTTCTTGCTATATACCCATTCGTATTATATTTGGAAAAAGTATCACACACACACACACACGCACACACACACACACACACACACACACACATATATATATATAAATATTAAACTGACATTGTTACTCACAACAGAAAGTTAGTGTTTTGTAATACATTTTTAAAAATACTTTTTTCAATTTTTCGTAATATCTTCTTTGTATATAGATTTGGATGTCTAGTCCAAGTATTTCCTTGTCTCGAAGTGCGTTTTTTTTTAACAACTTTTCGTGTACTTATTTTAACATCTTCAGGAATTGCTGAATCTAGCGAGATTCGAAATCGGGACCCCAGGGTAAGAAGCCTAAACTCTTACCGCTCCCCATATAGAGGTACCAAATTGGTTAAAGGAGAAATGATTCGCAACTAGCATTTAGGTAAAAATGCACTTTCATAAACAATTTAATTCATTCCAAACGTATCGCAAAAACAAAAACAAATAATATCTAATTAAATTGAGATTTCGAATCTCGCTAGATTCAGCCACTCTGCGAAGTCGTATACGACAATACACGTGTTAGTGGATAGATATATTTTAAAAACAATGTACATGCCCCCCCCCCATATGTAGGTACCAAATTGATGGAAGGAAACATTATTCCCAACTCGCGTTTAGGTAAAAATGCACTTTTGTAAATAATTGAATTCATTCAAAACGTATTGCAAAAACAATAACAAATAACATTTCTTTCTCTCTCTCTCTCTCTCTATATATATATATATATATATATATATATATATATATCAGCGTGGCTAGACAGGCAACTACCTTAAGCTAGGATTGAAACCCGACCGCGTGTACGACAGTCAAGGCTCCTAATCATTACGCTAATCGGCGGCTGCTGTGCGAGTCGTGAATTAACAATGTTTTGACATAGTCCGAAATACCTAAGCTCGATTTGTTTACACAAAGAGCATCACTTTATGCTAATTCGTGTATATACATATATATATATATATTTATATTTATATATATATATATATATATATATATATATATATATATATATATATATTAAAAAATCTACGCTTTTAATATGATTAAAAGATGAAGGGAGAGATGATTAGGTAATTATGACGAATAGCCAAATTAACTGTTTGATTTCGATTTAGTGAACTTGATCAGCGATTTCGTCTAATCAATCGTCGATAGAAACGGCGAAGGTGACGCTAACAGTGAGTGACAGATAAAATCATCGAGTCAATTAACGGCTGAGATGGGCGTGTCAGACGAGTAATTCGCTGATTGGTTATCGATCATAAAAACGATACTAAGTTTGGCGGCGGGATGAAAAAACTATAAACAATTCACATTCATACGTATGACAGAAGATATAAAAGAATCAAATACGCATGCGCATTCAGACCAACGCTCATACTAGAAATAGGCTCACACATATACACACACACACATATATATATATGTGTATATGTGTATAATATAAATGTATGCATAGAGAAAATATAAACAATATATGTCTTCTTCCAGAAGATAAATAAGTAAACAGATGAGAATGCTTTAATAAAAATGACCTATTTATATACACACACACACACACACTCATAAACATAAGTCAGTATATATATATATATATATATATATATATATATATATATATATATATATATATAATGGGTTAAGAAATTCCAACGAAAGAAAGATGTATATTTAAATAAGGGAGTAGTCACCAACAATGTGTATTTTTAACATTATTTTATTGTTCCGTGTCTTGGTTTTTCATTGTGAATTATGTTTGGATCATTGTAATAATGTTTTTAAGTCATTGAAATCGTTTTTACGCGCGTTTTAGACGGTCTGTGATGCGTCCTCGTCAGAAATTATTTTCAAATTTGTTGGAGATGTAAAAATGGCGATTTTCGTAGTTAATTTGAAGTTTTTCAAAGGGGTGGAGGCTTGTAAGTGTTTATTATTCATTAGTATGCTGAATTTTTATTGCTCTTTTATTGGGTTTGTCCAGGGAGACGTTGACCTGGCTGTAGTCGCTATCTCTTTCTGCTAATGTTTTTTTTTCTTTTCCTTTAGGTCAGGGTAGGGTGTGTGTGTGTGTGTGTGTGTGTGTGTATCAATGTGTGTGTGTGCGCGCGTGTGTCTGCGTGTGTGTGTTTGCTTTTATTCTAACCATTGCGCTATTCAGCTGCTGCTATACGGGCAGTCAATTACAAATATTTTGACATTGACAAATGACAAAACACAAATACTATCGCTTCATACGCTAATGGTAACTTGTATATCATTTCCCTATATGCTTAACCCAAATAGAGAGAATTATAGTCATCCACATAGAGTACTGTTTCGCAGCTTATCAGATCGGCTAGACTAGCAGCTACTTCAGGATATATATATATATATATATATATATATATATATATATATATATATATATATATAAAACTACTTAATTTACTCCCATAAATTAATATACGAATGTATAGATTTATGCGTAAACTTTAAGTATAAAAAAAAACAACAGCCACTAACCTAGTTTTAAAACAGATCCTTTGTCCGATAAAATGCATGCCTACTGGCTGATAGGAAAGGGCACGGTTGATACTAGAAAGCTGATTGACTAACTAAAATCTCAATAGGAGAGGAGCATATAAAAACGATAAACAACCACATAATTCGCGCTTAAGCCTGAGGAGTCCTAGAGTGGATGAAACACCGAATATTCAGTGTAGCTTAATTGCCATATATATTTTATAAATTATATATATATATGTATATATATATGCATAAAAGTTTATGAGTATGTACGTTCGTGTGTGTATATAAATAGGTCATGTATATATATATATATAATTATAATACATACATATATGTATATATATTTAAACATATTTATATATATACACACACATATATATATATTTATACATATTTATACATATTTATATATATATATATATATATTTATATATATATATATATATATATATCTTCTATATATATCTATAAAACAGAGATGTGTGTGCCACAGACGATTTCTGATTGGTTAATCCAATAATCCCATCTCCTAAAAAAGTATAGTTCTTACGCTCTTAACTTTACCATAAAATATTTTGGTCTTATTTATTGTCCATCTTGGAAGGGTTTAATTTTTTTCTAACTAGCGATTTACAACTTAAAAAATACGAAACTAACTTACAATCTAACAATCGAACCTCCGACATCACGGCCGCCATTATGAAACTAAACTAAAAAAAAAAAAATACGCGCGTTCACTCGTTTTGTTGTGCATTTTTTTTTTTGGGGGGGGGGGGCTAATTTGGCATAATAGTGTCCATTTAATAGTATTATCTTGAAAAAATAAAAAAATAAGGAAAATTACCAAAAAAAAACAAACAAGAACAACAAAAGTGTGCCGGATTTTTAAAAGTTTTATTGCGTTGTTTGTATTTGCTTTTTTTATTTCATCGGTGAAGAAAATGGCCAAACAGAAATTTTTAAGGCCAAACTGCTTTAAAAAAAGGCCAAATTAACGAAATTTGGCCTCGCTATAAAAAATAGGGAAATCCCCCTACTTGAACTTTCTGTTTAATTTCGCTTGTAGCGTTGATTTTTTTCTTTTTTCGCTATAAAAAAAATAATTACTTGATGAAATTACGTGATTTCTGTAGGGTTTGGGTACTTGTGCAGTTTTCCATTGACATTAAAAAATGGAAATATTTTTTAAAAAAATATATTGTACGTACTCGTCATGGGATAAAGTTTTCATACAGAAAAAATCACGTCCTGAACCCATCAAACTGACTATAAAATAATTAGATACTGGGTCAAATACGCATTAGTAACGACATTCAATTCAGTGGAAGCGAAAGAAAATGAACAGGTGATTTAATAACAGAGATAAAGTGATTGTATAATATTGCCGTTTGTAGACATAAGCGTGACCTCAATAATAATATTGTTATCAATGATAATTCCAATGATCTTTTTATTAATAATAAATAAATTAATTATAACAAAAAGATAATAATACGAATGAAACATGAGGTCAAAGACAATAATAATAATAATAATAATAATAATAATAATAATAATAATAATAATAATGAAAAAAATAATAGTAACACATTAGCTTAAATATTTTAATATTACAGTTAACAGTGTATATAG
>NC_136497.1:126015795-126165795 GCF_053919585.1 Euprymna scolopes | reverse complement strand
CTATCATTACAGCTGATATCCATTGTCTTCCGAGATTGAACAGAAGAATTGAGCAAAATCATCGTTAAAATAAAACAAAAAGGTTTCTCATTACAGTTTTCGTACCATAATTTTATTTTTTGTACAAGAAAAATATGAAAAGGTTCTTTTCATTTTTATTACGCAACAATACTTTAATGTTAACTCTTAAACATAGTCACTTCGTAGTATTTAAAAATAGCTGCAATATTCAATAAGTTTTCATACATATACAACCCATTATTTTGCATTTTATTGTTCTTATGTCAATGTATATGATTATCATAAAGTCATATTGGAATATTACAAATGGCGAATTTACTTAGGACATTTTTATTATTAGTCTGTTTTATGTGGAGCTTGATTTTTCGTACATTCAGATAAATCAAACACACACTCCTCTTCATTGAAATTAATGTTTCGACTAAGTTTCGACTGATACTCCCTTACGAGCGAGGCCTCCTGAAATTCCACAGCGGATCCTTCTATGTCTTCCATATATAATATTTTTACTGAAGAAATTTCCCTCTGGACCGAAGTATCGCAGATTTGCAATAACAGTTGCCGCATACTAATTCAATACGTCAAGCTATTAGCCACTATATCAAGTTTCCAACACAATTTTAGACACATTTAATCGTTATAATATAATACTACATTGCATCCTAGGATCAACACATCACAATTGCGACATTTATAGAAGAAGGCGTCCCTATTTTGCTCTATCAATATTTAGTCCTTCCACCACTACCAGTTTATACCGGGAGCTATTCTACATTTTCCATACAATACTTACATTGCCGCCATCGGAACTGGTTATCACCTACAAAATCTTTTTATTTCCCGATTTAAAAATAATAAATATTCCCTTCACAAAATCTGCCCCATCTGATTTATTAAGATCAGCAAATTCTGTTATTCCATAATCCACGGGCATAAAAAAACGAACGCACGGGTACACTTATTTGTACTTCATTTTTGAAGTGTCTTTGCAACCCTTACTCGATGCTATTTTCTTTTTTTTTGGGGGGGGTAGGTATTGTGTCTTTAATATTTTTTGATATTTACTATTACTGTGGACTTTTTAACTTTTATTTTCCTACACTTAGCTAGGCTTAAATTATATAACGTATCGTGTCAACCGCTTACAACCCGTACAAGATGCTACTTTTTTTGTTTTGTTTTCGTTTATTGACAGAAAAACAAACTATAAAAACCGTTATTTTTTATATAAACACACATTATAAGACACTAGGCTGTAATAAAACTAGAAAAAATCAGTGTTATTATTTTTACAGCGTTTATTTTGACTAAACTTACGGGAAATGAGACAGGCTTATTATTTTTACTTATTTGGTTTGATAGATTGCCCTTTTTATGATAAAATTTCTCCTTTTTTGTACGCATTTAATTTAAACACAGTTCCATGCAGTAACGTAAAAATGTCGGATTTTGGCCTTAAAAAAGCAAATCTGTCAAACGTGAAAATAGCCAAATTATAAAAGCAACATGACAGCCTCCAATGTCCTACATTTAGTTTCAGAAAAAATTATAAAATAATAGCAATGATTTATTTTATGGTTTTATTTCATGTCTTTGGTCTAATAGAGTGCAATATATAACAATAAATAGTTTTTTTATATATATAATTTTTGTGTCTGTCAAATAGTTTACGTTCATAAACTATAAATTCATCCTAAATAACATTGCCTATGGAAACCCATTAACTTTTTAATGTAAATTTTTGCCTTAGCTCCACCCCCACAACTTTGTTTTTTACTTCTAACTTTAGCGGAGACAAGTACTTTTCAAGGTATTAAGCCATGCATTATGCACTGCAATTCAGTGGCCCTCGATTTGTACATACTAATCAAAATCTCTCCACCCGACACTCCCATCCCACATTTCTTTTTTGGTTTATTGTCTTTGCGGATGGGTATGCTAACAACAAATATCAATGTTAAATTTGGCGCATGTACTTTAACAACCCCCTTCCCTTATATTATAGGCGTGTATATTCCGAAATCCGTTTTTATCATGGCGAGAGTCGGGATGTCTATTCCGAAAACAGATCTTATATGAGCAGGTTAGGGCTGTCTATCTTAAAAGCCGTCTTGTAACTTAGGATGTTAAATCGGCAGCTGCTGTGCGGGTAATGCATTAACAATGTTTTGACATCGTCCGAATACGTAAGCACAATTCTTTTACACAAAATCTTCGCTTAATATGTTAATGGTATATCGTGTAACTTCTAAGAGTATATATATGATGAAAATGATGGAAATAGTATTCCGACAAAATAGAGAAAATAAAAAGGAAAAAACCGTATTATGCGTTCATCAACGTTTCGTCTTTTTTTCGAGACTTCCTTTGAATATATATATATATATATATATATATATATATATATATATATATATATATATATATATAAAGCTGAATGTCTATCTGTGTGTGTGTGTCTGGTCACGAATAGGCTCCTATATGGTTGACTATTTTAAAAAACTGATTACATATAATGATAGAACATGTATCGAGACACAGAAATGGGTATGTTTGATCTGGCAGAACGGTGGTTCATAAAAATTGTGGGATCTGCGTTCGCGCCTGGTCCACAAAGTATGGAAATAAAATAGTGTTTTTTATATAGATGTACATAAGAATACTTTGATAATATGTTTTAACTTAAATAGGGATGGTATAATAAAATTGTAGGGTATGCGTTCGCGCCTGGCCTCCATAGAAGGGAAATAGACACAAACTTTAATAAAGACGTTTCATATCTATCTGCGTAAGTATACTTTGATAATTGTTTCAGTTTGAAGAAATATGGTATAATAAAATTATGGGGAGTTCGTTCGCGCCCGACTTCCATAGAATGGAAATATGTCACAAAGTTTAACAAGGTGTTTTAATATAGATCCACAGAATATTTTTATAAGTGTTTCAGTGTGAACAGTATGGTATAATAAATTATGGGGTTTATCTCTTTTATTTTTACTTTCATCATATTTTGCTTTGGTTTTGATACCCCCAAATTCAACCCAAACCCTTTTCATAACCTATCATAATTTCATAAATCAGAGTCCATTTCCTATAGGTTATTTTTGAACCCAGTCAACGACGGGTACTTCTCCTAGTATATATATATATATATATATATATATATATATATATATATATATATAGGCCCTGGACCATTGGTACTAATAATGCCCACACCAAAATTGAACCTTCAGCACCTGGCAGCGTTGAAACAGAGCACCTCCGACGGACGTACTGTCTAACATCACTACCTAGCCTATTGAACTTGCTTTCGTCGCTAAAAACACTTTTGACCAATATGAAAATTCATGATCTTCATTGCATCTGATGAGGTCCAGGCGGCGCTTTCTGTTCTTTACAGAAATCATTGGCTTGTGTCTTGCAAACTATCGTTGCAAATTAAATTTCTTTAATTTGTTCTCGGCAGTAGAAAAAAAACATTTTTAACAAGATTGCATTGTTGTTGAATTTGAGACGCCGTTTCAAATCTGTTTCTTAGGTTGCAGATCTTGATAGCATTGTCTTCCCTGTTAGAATTAACTCTAATAGGACCAGATTTAGGGGCATCACGAACACTGAAGGTGTTTTGGTATTTTGTACAATCTTTAGTACAGTTTTCTAATCACATTTCAATCTGCGACTGATTTCACGATTGGATAAACCAGAAAGGTGGAAATTAATGAGCTCCTGACGATCCCTAAGAGAAAGTCGTAGCATATGGACTAAATGTTTCGCTGTATAACCTGGAACAACAACAATTACGACTAGAGATGCGTTTTTGCCTGTTGGTGGATATTTTAAACAAATTTTCGGTCGATAATTTAAGCTGGTGTTAAGGGAATTAGTTGCTGCGGACATTCTTTTTGCCTCCTCAATTTTACGTTATTTATTTAATTGGCGTAAACACTAGTATATTTCAATCAAAAGTCAAATATTAACAGGTAAAATTACAAAGAAATAAAAGGCGAATCAAATGAGGTATAAGTTGTTTAAACAGTTACATTAAATTTATCTTAAATTGGCATTTTTTTTTTAAATTACATGTGCGACTTTTTATGTCGGCAATGTATATGATTATTTTAATTTAATATGATTTCGCTCCTTCAAAAAATTACTGTCTTTAAGTTGAGCACTGTCTGGAAATTAAGAAAAAAGCAGTTGGCTTGGTATTGTGCAAGATTGAGACTTCTGTCAAACTCGTCATGTCAGACAATTGCTATTCATTTGGACACTCCCCTTTTTATGGGGAACTGGGTTTTCTACCCAACGAAACCAAAAAACTCTTCGAGTCTGCCTACCTGCGTACTACAACTTTTTTTTGTTCAACAAACACCTACAAACACTTGAGCAACGCCGGGCGTTAAGGCTAGCCTATGTATATATAACATTGTATGAAGTTTTCTAATTTTATGTATTATTTAAAGATTTTTTGTGCTTGCTTGCAATCGTATATTATAATAAAATTAGGATACGGTGTTTATTATTATTATTATTGTTATTACTATTATTACTATTATTATTATTATTTTCATTATTATTATTATTATTAAAGCATTGCGTTTATTTGTTCACAAAAATACAACTACAATATTCGTTAATGATGTTTTTTTTTTGTTTTGTATTTTTAATTCGACATGTAATTATGTTAGGGGAGGGAATTAGTTTTGCATGTGTAACTGTATTTTTTTTACAATGGCTATTTTGTAAGCTTCTGGTAATCAAGACTTTAATCCGCGGATGCAAACATGAAATAATGGAATGTTATTCTTTACGTTTAATTCTACGAGTAATTTAAGAACAGAATTGTTTTCGGAAATGTCCTGAAGTTTCCAAAATACTCTGTTCTTTAATTCTTAAATAACGGTAATTACATTGTGATAATTGAGTACAAAAAATAGCAGATATTTTTTTTATTAAAAAAAGACAAAAAATATATTTCCGTTTTAAATATATAAAATCGATCCAAGTAAATTTCTATTCCAATATTGATAAAAGTATGAAAGCCAAAATAAAAAATAACTGTTCGACGTCATTCAGGACAATGGAAACGCGTCTCGCACCCTCCTCACACACGATAAAAACACCTGACTGGCTAAAACTAATTCTGTCCGAGTTTAACCGCAAACAGGCGAATTATCACTTAGCCAGGCAATTAGTCAAGCAAACTAATTATCGGGAACATTGTAAAATTAGGAACGCAACTGGAAATAACCTGAAATACGTTGCCTGTAGTATTTTATTTGTTTCTGCAACCATTTTACATGCGTTGCGATAGATCATATTTTATTTGTTTGTATACTTTTTTATGATAGCAAAAATATTTTTTCCCTAATAAGCATCGCCGGCTCGCTTTCGTTTCGCAATATCATTACGACTTCTTACTTGAAATCATTGAAATGACACTAATTGAAAAAAAAGGCAAAACGCTTTCCTTCCCTTTCCCAAAAACACATTATAGAATTATGCCATTAAGGCATTTAACGCTACCACTTTACTTTTTATAATAGACTAGCGAGGGTTATCCGGCGTTGACCGGGTGTTTAGTGTGTGTGGTTTTTGGTAAATCAAAACTCCGGGGGTGGGGGTAAAATAAAAAAAAATGTTTTGGTAGGTGAGTATGAGGATCGACCCCGAACCATTAAGGCGAAGTTGGACATTAAAGTGTGAAACAAAGAGTGCGACGTTAACCATTGGTCCACCGCGAGATACTAACGGAAGCACGTTTGAATTTATTTAATTACTTAGATTTGGCAGGTGCACGTTTTAATGATTAATGAGGTCAACTTTGACTGCGGGATAGTATTTTATTTACTGCGGGAACGCCTTTTTTATTTTTTTCCCAAGACGTTTGTGGGGGGACCAGCTCCCCTTGTCCAAATTGAATAGCAGTTTTGTGATATAGGGAAAATATTTCCACATCGATCAAAGCTGACCGCCAGAATAAGTGTCGCTTTTATTATAGGAAAAAAAAGCATAATCCACATGCAGCGAGCGACGAATATTGAATATTTATCTTCCCGAAGTCGAACAAATTAAATAGACAGGCGAGCTCCGTTGTTAACTCGGAGATATTACGATTTACATGTGATATAAAAAGTTTTAAGAAGTTGTGGGCCGACCGACCGCTTTTCTTAAAAAAAAGCCTTTCTTGGACATACACAAAAAGCGAACATACAAACTCGAAGCCCTGAGGCGAAGTTTGAGAATAAAATCGGCCAGCCAGAATGAGTTACTGAAAGATGTTTGAATTTAAGTAAGAACCAAATTGACAAGTGCGCGCACGGAAGTCGTCGAGCGTTACGACGACGACGACAGCAATAGCTATTCAGCAAATGAGGTCAATGACCACGTTTGTTTGTTATAAGCGAAGTAAAAAAAGAAAACAACGTTAAAACCTAAGCGGGGGGGTAATCAAAACATCGAAAAAAAAAACAAAAAACAACTAACATAAGGCAAACGAACGATGTTAAATGTAAAAATCGAAAAAACAAAAAAGAAAACTGGCTTAAATAAGCCTGTTCCGATATTACAATTTAAAAATCGGTGGGTACCCGGGTGGTTTTGGGTGTGTGGTCGGGGGTGGATAATCGAAGTTAAAACAAAAAACGAACGTTACGTGAAAAATGGCTTAAATAACAGTGGTTCAATACTTAAATTTAAAAAATCGAAAAAAAATCTCACACAACGATTTGAATCTAAAATATTGAAATAATAAACCAACGCGCTAACCAACTGAGCTAACGCGACGTACATGGAATTTAGTCAGTTTTTCAACTATTTAAAGTAAATAAGGTCATGACGTCATCTGATGCATGCATAGAACCGGTCGTCGTCACGAGAGGACCGTTTTTGTCGACCCCGCCCCGTCGAAAATTGTCGATTTCGGGGTGAAAAAAATGAACGTTTTTGGCCAATTTTTCGATATTTTTCGAGCGAAAGATGGTGCTTCAATCGGATACCAAGTTTGTGAATTTCAGTTCTGTCTGTCGAAAGTTTTTAGCGGACACACAAACACACATACATACATACAAACATACATACACACATTTTCGCTTTTATATATATAGAGTATACAGAGTATTCAAAAACTGACTGAAGGGTTAAAAATCTTTGTCAGTTTACTATAAATGATTATATTTGTCTCTATGTCAGATAGTTTACAAATCTTTGGGAATAAATTATGAATAAGTATTATTTAACAACGTAGACAAGTCGTGACTTTTTTTTTAACTGCAGCATAATATTTCGCTATGGCAATGTACAATGGCCACTACATTCCCAGGATTTGACTAGCTCCGACATTTTTGTAGGGATATCTTAAAGACAGAGTCTATGTTAACAAACTGCAAGAATTGAAGAACAAACATCAAGAACGACATAAGGGAGTTAAATCGCAATCCAGAAATACTGTAATCTATCATGAATAATGCTTTCAAAACAATACAAATATGCGAAGCTGAAAAAGACTAACATTTAAAAGACATCATTTTACATAAATAATGATTGTTTACATTTTTCATAGTTTTTAAAATGTCCCAATGTCTTAGGCAGATTGTATTAAAATTACAGAACATCTCATCAAAAATAAAAGAAATCCATTTAAATTAAACCCCCATGTACTGACTTTTTAGACACCACGCAAAAACAAAGATTTGGTGTACTTTTCCCTGTCTGTTCTTGGAATTTTAGAAAATTAACCCTTTTCAAATTCATATTGCCACAAAAATGACTACTTTAAATATATTCCAGGCGCATTCTTGAAACTCTATTCATTACAGCAACACCATTTCCTTCAGTTCCAAACTAGAAACTTACAACGGCCTCAACTTCCTTGATATTCTTCCGCACAACTCTCCGAACAGATTAAATTTAACAGTTTATAGAAATTCAAGGAACAAGCATAATCTCCTATATATTTTTTTTATTTCTGATGAAAAAAAGAGAAAACGAATCGAGAAAAGAACAAAACTAATTTACAAATAACCAAAACGCCCCGACCGCTTCGCCATTTTTCTAATAAGAATAATTGAACATATCTGTGCTTATATAACAATGAATAGAAATTACATTTTAATTAATATCAGAGAATATTATGATTAAGCTTTTTTTTTGTTTTCTGAAAAATATATGAATTTGCATATGCATTTTTTAAAATCTCTACTTAAATATAAAGGCACTTTGTCACTCTGTGTATGTAAGAGACGCAGAGTGGCCTTCCTATTAACTCCTTAATTGGGAGGGCCGATTAAAAAAATCATATCAAAGTACTTTATGTCGGAACACCTCAGATATAAATCGAAATTCGATAACAGAAAAGTTTCATTAAAAGAAAAATTCCATTTACAACAATGTTAACCCCCTTATAAAGCCTAACATCACTAGAGCGTTAGAAAAGTTTATAACCGCACAAGCAGAAATATCCAGCGTATAAGATCAATAATAGGTATTTGATAAGACAGCGTTTTCAAGCTAATGTTTCTTTTTAGAACATAATTGAATTAAGATACTTGACTTTAATTCCAACCAATATATGAAAATACTTTATGAAAATAAATAGACATTCTTTTGGTTAATCAGGAGCACGGAGAAGTAAATGTTTCTGTTTCGAGCACATTTACACCATGATTCTTAATTCTTGTATGTTACATTTAATTCAGGCCATTATATACAATATTTTCAGAAATCAACAGTAAGTCCCTTGATAAAACAGGGGCGCGTTAGAAATGAATATGTATCTTTAGCTCATGAACATGATTGTTTATTTATTTTTATTTTTATTTAAATCCAAGCTATTATATTAAAATACTTTCATAAACTCTACAGTGCAAGGTGAAGTACAATAAATTGTGAAATAGGTTACTGCGAGGAAACATGTAAAGCTATATGTTGGCTTACTAAAATAGGTCCTAACTAGAGCAAGCAATAAATCATTTAATTAAAAATGGGCAATTTAACCGATGCCGATTACAAAAAAGTAACATTCGTTAATCCTGTGCTAATATAGTTCGATATAGAGTTTTCCCTGACTAGTTCCTCTATAAAACTGTTACCATAATGACTCTTCAAAAGTTTAGTTTAATATAATAGAAGCTGTTTCTAAAGTTGCTGAAATAACTACGAACGGAGCATTTCCATTTGTAACGGAACCCTCATGATCTCTGAAGCAAATATGTAATCCTAAAACAATTCAGATAAAATACATAAAAATTAACTTACATTTTTTATAACAGAAAAATTCGCATCTCGTACGATGCTTAAAAAAGCATTCATATTAGTAAGTTCAAATATATGGAATTAAAACAGTATTCTTTTAAAAAAATATATACTCAATACGTATGCATAGCTATTAGACTGACAAGAAAGTTTTGCCTTTTTTAACTTTTAAATTCAGATTAATAGGTTTCGCCTTAATTAATCAAAATAAGACCCATCAGAAGCAACATAACTTTGCCAACGCTAAACAAGTGTATTTATGCGAGTAAGGTAAAAATCTTACGTTCTGGTGGCGATACTGTCACTGAAGTCGCACAGGTTTAGGAAGCATTTCTCACGCACAAAGTTGTAAAGGTGCATTTAAAAGTAGTAGTCTGTACGTGTGGTGTCTGGATATATGACGTATGTTGAAGAGTTTGCAGGGTCAGTTTAGTGTGACTCTCTTGTGGTGCCACTTTTGTTCGTCAGTGTCTAACAACTAAGCTGAGTGTAATCGTTTGTCGTCAAAAAACGAATTTTCATCGCGTTACCACTTGTTCGAGTCGTTATTGTTTCGTAAGGGGAAAGACGATGACACTTAATAACGGTGTTTCTTTTCGCTGTCATTCAAATCGTGAGGGACCATTCATCAAGATTTTTTTTACAGTGTTTCCCAAGTGGTTGCAAATCGTCGTATACGTTACGTGTTATTCGGGAAAAAGTATAAAAACACGTTGTATAACTCTTAATTAATCGTTGTGCTTTAAAGACACTCATCCTCGTCACTAAATTTCTTATATCGAAACTGTACTGTGCGTTCAATAACGATAAGTGGACAAACTGCTTCGTTCATATCGCGACCTGTCTCAGCATTTTCGAGCTAACTTGAATTGAAATAAGATAACTGTGCGAATTTGCTTTTATTCATCTTTATTCAAACCTCTGTTAAGAGGAAATAAATATTTATAAACGATTGTAATTTACACGATTAGATATGGCGTGAAATACTATTTTATATTATGTATATGCTAAAGGAATTTTAAGGAAAACTTATTCGAAAATACATCATTTAAAATCATGATAAAAATATCCGCAAGAACTTTCTCCTTACGATCATATAATAATTGAAATTATTTAAAAATGAGAAAGAAAATACAGTCCGGGTTTTTACAGTGTTACTCGTTATGTCATGGGTCAATCATCGATGTGTAGACTAATCATGAAAAGGTTTGTGTTTTTTAGTATAATTTTATTTGAATATATATATATATATATATATTTATATATATATATATATATATATATATATATATATATATATATATATATACAGGGTGTCCACAAAGTCTGATATATATATATATATATATATATATATATATATATATATATATATATATATATATATCAGACTTTGTGGAAACCCTGTATATATATATATATATATATATGTATATATATATATATATATATATATATAAATATATATATATATATATATATATATTCAAATAAAATTATACTAAAAAACACAAACCTTTTCATGATTAGTCTACACATCGATGATTGACCCATGACATAACGAGTAACACTGTAAACACCCGGACTGTATTTTCTTTAGACGCCCCATGGGGAAATATTTTTTCTCTTCCTGCTGAACAGTGTGCAACCGAGACCACTGAATGGTTCAAAACTGCAATCGAAGCGCATGTTCTCATGCGGAAATTCTATAGCAAGCCCCACTCTCCCCAATGGTTTACTTCGACTTGCGCAACAGCCATTGCTCAAAGGCAGCATGCATTCCGCAGGTTTAACCGACATAAGTCCAGTTCAAACAGACAAAAGTACATAGAAGCTAGAAGTAACGTTAAGAAAGAAATAGCGACAGCTAAGAGGGAATTTACGGAAACCACTAAAAAACTCATCGAAGCACAAAAACTATGAACACGTGACTTCTGGAAAATCTACAACAGTGTAGTAAATAATGGGCAATCAACAATTCCCCCACTAACCAACAATCACGAGGTTCTTTGCTCAGCAACCGAGAAGGCTAACATGCTTGCCAGTCGGTTTGCCTTAAACTCCACACTAGACCCTCTAAACCACCCCCTACCTCAATTTCTTATGCGGACAGACGCCACGCTAGACGATCTGGAAATCACCCCTGCTCAGGTGCATGCTATCATAAAAAACCTTGACACTTCCAAAGCATGTGGACCCGACCTCATTCCAGCTGTGCTATTAAAAAAGTGCTCAGCCGAAGTAGCTCCAGTTCTCTCCGAACTCTACAACAAATGCCTTAATGAATCTTGCTTTCCGAGCTGTTGGAAAACTGCTTCTGTGGTACCAGTATGCAAGAATTCTGGCGAAAGAACTGACCCAGTAAATTATCGCCCTATAAGCCTCCTCCCACTTTTTGCCAAAATATTTGAGACCTTAATTAACCATGCTCTAGTCCAGCACCTTACAGATGCTAAACTTCTGACCGACCATCAATATGGATTTAGACAAGCCCGTTCCACGGCAGACATCCTCACTATAATCTCTGAACGCATATACCATTCACTGGACAAAGCGGGAGAGGGCAGAGCGGTAGCTCTAGATATATCTAAGGCTTTTGACAGGGTATGGCATGAGGGTCTCCTCAGGAAGATTAGATCTTACAATATCACTGGTAGAATACTTAACATAATTAAATCCTTCTTAGATAAGAGAAAAATCCAGGTTGTCCTCGACGGTCGTACATCTAAACAATATGATATAAATGCGGGAGTGCCCCAGGGATCTATCCTTGGTCCACTGCTGTTCCTGATATTCATAAATGACCTCCCCGACAAAATTGCCTCTGAGATGGGTATATATGCTGATGACACCACACTATATAGCAGGCACGACAGGAAAACAAATGAACATATATCTAAAGTAATGGCAGAAACAGTAGAGGATGACCTCCAATCAGTAGTGGAATGGGGACAAAAATGGATGGTAACGTTCAATGCCACCAAGACAAAACTGGTTTCCTTCAATAATTACAAGAAACCTTCTCTACCACCTATAGCAATGGCCAACGACTCTTTATCTGAGAGAATGTCTTTCAAGCTCCTTGGCCTAACGTTCACAGGAAACATGAGTTGGAACAATTACATCGAGGGCATTGCCAGGGCCGCTGCGAGGAAGGTGGGCTCTCTCTAACGTGCTAAAAAACTCCTAACACCCGAAAGTATCCTGTACCTCTATAAGGCCACTATTCGCCCATGTATTTTTTTTTTTTTTTTTTTTTTTTTTTTTTTACAAAGGCATCACCACATTATCAAGGCCCAGAGGCCACTCAAGGATAAGGGTTAAAGAGTGTACAGTAGAAGTTGGTCAATATAGTAATCATTAGTAATGAAAATTTGGTAAATTTAATAACTTATATGGAACGGCTCATCAAGAACTTATTTACTTTAGACTTGAACAAAACCATATTGTAGTCAGCCGGAAAGCAGGAAAACGGAAGACAATTCCACAGGCGTGCAGTTCTAAGAAAGAAGCTTTGTTCATGGAATCTACGTTTAGGTTTAGGCACAGATAAAGAGTGGGGGAAATTATTGATAGTGTTTACAGCTAGACGAGTGTTTCTTGTGAAAGTTTGGCGAGGGGGGACCATAGATTGAAGCTCAGTTGAACACTTTCCATGAAAATAACGATACATCAGAGACAAACTCGCAACATCTCTTCTGTGAGATAGAGGTTGCAAGGAGGAGAAAAGGACATCTCCTACGAGGCTACGAAGTCTATTTTGAACTCTATCAAGGCAGGACAAGTTCTTTCTAGCAGCTCCTGCCCAGATGTGGCAACAGTATTCCATCCTTGGACGTACCTGGCTCTTATATAGATAGAGAATAGCATCAGCAGTGAGATATCTACTGGATCGATAGAAAGATCCCACCATTTTTCCAGCGGCCTTGGCAACAGATTTGATATACGTGTTCCATTTAAGATCAGGAGTAATGGTCAAGCCCAGAAGCTTGTCAAAACTTGAGGCCTCCTGAAGACGAGAGCCATTCATTTCAATTGATGACAAATGTGGATTAGAATGTTGATGATGTAAAGAGACAAGCTTGGTTTTAGATGCATTAAAAGTAACCAGCCACTCCTTTCCCCATTGTACTACGTGCTCAAGATCAGAGGAGAGAGAATTGGAGAGAACTTGCTCGTTTACTGTCTTAGATGTGGTACCATAAATGGTAGTGTCGTCAGCATAAATGTCTACAAATGATGTAAGGATATGATTTGGAAGATCATTAATGTAGATCAGGAAAAGAGTTGGGCCCAGGATGGATCCCTGAGGGACACCGGCATTAATATTGTGAGCTTCTGATTTTTGCCCCTCAACTACTACTCTTATGAATCTATCAGAAAGAAATGATTTAATAATTGAGAAGACTTTTCCAGCTATACCATAGCTAGCGATCTTATGAAGTAAACCTTTATGCCATACCCTATCAAAGGCTTTAGATATGTCAAGAGCAATTGCCCTAGAAAGATTGCCACCGTCGAGAGATTTGCTAATCCTATGCGATATAACTGTAAGGACATCTGCTGTAGATCTAGCAGAACGGAAACCATATTGAGTGTCACTAAGAAGGTTATTTTTGTTGAGATGTTTGATTACTTCTGTATTTAATACAGATTCTAGCAACTTACTCATGACGCATAGGAGACTTATTGGCCTGTACTGAGAGGGGGATGAGCGATCACCTGAATTCTTAAATACAGGGCATACTGATGAGATTTTCCAGGGAGATGGGAAACTATTCTCCTTAAGACAACGTTTAAACAGTTTTGTAAGTATGGGCGCTAGTTCAGGTTGAAGTTTTTTGAGTACTATAATTGGAATACCATCAGGGCCAGTTGCTTTACTGGAATCAAGGTTTTTGATTAGCTTGGCAACATCACGTACAGATATACGTATATCACATAGCGTGTTTTCTGATACAAGAGGAAATATTGGGGGTTGGCGGTCTTGGTCGCAAAGGGTAGAATTAGCTGCAAAGTTAATTCTACCCTTTGCGACCAAATGGAGTATTGCTGTCATATCTGGGCCGGTGCATCGGCTACTAGTCTCTCACTCCTTGACAGGGTTCAAAAGAGAGTCGCGAATCTGATAGGCCCTAAACTGGCATCTAAACTTCAGCCTCTGTCCCATCGTCGAAACGTTGCATCCCTCTGCCTGTTCTACAAGTATTATAATGGTGAGTGCTCTGAAGAACTGCAAGCACTTGTGCCCCCACGACGTGAACACTCTCGACAGACCCGACAAGCTGCAAAATCCCACCCCCACACTGTAGAGATCCCTAGATGTAAAAGATCTTTCTACTCCAGTAGTTTCTTCCCCAGAACTGCTAGACTTTGGAATTCCATTCCAGGTCACTGCTTCCCCAACTGTACTGACATGCATAAGTTCAAGTGCAACGTGAACCAACATCTCGCTGCCCTAATCCCTACATATTACCCCAGTAGATGTTTCCCCTGATAGTAGCCCCCTACACCACGGTGGCAATGTGCCTTGTTTGGGGTGAAAATGTAACAACAAAATATATATATATATATATATATATATATATATATATATATATATATATATATATATATACAGGGTCTACACAAAGTCTGGCTACGTTATGTAGTCAGACTATGTGTGCACCGTGTAGATTATGAAGCCAGATTTTGTGGGCACCATGTAGATTATGCAGCCAGACGTTGTGGACACCATGTTGATTATGTAGCCAGACTTTGAGGGCCCCGTGTAGATTATGTAGCCAGACTTTGTGGGCACCGTGTAGATTATACAGCCAGACTTTGTGGACACCCTGATGCTACACTTTGATCCCGACCAGAAGCCCAAGAAAAGAGGATTTATTTGCTCTCCCACCGAGCAAATTATGCACAAGGCCGATTTTTAATGTGGAAGAGTGAAGAGGAAATGGAGACCAACTTCCCGGGGAGTAGGGGAGCTGGATGGTTACCATTGGTATGAAGGGTTGCCCCTACATTGACCATGATTTTATATGTGGGATTGCCCCCAAATATGGTCTTTGCTTGCAGTATCTTCCGGAACAGATATTACACTTTGAGATATTAAATCCTTTATTCATGTTAAGAATACAGTGAAAAATCAACAATGGACAAAACACTTAGGCACATGGCCAACTGAAAAGGCTGGATTGTGGGGGTCGTTGGTCATGCTTGTCACTGCAGAACTAGACAAAAGTTTCTCCCAGCTATTATCTTCTTATCATAATACCGCATTCACCCTTTCATACTAGGGGACGTCCTACTTAACTACCAATTTTTAAACCATTTTTTATTGACGTGTAGAAACAAAAAAGCTAACAATAAAATGGTACAATAATTCATTTGTGTCGAGGGTGGATGAAGAAAAAACAAAAGTAGATTAGTAGGACACTCCCAACCCCGTCTAGTTGATAGACTGCCCGTTCCACTAGGTTTTTAAAAGGAACCTCGCTTCTGCGGGTCAGTCTCTAAGTGGGGATACTCTCTATGTGGCGGTGAATGGAGAAAATAAAATTTTGTCGTTAAGGAATGGCGGTTTGTTTGTATTTCTTTCTCCTCAAGATGGGTGAAATTTTGAGGGGTGAAAACAAAAATTGCAAGAAGGAGGGGGTGGATATCTTTGAGGCTTCCTAATCGGGGAGGGGTGGAATACACACTCAGCTAGCTGAGCGGCTTCCTGTTTAATTTTACTTTACGGAACTGCGCGTTCCACACCTAGGCGGGAACACGTATTCAAATGTAGCTCCTCTTCGTACACACATACTTACTACATGTATCCATCTTCTGTTAAATGCCGCGCTATTCAGCCTTCTTCTATCACATCTTATCTTCACCCGTAGTTGGTGTTTAAAGAAAGCTAATCAGAAAAAGACAACCCCCCCGGCAACCTTTCAGACGCGACGTCCAACTCACCATTCTCGCCATAGCCAGGATCGCTACGTAGACCATTTGTCTTTTCCGGTCCCACGGCGGCCTCACGTTGTCCACGACATTGGATACGGTAATTGGGCGAGGATGCTTAGGATCGATGCGAGCCATCATCTAGCCGACATACGACCAGTACAGGCAGAGTTCGCGGCAATCGAAGAAAGCATGATCAGTCGTTTGTACGGATGTTGTCTTACAACGGGGACAATCAGGCAACTCCAAAAACCCAGAACTGCATTGTATGTTGTTGAGTGGAAGTGCATTTCGGGCCAATCGCCAGGTGACAGAGAACTCGGAATTGTTCAGAGGACTCGTACCTGACACTCAGCTCCACGCGGAGCGGATCTCACTCTGCTGTCCACCCAATCGCGCACATAGCGGGTCGTCGGCGGCCCCCTTCACTAGACCCCTGTGTACGGGTAGCAGTCACAAGGTTGCTGGACCTTGGTAGTCGTTTTAGCGCGGCTCGGCACTCTTTCATGTAGGCAGTTTTACCCCGCGGCCTGCGACGGCTCTCGATAGAAGGGTCGAGCAAGTATTTGGGTTGGCACATTAAATAACTACACCCGAGTCCTTCTCTTGCCCTGGTATTCAGATATTAGTTTGACTCTCCCATGCTTTATTTCTTGGAGGGAGAGTCTCTCCGCATCGTTCTTGGTGGGTAGGAGGACTTCCAACATGGCGAAGCTCCTCTGGTACAGGTATAGTACCGGGATGTTAAGTTTGTGGAGGAGCCCCGCCATGTCTTCCTTCTTCATCCCAAGGAGGCGGTTTTTCGGTATATCGGAAAATGCGAAGGACATGACTCAGCCCTCAATCGCCTACCAGGTACCCGGTATAGGTTTTATATCTGCCCCCTCTATGTATTGTCTGCACTTTGTCAGGTACAGGTCTCTATACTCCTGAGGGGACAGTTGTTTTTCTACAGTCTTCCCCCATACAGACCCTCTTGGTGATGTAATGTTGGTATGGGGCCTTTGATGGGGTTAGCCCTTTTTAGTCTTTTATGGTGGTCGCCCCTCGCTGTTTATTGGCGACGCTTCCTGCCTCCCCAGATTTTTTAGTCTGTCCTTTTGTGGGAGTGTCGCATTTTGGGAGGTCGACTCCCTTTTAAGTGTCTTTTGGGCCTGACACTCCTTGGTTAGAGTTTTTTCGGGACCAGCTTCCCATTTTGGGGAGTCAGCCTCTTTGTTTATTTTGAGGCCACTTGCCCCTTCCGCGTTTGTGAGGTCCAGGCGGTATGCCCTCTCATTTTCTTGATCTGCTCCCCTTTTGGGGGAACATCCCTCCTGGCGAGCGCTGTCCCCTTTATTGTCCTTTTGGCCTGTCACCTCCTTTTTGTGGTCGGAGTGAGATTCTACGACCGATTTTTGTTTTGCTCCCATTTGGGGGAGTCGCCCTCGGGGGGAGCTGTTGGTAAATTTTCCCCCTCCTGGGAGCGTCCAATGCTGTCATATCCGGGCGGTACGTTGATTTTGGTCCTCCTGTTGAGGAGTCGTCCTCTTGGGGAGCAGTAGCCTCCTGGCCGGGGTATCCATATTGGTGGCCTCCTGGCTGGGGTATCCATATTTGTGGCCTCCGGGCTGGGGCTGTCTGTTTTGGTTCCCTCTTCTTTTAAAAGTCAATGAAAAGAGTGACGTGGAGTCGGCATCCAAAGTGGGGAGCCGACTTTGGCGCCAAAAAGGAGCGGCGCCAAAAGGATGCAAGAGGGGAGATAGAACTGAGAGAGGGTTTGGGAAGTTAGTGGAGGGAAGAGAGAAAGTGTTTCCGATCCTCTCTCGCGGGAAGGTTGTAAATTATCAGCTCGGATCCCCCATGAGAGGGGGAGAACAGTGAAAGACAAAGTGGGCTTGCAGAGCTACCCAACCAGCTCTTCAGGTTTCCGGACATGAGAACGTGTCGGCAGAACAGCACTGCCTCGCGCGGTGTACGTACGAGAGAACAGATACTACACTTTGATCTTGGCCAAATGGCCAAGAAAAGCGGTATTTATTTGCTCCCCCACCGAGCAAATTACGCACAAGGCCGATTTTTAATGTGAGGAGTGAAGGGGTAATGGGGACCTACTCCCTGGGGAGTAGGGGAGCTGGATAGTGACAATTGGTATGAAGGGTTGTCCCTTCGTTGACCAAGGTCTTATATGTGGAGCTGCCCCTACATATGGTATTTGCTTGAAGTATCTTCCGGAATAGATACTACACTTTGATCTTCATACATAATTTATTTCGTGAAAATGAAAATTACAATCAAGATAATTCAATGTCAAATCAAAATAAATTTAAAGTTAAATTCCAATTTACAAAACAATTTATAAGATCTGGGAGGAGGAGTGTTGTAAGGTCTTTGTTACTAAAGTGAAAATGGAGTTTTTGGCGATTTTACTCTTGATTGGCAACATTTATTACAATACATCATTCACTCTGTAAACTCTAAATTAACTAATGACACTCCCAGCGTTTTTGCAAGCACTTTTATCGTGGCCAAAAGGCCAAGAAAAACTTAAAAAGCTAAAAACAGCGTCTATTAACAAAGGACCATTGATCTTAACCAAACAGGCCAAGCACAAAAGTGTTACGGACAGACCGACCGACCTACCGACCAACCGACGGACTTATAGAGTCAATTGCATGTGACTAAGAACCGTTAAGGTAGTGGGAGAAAAAAAACTATAGCGTTTCTTTAAATGCCAATAACAAATTCTTAACAGATATATATATATATATATATATATATATATATATATATATATATATATATAACATTAGTAGGGAGATCCAATTTTGTTTGATATTAAATAATGACCAACGATGTTCCCCCAATTCGGATATTGTTTTTTTAATCATAGTTGTTTCAATCGGTCGTATTTCAATACAAAACGTTTGGTTGCCGACTCTAGCCAGGGACTCGCCGAAATACACTGGAAGAAAGTTTATATGCCTCCTTGCAGCAATAGAAACATGAATATATTATAGTCTAGATTGCATTGTTGAGAACCTAATGATTATTTTATAATATTATTTTTATATATAAAAATAATATCATAAAATAAATTAATTAATGTCGAAGATGCAAATGTCAAGTATCAGGTTTCAAATGTGCTCCTGGGACATTGATATTGGGCAACCCCTATTCTTGATTTAATACGCTGGTGATAAAACATTTTAAGGCGTTGACATGGTAAACTATACAAGGATATTTTGGTGGAAAGCGGATTATTTCCTTTTTAATTAGATTGATTTTCGATTATCAACTTTTAGAACTTACCTGGGGAAGTCAGATACAAAGACTTTCTCCATAAACTCCCAGACACAAACTACGTTTGTGTTAAATTTTTATAAAATATCGATTCAGCTGCTTCAGAATCCAGATGGACGAATTTTACACAAGGCCACACGCACAGAAACAGTTCGCTTTAATGTTGACTTACCTGTTTCGTCAGATCAACGAAGTAAAGCACTGTTGACCCTATTCAGTACTCGGAGACAATTTTTGAATTCGATGTGCTGCGTGTGATTTTCGCTTATCTCCTCGTTGTTTGAAATCAGTCTTGTGCCTGTCATTTTCACTAGACACAAGCAGTGTCGATTCAGGGGAGGTGTAAGGGTTTGTTATTGCGTAACCTTTATCTGAGTTACCGTATCCAGAGTTTCCCTTGTCTCTTGAGACGGAACGCAATAAGACCGTAAAAAAATCTTTCTAAACTGAGGTGCAGCGAAAACAAACTGTCAATAATTCAGTTAAAAATTACCAAAGTAGAATTTGTGCTAACCGAATGTCTGTAGAATTAAAATTATGAGTTAGTACTTATGACGTGACTAAAAGAAAAAAAATCGTTACGATGTCAAAAAAATGTGAAGTAAAATTAAAAAAAAAACGTAAATGAAAGTTTTTTTTGTTTTTGTCTTAAATAAAGAATCGTAGTTGAATTGAATTGTTTGTTTATTTGAACTGAATTGTTTGTTTATTTTAAAATAATTAGCTGAATGAATTGTTTGTTTATTTTAAAATAAAATATCTACTGGACCACAACGTTAATTGCGAAATCACGGAAATTATTTTATTTAAACTAATTTAAAACAGAATGCTTGGAAGTTTTAGTTTTAATATCCGTCGAAAAAGAAAACAAAAACAAAACAAACAAAAAACAACGTGCGTGCCCAAGGGAAATAACTCAAACCGATTCATAAAAAATAGATGTCGGGAAAAATAAATTTAATAAAATATGTTATCAATATAAATCAAGTTTAAATAATAAACTTAAATGGAACAATTATGATAATTCTCTCACTATAAACAATAAATAGTACACCGCTATTTATTCAGTTGATTTCCTTAATGTAATACGCAAATGACGTAACCTATTCATCTTATATTTTGCAATAATTATAGTATATATAGGAATGAATAATATGAAGTGATGGATTTTAGTATATATTAATCAACTTGTGCACAAACAAACAATCAGAAAGGAATACGAATTTATATATATATATATATATATATATATATATATAAATATATATATCATAGGTAATGATAAATCGTCAACCTGCTGCAAGACGTCTGTCTGGACTTGGATGTCAAGCACATGTGTGCCGCAGCGAAGCGTAACATATGAAGTGTGTCCGACACGATGGTCTTCCTCGTGGACCACCTACCCCACTTCGTATCTGGGCCTGGCTAAATCCTTACGCTCAAAATGTATACGCCTATCCGAGTTCTGCAAACGACAATATATATATATATATATATATAAATCAGTCGAACCTCTATGAATCGTGTTTGTAGTATAAAATTATCACTATCGTTCGCTCTCGACAATCTTTTTTCTTCTTTTTGATTCTACTGTATTTGAACTTTCTAAACCGTTAATTTTTATTTCGCTGCAATCTATATAATTATATATTCATACAAGTACACTAGCCTCGGCGTTTTAACTGTCTATACGGTCCTCATATCCGGTTTCAAAAAATCGTCTGCTTACTAACTGTATGCCGCTGCAGCTATTCAAAGCTTAAATAAGTTTAACAATATTTTTTTTCTGTTTTAACATATTAACGTGTTTTCTTTTCGAATAAATGTAATTTCATCCCGTTGACTGAATAACAAAACGAATTTAATGTAAATATACAATATATAAAAACCGTATTCATTATCATATTTACTGCTATTAGTAGCGCTCCTGTTGTTTCTGGCAGTTTTTTTTCAGGCTTTACTCAAAAAATACTTTCTCTTCAAGTAGGGGGGGATATAGAAACTTTGTTTTAGTAGTGTTTTTATTAGAGCCGCCTTAATTTGAATTAGTGTTTAAAGTAGTGCTCTGGAGGCTTTTTGAGTTTTATATTTGTCATTCATCACCTAAAAAATGTTGACATAAAAAGGCAATATTGTTTCAAATAACTTTTTATATGGAACATTTTTTCATCTTACTCTTTAAGGACCAACAGGTACACTAGTATGAAATAAACAGTGTGTTACTTTTGAAAATTCAGATTTTCAACCAAATACACAGCAACGTAAAGAGCCAAAAATATAAATAGAATACTGGTTACACATTAGCGCGGTTTATTTAAAAGTAAATAATTTGTGAATTACGAATTGAAGATTTGTCATATAAAAATGACTTACGCTTTGTCTTCTGATGTTTTAATATGGTCAGTGAAGTTTTTGAATTTCTGTTTATATCTCTTTTTTCTTGCCGATAAATCGACTCTGAAAATTCTTATTTCTAATCGTTAAAGCGTTCTTAGAATACATACATTAAGCCCATTCTGTGTCTGATTACTGTCAAGTGTGTTCTGTCTATAGCCTCAAACGCTTTTTATGAATCTGCAATACTTCGCTTTTTATTCTATTGTTTCGCCTCGTACTAATATCAGATATTTATGGACTTGTATTGTACTGTTTCAATTTTAAATTTATTTCTTGCTTCGATTCTTTTTCCAAATGCTTTTTAACTCTTTTTTTTTACAAACCTAACATCATGCATGGCAGGAAACAATATTTATTCTAATTAAGTTGATGAATCCCAGCCCAATCTAATAATTTCAAAGAAGGTCAGACGTCTATATATATTGTTTGCACCCATCCATTTTTTCCTCTTTATTCATATACTTTTATAATGTATCATGCTAGCCTCTGTCATTTTTATGTTTTTTAAAAAATTTTTACGCATGTTCACCCCTTACAAAGCATATCGCCACTTGCATGTAAAAGGCTACTATTTCGGATAATGTATGGGAAAATTAACAAGATATTTGTTTATGTTACATTTAAACTTCTGCATATCAGTACAGCCCAGGAAGCAGGCAGCAGGAAGGGAATTCAAAAGTCTGGCTGTTCGAAGGAAGAAACTATTAGAATAGAAAGGTTTCTGGCATTTAGGGACAATAACAGTGAAGGTGTGAGATCTTATTGCTAAGCGGGTTTGTCAGGGATATGTACGTCGAGGGGGTACAAGTGAAACAAGTTCATCAGAACACATTCCATTAAATGTATGTAAAACACAAACAAATTCCTGATGAACCGGACCCCCTAAGTAATGACACCTTACCAATTCTCCAATGCTATTGCTACACTATCTCTTTGATTACTGTACACACAATAACCTTTATCCCTGAGTGGCTATTGGGCTTTGATAAGTTGTGAACTCCATGTAAAAAAACATGTAACAGTACGGACATAGGGGACATAATGCTGTACTGTCGCAAACAGGCTACCGAGGCATAGAAAAAGACATGGCAAAATATACATAAAAATACGCCAAACTTAAATAACATCATCCAAGCAGCAGCTTTCGATGTGCAAATACACACAGGAATAACACCAATATGGGAACAAATAAGACAAAAAAATGTTCTCAGAAGACAGCAACACATACTGGTCGGTCCAAATATCTCTAGACATTTACGACGAATGGTGCAATTATAACGCATTCGACCCAGAGAAAATCGGAGAAGATCTAATCGAGATTTGCCATAAAATAAGAGCCAAAAATCAATGGATTCCACATCACCGGGCCAAGCAACTCAGCGAACAGCTACATACTACGTAGTATAAATAACGGACTGATGAACTGCGGCAGAATGCGATGCCAAACATCTTACAATTTTACATTCGGTAGCTGTGTAGACAAGAACCTCATATTCACTGAAGAAATGTGGTTCACACCACAAAATATAGAGGAGGCAAGTGCATACTAGAGGGAGCAGACATATACGTAAACGTGAAACATCAGCAGGGGCGTATACTGAAAAGAACTGCATGCATTAGTACATAAAACGAGGACCCGTGGAGACACGTGGCAGGAGAAAAAAGAACAATGGAAAACCGAATTTTCTCCTACACAACAAGACGCGCAATGGACCAAGTAAAGACATGGGGAGTTATAGAACTAAACCCATTGATGTGGCTGACGATATGGAGAGACCATATAAAAAATACAGCCAAAACAAATACACAGTAATAGAAACAGACACGACAATACAACCCAAAAAATCTTAACGATAAAACGTAAAAGTAGCAGATGACGACTCACAAAAAAAAAGAAAAATAACAAATGGTTAACAGAAACGTAACACAAGAACTAGAGAAATGTGAACTAGATCCCAGATTCCCTATCCAATACTGCAGTACACACTCCAGAAAAATGTTTTTTTCTGCTACAATTAAACTGACAGTGATAATGAACTAGCCAATTACACATCACCGACTAATTCACCTTCGAAATACACTGACACAGATATAATAGAAATTTATACGGACGACGAAGACACAGAGGAAGCAGTACTATTCATTGCATAAAGAACCAGAAAAAAATCCTCAGCCAAGATTACAGACTTAATGAATACTTCCAACTCCGACAAAAAGAATTAGACGGACATTTACCTCTACTCAACAAACTATACTGTGACGAAACACTATAAAAGCAGTACTGAGTCGGAAATACTTTGGCTAATTATATAAACATCTAAGGTCTGGCAAGATGGCGGACAAAAACTTTCTTCAACCTAAGGTCTGGCGGGACATATTATTACTCTTAACCAACATATTATATAAAAAACAAATTAAAAGCTATATTTTCTACTGTACGTTACCTTACATTAATAAACTATATTTAATAATATATTGGAGTCTGTCATATATATTGGAATATTGATCTCATATCTGGCATGTATAAGCAGGAGACAAGCATATATATATATATATATATATATATATATATATATATATATATATATATATATATATATATTGCTGGCACGCGACCCGTCATGTTCGGAGTTGCAGTTCTCTATGCAAAACTAATTCCTTTCTGCTTAAAAAGAGAGAAAACATAGTGATAATAAATGAGTGACGAACAAAAGAAAGGGGAGAGGGGGGTTTAAAAGGTAGACACGTGCATAAACGCTAATAACAACAAAAAAGATCGAAGCATTTTGTTTTTCAATTCTGAGGATATCAACAGACTCCGCATTTCATTGATTACATAAATAAGCCCGTTTCACTCATCACCTGTCAAAGAGTTGAGTTGGTAGACTCTACATTTTGGATAGCTGCTTCAGTATGTCGTTATACACATCCCATGTCTGGCACAAGTTCACTCTCCATGAAACCTCCAGCTCCACAAAGGGAAACTTCTCGATTGTCGTACACATTGGATATGAACGTCCGTCTCATTTTATCGTAAAGGACACCTAACACCGATACGTTACCTTCAAAGATCTTGAGTCGAGTTTTGTTTTTTTTTAGTTTTTTTTTTTACACAGACATCACCACATTATCAAGGCCAAGAGGCAACTCAAGGATGAGGGTTAAAGAGTGTACAGTAGAAATTTGAAAATATAATAATCATTAGTAATGATTAACTTATATGGAACGGCTCATCAAGAACTTATTTACGTTAGACTTGAAGACAACCATATTGTAATCAGCCGGAAAGCAGGAAAACGGAAGACAATTCCACAGGCGTGAAGTTCTAAGAAAGAAGCTTTGTTCATGGAATTTACGTTTAGGTTTAGGCACAGATAAAGAGTATGGGATTATTGATAGTGTTTTCAGCTAGACAAGTGTTTCTTGTGAAAGTTTGGCGAAGGGGGGTCATAGACTGAAGGCCAGTCTAACACTTTCCATGAAAATAACGATACATCAGAGACAAGCTCGCAATATCTCTTCTGTGCGATAGAGGTTGCAGGGAAGAGAAAAGGACATCTCCTACGAGGCTGCGAAGTCTATTTTGAACTCTATCAAGGCAGGGCAAGTTCTTTCTAGCAGCTCCTTCCCAGATGTGGCAACAGTATTCCATCATTGGACGTACCTGGGTTATATATAGATAGAGAATTGCATCAGTCTTTTACATTGTTAATCTGTTAAGGTAGGATCTACCTAATTAGCATACGTAGAGTTTCAACTATATACATATGGTTGGAACCTTAAAGACGGAAGAGACTCAACGAGAGACATAACGAGAGACTCAGAGAGACTACGAGATCGAGAGTGGACGACTACCTAGCCGTCACCTTCTCCGAGGACGGTATCCATATGTATAACAATGGACTCTATGTAAATATTGCATATACTTTCTTGCTCTCAATATATCTGTTCTATTTTAAATTTGTGTGGTAGTTATTTACTTCCATGTGTTCAGTCGAGTTTCAACAAGAATAAAGCATAGTCTTATTATCGTTGTCAACTATGTACAAAAAGCTTTAAAATATAAGAGGTTAGTTTTTTTCGAGACCCACAGTTCAGTGTATGGTAGCGTTTAATCTCTACGGTTCTAATAAGCATTGTCTGAAGATAGCTGTTTCAATTTGACCTAAGCAGGCCAGAGGATAATTAGCTGAGACAATAACATCTGGAAGACAGTAATTGCTTAGTATATAGTTACAGAACTTAGCATTCTTCTCTAGTCGTGGTAAATAACCTTAATTACGCAAGAGGATGAATGACTGAAAGGTGGTCAAGCAACAACAATAAAGATGAGGATAACAGAACAATAGTTAAACTGTTTTTAACAATTATTATTTGGCATTATTGGTAGTGTGGAAGGATCCACATAATTAGCATACGTGGAGTGTCAACCATTAATATGGTTGGCACCTTAAAGACGCGAGAGGCCCAACGACAGACCCAACGAGAGACTCAGAGAGACAACGAGATCGTGAGTCGATGACTACTCAACCGACACCGTTTCCGGGGACGGTCTCCCCAGGACTACCAATGGACCCTGTGTGAATATTGAACACACTTTCTTGCTCTCAATATATCTGTTTTATTTTATTTTTTGTTGTAGTTTTTTATTTCCATGTGTTTTATTTCTTAGCGCTTAATTTGACCCGCTTTATTGATATTTTGTAATTTAAATTTGTTATCAGAATTTTATTGTAATTTTTTTTTTATTTTCAAAATATTTAAAATCAAATATCATTTTTAAATTACATTTTTTAAAACTGTTTTTAGAAATCTTAAAACATATTCTCTCTAGGTATTTCATTTTCTTATATATTGTTTGGCATATTCTGTAAGAATTCATGGTTCTTTTCTGACTCTTCTTACTTTGATCCCTCTTATTTCGCCGGCCTACAAAATACTTTTACAATCCTAATAACAAAAACATTTCCATTTCTAATCTGAATATTTTCAAAGTCACTATTGTCTTTTAAACTTTACTTTTGTATAATATTGGTATTTTCTCCTCTTCTGACCAAAAACATATAACTTCAAAATTACATAGACAAAATACGTTTTTCCCTTACTTCTGGTTATGTAGTCCTTGTTCAGTCGATAATGAAATAACGTTCCTTTGCAACTGTCTTAGAACTGCACGCCTGTGAAACTGTCTTCCATTTACCTGCTTTCCAGCTGACTATAATATGGATTTCTTCAAGTCTAACGTAAATAATTTCTTGATGAGCCGTTCTACTTTAGTAAACAAATTTACCGAATTTAGATTACTAGCGATTAGTATATTGTTCAGTTGACTACTGTACATTCTCTAACTCTTATCGTTGAGTGGCAACTTGACCTTGATAAGTCGTGATGCCTATGTAAAAAACTTCATGGTTTACATTTTAAACTCATTCTCTCTCTCTCTCTCTCTCTCTCTCTCTATATATATATATATATATATATATATATATGTATATACACACACACACATATATATATATATGTATATATGTATATACACACACACATATATATATATATATATATATATGTTATTTTATTTTTCTACACTAAACAAATCACAGTGCAAATTGGACATACGGATTTCTAATTGGGGCAAAATATACGGGGATACTATTAAAAGATTGAGCATCAAGGTGCACTTCTGCACGTCAGTAGAGTCGGGGAAACCGGATTCCAGGAGGGCATTCCAAAATCTAGCAGAATAAATTATTTGAATAGAAGTGTTTCCGCTATTTAAGAATTGAGTTATCATACCTACTGGATTGCAAATCCGGATTTGTACGCTATCAATACAATAAAGACACCTTCAACTAGTACATCTAGGCATAATTCAGGTGATTAAAAGTAGGTTTATACTAAAAAACGTAATCAAATGAACTAATGCGACCAGATCTTATTATTTCGTTTTCATAGTTGTTTGTTTTAAGGAAATAAAAAAGCTTGAAGATAAAAACCGATATTACTAAAATATTACTAAATCGACATCAAAAAGTAAAACACTGACTAGTTAATGTCTTTTGCTTTATAGCACGAAACCATAGACTGTAATTTTGGATTAGAATTATGAGTGAAACCTTTTCAATGGTAAAAAAAGCACAGAAGATTCGATCGATAATTTTGACTAATGTGAATTCCCGAGTAATTCACGAAAAATCTTTGTGATTTTTTCTTTAAATCATTAACTCTTTACAGATTTTTTTGCTTTGTCAGCAAGAAGGCTGTCCTATCAGCAGGTGCAAAGTACTGGGTCTGCTGTATTGCAATTTGGTGAATGGATTCTGGACCATGCAGTAGCTTTTGGTGGGGCCTCTCGATGCCATATTGTTGGTTAATTGTTACGGCTTTACCTTTTCATGTGCTACAAAACTATTTCTTCATTTCTATTTTTCTCTTACTTACCCTCTCTGCTCTGCTTCAAGCAAGTCTCTATACCTAGTTCACAAATCCCAAAACTCCATCATGAAAAGTTTCAATAAAAATACACGATTAAACCCGTTTCTCCAACTTCTAACGTAGACCCCCCACTACCATGTCTCCTCGAACATCAGGGATCTACGTTCTAACCTTCCAGAGGTTGAAACCCAATTACAGGAGACAAAATCATATAATTTCTAAGCAAAACTGGCACTGGAAAGACTATTTCCCTAGATGAGTTCGTAATCAAATGGATACTCTAATTTAACTTCAAAATCTGACCCCCAAGATCGCCATGGACATGGAATATGTGCCTATATAAAAGCTCGTTTTCCATGTGGTAAGGACACCTCCAGAGCAGTTCATAACTTACCCTACATTTGCTTCCGATTTGTACATGCTCAAACTACTGCATATATATTTGCTCTTTATCGCCCCCACAACCACGCATTTACTATCTTTAAAAGCATATCTGAGAAAATTGACCACGTCCTATCTGCTTATCTTTCAGCTAATATTCATGTCTGGAGACTTCAATGTTCACAATGTGGAATGCTTAACTCACTCTAACAAAACCTATAATGAGGGGTGGTTCTGTCAGGATTTCTCTATGGCTTATGACCTCACTCAGGTTGTTCACGAACCCACCTATCTGCCCGATACTGACGGCCAGTATGCAAGTATTCTAGACCTGTTGTCTCACAATTGCCCTGAACTGTGTCAAGTTTCGTTTTTTCTTCACTTGGATCTATCGACCACTCTGTTGTATCAGTTAAGATAAAAATGAAATGTAATAAGTCCTCAGATGTACCTCTCAATCGTACAGTATATCGATACTCTATAGCTGACTCAGATCTATCCCTGTGTTCCATGTTTAAAAAGGATGTGTCCTCTATAGTATAAGACGTGACGGAATGATTAATTGTAAACATATACCGTGTCCTACCCTCGAAAAAATTCCAGCAAAAACCTAACAGCCAGCAGTGGTTCTCTCCATAATGTGCTGCTGCCATTGTGCACAAAAATCACCTTTTCCATTGCTTCCAACGTAATAGATGTACTGAGACTAAAGCCGCTTTCAGGACTGCTAGCAAACACTGTAAAAAAGTAATAGAGAACGGAAGAGAGTTGTATGTTCAGTCAGTCAAGTCCAAAGTAGCTGAGCAGCAGCTTGGTACCCACAGGCTTTTGGCAAATAGCAAACAAAATCTTGAACATAAGCACGTGTTCTATCCCAACTATCATAAATGGACCTGAGGTAATCTCGTCAGCACCAAACGAAGCCAAACTCTTTGCCAATATCTTTGTAGCTAATTTTACCCTCTGCAATCAAGGCCACCAATCTCCAATATTTCCACCTGTATCAGAAAACACGCTATGTGATATACAAATATCTGTACGTGATGTTTCCAAACTAATGACAAACCTTGATTCTAGTAAAGCATCCGGCCCTGGCGGTATTCCAATTATAGTACTCAAAAGACTTCAAGCAGAACAAGCGCCCATCCTTACAAAACTGTATAAAAGTTCAGGAGAATAGCTTCCCATCACCCTGGAAAATCTCATCAGTACGCCCTGTATTTGAGAATTAAGGTGATCGCTCTCAATACAGCCCAATAAGTCTCAACAGTATGCCCTGTATTTGAGAATTAAGGTGATCGCTCTCAATAAAGCCCAATAAGTCTCAACAGTATGCCCTGTATTTGAGAATTAAGGTGATCGCTCTCAATAAAGCCCAATAAGTCTCAACAGTATGCCCTGTATTTGAGAATTAAGGTGATCGCTCTAAATACAGCCCAATAAGTCTCCTGTGCGTCACGAGTAAATTGCTGGAATCTGTGTGAAATAGAGAAGTAGTCAACAATATCAGCAAAAATAACCTTCTTAGTGCCATGCAGTATAGTTTTCGTTTTTCAAATCTGCAGCAGATGTGCTTATAGTTATATCTCAAAGGATTAGCGAATCTTTCGACGGAGGCTACGTTTCTAGGGCAATTACTCTTGACATAACAAAGACCTTTGATAGAGTATGGCATAAAGGTTTACTTCACAAGATCCTCAGCTACGGTATAGCTGGAAATGTCTTAACAATTATTAAATCATTTCTCTCTGATATGTTCATAAGAGTAGTGGTTGATGGGCAGAAATCAGAAGCTCACAGTATTAATGTTGGATTACATCATGTATCCATCTTGGGCTCAACTCTCTTCCTGATCTACAATAATGATCTTCCAAATCACATCATTACTTCATTCGTAGACATTTATGCTGATGACACTATTATCTATGGTAGCACATCTAAAACCGTAAACGACCAAGTTCTCTCCAATTCTCTCTCCTCTGATCTTGAGCAAATGGTACAATGGGGAAGGAGGTGGCTTGTTACTTTTAATGCAGCTAAAACCAAGCTTTTATCTTTACATCGTCAACGCTCGCCTCCCCATCTGGCATCAATTGATATGAATCGCTCTCGTCTTGGGAAGGCCTCGTGTTTTGACAAGCTTCTGGGATTGACCTTTACTCCTAATCTTAAATGGAGCACATACATTAAATCCGTTGCCAAGGCCGCTGGAAAAATGGTGGGATCCTTATATTAATCCAGTAGATATCTCACTGTTGATGCAATTCTCTATCTATATAAGAGCCAGGTATGTCCAATGATTGAATACTGTTGCCACACCCGGGAAGGAGTTGCTTAAAAGGACTTTTCCTGCCTTTATAGAGTTAAAAATAGACTTCGTAGCCTTGTAGGAGATGTCCTTTTCTCTTCCCTGCAACGTCTTTCTCGCAGAAGAGATGTTGCGAGTTTATATATATATATATATATATATATATATATATATATATGTATATATATATATATATATATATATATATATATATATATATATATATATATATATATATGTTTATTTATGTTAGTGTGCGTGTTTGGTATATCAATACGCATCTAAATTCCTTTAGTGTCTATTAATTAGATCGTAGGAGAATGTATATACATGCGTATATACGTGTCACAATCAATTATACAATGTGTGTATACGCGTGATCGGCTATGATCGTTTAGCGTTGTGATTGTCTAATCTAGATTTCTTTATATGTGTACGTACATATAAGTACAGTCCATGACGGGCCAAGAATGTATATACATTACTTTACAACACAACGGCCGAATGACACTTATTTGGGGTTTAAACATCTGAGCAATCGGAACATATCTGGTCTGTTGCATTTTTGGTCTTAATTTGACGGATTCTTATAACAGCTACAAATGAAGATTCGTACAATCTAACGTCTTATTGGTATTTACAACAGTTTCATTCCGGATGTTTTGTCCATTCGGAAACTGCAACGCTAGTCCTAGATATTTTTTCTCAACATTGATCCCTACACGGAGGCATTGCGATTTACGACTCTCTTTCTCCTCTGACATTACTGAGTAGGTCTGCTTTCTCTCTCTCTCTCTCTCTTTCTCTCTCTCTCTCTCTCTGACTCTCAACTCTTGACTAAATGATATGTGTTTTCAAGCTGATTCGATACGTTTTTAGTAGGGCTATGACAAAAAATATCCTTTTCATTGTTTTGACTCTCGAGTATATATCCGACACAGACACAGTTAATAAACTGAGAATCACATCACTCTATATAAAAGTGTATAAGATATCAACAGATACACACTTGAGAGCCAAAACTACGTAAAGAATATGTTGTTGTCATAGCCATAGTTATTAATAAACGTTACTGAGATAAGCACGTGATATTTTTACACCATTATTATAAGTTGTCAACTAAATTGTTATGATAACATTTGTAAGCCATATTCCTAAATTAATGTAAATAAGCACTTATGCTATATATTTTTTGTATTATTATTGGACGCTTTTTAGCTGGCAAAAGATTTTAGCTTAAATAATCGTAATAATTTAACTTGGCCTTTTGGTCAAGATCAAAGTGTAGTATCTGTTCCGGGCCTTCGGACCGAGATCAAAGTGTAGTATCTGTTCCGGCAGATACTGCACTTAAGATAATTTGTACCAGTCAATGGAGGGGAAACCCTCTATACTGGGACAATTATTATTTTTGGTAACCAGAGTGACCCCTTTTAGGGGAGCTGGTTTTTACCTCACATTAAAAACGGCCTTGTGCCTAATTTGCTCAGTGGGGGAGCAAATAAATACCATCTGTTCCGGCAGGTGCTGCACTTGGAATGGTTTGTGCCGGTCAATGGGGGGGAGGCCCTCTATACTGGTACAATTATTATTTTTGGTAACCAGAGTGCCCCCTTTTTGCCTACTTTTAGGGGAGCTGGTTTTTACCTCACATTAAAAATGGCCTTGTGCCTAATTTGCTCAGTGGGGGAGCAAATAAACACCATCTGTTCCGGCAGATGCTGCACTTAAGATAATTTGTACCAGTCAATGGAGGAGAAACCCTCTATACTGGGACAATTATTATTTTTGGTAACCAGAGTGACCCCTTTTAGGGGAGCTGGTTTTTACCTCACATTAAAAACGGCCTTGTGCCTAATTTGCTCAGTGGGGGAGCAAATAAATACCATCTGTTCCGGCAGATACTGCAAGCAAAGACCATATGTGGGGGCAACCCCACATATAAGACCTTGGTCAATGTAGGGGCACCCTTCATACCAATTGTCACTATCCAGCTCCCCTACTCCCCGGGGAGTTGGTCCCCATTTCCCCTTCACTCCTCGCATTAAAAATCGGGCTTGTGCCTAATTTGCTCGGTGGGGGAGCAAATACATACCATCTGTTCCGGCAGATACTGCAAGCTATGACTAGCTATGACTAGCAAAGACCAGATGTGGGGGCAACTCCACATGCCTGACCTTTAACCAGCTCCCATTTCCCACCTCTCGGGTGTTGGTCCCCTTTTCTCCTTCCCCCTCCCTTCACTCCTCACATTAAAAATCGGCCTTGTGCCTAATTTGCTCGGTGGGGGAGCAAATAAATACCATCTGTTCCGGCAGATACTGCAACAAAGACCATATGTGGGGTCGCCCCCACATATAAGACCTTGGTAAATGTAAGGGAAACCCTTCTTAGCAATTGTCACTATCCAGATCCCGTACTCCCCAGGGAGTTGGGCCCCATTTCCCCTTCACTCCTCACATTAAAAATCGGCCTTGTGCCTAATTTGCTCGGTGGAGGAGCAAATAAATACTTGGCCTTTTGGTCAAGATCAAAGTGTAGTATCTGTTCTCTGATACATACACAGCGATAGTCAGTGTTGTTCTGGCGACACATTCTCGTGGCCGGCGAGCTTGTTGGGTAGCGTTCTGTCCGCACCCCCACTTTGTCTGTCTTTCTCTGCTCTCCCCCCTCCCCCACGGGGGGGGATCCGAGCTGATAATTTACGACCTTCCCGCGAGGGAGGGTCGGAAACACTTTCTCTCTTCCCTCCACTAACTTCCCACTCCCTCTCTCAGTTCTATCTCCCCTCTTGCCGCCTTTGGCGCCACTTCTTTTTGGCGCCAAAGTCGGCTCCCAATTTGGACGTCGACTCCACGTCACTCATTTTGGTGAATTATACAGGGAAGAGAGAGCTTCTTTCAAAAATGGACACCCCCAGCCCGGGGACCACCAATACCGATACCCCCAGCCAGGGGGCTACCACAAGAAAAACTGCTCCCCAAGAGGACGACTCCCCAACAGGGGAAGCAAAAAGCAACGGGGCATACCGCCCGGACACTAAACCAAAGGACGCCCCTCAGAAAGGAGAAAACTCACCAGCAGCTCCCCAAGAGGGCGACTCCCCACAAAGGGGAGGAAAAACAATGTTGGACGGGGCATCCCGTTCCGACAACAAAAATCAAGAGGCAGTAGCCCCAAAGGACGATAAGGGAGACAGTGCTCCCCAAGAGGGCGACTCCCCACAAAGGGGAGAAAGAACAATGTTGGACAGGGCATCCCGCTCTGACAACAAAAATCAAGAGGCAGTAGCCCCAAAGAACGATAAGAGAGACAGTGCTCCCCAGGAGGGCTACTGCCCCAAAAGGGGAGCAAATCAAGAAAACGAGGGGGCATACAGCCTAAACCTCCCCAAAACAAAAGGGGCAAAAGCTCCCAAAGACAATAAAGAGGACAATGCTCCCCAGGAGGCCGACTCCCCCAAAAGGGAAGTATTTCCTGGAAGAAGTATAGAGCAGGGAGAGTCGGTCCCAAAGGAAAGCGGAAAGGAAAATGCCCCTCAAAATAGCAACCCTTCCGCCAAGGAACAGCAAAAACAGTCCAACCTCACCAAAGATCCAACACCAACAAGAGGGTCGGCATGGGGGAAGACTGTAGAGAAGCAACTGTCCCCTCAAGAGTATAGAGACTTGTACTTGACCAAGTACAGACAATACATAGAGGGGGCAGAAATTAAACCAGTGCCAGGCGCTTGGGAGGCAATCGAAGACAGAGTGCTCTCCCTCATCAT
The DNA here is from genome assembly GCF_053919585.1 of Euprymna scolopes. Lineage (NCBI taxonomy): Eukaryota > Metazoa > Mollusca > Cephalopoda > Sepiida > Sepiolidae > Euprymna > Euprymna scolopes. The sequence continues at coordinate 126,131,008 of NC_136497.1, read as the reverse complement.
CTCGGATATGCCGGAAAACCGCCTCCTAGGGATGAAAAAGGAAGACATGGCAGGGCTCCTACACAAGCTAAACATCCCGGTATTATACCTGTACCAGAGGAGCTACGCCATGTGGGACATCCTCCTACCCACCAAGGAAGATGCGGAGAGACTCTCCCTACAGGAAATTAAGTATGGGAGAACAAAACTAAAGCCCGAATACCAGGGCAGGACAAGGACCCGGGTGCAGGTATTCAATGTACCTATGCAAATATCAGCAGAAATCCTGGGATCCTTCTTCACACAGTTCGGCGAGGTGGAAAAAATAACCCCAGTGCGGTCGAAAACCGGTATGCACTTGGGCAGCTACACTGTGGCCATGAGGCTAAAGAAAGAAGGCTTCCAGGCGATACCAGCACAGCTGACATTTAAGGAGGCAACTATGACAGTAGTAGTGGAGGGGCGTCGTCCGCACTGCTGGTTTTGCCAAAAACAGGGTCACATGGCCAAGAGCTGCCCTCAAAGGTCAAATCCTACTCAAGTGACACTAAAGGCGGTCCCAACCTCTGAGACAGCACCAGTGTCCAAACAGGCTGTCACAACTCCTGCAACCAGAGCACCAACCCCAGCACCGAGGAAACCCAAAACTGTGCAGGAGCCCAAAGGGGAGGAATGGATCACAGTAATGAGGCGGAAACGGAAGCCCACAATCCCATCTGCCACCGTCCCACAACCAACCCAACAACCGAGGCAGCAACAACAACAGCAGCCTCCACAACAGCCGCAGCAACAGCCATGGCAGCAGACACAGCAGCAGCAGCCAAACCAGCCGTTGAACCAGCCGCAGCAACAACATCAGCTGCCGCGGCCAATTCCACAACCAATGCCACGAAAACAGCAGCAACAACAAAAACAGCAGCAGCAGCAACAGCCAGAACAGCAGCAACAAAAACGGCTGCAGCAACCAGAAAAGCAACAGCATCAACCGGAGAAACAACAATTAGAGGAGCAGCAACAACCAACGGTCCCCACACCAATTGAGACGGGGATCAAGCGAAGAAAACACTGCTCCTCTGAGGATGAATCTGCTAGTGAGAGGGAGAGGAACTCAACCTCACCACTCCCCGGTTCATTCAAAAGAATAAAAAAGAAAAGGAAAGGGGAAGAAAAGGCAGCCCCCACTCCCTGTGAGCATACACCACCTCTAACAACAACACAACCCACTTCCACCCCCATACCACATACTGCACCAACACTAGACACCGCACTAACACCAACACCAACATCAGACACCGCACCAACACCAACACCAACATCAGACACCGCACCAACACCAGACACTGCACCAACACCAGACACTGCACCAACACCAACACCAGACACCGCACCAACACCAACACCAGACATCACACCAACACCAGACACCGCACCAACACCAACACCAGACACCACACAGACACTCGTCCCCACACCAATGCAAATTGAGCCGCCATCCCAGAAAGAAAAGAATGAACCCGGGAGGGGGAGAGACCCTTCAGATTCTCCCACTTACGGACTCACTCCAACAGGGACTCTCGCCCTCGAAACGAGAGAGGAACTTTGTTCTGTAGACCCCCTGTCTGTGGCAATGGGCGTACCACACCGGCAGAGAAAAAATTTAAAACCTCTGCTGGACTGCCAACAGATAGGGGGAAAAGACGTTAATGTCCCCTCTAATTTCCCGGACGCCCCACGGCTAACAACTTTCGTCAGGCTTCCTGAGGCCTGCAAAACCAACGTGTGGACAATGCTGGAAGCCGCTGAAGGGGCTGGTCCGGGAATTGAACTGATTAGGAAAAATGACCCTTCCCTTGAGGAACTCGCAAAACAATGCAAGGGAAGGGTCCCAGTGTTGGTCCATCCGTCACTCTATAGGGCCCTTAAATTGACTTACCCTTTGGATGTCGGCGGCATTGTGAGAGAAGGTCAGGACATGAAAAACCTGACCACCTTGAGCATTGCACACAACGTCGGTGTCCTTTCCCCGGCTGACTTCGGAGCTGAGTGTAACACACCTTAAGGTAGGTACCATGGCTTTGAATTTGGCTAGTCTGAATGCGAGGGGCTTGAGATCATCGGGCCGGGCGGCTCGCCTCCGGCACGACCTCTTGTCCCTGGGAGTGGATGTCGCTGCGATTCAGGAGACGCATTTCGTTTCCTCTGTGGACTGTCAGGTGCTGGCCCGAGACTTTGAGGTTTTCTCAGCATATGGCAGCCCGCGGGGGAAGGGAGTTTCCGTGCTGGTTAAACGTACCCTGTCGGCGACGGTCGACGTTGTCCATAGAGATGCAGTGGGTAGGCTGGTTGTGGCCGATGTTGCCGTAAAAGATTCTGTGTTTCGGGTGATTGCGGTTCATGCGCCCAGCACCGCTCGTGAGAGGGTCTCATTCTTCAGTCAGCTTGACGCGTTTGTAGATTGTCGGAAGCGGGTAGTGCTAATGGGGGATTGGAATTCCATCTTAGACCCCGACATAGATAAGGTAGGAGGCGGAGCTAGAGGATCGGAGAGGTGCGAGTCCAGCCTGGCTGATCTGATGGCTAGATGCGGTCTGGTCGACAGGTTTCGGGTCGAGCATCCAGGGCGGGAGATGTGGACGTGGACCAATAGTGTTTCCTCCTATCCAAATACTTATTTGGACAGGATGTTAGTTAGGAGAGGCGAAGTAGACTTCTTATCTTGTCCCACGTTCACTTGGCTAGGCCAGACGGACCATAAATTAGTTATGGCCCGGCTGAAGCTAGGAAATAGGCCTAAGTTAGCGGGGTACTGGAAGTTAAACACCTCCCTTCTGGAGATACAAGACTTCCAAGATCAGTTAAGAGAATTGATTAAAAAGGCACTAGTGGGGGCGGTTACCGGGAGTAAGTGGTGGTTAGGTCTCAAAGCCAAGATCAGAAGCTTCTCCGTCAAGTATGCCCAGCGCCTCGCACTAGATAAGGCCAAGACGAAGAAGAAGCTAGAGCAGAAACTAGCCCAGGCTACGGGGGAGGGTGATAGGGTTAGTCAGGAACTAGCTAAGCAGGACCTTCTACGCGAGACTAGCAAGCGTTACGAAGGCCAAGTAGTTAGAGCTAGGCTTAGAAAGATAGGCAACGAAGCAGTCAATTCTGATGCAGACGTGCGCCGTGAGGTTTCTAGGCGTGGCTCGGACAAATACATTGCAAAAATCAAACATCCGAATGGACGCACCCTGGAATCGACTCGGGAGATCTGCGAGGGGTTTCGAGAACATTTCGAGGAGCGTTTTACGCAGCAGCCCGATCTTCCGGTCCTTGAGTTTAGCGACTATTTGGCCGACTCTCCCCGCCTCGAGGCGGCTAGAGCGGCTAGTTGCGAGGGCCGGGTGACGGAGCGGGAGGTCTTTACTGCGCTGAAGCAGGTCAGCTGTGACAGATCGCCAGGACTTGATGGTCTGCCATACGAACTGTACTTGAGGCTGTCGCCCATGTTTCTGCCTCTTCTGACGGATATGTTCAACCATTGGTTTGCTCAGGGATCCATCCCAGGGCAGGTGACCAAGGGAGTGATCACATTGCTGAAGAAAGGTGACGGGCATGGAGGGGAAGAGTTAGACGACTACAGGCCCATAACTCTGCTAAACACAGAGTTGAAGATTTTGGCCAAGGTCCTGTCGAATCGGCTGCAGGTTGTTATCGACGAGTTAGTTGAACCGGAACAGAACTACGCTGTGAAGGGGAGATCGATTCAGAACAACTTGCACCTGATCCGCATGATCCTAGAGGGGGGAATAGATGACGACACGGAAGCCGCGCTGATAAACTTAGATCAGTCCAAAGCTTTCGATAGGGTCGACCATCGTTTCCTGGCATCTGTCTTAGAGGCCGCCGGTTTTAAACCGGACTTTTGCAAGTGGATCTCCATAATGTATCGACAGCCCATGGCTGTCGTGCAAGTGAACGGAAAGCGCTCGAAACCCTTTGTTATCTCTCGGTCGGTTCGTCAGGGTTGTCCGCTGTCGCCCCTGCTTTATGTCCTGGCTTTGGAGCCTCTTCTCCGCAAGCTGAGACATGGGGAGGCAAATTCGGCCCTGCGCGGAATGGCTCTGCCTGGCGGCTCAGCTGCTAAGGTATCCGCGTTCGCCGATGATGTCACGATCTTCGTGTCGGGCTTCAGAGACATTGAGGTCGTGTCGGAGGCACTCACACAGTACGAAAGAATTACAGGGGCCAAGATAAACCGCAACAAGTCGGTAGGACTGCGGTTGGGCGCATGGAGTGGCAACGCAAACCTCCCTGCGCCCTTCAGCTGGACAGATGGCCCGGTCCGGATCCTCGGCGTGTGGTTCGGACCGGGTCTCCAGCTTGACAAGAATTGGTTGGAGGTACGGTCAAAGGTGGAGGCTGCAGTCAATTCGTGGCTTCCTAGGAAACTTTCCTTAAAGGGTAGAGCTGAGGCGTGCGCCACTTACGTCTTTCCTCTCATCCTTTACCGACTGGCCGTACTTCCCCTGCCTGCACAACACCTAAAAGCTCTTGTCGAACTCTTGTCCTCGCTCCTTTGGGACAGAGGAAGACACTGGGTGAGCAGACAGGTCTGTATTCAACGTCCGTGTGAGGGAGGCTTGGGAATGCCGGACTTGAAGTGTCATCGAGATGCTGAGAGGCTGGCCTTCCTGAGCCACTATATGCAGGAGGACCAACCGTGGCACCCCGTGGTTACTGCCGCCTTCCCCGACCTCGTTCTCGACCCTTCCATCGAGAGCCGTCGCAGGCCGCGGGGAGAATCTGCCTACATGAAAGAGTGCCGAGCCGCGCTAAAACGACTACCAAGGTCCAGTGACCTTGTGACTGCTACCCGTAGGGAACTCCACAGGGATCTAGTGAAGGAGGCCGCTGACGACCCGCTATGCGCGCGTTTGGGGTGGCAGCAGAGTGAGATCCGCTCCGCGTGGAGCTGGGCGCCAGGTTCGAGTCATCTGAACAATTCGGAGTTCTCTCTGACCTGGCGATTGGCCCGAAATGCACTTCCACTCAACAACATACAATGCAGTTCTGGGTTTCTGGAGTCGCCTGATTGTCCCCGTTGTGGGACAACGGCTGTGGAAACTACGGATCACGCTTTCTTCGATTGCCGCGAACTCCGCCAGTACTGGTCGTATGTCAGTGGGGTGACGGCTTGCATCGATCCTGAGCATCCTCACCCAATTACTGTATCCAATGTTGTGGACAACGTGAGGCCGCCGTGGGACCGGGAAAGACAAATGGTCTACGTTACGATTCTGGCCGTGGCGAGAATGGTGATTTGGACGTCGCGTCTGCAAGGTTGCCGGGGGGTGTTGTCTTTTTCTGATCAAGATCTGATCGCGTTCTTTAAACACCAACTACGGGTGAAGATCAGATGCGATAGAAGAAGGCTGCATCGCGCGGCATTTGACAGAAGATGGATACATGTGGCAAGTCTGTGTGTACGAAGAGGAGCCAAATTTGAATACGTGTTCCCCGCCTAGGTGTGGAACGCGCAGTTCTGTAAAGTTAAATTAAACAAGTAGTCTCTCAGCTAGCTGAGTGTGTGTTCCATCCCTCCCCGATTAGGAAGCCTCCAAGATCCCCATCCCCTCTTACCTGCAATTTTTGTTTTCACCCCTTCCTCTAAATTTTACCCATCTTGGAGAAAAAGAAATACAAACTAACCTCCATCCCTTACCCACAAAATTTTCTTTTCTCCATTCACCCCCATCTAGAGGGAATCCCCACCTAGAGACTGACCCGCAGAAGCGAGGTTCCTTTTACAAACCTAGTGGAACGGGCAGTCTATCAACTAGACGGGGTTGGGAGGGTCCTACTAATCACCTTTTTTTTTTTTTTTTTTTTTTTTTTTTTTTTCCCCCTCCCTCGACACAAATGAATTATTGTTACCATTTTATTGTTATCTTTTTTGTTTTTACACGTCAATAAAAAATGTTTTAAAAATTGGGAGTTACTAGGACGTCCCCCAATATGAAAGGGTGAATGCGGTATTATGGTGAAAGAAGATACTAGCTGGGAGAAACTTTTGACTTTGTTTAGTTCTGGAGTGACAAGGATGACCAACGACCCCCAAAATCCCCCCTTTTGAGTTGGCCATGTGCCTAAGTTTTTTGTTCATCGTTGATTTTTTTTCTGTATTTTTTTAACATGAATAAAAGATTTAATATCTCAAAGTGTAGTATCTGTTCTCTCTCTTTCAGTTACTAAACTTTCCGCCACCGGGCTTTCGGGCTAGGTTAAGGTGTTTTCATACTAACTTTCGTTAGCAAGGACCGACCCCCTCCTTTGGGGAGTCAGGACCTAAAGGACCGACTCCACATTTGTGGGAGCTTGGACCCGGAAACCGATCCCCTTTTTTGGGAGACTGGAATCTCGGGACCAGCACCACTAGCTGGTAGTTGAGACCTGCTTTTGTTGTTTTTTTTGCATGCGTTTTTTCTTCGTTCCGGTCTCTTCCCTCTAGAGACAGGGGATTGTCTAATTCCTCCACACTTAATTGCCTGAGCAGCACTCTGACCTGCCAGGAACAAACTTTGTCTATCTTCGCTGCTCTCCCAGTGGATCGAGCAGACAGGGTTCTCTTTCTCGCTTCCGTTGGGGTAAGTTAGTGGGTAGGGTGACGTGGGGTAGGGCGGGTGCTTCGTTTCTGCTCCCCTCTGTGGGCAGGGATGCCTATCCCCTCTCTCTCTTAATTGCGACGCGGCACTCTGACCCGCTAGCACCCACTGCGTCTTTCTTCTCTGCTCTCCCCCCTCGCGGGGGGATCTGAGCTGCTAACCCGACATCCCCGTGAGGGGAAGTCAAAAACTCTAATTTCTTCAAAGTCCGCTCCTCCCCCTCCTCCCCCTCCATTCCCCTGGGTTTTCTTTTCCCCCACTACACTTTGGTCCGCGCCAGCGGCCAGTGCAACTGCCACGATGCCAGGCAGGAGGGGTACGTCACCCCAAATGCGCAGCATCTCAACTGCGAACGACTCCCTATGTGAGGGAGCTGATGCATCTCCCGGCGAGACGGCGCCAGGAAACAAGGTAGGGCCCCTGCGCGCGGCGACCTTGGAAGAAAGCGGGAGGGTAGGGCCGCAGCCCGCGGCGACCCCCCAAAAAGCACCTGCAACCGCTCCCCACGAGGGCAACCCAGCGGAAAAAGCTGCCGTTAAGTCACTAGCTGGGGAAAGTGCAGAACCCAGCCAACCAGCTGCACCCCAGGACGGCAGAACCAAGGGAGGAAGACCGGGGAACCCATCCCCCGCTCCCCCAAAGGGCGACTCCCCAACAGAAAAGGAGGAAAACAGCACCGCGGACCAAACCGAGGCGCTGGATGAAGACGTAATAGCCTCCATCTGCTCACTATTCGGCGGGGAAGACAGTGATTGGCCCCCCAACACTCCCCAAGAGGACCAAATACGGAAAAGGGGTGACTCTCCGGCCAGTGGTAACAAAAGCAAGCTGGAAGGAGAGACACCCTTGACAGTACCCACCAAGGCTCCAGCTGGGAACACGGCACCAGAAGGGGAGACACCTCCATCCCCTAAGGGGACAGCCACCCAGCAAAGGAAGAAAATAAGAAAGGGGAGCGGCCCGGAGAGCAAACCAAGCCAGGACGAAACAACGCCAAAAACACAATGGCCTACTTTGCCTGGTAACGGGCCAGTTCCGAAACCAAAAATGCCCATGACAATGGAGAGCCCCACAACACCAGCTACGCCCCCCAACCCGAGTCCAGCTGACACCCACCAGGATGGAGGACCGGCATGGGGCCCCAAAGAGCAGCAAGGGAAGTTGACGCCCGAAGACTACAGAGCACTCTTCGACTCCACTTACAAGGAGTATACCCAGGGGAACAACATCCAACCCCTCCCGGGTCAAGTGGAAGTTCTGGAGAAAAGAGTGCTCTCGCTGATAACTTCAGACACCAAGACAAGGGGTCTGACGGGCGTCAACAAGGACACTATGATGAACGTGTTGCTGGAGCAGAACATTCCCGCCAACTACATCTGTAGAAGGAGTTACGCACAGTGGGATGTTCTGCTCCCCACCTCCGAAGACGCAGTCAGGCTGTCCAGGACCTGCCATCAGAGCAGGAACATAAAGCTCCAACCCATCTATATGAACAAGAGGAGAGCAAATGTTTCTGCTCTAAACGTCCCCTGCTATATGGAGGCCAAACAACTGGGGGCTATCCTAAGCCAGTATGGGGACGTAGAGGAAGTCACCCCGGTCCGCGGATTAAGAAACATCATGACCGGGGACTACAAAGTACAGATGGTCCTGGACAAGGCTGGATTCTACGCCATCCCAGCCACACTCAAGTTCGGAGAGTGGACACTCTCCCTTATAGTGGAAGGGAGGAGGCCCCATTGCTGGCTGTGCACACAACAAGGGCATATGGCGAAGGACTGTCCGAAGAGGAATGGAGGGAAGAATCCCACAAAAGCGGCGGGAACAAGCGTGACAACAAATCAAGCCGCTGCTCCCGCGCCGGCCGCAAATCCTCCAGAGGCACCGACAGGCTGGGTGACAGTCGTAAAGAAAGGCAAGACCAACAAACAGCCATCCTTGCAGACAGTCACCCAAGACCAAGAACAACCGAAGAGCGAGACGGAGAAGATGGACACACAGACACCCTCCTCCTCAAACAAGAGGAAACTACCAGAATCTGAGGAGGAGGCCGCGTCAGAGGCAGAGGAAGAGACAACAACAGTCTCTATGGCCCTGAGCGCAACAGAGATCAGGAGGGCCAGGAGGAGGAAAAGCCGCAAGACACGCGCAAACCCTCCTACCCCCACTGAGACTGAGAAGGACTCCCTCGCAACAACAACACAGGATGAGCCCCCTGTGATCCCAACACCCCAGCAACCCGAACAACCTTCCCCCTCTCCTATAAAGGCCCCAAGAAACTCTTCCCGCCCCTCATCCCGTGACAGGAGCCAAAAAGAAGAAAACGAGCAGGCTACCCCCTCCCCAAGCGCTCAGCCTCCCCATCAACCAAAAGAGGTCCCCTCCCCCACTCCCAAAGTCCGCACTGAACGGACCAAAAAGCTCCCCTTCCTGCCAGGAAGCAGGATTTGTGAAACAGACCCTCTCCAACCGGCTCCGGACCTTAAAGGACAACAGAAGGTCCGGTACAATAAACTCAAAAACTTTGAAAAAGTCGGTGGAGACCTAGTAACAGACCCCACTAAATTCAAGGACGCTCCCTTGTTGACCACTTTCGTTAGGGTCGACAAGGACGCTAGGACTGGAGGAATGTGGGCAATGATTAAGGCAGCGAAGAATGCGATCCCAGGCCAGCAGCTGGTGGATAGGGACCATCCTTCGCTGACCAACATTTTCTTTAAATGTGAGGGTAGAATCCCCATGTATGTACACCCATCGCTATACAGGGCACTCAAACTAACCTTCCCCCTGGACGTGGGGGGCGTGGCCAAGGATGGATCACCTTCATCGGATTTACTTACCGGCAGCCTTGGCCAGGCCTGCCATGTCCTCACTGCCCAGGATTTCAGACCCGTCTGTGACAGTGCTTGAGGTAAGTGATCATGTCTTTGAACTTGGCTACATTGAATGTGAGGGGCATCAGGTGTCGAAGCAAGGCCTCGCGCGTTGTGAGAGACTTGGTGTCCCTCAAGGTAGATATTGCCGCTATCCAGGAGACCCACTTTGTTTGTGACGGGGATTGTCAGGTGTTGGTAAACGATTACGATGTCTACTCAGCATATGGCAATACCTATAGTCGTGGAATCTCCTTGCTAGTGAGTCGCACCCTGTCAGCGTCGGTGAATGTTGTTCACGCAGGCGAGGACGGGCGGGCGCTTGTTGTTGATGTTGCTGTTAATTGTAGTGTTTTTCGGATTGTTGCTGTTTATGCTCCCAATGCTGCTGTAGAGAGGGCAACCTTTTTTCGACGGTTGGAGGGCTTCTTAGTGGATCCGGAACGGGTAGTTTTAATGGGGGATTGGAATGCAATCCTTGATCCCAAAATAGATAAGGTCGGGGGGACTAGCAGGTCGGCGTGGTGTGACAGCAGTCTGTCTGACCTGATGGCCTCGTGCGATCTCGTCGACAGATTTCGTCTGGATCATCCTGGGCGGGAGATGTGGACGTGGCATCCTGTAGTGCCTTCCCATCCAAGCACTTACTTGGATCGGATGTTAGTTAGAAGAGGCGATGTAGACTTTCTATCTTGCCCCACGTTCCACTTGCTAGGACACTCGGACCATAAACTTGTTATGGCCCGTTTGAGCTTAAGTGCTAGGCCTAAACTGGCCGGATACTGGAAGTTCAACAGCACCTTGTTGGAGCTGGAGGACTACCGGTTGAAGGTCACTGAGCTAATTCAGCGGGCTTTAGTGGGGGCGGTTACAGGGAGTAAGTGGTGGGTTAGTCTCAAGGTCAAAATTAGGCGCTTCTCTGTCCAGTATAGCCAACGCCTCGCGATAGATAAGGCTAAGGCAAAGAAGCGTTTAGAGGATAAGCTGACCCGGGCGGTGGAGGGGGGAGACCCCCTAGAGTTAGCACTAGCTAAACAAGATCTCAACCGCTTGGCTAGCGAGCGGTATGAAGGTCAAGTAGTTAGGGCTAGGTTAAAGAAAGTTTCTAACGAGGCTGTGAATGTTGACGCTGTTGAGCGTAAGGCTGCTTTAAGGCGCGGTTCGGATGGGTACATTCGTAAAGTACATAACCTGGAAGGACACCCCTTAGTATCGACTCGGGAGATCTGCGAGGGGTTTCGGGAGCATCTATCGGTGCGCTTCACCCAACTACCCGGACTCAGGGTTGATGAGTTTGGCAGCTATTTGGCTGACTCGCCCCGCCTCACGGCGGCTCGGGCGGCTAGCTGTGATGGTCTTATTACTGAACATGAGGTCATTACTGCGTTGAAGCAGGTCGGCTATAACAAATCCCCGGGGCTTGATGGTCTACCCTACGAGTTTTACTTGAGGCTGTCGCCCATGTTGGTCCCTATTCTGAAGGATATGTTCAACCATTGGTTTGCCCAGGGTTCCATCCCTGGACAGGTGACCAAAGGTGTGATCACATTGCTGAGGAAAGGTCAACGGCATGGTGGGAGGGAAAACTTTGATGATTTTAGGCCCTTGACTCTGCTAAACACAGAGTTAAAGATTTTGGCAAAGATTCTTGCGAATCGCTTGCAGGTTGTCATCACTGACTTGATCGAACCGGACCAGACTTATGCTGTGAAGGGGAGATCGATTCAAGACAATTTGCACTTGATACGCTCGATCATAGAGGGGACAGAAGATGACGCCGAAGCCGCGCTGATCAGTTTGGATCAGTCCAAGGCATTCGATAGGGTCGACCATCGGTTCCTAGGATCTGTGCTAGAGGCCGCCGGATTTAATCCGGACTTCCGCAAGTGGATCTTTGTTCTGTATGACAGGCCGACGGTAGCGGTGCAGATCAACGGTAAGCTGTCGGAGTCATTCGCTGTCTCTCGGTCGGTGCGACAGGGTTGTCCGCTGTCGCCTCTGTTGTATGTCCTGGCGTTGGAACCCCTCCTTCGCAAGTTAAGGGACGAGGCGGCTACACCAGTCCTGCGCGGAATAGCTCTCCCTGGAGGCACACGAGCCAGGGTTTCCGCGTTCGCCGATGACGTCACCGTGTTCGTGTCTTGCCTCACGGACGTTCAAGCGGTGGTCGAGGCGCTCGCTCGATACGAAGAAGTAACAGGGGCCATCTTCAACCGTAGCAAGTCTGTTGGCCTGCGGTTGGGGGCCTGGACCGGGGTAAACTCGCTTCCAGGTATTTTCAGCTGGACCGATGGACCGGTCCGCATTCTCGGTGTCTGGTTTGGACCGGGACTTCAGCTGGAAAAGAATTGGTCGGAAGTACAGTCTAAGGTCAAATCGTCAGTAAAGACTTGGATTGGAAGGAAATTGTCCTTGAAGGGTCGGGCGGAGGCGTGTGCTACATACGTCTTTCCGCTCATCCTTTACCGTTTGTCTGTACTTCCTCTCCCTGCAGAACGACTAACCCGCTTACAAGGGCGCCTCGATTCACTTTTGTGGAACGAGGGTAAGCATTATGTCTGCAGAGAGGTCTGTGTTCAAAATCCGAGCGAGGGAGGCCTGGGTCAGCCCAGTCTCTTGTGTCATAGAAACGCCGAGAGATTGGCTTTCCTGGGTCGTTCGCTTGAAGGAGACGCTCCTTGGGTCCCTGTGGTTGAGAACTCGTTTCCCAACCTCAAACCCAACCCTTCGGTAGAAGGTCGTCGTAGACCGAAGGGGGAGTCCAAGTTCTTCTCCGAATGCCGAACCGCTCTTAGAGCTTTGCCGGGGACCAATGTCCTCGATCAGCCAAGGAAGAAACTGTATCGGGATTTAGTGGAGGGGACCGCGAAGGATCCACTTTGTAGGCGGATGGGATGGTCGATGGAGGTTGTCCGTTCTCAATGGCGTTGGGCGCCGGGACGGGAGATTCTGAATAACTCGGAATTCTCCCTGACTTGGCGACTGGTCCGAAATGCGCTGCCGCTCTTCGACGTACTTTTCCGGTATAAAGAACATACCAGCCGCTTCTGTCCGTGCTGTGACGAACGCGAGCCCGAAACAATCGAGCACGCATTTTTTAGTTGCAGCCGGATACAGCCCCTATTAAGGTACGTCGAGGGGGTAACAGCTCGCATCGATGCCGAGTGTCTGCTCGATCTCGACGTAGGAACTTTTGTGTACAACATGGAGCCGCCGTTCCCCAGGGAGGAAAGTTTGGTTTTCCTGGCGATCCTAGCAGTAGCGCGCATGACCATTTGGATCGCGCGCCTCAAGTTGGTCCACGAAGGGACATCTGTTCCTGATCGGGATCTGATCGTTTACTTTAAACATTTGCTTAAAGTAAAGATCAGATGCGATTGGAAGAGGTTGCCTAGAGTGGAATTTGACAAGAGGTGGGTGCACAGCACTAGTTTGTGCATCCGTCGAGGAGCCAAGTTTCAATACGTGTTCCCTCCTTAGGCATGGCATGGGCGGTGCTGGGTCCTACGGAACCCATCCCGCCTAGGTTAGCATTATAAGTTCAGTAAAGTAACTCTTGACTGGTGGTACAAATGAGATCCTGTTCCTGATTTTATTTTTTGGTATTAGAGAACCTCTGAGTCTGCCCAACCCCCCTGCTCCTCATCTTTATTTTCTGATGCCCCCGATCATCCCCCTACTCAGAGGTCACCTTCCTACCCCCTCCATCCGTTGCTTTATTTTCTCCCACCTCCATTAAGGCGACTTCCCCAAACCCCATTAGGGATGCTCTGCTTGTTTTCGGTTCCCCGGAAAACAGTGGGGGATCTAGCCACATAGAATAGTACAAGGGGGGTCTTACTAACAACACATTAGTAGATTTTCCTTATTTTTGAAATGAACATTTTCATTAGTTTTTTCCCCACTCCACGAACATTTTATGCCAATTAATTCAAGAACTCTTTCTAATGAAATCGAACTTTATTTTCTCACACATACACACACAAAAAAAAAAAAAAAAAAAAAAAAATGCACACACAACATACAGAAATGAATATACAAATTGTACATAGTTAAATTTTACATTGAACGCTGGGGTTATTAGTTAGATTAGGATCCACAGAGTGATTGAGGTATTTTGGTAAATGTTGCCAGTCAAGAGTAAGACTTCAAAGTCTCATCTGTTACGTAGTCAAAAAGACCCTGTACCCTACCCCTCCCAATTTCTTGTAGGGCCTTGTGCCTAATTTTGTTGAATTGAATTTTTTGTACGTTTTTTATGTTCAATTTTTTCTTTCTCAATAAAATATATAAACAAGATCAAAGTGTAGTATCTGTTCTTCAGATGCTGCACTTAGGATAATTTGTACCAGTCAATGGAGGGGAAACCCTCTATACTGGGACAATTATTATTTTTGGTAACCAGAGTGCCCCCTTTTTGCCTACTTTTAGGGGAGCTGGTTTTTACCTCACATTAAAAACGGCCTTGTGCCTAATTTGCTCAGTGGGGGAGCAAATAAATACCATCTGTTCTTCAGATGCTGCACTTCCATTTCTTGTTCTCTTTTGGTGAAGGATCAGTCCTTCACGACTGAGACATTTTTTGTTTTTATTTTTGTACCTTTTCTTCACGTTAAAAAACAATCCTGGTGTCTAACTTTGTCCCGTGGGGAGGGATAGCAAGTAGGTAAATAATCGTAATAATCATCCACTAGCATATGTTCGGCGTTGTCCAGGTATGTTTATATATTACTACAGCATATCCAGCAAATAAAAATGCTTTTTACGAGGAGAATAATTTACATTAAATCACCAACAGTTGTGTCTCACAAATGTTTATGTCGTATGTGTAATTAATTACTTCTTTGCGGCAAAGTCAATAAAGTTAAACATTACACGTAGCCATAATTCCAAACTTGAACTTCTAATGACCATTTTTACTATCCTGCTTAACAAAATCGTTTGAAAGTTTATTTTACACACTTTATTTTACCTACATGCTTCTAATATTTCACATTAATACGAATTCGGGTATTCGAACTAGTATAGAATATTTTCCAACGCCATCTTATTATTCAAATGTTTCGTTTACTTTTTTAAAAACTTTACCATCAAAATCGATATCGATTATCATTATGTTATTTAACTTTGTCAGAAAATGTAATAGCTACAGCGTCATTATATCTTAGAAGGCCCAATAATCTAAACGCTTTAATCAAGAGTGATCGTTTGGTTTTAAATCGAACAATTTCTAAAGGCTATTATATACAATATAACATTGGTTTCGCAAGCATATCATTATTTTTTTCTTTCATGGGCAACATATTGATATGTATACTTTTAGTATTTTTCTTTTTTCTTTTCTGCTTCTAAGAAGGGTAACTTCATTCAGACAAAAGCTGGTATTGATCGGTTTTTCATGAGAAACGTTAGTTGTGCGATCGATATCTGTAAAAAAAAAATACCCAACTTTTATTTGTTATCAAACAGTGTTTTTTTTTCTTAAACAAAGCAAAAAAACATTACGCATTTTATACCAATCTATATTTTAAAATTATTGATTTTCGTTTTATATACTTTTATATGTGTGTTCATCGATCTAATGTCGTCGGTTAGTGTATACGCCAAATATGCGACATTCGATTGATCAAGCTTTGAAGGGAAATCACAACGAATATAAAATGTACAAAAACGTAAGAGATGCATTAAGAATGTAAAATATCAGCTTATTTTTATGATGTAAGCTATGGAACAACGTAGATGAAAGCTAAAGATCTATTAGGTTAGGTTGATAATTAATGTCTTTATTACTATCAGTTCATATTGGATCGGTTGGTTGTCTGTGTACATTTCAGTGAAAGCCCGGCAATAAGTTGCATATACCCGACCATAGGTCACAGTGCAGACGAATGCCTGGATCTACTAACCGGTAGACCGCACTATCCTTATCTACGGCTAATTAACCTAGACAGTTGTTGTTGCAGATCGACAAAGGCTAGAAGTTTCGATGACCACTGCCCCTCACCCAATACTGCGGATCCGCTACCACCACTTCGTTTATGATGTGACAATCGCTGAAAAATCACCCTCCTCAGACAGTATCTTTTAAAGGTAATACTTCCTCAATTCAACCATGCTGTGCCTATGATGTTTGAAGCTGGCCCTGGGACTTGTTGGCTATACCTATCTCAGTCGCACGTAGTATATCAATATCTAGGACACCCTGTGTTCTACGAAATGAGCAGGCTCAAAGCATTTTGGGTGAATGTTTCCTAAGGTAAATAGGTCCTGAATATGACCTTTGCCGGACACACACACACACACACACACACACACATACACACACACACACACACACACAAACACACGGTACAACACATGTTGCCTTTTATATACATAGATTACTTTGGGTTCACCCTTTGTCCCTCTCTTTTCCTCTCTTTTTCTACCTCACTTTCTCCTTATTTCTCTACAGCTAAGCCCTCCCTTCCTAGCTATTTCTTCAAGGGAAACAAACAGCTAGATAAAATTTCATAATATTTAGATCGGACCATTCTTGTCATGAAATGTGTACTATGTTATATGTAGCCGTTTTCTCTTTTCGACTATTACTCCCCATACTAATACTAATACTACTGATTGGAGGAATTCTATAAAATCGGGGGAAGCAGCTTAGACAAATTGGCAAAATCGAAAGATTTAAACCATACAAGAAATAGTAATAGTGAAAACAATGAGCACTTAAATAAAAATTATCGAATGCGGAAACCAACCCAAAGACGCAACGACGTAAAAACTGACGTAATGTAATTTAAGTAACATTCGCTGACCTAGACACACAAAAAAGAAGTCATTCACTCATAATGTGGTAACAACAACTTCGGCAAGCCCCACACTTAACGTTTGTAAAGGTCAAGGAGAATAATAGGCGGAAGAGAGGGAGAGAGGGAGAGAGAGAGAGAGAGAAAGAAAGAGAGAGAGAGAGCGCCCGAAACAAATCTCAATTTAAATGTGGACTTTTAGTGAGAAATCATCGTTTGCTAAATTGAGTTTCTTGGCTTGCCCTTGTCGTACGGACGTTTTTGTCGAGGTGGTGAAATCTTGGAAGTAAGACTTTTAAATATGGATAACAAAAGAGCCCCCCCCCTAAAAAAGTGCTATACTATCATAGTTTAATTTTTGGGAGGCTTACTACCAGTAACATTTAAGAGAAGATCTATGGCTGTTAATAGCAAGAAATCAATGGTAAACAGCTGGTCCGAAAACGCTATAATTGGCATACGTAAGCCGGAACAAACGGAGGTTGCTAGAAATCTGTGGAGAAGTGTCTTTAATTAGACTCCAGTGAATAGCACTGGTTAATATGACTAAGCAATCACTAATGTGACTAACAATCATGTCTTAAATAAAGAAGAACAAGTAAAAAGAAAAAGAAGAAGAAGAAAATGAAGAAAACGAAGAACAAGTAAAAAGAAAAAGAAGAAGAAAAAAATGAAGAAGAAGAAAAAGAAGAACAAGTATATATGAAGAAGAAGAAGAAGAAGAAAAAGAAGAATTAACAAATCTATATCAAGAAGAAGAAGAAGAAAAAGGAGAATTAACAAATCTATATCAAAATAAAAAGAACTTACAGGAGAATAAGTACTAACATATTGAAAATCCTTATTATTATTTAATAAAATAATCCGATGTCGGTAAGTTAAACACATTCTATTTTTCCAGTATTTCCAGTTCCCAATAAACAATTAAAAAGTTTCGTTAAATGCCGTATTAAAAACAGAACACTTTTAAATACATTTTAGAAAAGTCATATACGTTGCATTAGTCTTATTAGTTTAAAAGTTGCATTCGTTATATTTATTTTAAGAAAATTTAACTTTCAATTATTTTTATAGTGGAATACAAAATAATCTTGCTTCAATTTTTAATAAATAAGAAAAGAAAATACATAGTAGTTTTATGTACATTTTAAAAAAATGTCGCTGGTAGGGGGCATTGATTTTTTTTTATGGATGAAGGAGTGGTTTTTAGTTTCATCCATGCGGTTATACTTTCCAAATTAATATTATTATTAATAGTTATTAGACATATTGGTGAAGTAAGATGTTTGAAATTAATTTGAGTCATGATTGTTTGATAACTGTTTATTATACGTTTATGAATACGTTGAAGTTAATTGAGTTAGTAAGTTATTTTAAAATGTCGTGACTATCTAATATAAAATGAAAAATTATATATATTTTTATAGAACTGATAATACCCAGTGTGATAATTGCTCTTAGCGAACTATACCGGTTTTCCACGAAGGAGTAAGTTAAATATTAATTTTAAAAAACTCCACAGACCCATGTTTACTCCGTCTATAGGGATGGCGACATAAAACAGTTAGCTTTTCAAATAGTTACCCGTTTGGTACTGGCCGTTTAACTTCGCTGGTCAGTGAACAATGGCAATTCCGATTATGCAGCACTTCATAACTTTTGATGATTCCATTTTTCTTCGAAACGCTAAGCCGCTTTGATGAATTGGTTGGAATATTTTTTCACCTTGGTTTTTGCCTTCTTAATTTAAAAAAAAAATAAATGAGAAATGGCGGCCTCTGTCATAAAATCATTGTCCATTTTGTGAGATGTTATTTGCGATTGGTGAAGACAGTGTCGGCAGAACAGTGGACTTTTTGACGCACTTGACTAAACCGAAGGAGCACACAATGACTAATCACTGTCCATTGTTTCTGAATTAGACACATTTACGACACATTGACCCATTCGTTTGCTATGACAATGGCTGCTGATTAAAGAGGCAATTAAGGCAAAGAGAACGATTTATGTTGACTGGATTATTTCGTGAATGACTGATAATTTCCGCCTCAAGTTTTAAGCTTCTTCGTATAATGGCTTCGTAATCACGGCTGGGCGATTAGGGAACACATACTAAGTAGCTGCATGTTTAGTTCTTTTATGCTCTCTATTCTAATGACGTTTAAATACCAGGCAATTTTAAGAGAAATTGCTCCAGAAAACACATGAAGCCAATTAATGAAACAAGTTAAATGTATCACTTCTAGTAAACTAAAAAGTAGCCCATGATAGAATGTTCTATCGATAGATTCAAAATTTAGAAAACAGCGAATCTCCGTCTTTCTCAAAAACATCACTAATTGAAAGTGAGGACCAATAAACCAATATAATCAAGCGAGAGGTAGTGAATTAACTTCGTTTACCATTCGAGTAGTGGAGTAATTTTAATTATTGACATACTCAAGAATGCTTCATAAGATACTTGAAAAACAAAACAACAAAAAACTTCATTCTACACGATATTTTGCCAATCAAACAGCTATCAAATGCAGCATGTTACACCTAACATTTATGTTCATTTTAATCTTCCATTACGGAAATCTTTATTGAAAGTGAAGTATAATTGCAAAATCACATGGCAAGATCGCTTTAATTTATTATTCTCGTGTAACGTTATCAACTGACATTCATAATAAAAGCGCCCTCTGTTTCATTTTCCCGCTCGATCCTTTCAAGAGCGTACGTGTATTTTACAGTTAATAAAACCTTTCTAAAAGGCAATTCTTTACTTACTGATACTATTCACTTCACACACACACACATATATATATATATATATATATATATATATATATATATATATATATATATATATATATATATATGACATTTAGGACGGGGAAAATGTTATGATTTAATTTGTTGTTAAGAGTTATCCCCCTTGGGATTGACATTCATAATAAAAGCGCCCTCTGTTTCATTTTCCCGCTCGATCCTTTCAAGAGCGTACGTGTATTTTACAGTTAATAAAACCTTTCTAAAAGGCAATTCTTTACTTACTGATACTATTCACTTCAATTTTATTAACTGTAAAAAAAAAAATGGATCGAATCTTACGTCCCGACAGATTCGAGGTGGAACCTACATGCCCTAATTCCGAAAAATCCTATAGGCATTGGAAATTAACCCTCCAGAATTATATCCGCTCACATAATAACGGATTAATCGAAAACACTTCAGATAATTTCTTTGCCTTGATCAATTGTATTTCAGCCTCTGTTTTCGATTTAATAAGCGATAAAACCGACTACGATAGTGCATTAGGAACATTGGACGCCGCTTATTTAAAACCTGAAAATATTGTTTATAATAGATATCGATTGATGACGACGAAGCAACAAACAACACAAAATATAGATGCCTTCATACTACAATTGGAAATGCTTGCCAAAACATGTAACTTCGAAGCGGTTTCTGCTGAAGAAAACAAAAATCAATACATTCGGGAAGCTTTCATCGGCGGAATTTCTTCTTCGTCCATCCGACAACGACTGTTAGAAAAACCCATCCTGACTTTACAAGACACATATGCCACGGCCAGATCTCTTGAACAAGCAGAAAAGCATTCGATAAGCTACGCAAATAACTTTACTGTAGCAGCTACAAATAATCCTTCGGGCTACAATCGTATAGCTGTGACTAAAGAAAATATGCATCCAAAAGGGGTTTGTTTTTTCTGTGGAAAATCACGTCATCCTCGATATTTATGTCCTGCACGAAACGCCGAATGTAAAAAATGCAAAAAAAAATGGTCATTGGGCTAAAGTGTGTAAATCTTCTATTTCTAACACTCATACTGCTGTTCTTTATGACGACTCTGACTACCCCTCACCTTCTCTATCCTGACTAGGAACTAACTCCAAAGATGTCACATTCACTCAATGCCAAATTAACGGGCACTTCGTGAACGCTATGGTGGACTCCGGCAGTGTAAAAACATTCATTAATGAAAATACTGCTAAAAAACTTAAACTCTTCACAATACCTAAAAACAAAATTATAGCTCTGGCTGCTTCCGATCAACATGCTAAAATAACTGGCGAAGCTGTCGTGGATTTAATACTGAAAGATAAAACCCATTCTGGAATAACAATTGAAATCATTGAAAACCTTTTCATTGATTTAATAATCGGAAAAGATATTTTAAAAAAATATAAAAAAGTAACACTTAAATTCGACGGTCCTAGAGACAAACTTATAATTGGAGCTATAAACACGAATAATTTTTTCCTACCATAAACGTTCCACCCCCTCCTCTCTTTTCTAATCTTTCTCCTCATACTACTCCTATTGCGACAAAATCCCGACGTTACACTTTTGCCGCCAACAAATTCATAAAAGAAGAGACTGCTAGAATGTTGAAAGAAGGCATAATTGAACCTTCGATATCTCCGTGGCGAGCGCAGGTTCTTGTAACTTCGAATGAGAATCATAAGAAAAGAATGGTAGTCGACTACAGCGATACCATCAATAGATTCACGGAACTAGACGCTTACCCAATGCCTAATATCAATAAGATGGTAGACGACATCGCTCAATATAACATCTTCTCTACTCTCGACCTAAAATCTGCTTATCACCAAATACCTATAAATCATGCTGATCGTAAATTCACTGCGTTTGAAGTAAGTGGCAAACTTTTTCAATTTACTCGTCTTCCTTTTGGCGTCACCAATGGAGTAAGTGCTTTCCAGAGGAGCATAGACTATATTATAGAAAAAGAAAATCTAACCGATACCTTTGTGTATGTTGATAACGTAACTATATGTGGGAAAAATCAAGAAGAACACGATTACAATCTTCAAAAATTCTACAAAATTGCTAAACAATATAACATCACTTTAAATGAAAATAAAAGCATAATTTCTTCTAGTTCTATTACTCTACTCGGCTACACCATAGAAAATAATCAAATAGCTCCCGATTATCAAAGACTAAAACCATTACTCGAAATGCCACCTCCGCTGAATCTTAAATCTCAAAAAAGAATAGTTGGAATGTTTTCCTATTACTGCAAATTCATTAAAAAATTTTCTGATAAAATTTTATTACTAAATCAAAACAAAGAATTTCCACTACCTCCATCTGTATTAAAATCTTTTCAAACATTGAAAAATGATCTAAAAGACGCCACTTTAATAACGGTAGATCCAAATAAAGAATTTGAAGTAGAAACGGACGCTAGTAACTATTGCATTGCTGCAACACTAAATCAAGAAGGTCGTCCTATTGCATTTTTTTTCAAGAACTCTCAATACTAACGAAATTAAGCACCATGCAGTAGAAAAAGAGGCAGCCGCTATTGTAGAAGCTCTCCGTAAGTGGCGACATTTTCTACTCGGCAGGCACTTTAAAGTCATCACAGATCAGAAGAGCATCAGCTTCATATTCGACAATAAAAGAAAATCTAAAATTAAGAATGACAAAATATGTCGTTGGCGTATAGAATTATCCCAATACAATTTCACTATAGTTTATCGACCTGGACCTGAAAATATTGCTGCTGACACATTCTCTCGCATCTCTGCTCTTACTTACAATCTACAAGATCTTCGTGATTTACATAAACAATTGTGTCATCCTGGTGTTTCAAGATTAAGCCATTTTATAAGAACGAGGAACCTCCCTTTTACTTTGGATCAAATTAAGAATATTACTGACTCTTGCTCATCCTGTCAATTACTGAAACCCAAATTCGCCAATACCTATGGAGGGACTCTCATTCAAGCCATATTACCTTTTCAACGATTAAATCTTGATTTTAAAGCCCCTCTACCTACTTCTATACATGGCAACAAATATCTACTTACTCTAATTGATGAGTATTCCCGTTTTCCTTTCGCTTTTCCTTGCAGAGATATGACAAGCAAAACCATTATCCACTGTCTAAACAAACTCTTTTCAATTTTTGGTTTGCCTGACATGATACATACTGACCGTGCTTCTGATTTCTTAGCAAGAGAAATAAAGGATTTTTTACACAAAAAAGGAATTGCTACTTCTAAAACAAGTAGGTATCATCCTGAAGGTAATGGACAGATTGAAAAACTCAACGGTACCTTATGGAAGGCCATTCAAACAACATTACATTCTAATCAAATGAAACTACCTTATTGGGAAGACATACTACCGGACGCACTTCATTCAATTAGATCCTTACTTTGTACTGCCACTAATATGACTCCCCATGATAGACTATTTAAATATAGTCGTAAATCTGCTTCCGGAATTTCAATTCCTTCTTGGGTTAAACCAGGCCCAATATATATTAGAAACCACACTAAAACAAGTAAACATGACCCTCCTGTAACGCCTGCCACCCTAATAGATGTCAACCCCCACTACGCTTATGTTCAACTACCTTCTGGTACTGAAACCACTGTCAACGTTCGAGACTTAGCTCCAAACTCATCAAATGAAGAAAACTCTAATAATAATCCTACTACTTCAGAGACTTTATTTGAACCTTCTACTAATGAAAACATTGGTCATGAGGAAGACAAAAATCAATCGTCTGATCTTGAAGAAAATCAGATTTCACTAAAAAATAATACTGAAAATCAGCATTCCTGCCAATCTGTGCGGAGGTCGTCCCGAGTTCGACAATTCCCTAGTAAATATAAGGATTTTGTGACTAAATACTGAAAAAACTGCAATTTGGGTTCATATGTTATTTGTAAATAAAATGATTCTTATGTGATTGTAAAAAAAAAATTAAAAAAAAAAAAAAATTTGTCTATAATTAATTACCCCTTACTTGAATACTTTAGGACGGGGAAAATGTTATGATTTAATTTGTTGTTAAGAGTTATCCCCCTTGGGATTGACATTCATAATAAAAGCGCCCTCTGTTTCATTTTCCCGCTCGATCCTTTCAAGAGCGTACTTGTATTTTACAGTTAATAAAACCTTTCTAAAAGGCAATTCTTTACTTACTGATACTATTCACTTCATCAACAGAACTTCTATTATATAAATCTCACCTGTCTGTTTAAATGTATGTATGTATCTTTGTATGTCCGCCTAAAAATTTCGACAGAGGCGACTGATTTTCACGAGAGCGATATATATTTTAAGGTGGCCCCTTTGGATGATAAATATCGAAAAATTGGCTAAAAACATTGTTTCCCTTACTCCTAACTGGACACTTTTCAACAAGGAGGAGTCGATTTTTTCGCGGACATTTTTTACAAGTCATTCAAACATCTCGTCAACGACGTCAAATAAAAGACGTCATTTCGACCAGCTGTGACGTAACAATCGCAGTGAGCGCATCGATAACACCGTTTTTTTACACCTCCGTTTCCTCTGGCACGTTATGGGATCGAGCCTGCTTACTACTTTTTGTGCTCGCATTTTTTTTCCTCAACTAGCACCCTTGCACACCATCCTCTTTCTTACTCGCCTTCGCATCACGCGTTAGAGCCTGCCATCCTACTACAACTTTTTTGGATCAACACACATCTACAAACACCCGGGCAACGCCGGGTACCCAGACTAGTATAAAACGCCTCTATGGTATCTGCATTTATTAGCCTACGTCGCATAGTAAACACAAGGATACTTTTTAAAAAATGTTATTTCAAAGACATTGAGCTTCTCTCTCACGTTATGCTATTGAATAACCTAGATTCCTAGGTTATTCCCCTAGTGATGTTTAACAAAAGTCGGTCACTAGTCTGGGAGATGACGTCAAAAGAGGTAAAATAGTGGGATGTAGAATCCCCATGAATTGGGTCAACGAGTTTGCCCCACATTTGAAGACAATACATGATTCGAATGTAGACGGCATTGAGAAGCGATACATTCTTCCCTACATCCCAACATGCAGACCGTCAGCAATGTCAAAACTATCATTCGAACACCGAAAAGATTATTTTTGAATGAAATATATTTTATAACCAGCTGTGTGTATTTTATTTCCGTAAACATTTGTATAAATCGGAAATGGCAAAAGTTGATGTTTAGAAATAAAATACACTGAAAAAAAAAACACTTTTGACGATCGGGTGCAGTGGATATATAACAATGCGAGTGTAGTCCACGTTCTCTTTCATATATAGAAACAATCAATACATTCTAATGCATAAACTTTAAGTGAGTTCCTATGTTCCTGTTGGTTCTCATGTGTTTGGGTAAACTTGCAAAGGCAAAGATTATTATCCATTTTCTTAGGTTAATGTCTGAGGATTATCAGGCAACAACGGAGGCATGAAACAAAATGGCTTTTTTCGAGTAGTTTCTAAGTGGTTAGCTAGTGACACGTATTTCTAGAACAGGAAGGTATTTTTTTATTTCTATGTATTCAAGTCTAATTAAAATAGGTGTTTTTGAATCGTCTTCCTGCATAATTAAGCCTAAGTTCCACCATTACTGATAATCTCCGGGTTTTTTTTTTATGTCTAACTCATTCACATTAATTCTATTGCAATTCAAGGCCTTCAAATAGGGGATCACCAAGTAAAAGTTGTTTTTGAATTTTCACGGAAGCTTCAACTCAGAGGTAAAATGCTTTCTACTTAGTAATGATCGTGGCATTAAACGAATTTTGACAAAATGTTGTGCATAGCCGAATAGAAAGCTCTAATCCAGATGCGAGTGAATAAAAACAGTAAATATTGTTAAAAATGAATACAAACACAAAAGATATAAGGAAGTTTACAAACATTCCATGGTTTACTTTCAATTAACTACAAATACGCTATAGTTGTATTTTATTTGTGTAACGTTTTCGTTACGTGTCAGCACTCGGAACCCATACGTAGAAAGATTCAAGAAAACAAAACCAAGGAAAAAAATCAAATAATTCTTTTAATTGAAACAACGGACATTTATGTACAAGTACTTTCAGTATAATGCCTAGTCTCTTGTTCGAAAGGGCCCTTCCTATTCTGATGTGCTTTAAAAAAACTCGTCGGTGTCGAACAGCTTGTAATTTGTTTATGTACGGCAATGTTTAACACATGTCTTTCTATGCTGCTCTCCGTTCACGCAAGTCCCATGTCTATTTCTGCCCTTTTTATAATCTTTTTCTTTTATCCCTTGCCCTGAGGTCCCAACATACACGGCTCGGTCATTTGCATACGTTATCTGTTGCTGTATCCACCCGCGGGTCTGAGCTATGTTACACTTGCTGCCCGTGTTTCAACATTTTGGGGGGATTTTTTTGATAAAAACATAGAAGATCTACAGTCACTATTGATTTATAATCGCGTAGATATCTATAGTTTCCATATGCTTTTTATTTTCATTTATACGCGGTTGATTTATTCAATTTTCTTAGACTAAACTTATAATAGTCAATAGTCAGTCAATTTATATTAAGTACAGAAAAAAAAAACTTACATGTCCGGAATGTACTCCTCCGAATTGTTATCATTTTGCAAAACGAACATAAATTTAAATTTTACAATTAATGTTTTATTTCTGTTTTCTTTCTCATTTCTTTTTTTAAGGGGGTATTTTTCCGACTCTTTTCGGGTTATTTTTTTTATTATTTAATGCCAGATCCAGTTATTTTGGAAATAGTATTCAGGTCTTTTGTAGAACCTTTTATTTTTCAATCTCTTTGTATCTTAAATCGATATATTGTAGTATTTGTGTTGTTTTATTTTACGAGATATCAACCATTTGGGATTATTTAATGAAAACTCCAGTCATATTGGAAATAGTCTTCATGTGGCATCTAGTTATATTGTAGAAGGTTTTTATTCTTCAAGATCTTTGTATTTTCAATCGCTAGTTTTTAGTGTTTGGTTTGGTTGCTTTATAGTGATTTTTTACGTTTTTGTTCCCTTCTCTGCAGAACATGAATGAGTTTTGATATTGGTGAGAAGGGAAATTGTTACAGTATTGATGTTTTGTACATTTTAAGTTAGGAAACCAGCCAAAGGTGGGGGCGACAGAAGGGGGAAGGGGAAACAGGAAGAAGAAAAAGGTGCAAAAGGTGGCTTGATTGTTTTTGATTTTGGTTTTGCAGCACGTAATGTATTGCAGAACGTAATGTATTGCAGAACGTAATGTATTGCAGAACGTAATGTTTTGCAGAACGTAATGTATTGCAGAACGTAATGTATTGCAGAACGTAATGTTTTGCAGAACATAACGCTTTGCAAATAAAGTAGAAAAACAAAATACATCAATGTAAGTTGCATTTCGTCTCAGGAAGACAATATCTTCGGACAGCCAGATCTGGTAGCACAATTTTTTTTTTAATTGCTAAAGATACATCTCTATAAATGGAAATAGATATTTAACCGCTATTTAAGAGAATCTAAATAATTTATTTTTGTTTAGATTCGAACTATGCATGTAATAATAATTTGTATGTTTCTTTCTTACCTCTGTTACATTCGACAGTTTGGATTTAAAAATTATTTTACATATTCGCGTTAGTTTATATGATTACCTTAATGATGGGATGATTTACTGTAACGTAGTAGTTAATTTTGAAGATTCGAAACCCAGGGGTTGTACACAGACAATTACAAGGAAACAAAAACAAGAAAAAAAACTAAAATCATTTATTGTCCTTTGACCAAAAGAAGGTGGACCTGTAAATGAACCCTTGTTAGTTTGTTTGTCCGTCTGCACATTTCTCAATAACCACGCCTTCGAATTTTTGGAAATTTTCCAGAACACTAAATATGATATGAGTAAAAAGAAAGTAACAGAACTGATTTTCCGGGAAAAGTCTAGTTGGCGTCCCGCCCCCGCAGGAGTGTCTTTGGGTTTAAATGGCTAAAATTGACATTTTTGTGCTTATTAAAGAATTGAGGATATGGATTTTTATAAAACTTTCTGAAATATTGTAACTAACTGATTTCTATATAATTTTGGTTGTGTATACTTCGCGATAACTCTTGGCTGTGCCTAAGTGGCTCTTTCAGAGCTAATAAAAACACTCTATTTTGGGGACTATTTTATCATATTTGTCCTACATTTTCTGTGTATGTTTATTTAGTAATTTTGCATGTTGCTGACCTAAAATTTAAATACGTTAAGACGTTGGGGGCATTGGGAGAAAATAGGGACGGGTATTTAATGATGGACTGAGACATTTTTTTTTCATGGCGCTGAACTCAAATTTACATATGTTTATGCCTCAAACTTCACCGTATGTCTATTTTCACCAGGATTTTAGTCCCGTGGGGATAGTTGGGGCGAAATAGGGCGGGGGCAAATGCTAAACTTAGTAAATGTTATGCCTCGTTCACTGTGCATTCACGAGGGACCATGCATGCTTCATTTGTTTCAGTTGAAATAGCACACATTTATATACAATTTCTTCCATAATAACTCCTTGTTTATTATTCAACAGTTTTACAATCCAGTGTGCTTAACAAAAAGTGTGTCGGTTTTAACTCTGTATTTTTTCTGGCCATGATTTAGACACCTCTATTTCTGTGCTAATAACTATATTTTAATCAGCGTGTTTCCTTCCTCCTCGTTGTGATGTATCCTCGCACACGGCTCGGTCATTTTCATAGTTTCCCGCTGTCCAGCAGCTGCTCCTTCTAGAATATGCACACCCGCGCTCTGTAACATTATGTGATTACAAATAAGAAGAGTTTGTTTGGATTCTTACTTTAATAATTTTACTCTATTTGAGATTCGGTTACGTTTCAATTCATTCACAATTCGTTGATATTTATTTGGGTAGGTTTTCCTTTTTAATTCTGTTAAAACCATCATTATTAGGTACACATACCAATATATATTTAAACTCGAGGGAAACGATTAAATTTTAAGTCTTCATAGCCTCGTAATTCGTATATATCGGTCCATGTGCACTGATTGTCCAACCTCCAAAGAGTTTTTATTGCGAAAGCCGTTCTAAACATGGAAAGTTTGAACGTGTTAATTCCAAAAGCCGTTCTTAACATGGAAAGGTTGGGGGTATTTATTCCGAAAAGAATTGTTTTGACCTTCCCCTAATAAACTCCTTAAAGGTAAGTCTTCGGGTGGCTCCCCAGTGAAATTTCATCTACATAGGTTTGTAAATTTTCTGTATCCCTTTCTATAACGTTACAATATACGACCATACAGACATACTAGAATTTCACACGTTGAACTTCTTGTGTGATAGAATAATATTCATTTGAAAATAATATAACGTAATATAACTAATACCGGATTTCGAACGCTTGTGATCTTGTTTAATCATTAGTTAGATTACGATAATACAAGCGTAAGTTTACCTTGTAGAGACCATCTACTGCAATCATAAATTCGTTCCTTCTTCCCTCCGGTTTTATTTCTCATACAAACAACACCTAACAAAGATTCCACTCGTCACGGATCTAATATATTAGTATCCTCAGGATATGTTTACTCACGAGTCGCGCACAGTTTACTAGTCCGGACATACTACCATCCTACCAATCTCAACCGAACAAAGGCCCGTTTCAATTTAAGATAGCTCAATTAATCTCTATCATCGATTCTTTTTACCTCGGCATCAATATCTGTTTAGTCTATAACTATTGATTTTGGTTCAGAGACTTATCGATCAACTGTTTTATTGGAAACACTTATATGTGTGTGTGCGTGTGTATGTCTGTGTATGTATGCAAGTTCGCTCGAACTTTAACTCTTGATCCAACTTGAATATGAATATTTATGGTTCTGAATGGGGGCTTGGCTAAATTTGCTACATGAATGAGCTGTCTGGTTGATACACACACACACACCCACACACACATGTATATAAATATATATTAGAGTAAATAAGTATACCCGCCCCTTTAAGAAACTCGTTTCTTATCGTTGAGCACTATCAGTTGAAATAAAGTCGGTTATTTTAACTCTTATGTGCAGATTATCTTATAATGATTAGATCACTCTGACAGACTTTAAAAACATTTTAAAATAAATAATAAAATAAATAATAAAAGCGTACTTCTCGCTGTTAATGGTGGGCAAATTGGTTAGATCCATGCTAATGAAGCAAGCGATGGCTTCTGTTGCCGAGTTCGAATCTGTCGACCAGCGTTAATCGTGACACCCTGCACTGATGATTCCCGAAAGGATTAAACACTAGTGTACGTAGGTATTATATATATATATATATATATATATATATATATATATGGTTATAGTAAATATACTATATATAAATATATTATATATAGTTATAGTAAATATATTATATATGAACATATATAGTAAACAATTATATATATATATATATATATGTATATATATAAATCATATTTTAATATAAAGTATATGAAGATCGGTCGTCTTATTTTAGTTTTGATTTCTTAGTCAAGGAAATGATGATATGAATATATATTCTAAGTCCATGCATGTGTTTGTGTGAGTCCTTACCTACACATGTTAAACTGCTTATAGGAGATAGAGGGGTGTAGATTAGTTTCACTTTGAAATTAACTAGGTTATTGCTGTGCATGTTTTAAGATGACTGAACAATTTTTATGATTTCAGGTACAAGTGAACAGCTACAACATAACTTGAAATACACCCTACTAAAGCTTGATTGCCATAGTGAATTTCAAAAATGCAATCTGGACGTTAAGACACGTTAGAAGATGAATATTTAGTAAAAAGTATGTTTTAAACTTGCAAAAATGGCCCAGAAAAGTATAGAATGTTTCATATTGCTTTTGGACCATCTTATATAAATTTAGCCTCCGTTTTTTGAGTGGTATAAGTGTTTCAATAAAGGTAGGGAGTCTGTGAGGGATAATTAGAGATGTGAGAGAAGGCCAGAGTTACATAGTTGATTGCCCAAATAAAAGAATTTAAAGGATAAAAACCATCGTATGTCTATAGAGACAATAAGTGTACAGATTGATTCTAGTGTAGGAAATGTTCACACACAATTATTCGCGAAGAACTGAAAATGCCGAAGATTAGCGCAAAGTCTGTCCCAAGATTGCTAAGAGAAAAGCAGACTACTGGATCGAGATAGACATCAAGACAAGTCCTCACCTTCCCTATAGTCCAGACCTTGCTCTTTATTACATTTATTTATTACTTAAGTTAAAGGAAAACCTTAGAGGTTGTCGTTATGAGACAAGAAACTGAAAGAGGTTGTGTCGTGGGTCTTTGACACGCACACACAAGAGGACTTCTCTGGTGACTTCCAGAATTGTTTGATCAGTGCAAGTACTTTGCAGCCGGGAGTGATTAGTTCGAAAGTAACTAGAGCTTCATGTGTGTACTACCAATAAAAGTGCCTATATGAAAAATATCCGGAAACTTATTGAAGGCACCTCGTATTTTCGAAAATAAATTAATAAATCTCTTATTTGTATATTTAAACCCTTAAACATTAAAAAAATATGCTTATATTCAAGACATGCTTGTTCTTCGTCTTAAAATCCGCTTCTTCGTTTTAGCAATGTTATTTCTACTAAAAATGAACGTTGTTTCAATATTTACAAGACGTGCGTGATTCCAAAATGTGTATAATAGTTTCAAGTGCACATAAATATCATATGACTTCGCATAATAGCAATAGAATTGTTTATTACAAACGCTAAAGTTATTATCTCCCTTGAATTTTGTAATTTTATTAAGTATGTTTTATTTTATAAACTATGCACCCAAACGCCAACGCAATGGAGAAGTCGTCTTTTATTACAAAGACAACTCGCAATTGCCATATATTTGCATAAGGTGCGTGATTCGAAATTTGATATCTCTATTTAG
The DNA here is from genome assembly GCF_053919585.1 of Euprymna scolopes. Classification (NCBI taxonomy): domain Eukaryota; kingdom Metazoa; phylum Mollusca; class Cephalopoda; order Sepiida; family Sepiolidae; genus Euprymna; species Euprymna scolopes. The sequence continues at coordinate 126,099,994 of NC_136497.1, read as the reverse complement.
CATACCGATAAAGAATGTCCTCGTAGGCTTATAATAAAAAGATGAAATATTTTGTTTACTGAATTGTATTAATTTATTGAATAAGTATTTTTTAAGCCATATAATATACTGCTTGCTCGTTCCTTAGTTATTCTGTTCGTTCTCTCGATGATTCCGTTTAGTCTCGAAAGACAAAGGATACTCCCTGTAGGGGCAGCTGCAGGTGTAATTGTGTGGATAGGGTTGTGCAATCACAACCACACCTCCCCTGAATCGGAACTGCTTTAGTCCAATGGCAACGAGAAGTTCAGCACGACTGGAAACAATGCCGAGATAAGCAGAAGGCACATACAACACCTGGAAGTCGCAAATGGTCATCCATTTGATACTGGCGAGGCTTCTCGTTGCTTTACTTTGGTGATCTGACGGGAAACAGTGTGTCGAACGGTATTATGCTGTACGTTATACTGTAGAGATACAAGTTTTGCAAGCTCAAGCTCTTCAAAGACGGTTGATTTGTCTTTAAAATGACCAATCTGGTAACGTTGAACAAAAATATGACAGTGAGCTTTTTCTGATCTAGCCTCGTTTTCGAATATAATACTGCTAATACTATAGCTACTAATAGTATTGTTAATACTACTACTACTACTACTAATATTAATAATTATGATAAGAGTAATAATAATAATAATAATAATAATACTAATAATAATATATTGAATGTTATAATCCTTTTAGAATTGAGCTCGTATTGATTTCAACTTGAAGCAGTTTTTCACTGAAGAAAGGAAATTATATAAAAAGGGAACATTCGAAAAAAATGGGCATAAAAGAAGATCATTGTCTACGAACAGCTTCTGTACTCATGAATAATGAATCTATTATTTGTATTGCATCTTGTAGCACAATATTAGTTATTACTACGTATGACCAGCTCAATATTTTAAATACAATGGACATTATTTACATAGAAATATTAATAAACACATATTTGCTGCTTGTCATGCACTTTTGTTTCCACAAAACTAATTTTTACTTCATCCGGAAAAATACCAACTTTATGGAAACTTGTTTGTTGCTTAAATATATTTCTCATTCAATGGAATTCCCACGGGCCCTGCTAGTGGAAATAAATACTTTATACTAATGAGTAAATGATAACCATACCCCAAAGGTAATCGAGACCAAAGGTAAACGCGTATAAATGTTTCTGATTTACTCAGCCCAATGTTTACTACTAAAATAAGAAGAAAAACATAGAAAGAAAAAAGTTGAGCATTTTTATGAGACGACTTTGTTTTAAGTTGCATAGAAGCGAACTCTTTCATAAAGTATAAAAACCGGAAGTTCCGGAAAAAAAAATCTGTTCATGGATATTTTAATTGGTTTTAGGTGCACACAAAATGTTACATAATAACAACGTAGAAGCATTTAATTGTTTGTTATCTATTTGTCTGTCTATGTATCAATCAATCTATCTATCTATCTATCTATCTATCTATTCATCTATCTATCTTTATATCGATCTATCTTTTGATCTATCTTTATAAATATCTATCTAGCGAGGAGCGAACAACAAAGATTTGAATGGCAACATGCTTTAATGTGTATCAAAAAATTTGCGACAGCTCATTTGCATCGGAAGTATCCGAACAGGGACAGGACGTGATGTGTCAGCTGGTCCGGTTTGAGTAAGCTGTATTAACTTTTGCAGAGTTGGATTTGAGACGCCAAACAAGCAAGATGGGTTAAGATCTCCCCATAGGGGAGATGGCGGTCTCAAATAGAGAACCAACAAACCAAGATTCACTACAGTTCTACTGTGACGAGATGCTTGAGGAGTGATTAAAAGATATATTAAAAAACACTCATTCGGCTTTGGTCCCTGTCGTGAAGCGTTCACTTTAAACAGGTTTCTCCTCTTACAATGTCTGTTGACTAATCCCCAAGAATGTATTTCGTCATGTTACGTGTATAATATGTTATGATACGCACACATCTATAATACTAGCCGAGTCACTATATAAGGACAATAGTCCGTTAAATACGCAGTTAGTTAACACCCAGGGTAAGATAGGAATACATAAAAACGATTTAATGAGAAAAAAATTGCAACAAAAATGGAGGATAAATATCAACTAGATATTTGGGGATGACTTTTTTTTATTTAGTCTTTAATGTTTCAGAAACCAAACGTCTTTTTGTGGAGAAACAGGGTCTGTTTGCAAAATACAGGATCATTTCACGAGATTGTAAATATATTCTGTACTCTCTCAAGAAAAGAAGAATGCTTTAAACAGCCTTGATCTTGGAAAAGTATTTCATTATACTAACTACCAAACAAAAGCAATATGTACGAGGTGCCTTCAATAAGTTTCCAGACTTGTTTTTGTACAAGAATTTCAAATTGTCGTAGACTATTTAAAATTCAGTACGTTGTTGCTATACATCCTATGAGACGACTAACCAATTTTTTATAGTTATACTTTTAAATGTACAGGTGCAGCAGAAAATAGAATAAACCATACTTAAGTCGGAGTATGACAGTTCGTAAATTTCAAAAATGCAACCTGGATGTGAGGACTCCCTGAAATAATGGTATGCAATACAATTATGTTTTATACTTTTTAAAAAATTACATAGAAACGTATGGAATGCTTTATCAAGCTTTTGGGCCAAATTGCATCAACCGAGCATAAGGCTTTGAATGATCTATGAGGTTAAAGGAAGGCAAGAAGTATATGAGAGATAATTATAGTTGTGCAAGGAGTACGGAAGTTAGCAATCATCAGTGAAATAAAGGATATCATGAAGACCGTGTGTTTCTATAGAAACAATAAGTGCACAGATGATGTGTATGGGAACTACACACAAAATCATTCGCGCGCGTAGAACTGAAAATGCCAAAACTTTGCCAAAAGTTTGTCCCAAATGTGCTCCACCATTGTCACAGACTATTTGACCAAAATAGGCATCAATATAGTTCCTCGCCATCCCTATGGCCAAGACCTTGTTTCTTGTTACTTTTAGTTGTTCCCTAAACAAAAGGAAAACCTTAGACAAAGTCGTTATGAGACAATAGAGGAGGCGAAAGAGGCTGTGACCAAGGTCATTGACACACTCCCACAATGAGGGCATGCATCGGGTCTTCCAGAAGTAAGGTGAACAGTACAGTCTTGCAGTCGGAGGAGATTAGTTTGAATGATGATAAGAGTTTAATGCGTAAACTATCAACAAAACTGCCGACTGTAAAAATAGTCTGGAAACGTTTTAAAGGCACTGCTTGTATTTTTAAAAGCAGATCATAAAAATTTAAATACATATTATATTTACAAAAGTCGTATGGATAAAAAAACGCAACTATTAACGTTCAAATAAAATATGTGGATTTTTTCAGAGGACTTACAGGAAGTCAGTACTTCCAAATCGGATATAACTCGTTTTGCTTGCGTTTAAATAACATTCTTTATGATTTGTTCATCGACCGTTAGTATTATTTCTCCCTTGTTTTTCGTACTTTTATGGGAAAATATTACTTTATTGTGTAGAATAGCCTTTTGCAACATCCAAGTATAATCGTATATTTTGTATGAAGTTTCTACAGTGTCTACAAATTAAATCCATAGTATAGAACGATTGTAATTAAATATACGTCCAATCGGTAGGAACTATTTACTAGTCTGAGTATTATATCAAACGAATATATACATTTACATCCAAAAAAAGAGATAATGATTGGGATAATGGTATCATGGTCGGGAAAAATATTCAATACACTCATCTACTAAAAATAGTAGCTAATTTAGAAAAATGCAAGTCCTTGAAGTTTTAGTGGTGTTCGGACGTACTCGGAATCAGAATCGCAAATCGAAAAGATTGTGACTTTGGGAGGTATCGTAATCGGTGTCGAAGTTTGAAAATGTGTTCCTATTTGGCAATGCGAAAAACGATTCCTTTTCGTTATCTTGTTATTTGATTTGGTTATTAAACAACGTCTCCACTGCTTGTAGTAATAATAAAATATTAAATGTTTATTGATTTTAAACTTCTAATAAAATTAAAATCCACAGAACCCACTCACAAGCATGTTTTTAGGTTTGAATACATATATGAATATTTAACATGTGATTTGTTACAGTAATAAAAAATATATAACTTTACAGTTCAATTTTTTAGGATTTATAATATATCGGAATCGGGAATTACGTACGGAATCGAGAATTAAGTACGGGATGGGTAATTTTATCGGTCTCTGGAAAAATATTACAATCCTCTCATCTCTAATATTTAAGGAAATTTGCTGAGAAAAGATTGATTCATTTTGGCATTTTTATCTATAAAAAGAATTCAAACCTATCCTAACGCGGGTTTATTTTGTATACTTGAAAAAAAACGTAAATACGCTATTAATAAAACCGTGTGATATCTAGGCGACTCGCTAAACTAATGTCGAACGTACACTGCTATTCTGACTTAAGTTTTCAAGTTAGGATTCCTAATTTATTTAATTCATTTTGAAAAGGTTAGAAAAATATTAGTTCTATAAAAATGCTGCTGTAGAATCAACTGGAATCAAACCCGACATACGGGGGGTGCAATAAGTAAGGCCCTGACCCACTTCCAGTTGTCTGATCTAGCTGAAATTTTGCATGTGCAATGATTTATATCTCTATGGGTTGTGTGACAAATTACAGCTCTGAACTAATTGTGTTTTTTTACAGGTGTTTGAACTGAGTCAGGTGTGAAATGGAGCCTGTTTAATGTCAATCAGTGATCCGGTTTTTGTATTTGAAAGGACGCACACCACAGGAGACTTTTGATTAAACGAAAGAAACTTATGGTTATTATGCCCCATCATATGACCTTGTAAAACGCTGGCATCCTGAATTCAAACATGGCCGGAAGTCTATCAAAACAGCTCCCAGGCCTGGTCTTCCTTTCTGCCATTGATAAGGTATCTGCCCATCAAGTTGAACTGACATTTGGGAAGATCGGTTCATTACTATTCGCCAAATAGCCAAGATGTCAAGATTAGTACAGGGTCTGTGGAAACTATGACCATTTGCATATGCATAAGGTGTCTGCCAGATGGATTCCCAGGTTGCTCACACCATTCAAGAAGCGAGAACGCATCGAGTGCTCGAGGATGAATTTGGAGATGTGCCAAATAGATTAGTCAAAGTTTTTAAAAGACTGATTACACAGGTGGAAACCTGGGTCAATCACTATGATCCAGACACCAAAGCCCAGTAAATGCAGTGAAAGCATTTGGACTTACCACCTCCAAAGAAGGTAAGGGTTCAGCCCTCCGCTGGTAAGGCCATTCTCACAGTTTCTGGAACGAGGATGGAGTTGTAATGACAGATTTCCTGGCAAAGGGTACCACAATTACAGGAGCCTATTATGCTTCCCTTTTGAGGAAATTAAGAGAAGCTATCAAAATCAGGAGGCGGGGCAAGATCAGCAAAGGTACCCTTCTCCTGTAGCACAAAACTCCGGTCCACAACTCGCATGTCGCCAGATTAGAAGCACGGGCGTGTGGTTATGAAATCTCTCCCATCCTCCTTACTCTCCTGGCCTTGCATCCTCTGACTTTCACCTCTTCACAGCCATGAAGTTGTTTTTGAAAGGAAAGTGTTTCCCAGATGAGGCAGCCTTGATTTCCGAAGCCACGTCGTGGTTGGAGGACCAACCTTGGGTGTTCTACAAAAGCGGTCTCCAGAGCTGCATCAAACCATGGGAGAAATGCATAACTCTGGGTGATTCCTATGTAGAGAAAGTCTAATAACTGTGCCAAGTTTCGTTGCTTTACTGCTTTGGGAAGTGGGTCACGAGCATTGCGTATTTTACGCCCCTCGTACTCATGTCTTCAGTCCGTGTTGTTACCCACTTAGTCGTCGCTACACCTGTTGTGTAGTACGGGTTCATATTTAAAGATGGCAAGGTATTCATATTGGGCCACATATATACCGGGACCCATGTACAAACATAACGTTATTTATAATGAGGGAGATATTTACGCAGTTCTTTGGTGCTTCATGGTGACTTCATATGCATATAACAGTTCTTATGCACATATAGTGAAGAGGAGATACTTCACATATAATGATGTCCAGTGCGGATATCCCACTCCACACTGTTATTATTGGCAAGTTTACATGGTGTTCAAGTGTTATATTAGGATTTATAGGATCCCAGTACGTGCAATTATGGCGATTAATGGTGTCATTTAATGTAAAGGTTGCACCATCGCTCCACACAATTTTGTGTGGAACCCCGGCATCTTCTGCACATTTTGACAGGTACCATTCAAAGAATTCGACTCTGCGGTCAGGATTGTCTTCGTCGAGAGCATGAATTAGTGTTGGAATAAAGCATGCCCAGTGCAGGCGCTTCATGATGCGATGGACGCTGTCTTTTGAGATGTGGGTTTCCCGTGCAGTTTGTCGAAGTGATTTCTGTGGTTATCGAAAGAGTGTTTCCTGCACCTGCTCTTCTTTTCCAGGGCTTGTGGATGTCCGAGGTCATCCAGAACGGTACTTATTGTCGTACTGGACGGTTCCATCTGTTTCAAATTTCTCTTTGATGCGAGCAATGGTCCAGCGCGTTGGTGGTGGTCTTGCGAATTCCCTTCTGAATCGTCTTTGCACTTCAATGGCGTTTTCGGTCTTCCAATAACATTTCAGGACAAACTTCCTCTTTTCGAAGCTAAGTTGATTTCCTGCCATGCTGTGGTTCACACCTCACACCTCCAACACAAAAAAGACAGCATGTTAGCAAGGGTTGAAGTGTGAGTACATATTTTGAGACACCCTGTATCATGTTCATTTATTTCCCCCTCCAAATAACTCAAAATCTAGCCATTAAAAGTAAAATCCCTGGCAACAAAAGTGAGTACACCCCTTACGAAAAGTGGTCAATATTAACATACAACGTCAACTCTCAATATTTTGTGTGGCCACCATAATTATCCAAGACTGTCGTTACTCTCCTGGGCATGAAGTTTACCAGAGCTTCATATGTAGCCACTGGAATGCTCTTCCACTCTTCAATTACGACGTCGTGAAGCTGGCGGATATTTGAAAGTTTGCACACCTCTACCTTCTTCTTGAGGATGTCCCAACGATGTTCTATTGGATTCAAGTCTGGAGACATGATTGGCCAGGCCATCCCCGTTACCCTCAGCCTCTTCAGTTAAGCAGTGGTTGTCTTGGATGTGTGTTTATGGTCATTGTTATGCCGTGGCACTTCTCTGCTGTTGCAGTACATGTTGGAGTTAGTGTTTCCCTCAATTAAATATTACTCTCAATATATGCAGCACACGCAGCCCTAAGCCAGGACATTTTCACCACCATGCTTGACTGTAGGCGTGGCACACTTATCTTTGTACTTCTCAAATTGGTGTGCATGGCTTACACCATGGGATGAAGCCTCTTCTGAGGGCAATACACAAGAAAGCTCACAAACAGTTTGCTGAAGACACGTCGACAAAGTCAATAGGCCACTGCAATCATGTTCTATGATCTGATGAAACGAAATTTAATTTGTTTGGATTTGATGGCCTTAAGCATGTGTGGCGGCGAACAGGTGAACGTTTTCAGTACTTACAGAATAAAGTCAATCTCAAATATAAACTGAAAATTATTAATCAGTTCCAGAAAGTGTCAAATCGTTTTACAATTTGTTAGCAGACAGAAATAAGATGGCATTAAACATGCAAATATTTTTGATTGGGGTAAGGATTGGATTAAAAACTATTTTTTAGCGTTTAAAACATATTTGACATTCTACCGTCCAAAATACGTTTTAAAATCGTAAACGGCCTCAACAATTTCCATAAGCCACTATTGTAAAGACGCTGAAATCACGCTCAAACAAAAAAGAAGATGTATCGCGTTGCATCGCTTCCTGATCTTCCAACTCGGAGGTGATACAGTTTAGGAAAAATAGAGCCAGGCAAAGGGATATAGTGAGACAAATGAGCTGTTTTTTTATTACGTTTATATATATGATCAACATAATGATAAAAAATGAAAATAAAATTTAGCTCACCAGTTTTCGTTTCTCGCTAAACTGAGCAAACTCAAGGAAAATACGGTTTTAAAAAGTCGTGAATATCGCGGGGTGAGGCACAAATACCGAAAAATAAAAGTTAAATTCACGGTAGACAAGGAAACGAATTCTACTCTTCCACTTTGGATGTTCTTTTGTCCAAGACACCCTCGTGTTTTCTTACTTCTGCTTATCGTAAACCAACCTTTTCCGGTCTCTATACGCGTTGGGACTCATTTTGCCCTACAAACCAAAAATACAATTTAATTAAGCATATATGGCCTTGATGATTTGTTCTTAAGTTAATCTGGATAGCGAACTTAAATCTATTACTAAGACCCTTTGTAATAATGGTTACCCCTTAGATATTGTTGAAACAACGATTGATAAGAAAGTTTCCAATTTGTATGAACCTAAAGACATCACAGTTAATAGATGCCCTGTTTACGTTCTTCTTGCTCGTCCGTCGAAGTCGACGGTGACCAAGGTATCAATCAGTTCGGCGTCGGGGGTCGGTGGGTCCTTAGATGGCTGATGAGGCCAATCCGTGCTCGGCAGACTCTGGACACTTGAAGGCGGTATCGGCAGGCTGTGAACTGGCAGCTCTCTCCTTCCTCCTCTTGCGCTTCTGCTGGTTGTGGGTCACGCGTTGAAACTCTGCCCTGTCTTCTCCCAGGCTGATGGTGCAACGCCAGGCAGAACGTTCCGCAGGGCGACTCTCGCAAGACTGGGGGTTTATGTCAAAGTCTTTGAGGGATGTTTGGCTAGGTAACATCAGCGACCGATTTGCAAAATTATGGTGTTATTTATGCACCGAATCCACGTGTTGTTTGTTTCACCCAGAAATGTCGTCCATTTGCAAATATAGTTTCCGCCATAATAATTCTATTATTCTATTATTTATTTATTTAAATGTAGTTGCAGTGCACGCTATGTTGGGCGAACATCGCAAAGATTAGATTTCCGTTTGAAACAACATACCATCAAAGATTCGTTATGCAAATTTTTCACCCTCGGATGTTCTGAATAACACGTATGGTTCTGCGATTTGCGACCACCTTATAAATAACCATGCGTGTTCCACGAATTTAAGTGCTGACATGTTTACGATCTTGAGGAAGTCGCACTCGCCCTTTGATTTAAACAACTTTCTAGAGGATATTTTGATTAAGTTTTTGAGACCTTCTCTCTGCAAGCAAAAAGAAAATCTTTTAGGACTTAATTTCGTCTCTATGTACTTCTTCCCCCTTTTATTTTTTAATTTTTCCTTCCCCCCCCCAAAGAGGCTTTTAAGCAAACTGAAACATATTGTTGAGCAACACATTCTTTAGTTTTCTTCAGAGGAAAAAAAAAATTGACCAAGACCAAAATGTAAACCGCACAAATGACAGATGGCTATGTGCTGACCCTTCTGAAGTTCCAAGAGTCATGCGCACACAATTTCCAGCAATTGTTATGGTTTTGAGGGTTGTTAGCAATGAGGGGCATGTGAGTCCACCACATTTCTTTCCACAAGGACTAAAAATCAATTCTGCTGCTTACATTGAAGTCCTGAGTACTTTTGTGAAGCCTTGGATTGATAGAGTAAGAAATGTAAGTCCCTACATCATGCAAAAAGACTCTTCACTGGCACATAAGGCTCAGAAGACACAAGAATGGTTAGAAGAGAATTTCCATGATCACATTACCCCCAATTTGTGGCCTCCAAGATCTCCAGACCTAATTTGAATTATTATGTGTGGGGCGTTGTTGAGAGAGATGTGAATGCACATCCTCATAACACTAAAAAATCTCTGAACGCATCCATAGACAGAGTAATGCAGGATGCTGACGAGGACCATCTTAAACGTGCCTGCCAACGGTTTAGGTCTCCAATAGAAGCTGTAATCGATGCTGAGGACGATTTTTTAAAATAAAGTTTAAAAATAATACTTTTTGCAATACCTATGTTTTTGTTTGTCTTTTTGATTATTTTTGAAAAGGAAATATATATTCTCAAATACCAGACGCACCCTGTACACGCACACACACACACACACACACACACACACACACACACACACACACACACACACATATATATATATATATATGTATACATACATATATATATATATATCTTTCATTTTGGTCTCTCGGTCTTACTGAATTCCAGGACAAGAATTTATCTAGTCTGGTGGAGTATCCAGCTTCGTGCTATTACTTAAGGGAATATCACTTTGAGAATGGCGACCATTCCTCGTAAAAGCTAATGTGGGTTAGCCATAGTATGGAGATCTTATTTTTGCAGCGAATGCTATGTGATTTTGAATATTTGGTAAGGGTTTACTTTTATGGAAAAAGTATCCTCATGCATGGTTGCTCTGACAAACCCCTGTACAGAGAGACCTTAGACACTCGAGGAAAGTGTCTAGTAGGCATTGTGTGTGTGAGTATATATATATATATATATATATATATATATATATATATATATATGTATATATATATGTATATATATATATATATGTATATATGTATATACACAGGGTGGCTCACAAAAACAGAGGGCATTCAATTGTTTTTTCTGGGCAATTTACAGTGAACGGAGAAAAAAAGGCCAAAGACCCTAGTGTTTTGATGTAATGTTTTGATTATAATAAACTAGTTATGGCCAAAGTTTCATTTCCTTCGGACAAAACACTAAGAAACGAGGCATAATTAGAGTTGGGACCCGTTTCTTTGGGTCACCATGTATATATATATATATATATATATATATATATATATATATATATATATTTATATATATCAATTCGCCTAGACACACCCTTAAATATTACGTGATTTTAGGATTGAATGAGTTATGTCTGCAAAAATAGTCATTTTACCGTTTTGCTCTCAACTTATGAATTATTATTACGTCAATCTGTACCGTTCTCTCCCCTGTCTGTCTCTCTCTCTCTCTAGTTCTCTCTCCCTCTCTCTCTCTCTCTCTGTCTCTCTCTCACTCACTGTTTATATATACTCAAAACGATGAAACAGATCACCATAATCTGTTAGAAACAATTAGTAATATTATATCAATACTATTTACCTCAAATTTGGGAAAAGAAATAAAGAGAGAAATAAAGCGACACATGCAAATATGGCAAACAAAAGGATTAAGTTTGTTTCTTGTTTGTTTTTTTTCTATTGAAATGGTTATGCAAAATCATTTTCGTTTCCTGATTCAAGTAATATAGGTAATTGAAGATCAATGATGAATCAGCGGATCACATTATTGCTGGCAATGCATTTCGCAAAACAACGTCCGGGCGTGTTGATGTATGTAACAATTTTAAATGTCACTGCAAGCCATCAACGGACTAAAAGACTTATTAACAGCTTGATATTTTTATTCTAAAGATATTGAATATATTTGCTCACGACTATAAAATACATCTAACGTAAATGACAGCCCTATATCCGAGCAGTTTCCTGTTTCCGGGGTGTGAATATGTCATTCATACGGATACATTAATGACTATACTGCTCTCTTAATAGCTGTGTTTAACAGGGTTATTTTATCTTGAATCGTCAATATATCGCATAGCTGATTTTCTTTTTGCGGATCAGGCAGCTAATCGATATAACAGACTATTTGACTTCCGGTTTCGGTTACATTTTATCACATTGATAGCAAGAAGAACAAGCGATCACTTTTTGTTAAAAAAGAATAGTTATTGTTTAAGTATACATGCGTTTACATGTGTATACATGTGTATACATCGGTGATTCGAAGTATTACATCGTTAAAAAGGTGTAGTATTTAAAAATAAAAAGTATGCCTGTGATTATACTTTTTATGCAGCTCGTTTCTGTGTTAGTTTAAATAATTAAAATGTCTATGACAGAGGGCAACGATAATATGTCGCTCGAAAGAAAACAACACTATGACAATATTTAAAAAAAAACTGTTACATGTAACTTAATTATGTAGTATAATTGACAGCTAATTAATCCAGCCGCCTTCAGTTTCAATCACCGCCTCGTTACGGGTCTGGAACTGAGAGCTTGTCTTTTTCCACAAGCGCCGTCAGGAGCTTATGGAATTCTAAATGAATGACAGCGATCAGGCTGGCTTTGGTGTTGAGGAAGGTCATGTTGGTGATGTTCTCGACGTATGACCAAACGAATTAGTCCAACAGGTTAAGATCAGAGTAAGTGGGAGCAGTGGGAGAAGGGCACAGAGTCGCAACACTCCTTCTAAACTTCGTCTCTTTTGACCTGAGGGCCGGCGGCGAGCCCTGCTGTCACGCCCAAGGTTTGCCAGCGGCTACTTGATTTCACCAGGGTTTCGGCACACTCTTCAACTGGTCCAGGTACAATTTGGTGTTTACTTTTAAGCCGGCTTCGAAGATGTGAAGTGGCATGTTACCTTTTTGTGAAACCACACCAAAGACCAAAAACGTGGCAGGAATCTTTGTTTTCATCACTCTCGATAGGTCCCTTTCGTGGCAAATAAGCGATGCATTTTGAGAGTGTTGCCAATGATTCTGTTGTCATAGCTTGGATCGGTAGAGAGCATGAGTTGTGCAGCGTCGCATCTTCAATCTCGTTCCTTGAACATTGTGCCACTTTCAGACATGATAAAAGACATGGAAGTTGTACACAATTGGTCAAATAGTAGACGGTCTGCAATAAAAAAACTGTTTACATCCAATAGAAATCGAATCCTTTTTTTAGGGCGAAAATATTATCATTCCACCCTGTATAAAAATAATCTTAAAAATTAAACACGATTTTCCTTCAAAGGAACTGTTGCGTGTATGTTTTATTTTGTGGGTTGTGATGTATTACTTTCTATTCGCTTCAATACCGTTAATTTAAAAAACAATCCAAAGATATGTTTTACTGTATCGTTATTTGAAAATTAAATAGTGAAAGAAAACGAATCTCAATTAAATGTTATCGCTTTCTAGCAGCTTTTATTTCGATAAGATTTATGCATTTTATATGATTGTATGCAGGAGTGTATAAAAATTACAGTCTCCTATTTTTATTCTGCCTGAATGAATATAGTCGGATTGCAAATTCCATTATAGTGAAAACTGGACATCAGCATTCATTCCCTGGAAGTTTCACCCCTATGTTTTTTTTTTATATCGACGGTGTAAAACTCTAAAAGAATCTTTTAATGGACGTGCGTCAGAAGCCGAGGTACATCATTGAATTCCTGTAAAGGAATATTCAGAAAAAGGGGTAATTATTTGTGAAATTAAACTCTAAAGCACAAAAGTGAGCTAGTTTTCAAAGTACCACTCTTGTCTTCGTAGTTTTATAACCAAGTGCGACAGTCAGAACTCAAAGGCTCCCATCAATGGAAGTTCTATTTGCCCACACAGTAACAAGTGTAGTCCAAGATGACTCAATTCGAACATTCAAAGGGTCGTACGACGCAATCTCAGTCGCTTTCACGAATACAGGGTTGATATACCGCTGGGTGCAGCAGTCTGACGATCCTTTCTCTTAGTTTTTTTCTTTAAGTTCACATCATGATGATGATGATGACGATGACGATGATGATGATGATGATGATGATGATGATGATGATGATGATGATGATGATGATGATGATAGAAGCTGACAAAGACTATGTCGGTGATAATTTCTGTTTCTAGCAGTTCCATAGTATTTAAACGGATATCTTAGTTTCCTATTTTAACCACTGATTCCTTATTTCTCCGGACCGGTGCTTTCAAGGGGTGGTATGGTGCGGTCGACAGTCTTTCTCTGAGTTCAACAGACTCCAAAATTTAACTCAAAACTAAACCTCGGACTCCAGACTCAAGACATATTTTTTTTTTTTTTTTGCTCTGGAGTGCTTTATGTATAAAGGAATGGTGTACGTCAGAGCGGACAGGGGGTTTCAATCTAACCAATCCTCGCTCGCTACGTCACACTCTGTTGAATTTGCATCTTAATTAGGTAACATTCCACGGAATAAAGGTACTTACCAACGATTGCATTTGACGACTTTCGACCTTAACCCGAGGTCAACCCTTTAGTCCGCACAATTAATTAGGTTCATTCAAATAATCACTTTTACAGTTTCATATTTTCGACTTTGGTATTTCCGTTACAAAGAAAATATATTACACACCAGCTGGCTACAACATGGTTGTCTTCAAGTCTAAAGTAAACAAGTTTTTGATGAGCCGTTCCATATAAGTTTACAAATTTACCGAATTTCCATTACTAACGATTACTAGATTGTCAAATTTCTACTGTGCATTCTTTAACCCTTGTCCTCCTGTGGCCTCTTTGTCTTGATAAGTGGTGATACCTATGTAAAAAAAGATCTCTTTATAGCTGGCAGATTTTCTAGCTATCCTCTAGGATGTTCCATTAAAATAAAATAAAAATCTTTAATTCCTCACTCGCTTGTCCTCTTTTGGGGCAATTTTCAATCATAGCTCTAATTCAGCTTTTCTTATCGCCCCTTTGTGGCAATCTCTTATTATCGCGGCTGGTTTGGTCACACTTAACATTCCAAAATCAAAACAGGAGTTTTTATTTTGGAATGGCCTCTTTACTGACAAAAAGACGCCCATTCACAGTCATTGTTCACCGCTTGCAAAAGTGCATTGATTATGGTCGTGACTATGTAGAAACTTACATTTTGGAGTGCAAAGTTCTCTCATTTGAATAGTACCACACCCGTCTTCGTAGTTATTTAACTTTGTAAGTCCATCGTTTTTTCCCTTCCTCATGGTGGCGTCATTTTGTATTTCGTATGCATTTGCGTCCGCGGGTCCGCGCTCCGTGACAAGGCTAACGCTGATTTTCTTTTTCAAAGGAGTATTAAAAATTGACGGTTATACGTTTTAATCAGCATCAACCAAAAGCTTAGCACATGGCATTTATTAAATAATTAAAGGCGAAAAATGTAATAACGATTTTACATTATTAAAACTGAATCTATATTTTAGACAGTGCTTGACCATTTTTGAAGGATGTGAATAAGAGATGTTTTTAAGACATTTCAACTCTTGTTGTTCTTAAATAGACAAATATGTTGTCACAAATCTGTCGTCACAAGCAGCTGTTCGCCAAAGAAGCCTGAATAATTGACATAAGAATTCGAATGTTGTGAGGAAGTAAACACGATGTATATAGATACACGTTCGAACACATTCATATATATGTTTTTATTTTGTTTTATTATTTCATTCAAGGTCAGTTATTGAATGAAAATGCAAAGCACTACGAGTAGAACTAAAAGCAAAGTTGAGCCTGCGCAATACTAAAATGGGTGACTATTTTGGGAATTCCAGGTACTTTAATAACTCTTCACTTATTTCGGCATTGTTTTCAGTCGTGTAGCACTTGCCACTGGACTCAAGCCGTGACGATTCCCAATAAATTCGGCTGGTGTTTGCGCAACCTTTTCTTCCCAATTACAAGGGTTATTCCCCTTAAAAGGATACCCATTGCCAGTTGAGAATTGACAGAGGCATGTTGTGGCCTGAAAAATATAGCTGTGCAGCCTCGTCGGCATTCCCCGGTAGATGTACCATAGTTAATAATGATGAACTAACCCTTTCACAAATTGTGAGGCATAGTCTTCTATAGGTTCAATATTCATGTGATGCAACTATGAATACCATTTCTATTATTTGAACAATTAATCTGCTATGACTGACGGACTAAGAAAATAATATACTGCCATGGATTAAATAGAATGTTCACATAGAAATTCGTATATTTTACCGAGTGCAACACTAATATTTCATCCTATTTGCATATTTACTTCCCATTTGCAAGAGCTTATACACGAGTTCAGATAAGATTTTGAAAGAAAAATCCGTGACATAAATTAAATACACACTGGCCGATAAAAAAGCATTGGTATGCATTCGGCTGTAGAGGCGTCTTAAGCGATTAGCAATAATATTTTTTTTAAAATTCCCCCACTGCATAAACTTAGATACCAGGATCGGTGAATGAGATTTAGAAGTCAGTACCTAGGAGTACTCTGTCTTGCAGAAATACCTGAGCAAACCGGTCGGCATTCCCCGGTAAAGGCCGCTTCAGCCGATTTGCCTACCCTTCTCTCAAAGAGAGAAGAGAAACCCTATGAGGGTTGACCCCCAACAACTGTATAGATCTGGCATTACACCGCAATCGACATCGACCAGGTCATTACAGACACGATCAAATGTATTGATTTTGGGGACTGAGGATTAAAACTCTTAGCCGGTAGCAATAAACTAATACTAAGAAAGCAGGTAAGTGGACATCTTGGAATTGAACAGAACGGTATCTCAGAGATGCGGCTTCAAAGTTAGAGTTAAACCGATTTTCGAGTACGTATGCCAAATAGTAAGAAAACACTTGCAAAAATAAAAAAAATAAAAAATAAAAAAACGCATACTCATGTAGCAAAAAATTATGTGTGTGTGTGTGTGTTTTTTTTTATATACATTACTAAAAAGCAGATTCGCAATCTCCCTTGTTTGGGTGAGGAGTTACGAACGTTTATACTTAAAATACTTTTAGCGTTAATAAAATCGATGAAATCTTTTACTTTTAATTGAAATCTATTAATTTCTCGCTCTGGTTGTTGATCCAACGCAGCTTTACATGCCCTCCTACAGTGACAGTCTACATTGCAGTTGGATACAGGTATCATGGTTATTTCGAACACGTCCAAGTCTTATCAATGAAGTTAATGTCGATTTTAATCTCTGGTCCTTCTGCTTGTGCGACGATAAAGCTTGTGGGAATTGATTGTATAATGGTGTTAACATTGCTCAAAATCTGACAGTCTTTGAATGGGATATATTCGGTTATTAATTTACGAAACTTACTCTAGTCCTCTTGATATAAAATATATCTAAGTGCGCCTTCTGATACAAAACGCAAATTTGTGTGAAGTTTAAAAGAAATGGTCCAGCTGTTTCGGAGTATATGGAAAACAACTGTCTCTCTCTCTCCTTCACACACATGCAAAGTGCCTATTTTATGTAAGTAGAGATTAGTTAAACATGCGAGAAGTAACTTTTAGTTGTTCGTTGTGTTCATCGCCGATATTTTTTTATGTTAGTGGAAATTCGCAATTAGAAAATGGCTAATGATATGGTTGAAGGGGCTTGAAACAGTGCAAATAAAAACTTTTATATCACCAGGTGGAATATTGCTCATTTGATTTGAAGGGGAAAATAATTACATTGGAAGAGTGTGTAAGAAAAAGTAAAGATTGAAGTTTTGTACACATTTTTTATTAAAAACTTTAAAAAATACCGAAGTACATATTAAGTTGGTGGAAAAACAATATCATTTTCTCACATATTTTATTGTTATTTATGATTTCGAAAATAATTCAGTAATATATATATATATATATATATATATATATATATATATATATATATATATATATATATATATATATATAACAAATATTTGAAAGGCTTGAAGCCGATCCTCGCAAAACCACACGAGAGGTTGTTGTTGAACTCGAGGTCGACCACTCAATAGTCGTTAGACATGTTATATATCTTTTTGAAGCCCGTTGTTCACTCTATCGAATTGTGTTATTATTTACCGTTCTTAATCTTCTCTTTTATTTTCCTGCAGGCTTTTCGACAGCATGGATAAAATTCACATCAGCACGATTTTCTTGTTCCAGTTTCAGTTAGGCCGGTTTACTGCCGAGACAGCTTGTGATATCAATGGTGCATTAGGCTCAGAAACCACTAACAATCGTGTGGAACAACGGTGGTTCAAGAAATTTCGCAATGATGATGAAGGCTTCGAAGATTAAGATGCACGCGACCGACCGACTACGGTTGATAATTTACATTTGAAAGCCTTGAAGCCGATCCTCGCAAAATCACACGAGAGGTTGTTGTTGAACTCGAGGTCGACCACTCAATAATAGTTTGGCATTCAAATTAAATATGGTAGTCAAAAAGTTTGATAAATGGCTGACGCATAAATTGAACGATAATGAAAAGGAAATTGTCGCTCTTTCCACGCTCCTTCTGCGCAACAAAAAAGTAAGACAATCGGCGACGTTCGGCACTGTGGTTGGATGCTGGAGAAGCTCTAAAATATTTTTCAAAGCCGAAATTGTACACAAAAAAAGGTTATGGTGACTGTTTGGTGATCTGCAGCAGGTCTCATATATTATAGCTTCTTGAATCCGGCG
This sequence comes from Euprymna scolopes, assembly GCF_053919585.1. Taxonomy (NCBI): domain Eukaryota; kingdom Metazoa; phylum Mollusca; class Cephalopoda; order Sepiida; family Sepiolidae; genus Euprymna; species Euprymna scolopes. Next base: position 126,081,783 of record NC_136497.1, on the reverse strand, counting down.
AAGTACTACCGACAAATTGATGAAATGCAACGGAACCTCGAACGTATTTGCGTGCGATTGGTCAATAGGAAAGGACCAATTCTACTCCATAACAACGCTCGCTCGCATGTTACTCTACTGACCATGCAGAACCTGAACGAATAGGTCTACGAGACTCTGCCTCATACACGTTTACGGAACTTTTCGCCCATTGATTATAACTTTTTCAAGCATATCGACATCTTCATGCGTTAAAAATGCCTCAAAAGGAGAGATGATACCGATTCAGCTATCAATAAATACTATCGCTTCGAGAACTCCGGATTTCTATGCTAATGAGATTAATGAACGTTTTTCTTGTTGGCAAGGATGTGACGATACTCATGGTTTTTATTTTGATTAATAAACTTTATTATGAAAGGAGTTATGGACTTCTGAAGTTGAACGTAAAAAAACGACATTATTTTTGCACAACCTAATGTGAAATCGGTACTCCTTTATCTATATTGTTTGTGTCTTTTGTTCTGGTGTACATAAAATTTATCATTTATTTTATGGTTCTAACTCATGTTTTTATTTTGTTTATATATTGACAGCGTGATTGTGATGTATGCATCTGTTAACTCATGCGTGTATTATAATATCTGGGGAAATGTTTACGAGGGTTCCTATATAGTTGTCTCCCTACGAGCGCAGAGTTGGTCACAAGGTCAGATTTTATGTGGGGAAATCCAGCTTCTCCTAAAAGAGGCACTCTGGATAGGAAAAAAAATAGTTTCCTTAGATATGAACGATTTCTTTTCGTATGATCGATGAGAGAAAAGTGTAACTGTAGCATACTAGGGTTCATTCAAAAGTGAAGCCAAATACTTTCTTTACTTTAAAAGTTGAAGTGCTACAAAGATAGGATACTTTTAAAAGAGCAACATGGGTTTTCCACATAGGCAACACCTTTTCTTAATGCACTTTTGCAAGGATGCACGATGGTTGTGCATGGGCGTCTGGAGTGCGCTTTGTATTTGGGGCAATTTTGCCAAGAATCCAATAACGCATCCGTGCTATTGGCGCAAGTCCATTGTAGGAGCTACTTTCTAAGTTTTTAACGGTAAAGAACTGCAAAAGAATACGAACACTTTGACGTCAGGAATTCATCAGTGAAATTACATAACAATGCAAGTTTCACTCTCATGTAATATATTTTAGAGAAATAAGAATAGGAGACATTACAGTGAAACTTCCCTCTCCTGTAAATGTGTGTGTTACTATGTGTATTTTATAATATTAAGTGTTTTTAATAGCTAAATACTAATACTGTGAATATTTAAATCATATGAACTACCTTGAATTCAGGAAGGATGTTATTACCAATTCACAAACAAACTACTTTTTAATATTTTCCCTCCATGGCATACACTTGTTTTGACACACTTGTGTTGACCACTCCAAGATATTAATAGTACATACAACCAAAGATGCATACATTATATCTTTTCTTGATTTTACTATCCTCATTGTAAAGAATTAAATGGAGGTCTACGTTATATCTGTATATTGAAATTAACAAAAAATGAGTGGATATTCTTGTAACGCAGTGAATTAAAAGGAATATTGTTACGTTGTGGGGTGGCGTTTATATGTATGCGTGTGATTATGCATCGTGTTACTAGTCTCTATATAGTTGCTTCTTCGCTATATGAACCCTAAGTAATCGTGCTGCAGTCTATTTATGCTCAGTGACCGTCTTAGTATGTTGCGTGCGTGTGTGTCAGACATAGGATAAAGGTAGATTTATTTCGACAAACCTTGTCATTTTTTCAACCGCGTCTTTGGTCTTGTAGTCGACCTGGATTCGTTTGTGCTTAAAAAGAAGCTGGAACCAGTGGAAAATGCATTTCAACTCCAAGACAACAGTTAGCTTTAGGTAGTTTTTATTCATTTTCAAGTTGTCGATCGCAGAAGAATAAAAAGTGAATATCCTTGTTGGGTAATTAATTCCATTCTCCATTTTGAGACACGTCAGCTCCCTTCCAGGGAAACGAGAGCACCTTAAAGACATCCTCTTTTCCAAACGTCTAAATTCAAACTTGAATCCATATCAGGCCAACCAGAACACCTGACAGCAAACACGTCCGTCTCGTCAGCTATTTTAGAGCTTCCGGTGCAACCTTCTTATTAAATACCTCAATATGTGTTGATAACGTTTGTTAAAATATAGCTTCACATTTCATCTTTTGCTTACTACGCCAGCTAGATAGATAGCTTAGTCAAGATGGATAGCTAGCTAGATAGAGATAGATAGATACCTAGATACACATAAATATATAGGTAAATAGACAGACAGATAAATAACAGACACTAACTCGCGTTCCATAACGTTATGACCATATATAGAATAATAAAAATGGAGTCATACAAATCGGAAACAAATGATGCATAGAAAATTATGTTAATAGTGTGAAAAGACAAACGCCTTAATAAGAACTTATGATATTTAATAGTTAATAAATTGTGGAATAAAAGATTTTGTTTGAGTTACATTTAGACCGACTAATTTTCAAGAAATACACTGTTGGCGAATAACGTTTAAAATAACACATAACATTAAAAAAAAATAGCTGAATGAGCGAAAAATATATTTATAAAATAAAAACTATCTGAGCATACCCGTCGTAGTCAGGAAAAAACATTTCCGGTTGAAGGGTTTAGTTACATGCTATTTAAGATACACCGAATATTCTAAGTTTTTACGATTCTCATAAAAGTTGATCGTATTTTGATTTTTGAAAGTATAAAACATGAACACCTTGATCTTCGAAATTCAAACAAAGTAAAATAGGTAATTGCTTAAAGGGAACTAACTCATAGGTTAAGTGAGAATTTACTCCGTTTTTAAACCTAGTTCTCTATTGGTTATAATAAAAATTAGGAATAAATTTAAGTAAATGTAAATTAATAAATACTAAATAAAATAAAGCAACTTTATATATTATTTCTAAATAGAATACTTAAACAATCCTCCTGCTTAATTCCTCTATAAATTTAACACTAATTGTTAAAAAAGACTTTTAAAATTTAATATGCAAATGAGATAACTATTTTTTTCTTGATCCTTTTTAAATAAATAATATATATTGTAATCATGCAGAAATAAATGTATATAAAATGCTAATGAGTATTAAAATCTATTCATAAAATAGTGTCCTGTTTGTATATAAGAACTACATTAGGAACAAACAAAGAAACAGACAGGATACGACTTTATTATTCTTGCTGTTATTTTTATTGATATATTTTCGGTATCGGCGGTTAAGTTTGACTGCTTTTTTGCATATAAGCGATGTAGAAGCTTCGCTACTCATTTAGTGTATTTTTGTGTCATCCCCTTCCATTCTCTTTTGTAGAACGCATTTTTGGATTTTTTATCACCATCTTATTTATTATATAATCACATTTTTCTTTCATTTAAATGTTTTTTTAATATATTTTGACGCGCATAAAATCTTCTATCTATTACCTGTCATTCGCATGCCAACAGTTTCAGCAAGGAATCGAACTAACAACTACACAAATAACAGTCTACCATTTTACCGCTAAGCCTCGGAACTTGTCAGATTTTATACAAAATTATTATCACTTTTAAATATGAGATCTGTTGATGGTATTTTATAACAATACTAGGGAGGGGGACCTGGCGTTGCTCGGGTATTTTTTGAGGTATCTGAAAAAAACCGAAAATGTGAAAAAAAACCGGTGCCCGTGAAAAAAAAAACGAAGCCTTCACGACGCGCAGTTAGAAAATAGTAAAATATTTTTTAAAAAAAGCAGGTGCGCGTTTGTGATTGACGTGGTCGCGATAGGTATTCAGCAGTTAGCATTTTGTGCGGGACAGTTTTGAATGAGGTGAATAAAGCGGTTTGTTTGTTTTTAAAAATCCGCTCCCTGTTTATTAGGAAGAGCGATATTAAAGCTACAGTCTGATATGACGAAGTGGACATTGAACAAACGTTACTTAGCTCTCTTGAGACAACTGGCTTTCGGCCTGTTGTATTTATTTGCTCCCCCACCGAGCAAATTAGGCACAAGGCCGATTCTTATTGTGAGGAGTCAAGGGAGGAGGAAGGGAAAAAGGGGACCAGCTCCTGAGAGGAGGAAAATGGGAGCTGGTTAAAGGTCAAGCATGTGGGGTTGCCTCCACAGTTGGTCTTTGCTAGTCATAGCTAGTCCTAGCTAGTCATAGCTTGCAGCATCTGCCCGAAGAGATGTTATTTATTTGCTCCCCCACCGAGCAAATTAGGAACAAGGCCAATTTTTAATGTGAGGAGTGAAGGGAGGGGAAAGGGGGAAAGGGGACAAGCCCCCAAGAGATGTGAAATGGGAGCTGGTTAAAGGTCAGGTATGTGGGGTTGCTCCCACATATGGTCTTTGCTCGCAGTATCTGCCGGAACAGATGGTATTTATTTGCTCCCCCAACGAGCAAATTAGGCACAATGCCAATTTTTAATGTGAGGAGTGACGGGAGGGGGAAGGGAAAAAGAGGACCAGCTCCCGAAAGTTGGGAAATGGGAGCTGGTTAATGGTCAGGCATGTGGGGTTGCCCCCACATCTGGTCTTTGCTAGTCATAGCTAGTCATAGCTTGCAGTATCTGCCGGAACAGATGGTATTTATTTGCTCCCCCACCGAGCAAATTAGGCACAAGGCCGATTTTTAATGTGAGGAGTGAAGCGGAAATGGGGACCAGCTCCCCGGGGAGTAGGGGAGCTGGATAGTGACAATCGGTATGAAGGGTTGCCCCTACATTTAGCAAGGTCTTATCTGTGGGGTCGCCCCCACATAGGGTCTTTGCTTGCAGTATCTGCCGGAACAGATGGTATTTATTTGCTCCCCCACCGAGCAAATTAGGCACAAGGCCAATTTTTAATGTGAGGAGTGAAGGGGGGGAAAGGGAAAGGGGGGACCAGCTCCCGAGAGGTGGGAAATGGGAGCTGGTTAAAGGTCAGGCATGTGGGGTTGCCCCCACATCTGGTCTTTGCTAGTCATAGCTTGCAGTATCTGCCGGAACAGATGGTATTTATTTGCTCCCCCGCCGAGCAAATTAGGCACAAGGCCGATTTTTAATGTGAGGAGTGAAGGGAGGGGGAAGGGAAAAAGGGGACCAGCTCCCGAGAGGTAGGAAATGGGAGCTGGTTAATGGTCAGGCATGTGGGGTTGCCCCCACATCTGGTCTTTGCTAGTCATAGCTAGTCATAGCTTGCAGTATCTGCCGGAACAGATGGTATTTATTTGCTCCCCCACCGAGCAAATTAGGCACAAGGCCAAATTTTTAATGTGAGGAGTGAAGGGAGGTGGAAGGGAAAGGGGGGACCAGCTCCCGAGAGGTGGGAAATGGGAGCTGGTTAAAGGTCAGGCATGTGGGATTGCCCCCACATCTGGTCTTTGCTAGTCATAGCTAGTCATAGCTAGTCATAGCTTGCAGTATCTGCCGGAACAGATGGTGTTTATTTGCTCCCCCACTGAGCAAATTAGGCACAAGGCCGTTTTTAATGTGAGGTAAAAACCAGCTCCCCTAAAAGTAGGCAAAAAGGGGGCACTCTGGTTACCAAAAATAATAATTGTCCCAGTATAGAGGGCTTCACCTCCATTGACTGGTACAAATTATCTTAAGTGCAGTATCTGCCGGAACAGATACTACACTTTGATCTTGTCACCCGGGCCCCGGAGGGCGCGCGGGCAATCGGCCTTCGGCCTGTTGTATTTATTTGCTCCCCCACCGAGCAAATTAGGCACAAGGCCAATTTTTAATGTGAGGAGTCAAGGGAAGGGGAAGGGAAAATGGGGACCAGCTCCCGAGAGGAGGGAAATGGGAGCTGGTTAAAGGTCAAGCATGTGGGGTTGCCCCCACATCTGGTCTTTGCTAGTCATAGCTAGTCCTAGCTATTCATAGCTTGCAGCATCTGCCGGAACAGATACTACACTTTGATCATGTCACCCGGGCCCCGGAGGGCGCGCGGGCAAGCGGCCTGTCGGCCTGTTGTATTTATTTGCTCCCCCACCGAGCAAATTAGGCACAAGGCCAATTTTTATGGTAGGAGTCAAGGGAGGGGGAAGGGAAAAAGGGGGACCAGCTCCCGAGAGGAGGGAAATGGTAGCTGGTTAAAGGTCAAGCATGTGGGTTTGCCCCCACATCTGGTCTTTGCTAGACATAGCTAGTCCTAGCTTGCAGCATCTGCCGGAACAGATACTACACTTTGATCATGTCACCCGGGCCCCGGAGGGCGCGCGGGCAAGCGGCCTGTCGGCCTGTTGTATAGATTTGCTCCCCCACCGAGCAAATTAGGCACAAGGCCAATTTTTAATGTGAGGAATCAAGGGAAGGGGAAGGGAAAATGGGGACCAGCTCCCGAGAGGAGGGAAATGGTAGCTGGTTAAAGGTCAAGCATGTGGGGTTGCCCCCACATCTGGTCTTTGCTAGTCATAGCTAGTCCTAGCTAGTCATAGCTTGCAGCATCTGTCGGAACAGATACTACACTTTGATCATGTCACCCGGGCCCCGGAGGGCGCGCGGGCAAGCGGCCTGGCGGCCTGTTGTATTTATTTGCTCCCCCACCGAGCAAATTAGGCACAAGGCCAATTTTTAATGTCAGGAGTCAAGGGAAGGGGAAGGGAAAATGGGGACAAGCTCCCGAGAGGAGGGAAATGGGAGCTGGTTAAAGGTCAAGCATGTGGGGTTGCCCCCACATCTGGTCTTTGCTAGTCATAGCTAGTCCTAGCTAGTCATAGCTTGCAGCATCTGTCGGAACAGATACTACACTTTGATCATGTCACCCGAGCCCCGGAGGGCGCGCGGGCAAGCGGCCTGTCGGCCTGTTGTATTTATTTGCTCCCCCACCGAGCAAATTCGGCACAAGGCCAATTTTTATTGTGATGAGTCAAGGGAGGGGGAAGGGAAAAAGGGGGACCAGCTCCCGAGAGGAGGGAAATGGTAGCTGGTTAAAGGTCAAGCATGTGGGGTTGCCCCCACATCTGGTCTTTGCTAGTCATAGCTAGTCCTAGCTAGTCATAGCTTGCAGCATCTGCCGGAACAGATACTACACTTTGATCATGTCACCCGGGCCCCGGAGGGCGCGCGGGCAAGTTGCCTGTCGGCCTGTTGTATTTATTTGCTCCCCCACCGAGCAAATTAGGCACAAGGCCAATTTTTAATGTGAGGAATCAAGGGAAGGGGAAGGGAAAATGGGGACCAGCTCCCGAGAGGAGGGAAATGGTAGCTGGTTAAAGGTCAAGCATGTGGGGTTGCCCCCACATCTGGTCTTTGCTAGTCATAGCTAGTCATAGCTTGCAGCATCTGTCGGAACAGATGGTGTTTATTTGCTCCCCCACTGAGCAAATTAGGCACAAGGCCGTTCTTAATGTGAGGTAAAAACCAGCTCCCCTAAAAGGGGTCACTCTGGTTACCAAAAATAATAATAGTCCCAGTATAGAGGGTTTCCCCTCCATTGACTGGTACAAATTATCTTAAGTGCAGTATCTGTCGGAACAGATGGTGTTTATTTGCTCCCCCACTTAGCAAATTAGGCACAAGGCCGTTTTTAATGTGAGGTAAAAACCAGCTCCCCTAAAAGGGGTCACTCTGGTTACCAAAAATAATAATTGTCCCAGTATAGAGGGTTTCCCCTCCATTGACTGGTACAAATTATCTTAAGTGCAGTATCTGTCGGAACAGATACTACACTTTGATCATGTCACCCGGGCCCCGGAGGGCGCGCGGGCAAGCGGCCTGGCGGCCTGTTGTATTTATTTGCTCCCCCACCGAGCAAATTAGGCACAAGGCCAATTTTTAATGTGAGGAGTCAAGGGAAGGGGAAGGGAAAATGGGGACCAGCTCCCGAGAGGAGGGAAATGGGAGCTGGTTAAAGGTCAAGCGTGTGGGGTTGCCCCCACATCTGGTCTTTGCTAGTCATAGCTTGCAGTATCTGTCGGAACAGATACTACACTTTGATCATGTCACCCGGGCCCCGGAGGGCGCGCGGGCAAGCGGCCTGTCGGCCTGTCGTATTTATTTGCTCCCCCACCGAGCAAATTAGGCACAAGGCCAATTTTTATTGTGAGGAGTCAAGGGAGGGGGAAGGGAAAATGGGGACCAGCTCCCGAGAGGAGGGAAATGGGAGCCGGTTAAGGGTCAAGCATGTGGGGTTGCCCCCACATCTGGTCTTTGCTAGTCATAGCTAGTCCTAGCTAGTCATAGCTTGCAGTATCTGTCGGAACAGATGGTGTTTATTTGCTCCCCCACTGAGCAAATTAGGCACAAGGCCGTTTTTAATGTGAGGTAAAAACCAGCTCCCCTAAAAGGGGTCACTCTGGTTACCAAAAATAATAATTGTCCCAGTATAGAGGGTTTCCCCTCAATTGACTGGTACAAATTATCTTAAGTGCAGTATCTGTCGGAACAGATACTACACTTTGATCATGTCACCCGGGCCCCGGAGGGCGCGCGGGCAAGCGGCCTGTCGGCCTGTTGTATTTATTTGCTCCCCCACCGAGCAAATTAGGCACAAGGCCAATTTTTAATGTGAGGAGTCAAGGGAAGGGGAAGGGAAAATGGGGACCAGCTCCCGAGAGGAGGGAAATGGGAGCTGGTTAAAGGTCAAGCATGTGGGGTTGCCCCCACATCTGGTCTTTGCTAGTCATAGCTAGTCCTAGCTAGTCATAGCTTGCAGTATCTGCCGGAACAGATACTACACTTTGATCATGTCACCCGGGCCCCGGAGGGCGCGCGGGCAAGTGGCTTTCGGCCTGTTATATTTATTTGCTCCCCCACCGAGCAAATTAGGCACAAGGCCAATTTTTAATGTGAGGAGTCAAGGGAAGGGGAAGGGAAAATGGGGACCAACTCCCGAGAGGAGGGAAATGGGAGCTGGTTAAAGGTCAAGCATGTGGGGTTGCCCCCACATCTGGTCTTTGCTAGTCATAGCTAGTCCTAGCTAGTCATAGCTTGCAGTATCTGTCGGAACAGATACTACACTTTGATCATGTCACCCGGGCCCCGGAGGGCGCGCGGGCAAGTGGCTTTCGGCCTGTTGTATTTATTTGCTCCCCCACCGAGCAAATTAGGCACAAGGCCAATTTTTAATGTGAGGAGTCCAGGGAGGGGGAAGGGAAAAAGGGGACCAGCTCCCGAGAGGAGGGAAATGGGAGCTGGTTAAGGGTCAAGCATGTGGGGTTGCCCCCACATCTGGTCTTTGCTAGTCATAGCTAGTCCTAGCTGGTCATAGCTTGCAGCATCTGCCGGAACAGATACTACACTTTGATCATGTCACCCGGGCCCCGGAGGGCGCGCGGGCAAGTGGCTTTCAGCCTGTTGTATTTATTTGCTCCCCCACCGAGCAAATTAGGCACAAGGCCGATTTTTAATGTGAGGAGTCCAGGGAGGGGGAAGGGAAAATGGGGACCAGCTCCCGAGAGGAGGGAAATAGGAGCTGGTTAAAGGTCAAGCATGTGGGGTTGCCCCCACATCTGGTCTTTGCTAGTCATAGCTAGTCCTAGCTAGTCATAGCTTGCAGCATCTGCCGGAACAGATACTACACTTTGATCATGTCACCCGGGCCCCGGAGGGCGCGCGGGCAAGTGGCTTTCAGCCTGTGGTTAGAGTTGAGTTTCGCTTTTTTTTATATAACGAAAACCGAATGTAACGCGTGCCGATGCGGGAAATGTCGAATAATTAACGTTTGAAAGTCAATAAAATGAAATAGACAGGCGAGCTCCGTGGGTAACTCTGAGATATTACAATTTATAGATGATATAAAAAGTTTTAAGAAGTTGTGAACCGAGCAAGCGCTTCTCTGAAAGGAGCCTTTTGTGGACATCGAGGAAAAGCGTACATACATACATAATACATACACACATACATACATACATTTTCGCTTTTATATATATATAGATTAGCGATGGAAACAGTTTTGAAAAGCTACTTATTAAATATTATTTTATCCCGTTTTTTTTATACTAAAGTTGCATTTTTTTATCCTATTACATGGGGTGATTTTATGAAAGTTTCCGTGGACTTAATTTTAGACAATTCATGAAAAATAACACTTCGGTGTCAAAGAGAGGTTAAAAAATGACAGTGATATTCAGATACCAGGCCAAAACCAACAAGGCTTTTTCTTTCTGTTAACGACATTGACCATATATCTGAAGAAAAAAGGAAAAACACAGAAACAATGCTTGCCATGTAAAGTGACGAAATAAATAATAGAAAACAATATGTGATATTTATCTTTTAAAAATATCAATATCCTAAAATGTTTGTCAGTATTCGATCTTGTTTTTCCTTTTTGAGTAATCTGTTCTTTCTCCTGATTCCCGTAAACAGATAAAAAAGGGTATGCATTTGAATAAGAATTTACTAATACTTATCAAAATATACTTTACGACTCTTTAATAAAACATTTGCTGTGTAACGTGGTAGCGACATTAGAACCGACCCAACGCATTGTATGTAGAGACAATCGCAAAAGAACAAAGGAAGCAAATTCGACTAGGCCCTGTCAGTTTAAATACATTGAAAACCACACATGGACCTTCTTTTCTACGGTCCTTCTTTTTGACCATACTATTAAGAAAACTCGGCTGCCTCGACACGTCTTAATGATTCCTTCGCTGTGTCGTCACCTCGCTTCATGGTTTCATAAAATGATACGAAAGATCCTGCTGCTATAAGAACTACTGTGACTTCGAAACCTTATTACAGATCGGGAGGCTCTGTTGCAGTTGTCCAAATATATAAATGATTGTGAGAGAACAATTTCATATCTCTCTAGTCTAAACTTTATCCTCCCCCTGCAATACACATTTCTATACTTTATAATTACTTTCTGTCTACCTGCACAGCCATTTCCTAGTTGCTGATGTCACTAGCAACGAAACATCTGTTGGAAATATGCTGTGAAGGTATCTGCCAAAAGTAGTAAGGATAAGAGTATACAGAATTGCAAGGAGAGGATATAGCACGGGAAAGAGAGATATATTATCTTGAACTTCCGGTATCTATCTATCTATCTATCTATCTATCTATCTATCTATGTATATATATATATATATATATATATATATATATATATATATATATATACTAGCAAAAGTACCCGTCGTTGACTGGGTTCAAAAACAGCCTACAGAAAACGGACTCTGATTTATGAAAGTGTGATAGGTTATGAAAGGGAAAGTTTGTGCAGAGATAGCTTCGAATTTGGGGGTATCAAAACCAAATCAAAATATGATGAAAGTAAAAATAAAATAGATAAACTCCATAATTTATTATACTATACATGTTCACACTGAAACACTTATCACAATATTCTGTGGATCTATATTAAAAAACCTTGTATAACTTTGTGACATATTTCCATTCTATGGAGGTCAAGGGCGAACGAACACCCATAATTTTGTTTTAACCATATTTCTTCAAACTGAAACATAATTATCAAAGTATACTTACGCAGATAGATATGGAAAGTCTTTATTAAAGTATGTGCCTATTTCAATTCTATGGAGGCCGGACGCAAACGCAGCCCCCACAATTTTATTATACCATTCCTATTTAAGTTAAAACATACTTATCAAAGTGTTCTTATGTACATCCATATCAAAAACGCTTGTAAACGGTTTTTTTTTCTTCATTTTTCTTCCCATACATAGGGGGCCAGGCACGAACGCAGACTCCACAATTTTTATGAACCACTCTTTTGCCAGATCAAACATACCCAATCCTGATCCTCAATACATCTATAATTATATGTAATCAGTTTTTTAAAATAGTCAACCATATAGAGCCTAATCGTGACTAGAAAACACACACACATACATACACACACACACGTCCCGTTCTATATGATATATATGCATATATATATATATATGTATATATATATATATATATATATATATATATATATATATACATATATATATATATATGCTTTTCAATTATCGATAAATAATTGTCGATATTTTTCAGAGGGCATTCCGATAGGAATTTTATCTAAGATCACTCCCAGACACGTATATTATGTTTGTGGGATATTTTTTAAAGGTTGTCCCAGTTGTTTCGGAAGACACAGGGCACGGACCCTTACACACACACATAGGTATTTTGTATATAAGTAAAGTTATATGTATATATTAAGCAGCAAAAAGTTATGATGTAATATATCTCGTTGTTTCTTTAATTGACTCTAATGCAATTGTAATGCAAGTAGCTCTTTATCGTCATGAAGAGTTTCAGCATTAAAGAATATTTAAATTCATTTCAAGTAAGTGTCTGTATTTTTGAGATGAGGTGTTTTTATTGATTGAGATTGTCGGACTGACTTCCTCATCTTGGTTGCTATTGTCACAAGGTTTCGGCCGTTTTGCCCTCCGGCCTTCGTCAGGTTTTTTGTATCGAACTGGGGAACGGTTTGTTAGGAGTCTCAAACCCAACCCTTTATTATTATTACAGGGGTACCATGTTCGGACTCCAGCTAGGCTGTGGTACATATTTGCTGATTCTCTGTTTTCAATGTTTACTCAGCACCTTTGGGTAACTGTAAACTTTGATACAACGTCTAGGACCACTCGGCCATATCTCACTAGGACAATTCTTAGTTGTTTTTTGTTAATGTTAAACCTATGTTGTTATTCAAGGTTTTCTCTCTCTATCAGAGGTGTCCAAATTGCATTCAGCTCTATGCTTGGTTTGCTCAGTAGGTTGTTATGCCCGAGCATGTGAGCTGTTTCTTTAAGTTTTCTCTCTTTCCAGTGGGTCTCTCTGTTTATTATTTTTACTTCATCCCATGGAGGGCGATGGTCCCCCCTCTCAATCCAGACACCACTATGGAATGAAGTAAAAATAATAAACAGAGAGACCCACTGGAAAGTTCGAAAACTTAAAGAAACAGCTCACAGCTCATATAGGACATATATCATTTATTTTACAATCAAAACTACTTACATATTCTATATTTCAGAGGCCAGTATTTACGAGTATCTGCATCCAAGTTGCAAAATACTGACAAACAAATGCACAACATACCGTAATGTATTCGGAAATACATTGTAAAACTATTTAGAAGCCGCTTAACATTGACCTGTCACTTATTCTTAGATATAAACAGGGCAACGATGAAAGTATGCTGTCTGCAACAGAATAGTTGTTAATATACATTTATAAAGCAACATAAACACATAATCTTTCAAAAAATTGGCAATGCATTCCTACGATCGCGTTTGATTATGAGGTCTCGTCTATTATTTTTTGCGTGTAGTATAATAGGTGATTTAGTTTATATAGCCTTACAAATTTGCCCATAGAAATGTGATTGCGTTTATGCAGCTAGTTAGTTTCAATATATATATATTTTTTAATTTAATCTGTATTCCGTTTGGTTTTTATTGCCTTCTTCCTTTTGTGGCTTTTTCCTGATAGTCGATATTAGATATGCACTCGCAGCTGAAATCAATTCAGATGCTCCACACTTTTAGCTTCGCCATTTCCTGAATTCTTTAGAAAAAAAAATAATGGAAAACTATTTTCTTTCGGATTCATCTTGTGTTTTTCTTCTTTCCGTTCAGTCTTAAATTAAATCGGTCTTTTAATATATGTATTTTTTAAATATATGCTACGTTGTACTAATTGTTTTTTTTAACTGCCTTACATTATAATTCGTATTACTTAGCGTTTTTTTTTATTAGCAAGGAAACTTAGCGCTGAACAGCAGGTTTTCTTGAACGTCACTCAAGAGGCAAAATGCAAAAAGACTTGAACAAAACGCATTAAAGATAAAACAAAAAGTGAACACTAATATTTTTTCAGAAGAAATTGCTAAAAAATAATCAGTACACATTAATTACTTTCACATATAAAGTCAAATACTCCATAAGACGGAGACGAGCTGAAAAATCGTGGAAGGTATTTTTCTAGAGTAAGTTTGTACTTGGGGCTCACGATTTATAAAGGCCCGGATGCCATTCAAGGATAAAAGGTCAATAAGTGTTAGGTAGATTGTGAAACAATCCTATGATGGTCAGTAATGGTGAAACTTGGGTATGACTTTATTATCATAGAGGACGATTCTGCTTTGAATGTTTTCCAAAAAAAAAAACGTCCATGTTATAATCAGCTCGGAAGTAACACCACAATATCTTGTTTTATAAAAAAATAATAGGTAATCCCTTCTCCATTTTAAGAATGCCTGCGCGCATAACTGTGAAGCAAGTGTTGAGCATAGATGGAAGTCGTTTATCGAGCTTGGGATTTGTACACATCTGACTCACTAAAATATGGTATGCAATAAAAAAAGAAAATCGGTTTTCCTCAAACGGAAATGGAATTATATAATTTCTAGGGCAACCATTTTATCGTTCTACCCTGTATATGAAAGTATTTTTGAGAGTAAATACGTTTTTAAGACTCAAAACTGACTTTTTCATGTGTGAAAATTTATTTTCTACATAATCCCCATCATTAACATTTTAGTGCATGCCAGCGATGGGCGAATGTTGCGTGTGGACGTGTAGCGCAGTATGTTATAGTCTCGTATTTTTCGGCTAAAAAACTTAAAACGATAGGAATACGGGAGTAGTGATATTATGTATGAGAAACCTTTTGTGTCCTCGAATTTATTTTTTTATAGTAGCCATTTTCAATGTTTTTTAATAGGAAATCAACGAGGAAAACTTGTTTCTGAGATTGATTAATGAGGCTTACTTTCTTTGTGGTTCGATATCTGAAACAGAAAGATGAAAATTCATTCTATAAATGCATGAGTTATCTCAAAATAATAATAATAATACTAATAATAATAATAATAATAATAACAATAATAATAAAACGGCTGAAATATTAAGGAACCCCCTTGAATATGGGGAATAACACAAGACAATATAACAAAGAAGCGTTACAGGGAATGAAGAACGCCGAAGCTGCATATCACCAAGTTCTACACCACAATTATGCATCCCCCCATTGTCTCATTACCGCCCCCTTCCAATAAGAAAAGTGATACCAAAGAACTGAGAACGGTCAAGAAGGATGGAAAACCGAGGAGAGAGCGCTGGCCAGACCTCCACTGGACAAGCGTGAAGAGAACTGGGATCGTGGCGAGGCTTAGTGCAACTCAAATTCCAGTATAAACCAATGGCCACTACCAGCGAGAAATCAATGGTATGAGGCTGTTGCGACGACGAAGATTTATTTGCAAATGCTATAGAGGGGAGTGGAGAGAGCTGGACGTCTGGGGAGACTTGTTGTAACTCAGTTTTCAGAGAACACCACATGTCTCCAAACCGATTGTTTGTTGACTTGTGTGAAAGCTCCATGTGAGTCAAGATTATTATTATTATTATTATTATTATTATTATTATTATTATAAATAATAATAATAATAATAATAATAATAATAATAATAATAATAATAATAATAATAATAATAATAATAATAATGCAATCCATAAGTATTCTAGCCCATTAAGGTGTTTTCATAAAAGTAGGGATTATTTGTTTGGAAACAATCTTTTTGCTATATATATATATATATATATATATATATATATATATATATATATATATATATGTATATATATGTATATATATTTATATATATGCGTATATATGCATATATATACGTATATATATATATATATTTATGTATATATATATATATATATATATATAGTAAGTTATAAATATATATATGGCAATTAAGCCATACAGAATATTTCGCGTTTAATCCACGCTAGGATTCGTCAGGCTTTTAGGCAGAAGCCTGACGAATCCTAGAGTGGAAGCAACGCGGAATGTTCTGTGTGGCTTAATTGCCATATATATTTTTATAACTTACTACCTTGATCTACCTATGTATTGAGCAATGTTGAAGTAAATACTTTAAGTTTACACATAAAATTATACTTTCGTATATTAATTTATGCGATTAAATTTTGCATAACTCTGTTTATTTCCCTCTCCACCTGCACGTGGCACTCTTTCGAGAATAGATAAATAGTTAAATTACGAAACATAAGGACGTTACTTGTTGTTGTTAGGAAAAATCCTGCTCGCGTGATTACGCGTCTTTTTAAAAACATTTACATAACCATTATATTTTTATTTATTTATATATCCGTTTAAGCTTTTTTGAGTGTACTAGAAGGAATTCCGTTGATTACAACCCTCTCTGCGTGTCCTTTACATTACAATAGTACAAACCTGAATCCGACGATGCAATACTACACCGTTCAATACTGTAAAATTTAAACTAAGCTGTTCTGCTTTAAAAGGGGGCCATTTGATTCTTATTCATATTCATATTGATTCTTTGCTTAAAAAAACTAAAGTAATTACGTGTTTACTTTTTTAATATCCCATTTTGCTGTTTCGGATTATTTTACTAAATTAAGTAAAGCTTCATTAATTTTCAAAACTGTTTTTGTTTCTTTGTTTTTTGATATTTCCTCGATATTATTTAGTGAGAATGTTTAGCAGAAAATCCAGCAAACGGCTACCCGAAAAAATAAGTATTCAAGAAATAAATGTTACCATAGTTAATAAAAGTTCGGTTCATGTTTTTTTGTTGTTTTGAAATAGTTTTTAATGGTCTTTACTTGAAATAATTTAAGCGAAGCGAAATTAAAAAGACATTTGAAGCGATAACTACTTAAATGAATTTTTATATACACTACACATGCCATACTCGAATATTCTTCAAGCACAAAACAGCAGAAAACATTAAAATATGTTTATAAATATTTCTTACGTTGTCCCTCCTTCAAATTGAAAAAGGGCCTCTCCATTTCAAAGTCGCTGCCATTTTGATTTTTTTCTTTTAAACCGGTTCGTGAATTAAAAAAATAGAAACTACTTAAAAATACAAACCAATGAACTATTCTACCATAACATTGACAATGGTAACATTTAATTCTTGTATATTTATATTATTATATATATAACATGTTATCTTTTTAAGGAAACATCATTTTGTTGGTCACTCTTAGCTCCGGAAAAAAAGTTGATATAAAAATATATATATTTTCGCGAAAATTATCTTTATTTCATCATATTTTTCATATATTTTGGAGTATAAAAACCTATCACTTTCCAGCCCTCTCCTTTTTATAACCTATAATACTTTCATCAATCACAGTCCATTTGCTATAGACTTTTTTCGAACCCAGTCAACCACGTATATATATTTGTTGTTGTTGTTGTTGTTGTTGTTGTTGTATTTTAATATGGTTAAATAGTGGCTTCGCCTCGAAGCTCATTTTTTATTTACTTCAAAGTCGCCCATATTTTATGTAGACATATAACATTTTATTTATTATTTATTTTTTATTTTTATCTTTATTATTTTTAAAACAGTTTTAAAAATAAAAATAAATATATATATAAATATAAAGATATATATCTGTTTATATATATATATTTATATATATATACACCCACACACACACATATCCACACACACACACACACATATATATATATGCATATATATGTGTGTATATGTGTGTGTGTTTATAAAATGAGCGGGCGGATCTTTATGAAATTTCGCAGGAAAGTTTATTACGTGTCTAGTAGCGCTATAAAGGTAGGGTTTGTATCGCATTATTTCACAATAGTCTTGATAACCGAAATAACCCGACGAAATAGGTTCATGCGATCTTGACTTAATTTAACGCCGAATACAGCCTAACATAACAAGCGCATGTGAGTAGTTTTATTACCGATGCCAATATGTGAGACATCAACCAATAGTAATTTCTTTGATATGTTTTTCTTAAAGAACAATTGCGCCATGATACTTGACTTTTTCATTTTAAATTAAAATTAAATTTATTATCAATGAACTAAATGTAAGGTTTTTGGCGATGGTAACGGATCGTTCTAAAACAAATGTTTCTATTTAAAACAAAATTGAACCGTTATACTTGACTTTTGCATTTTAACCTTTAATTTCCTCAGTTATATATAAAAAATACTTTTATAAAATCGACAGTCGTTCCTCTACGGTGCAATGTAGTCTACAATGTATTCTGGACTGAGTCACTGCGGGAACGCCTTTAAAGCTTTCTCCCGGTGCATCGCTTTTGGTTACCTTAAAAGAACAGACAATCAATCGACCTGATTGAAAAATGGGCGATTTCACCGATGTTAATAAGAATTGAAATATGGAAATGAGAAACATTCGTAGATCATTATTCACTTCCGGGCAAATATGAATTTCCCTGCTATAATATATATATATATATATATATGTATATATATATATATATATATATATATATATATATATATATATATATATATATATATTTGGAACTTACTTGTGGATTGGGAGTTTTTAATTCGACCGGGTTTGGATTTTACCATTCTTGGATTTTTTACCCTTCACCGGACTATTCATTCATGTGAAATCTTTTTATCATTTTTCTTTTACGTCCTATTTCCCTTACCGCACCCTTTTCTTTTAACCAAGTAAGATCTGTGACTTAATTGTGGTTTCACTAAATACTTTTACATGCAAAATCCGATCCCGCATTTTGCTAATTCCTGCCCTCTGATGAGAAGGAGAGTATTTCTTCGAATCTCCGCTGATTAAGACCATCCATTATCTTGTGCGTCCTTTTTAAAATTTAATATTGTTTTAACATTTTTATTAATCATTTGTTCATATATATATATATATATATATATATATATATATATATATATATATATATATATAAGTGAACGTGTCAGTGTGTCTGTGTAGATTTTCCTACGCAATAACGCTGCCAATTTTTAGTCTACAGACTCAACATTTGATATACAGGGTACTGAGATTTGGGAAAATCGATGTGATTGGGTTTCGGCCAATAATTTGGTTGTTAAGGGGTCAAAGTTCAACGATTTTACTTCTGAGAACTCTACCAAACTCCTCCGACAATTTTGGTTCTAAACACTTGACATTTTAGATATAGTTTCCTTGAACATGGATCTAACTTAGTAACTGAATTTAAGCCCAAAATAATAAATGCTAAGGGGTAAAATTTAAAAACAATAAATTGACTTATTTTTTCTTTTTTCTTTTTGTTCGGCATACACCTCTAAACCCCCAGGCAACGCCGGGCGCCCAGGCTATTATATATGTATTTTTGTTTATATATGTTTTTATGTATGTTTTGTTTATATATGTTTTTATGTATATAAATAAAATATGAATAGACTCAAGAATATATAGACAAGAACATATATATATATATATATATATATTTTATGTATATATTTTTTTCCTTATAATATATACCGATCCTTATTTACGAAGCTCAATGTAATTACAGAGAATATAATTAATGAAAACAACATGTCGTAATACAAACATATTATAAGTTAGTTATAACTTTCTGCAAATTTTCAGATTTTTAATCATGTCAAAACGCAATTTATCTCCTTTTTATGGCTCGAGTTTTGTTATTTATTGTGCTGAGTAAAGGGCATACGAGATTCACTGATTGATATAATAATTAAGCAATGGAGTTTGGGTTACGAAACAGATATTGTACAAAAATGTTAAATCAACTTAATTAAAGGAATACATAATGATCATAACCTTTAACATTACCATTATAATCATTAACATCATAATCTTTGGAATATAGCCTTTTGTCAGTTACATACATATATATATATATATATATATATATATATATATATATATATATATATATATATGAAGAGAAGAAAAGAGAGAGGCCGTAAATGTTGCCGCTGCATAGCTGCACCTGGCTTTTCTGCTGTAATGAGTTCGTTCGTACAGAAACGAAAACAAAGCCAAAACAAAAGATCCATTTAATTCATATTTTAATCACCTGCTCTTCAATCCATGGTTATTTCTTCCCCAACTCTATACCTTCCCATGATTTCACTTCTCAATAATTGATACAGACTTTGCTTCCTTGTCTAAGAAATCACACGTCTTTTTTCTTCTTTATTTTTTTGAATTCTCATCTCTTTTACTGCGTTAGTTTTTGTATGTATCTGGCGATTAAACTGTACTACTTTTTCTATATCTGATGCCAACACTTTACTATCTACCAATCTTCAAACAGAAAGGTATATATCGTATTATAAGATCATCGTCACAAGCACCACCTTCTCTTTGCGAAATAGTGCACGGCCTGTTCTATAGTCATGAGACTATCATTTTAAACAGTGCGTTGGATATTTTTATTCATTTCACATGATAACACCCTAGCAGTCATTACCCACTCTTTTAGCAGGTTATAATTGCATGTCTTTTGTTTTCATCAGAAAATATTCTCATGAACAAACTCCGCCTGTTTAGAGGCAATAAATCTCATAAGCCTGATGTAGAAAGGACAACTCGTTGTGTTGTTGGGTTTAAGATGATAAGAGTTATCGCCCTTTGATAACTTTATTTAAAGAATATATTTATTTCTATTATTTCTGTTTACTTATTATTTATTTACTAATGGTTTAATTATCAGTTAGTATTATTTATTATTATTATTATTATTATTATTATTATTATTATTATTATTATTATTATTTAAATTTATTAGTTATTTTATGCTTCCTTATTTTAACCACGTGCAGTTTATATAATTTTTTGAAAGTGTTATCTCGAGAGTTAGGTAGGTAATTCATTAAGCCTGAGGTGATAAATTAGCTCCCTTTAATATTTTTTTCAATAAACTAGTCCCCCGAGCATTATTTCTTACTGTGAGGTAAAATAATCTTCTTTTTTTTTTTGTATCTCACATACCAATTTAGTTTACTAGATAACGAGTGGATTCATATTCGTGTAAATAAATGTACTTTCTTTTAAAAATACCTACCATGTTATTTGCATGGTATATTTGTTATATATTTGTAATATGTTAAGGGCGAGAGTTCACATAGAAACGTTGTTGTAATTTGAATAAAATAACATTCGCATCAAGTGCGCTTGAAAGCCAAATCACAACGTAATATTAGGAAAATAAACATATTTTTAATTGTTTGAAATTTATCACAAATATATTTCAGAGGTATACTCTATCTTCAGTGTGTTGCTTTGCTTCTTTTTTTCCCTTTCCCTCCTCCTTGCCATGTTGCAAAATCGGAGAAAGAAGTCTGTTTGTTAAAGCCGCGCGTTGTGCATAGCGGTCGTATTTGGAAATGTTTGAACTGTGCGTAGGCAACGCGAGAATAACGTCAAAGATGAGATTTCATATAGAAATGATTTTTTTTAATTTGAATAAAACAAAATATGCACCAAGGGCGCTTGAAAGTCAAATCACAACGTAATAGTATTTGTGGTATCTCATATAACAATTTCGTTTAATAGATAACAAGTGGATTCCTATTCGTGTAAATAAATGTACTTTTTAAAAATATCGACCATGTTATTTGTGTGCTATATTTGTTATGTATCTGTAATATGTCACAGACTTATAACTGAGCACATGTCGAGTTAAAAAGTAGACTATGCTATGACAATATGCGCTCGTAATTTCCTTAAATCATAGTTTTGTATATGACGTGTTCACTCTACCGGAAAACATTATTTTGTCAGAGTTATTTTCTCTTCCGTTTTTGCCCTTATTGTACGTTTTTGATGAATGCTCATCTTCCTCAAAAAACGTGATGATGATGCCTCTGTTCAGTCTCGAAAGGCAAAGGATACCTCTTGTAGGGGCAGGTGCGCGTGTAATTTTGAGGCAACGGTTGCGCAATCTCTAACGACACCTCTCCTGAATCGGCACTGTTTGTGTCCAGTAGCAAGTCCAGAATGACTGGAACAAATGCCGAGATAAGTGGAGAGCACATACAGCGCCAAATGGTCAGCAACTTTGTACTGACTAGTTTCAACGTAGCTTAACTTCGATTATCCAGCGGGAACCAGTGTGCCAACGTTATTTTGCCGTATATAACGTGAACGGTTTTTGCATTTAATTAAGTTTATTACACCTTATCTGTTCGCTTGTCCACGTTTATTTATCCAGCAAAATAGAAAGAAGAAACCGGAAGTACAAAAACAATCTCGTCTATAGCTTTTCTTTGAATATATAATAATTTACAAACTAAATATATGCCGAAATATTACAGTTTCAACCTCAAATTACTATATTCAAAAGGAAATTACTTTTTTTAAAATGCGAAGAAGACTAACCATCTCAAATCAACGAATTTGCTAGCAAGGATTTCTAGACATCTGTCGTTGTCTGCAGTCTAATAGTAGACACCCATTCAAATATGGCTTTATCGATAAAAGATCTACTTAAGGCAATATTTAGGACAGATGGTAAAATTCCTATGGAAGTGTTAACGACATTGTATCACAGCAACTTATCAATTAATAATACTTTCTAAATTTCGGACTGCTGGTGTTTAAGATTAAATGGTTACTTATTTGGGAGGATAATTTTGCAATTGCGAAAGATAAAGGATATACTAATCGCCGGACCAGGTGCTTGGAAAAACGTAATAAGGTTGAAAATTATCAGTTGCTTCGATAGTTTGTCAAAGCTAATCACTGTATTGCAAGATCGTTTTTCCTTGTAGAGAAGTAAAAAAAAAAATATGGCGGATGTACAAAGTAGCTGTAGTAAAAGCATTCTAATGGATCTTGTATGAAAGGAATGTTGTGTGTTAGACAGTAAAAACTAGCGATAGAAATGCAACCTTCTGATGGAGGAACCCCTTCGTTATCAGCAATACAGTAGCCGAGTAAACGCTTAAACTGGTAAACCGGTTTCTTAGTGGATTGTTTTATTAGATCTGATTAACTGTTGTGAACTGGAGACGTCACGTATAAATTAATAGATGAGGTGTTTTCAGTTCTCTCCCTATCGTAGATGCTACACTTGCAAGGTTTCGGCAGATGCAGTATTCGATCTTCTTATCGAGAAATGTATCTACTGCGGGTATCCGTACAGAACTTAAAATAATATTGCATTTTTAGAACTTTCTCAGTCAATGATGATTTCTTTGTCAATGAGATTGAACAGGAGAAATGAAATCTGAATACTTGAAAAACTTTGTTAACTAGTTAAATTAGCTGAACTGTTTATTTAAAAAAAGATGAGCGTTTATTGCTGCATCAAACATGATCTGGTAGACGTCGTAAATTATGGACACGTTGCGCTGCGGATGACAGCGTTAAATACATATATGTTTTAATTACGTCAGGTTTGTGAGTTCCTTTATAGAAAAGCGGATTAAATTGGAATAAAATAAATTACGCATCAATTGCGCTTGGAAGTCAAATTACAACGCAATTTTTACGAAAATAAACAAATGTTTTACTTGTTTAAAATTTATAATTCGAATGTATTTCGGAATCAAACGCCATCTTTAATGCATCTAAAACCAAGCTCCTACCATTACACCATAAACGCTCTCATCCCCATCTGGCATCGATTGAAATGAATGGCTTTCGTCTAGGAGAGGCCCCATGTTTTGATAAGCTTCTGGGTTTTACCTTTACTCCTGCTCTGAAATGGAGCACATACATTAAGTCTGTGGCCAAGGTCGCTGGGAAAATGGTGGGATCCTTCTACCGCTCCAGAAGATAGCTCACTAATGATGCAATTCTCTATCTATATAAAAGCCAAGTGCGTCCAAGAATGGAGTACTGCTGCCACATCTGGACAGAAGCTGCTAAAAACAACCTATCCTGCCTTGATAGAGTACAAAATAGACTTCGTGGCTTGGTGGGGTATGCACTTTTCTCTTCCTTGCGACCTCTCTCCCACAGAAGAGACGTTGCGAGCCTGTCTCTGTTTTATTGTTATTTCCATGGCAAGTGCTCGTCTGAGCTCCATTCTCTGGTTCCCCCTCACCAACCTTTCACGAAAAACACCCGACTAGATGAAAACACTGTCAATAATTTCCCCCACTCTTTATTTGTGCCTAAATTAAAACGTAGACCCCAGGAACAAAGCTTCTTTCTTAGAACTCCACGCCTGTGGAACTCTCTGCTGCTTTACTGCTTCCTTCCCCGACTTCAACTTGGAGTTCTTAAACTCCAACACAAAAAATTCCTGATGAACCGCCCCCTTAAGTAATGACACTTTATCAAAAGTCCATACTAACTATTACTACGATACTATCCCATTGATTACTGTAAACACAATAACCCTTATCACCGAGTGGTTTCTGGGTCTTGATAAGTGGTGACCTCCATGTGAAAAAAAAAATTAAATCCTCAGTATTTTGTTTCCTTCTTTTCTGCTTCTCTCTTGCCATATTGTAAAATTGGAGAAAGAAAAGTTAGTAGTACAGATCCGGGCGTTGTCTCAGCGGTTATATTCGAAGTGTCGGGAACGGTGCATTGGCTACACAAGATTTTAAACTAGATTCTTTTCGGGATGTTCTAACACTAGTGTTAATAACTAAGTGTTAAATTATAATAATTAAAAATCTCACGCACCATAATGAATAAGAAGAGAATGACTTACCTCCTTGGCTTGAATAAAAAGTTCAGTTTCGAACAGATTATAGATTCCTGAGTCTGATATATATCTTCTATATTCCTATTTTTTTCGATTATTTCGAACACTTTTCTAACTTGGCGTGTTATTTTATCAATTTTTCGTCCGATATTAACTCCGACCTCTTCTGGTGTACCATGCCCATTTCAGGAATCATTCTGTCGGATTCCTGAATATGCACGTTTGGCTGAAAAAAAAACTATCAATAATTTTCCCCACTCTTTATCTGTGCCTAAACATAGACATTGATTTCATGAACAAAGTTTCTTTCTTAGAACTGCACGACTGTGGAACTCTCTTCCGTTTGCCTGCTTTCCAACTGACTACAATATGGCCGTCTTCAAGTCCAATATAAAAAGTTCCCCTTAAGTAATACAATTAACCAAATTGACTCTTCTAACGATTACTATATTGTTCTTTTGATCACTGTACACTCTTTAACCCTTATTACCGAGTGGCCTCTTGGACTTGATAAGTGGTGATCCATTTTTAAAACAGTGCGGTGTGTTTACGATTTCTACTTGATTAAAGTTGAAGAAACAAGCATTTTGTCCCCGTGGATTATATAAAGAGGTAAGTCTCAAATTCCGTAAACATCCCCGATTTCTTCAGTAAAAATAGGGAGTTAAACAGAAAGGTTCTCTCATGCGACAACATAAACCTAAGCAAGGTCGCTTGTTACGTCGGCCAAAAGGTTTTCGAAATGACATATGATGAGAGCAGTGGTCTAAATAATTAGAATATTTTCAAGTTAAATGATTTACTTTTAACAAGCATGAGGATACATCGGCGGAAAAGTTGTGAAAATAAATACTACTTACAATGTAAATTATATATTATATCATGGCGGTAGGATAAGAAGTAAATTTGTCAAACATTGATTTATCTTTCCAAAAATTATTTTTATAAAGTGTTTCAAGTGTTAATGCCACAACAGGCTCAAAGATGCTGAATATATTATCATTGTCATCCAAAAAAAGTGAATATACGTGATGTAACCTTACTAACGTAAGCAGCCACGTATTTTTTATCATTTCAGATGCGGGTATTGTTGGCGTGAGCTAGTAGTCAGTGATGATTAAAGATTTTTATTGTAACTAAATAGAATTTGGGGCATTACTTACTTGCTTTGCTTCGCTTACTTGGTTGTATTGGCGTTTACGCGCTGTGACTGGGAGCAACAATCTCCCTGAAAAATTGTAGCGTAAGTATCGAAAGAGATGTTCTCACACTTATGTTAATAACTAAGAGTAATAATTGATAGGAGAATAACTTAATCCCTTGGCTTGAATAACAATGTCTGTTTCGAATAGCTTAGCACTGTGTTAATTTTCGAAAAAAATGGCCCGGCCATTTTCGATTCTTTAGGGAACGTACTCACACATGTGCACGCAGGCAAAGCTCTTCATATATATATATATATATATATATATATATATATATATATATATATATATATATATATATATACTAGCAAAGTTCCCGCCGTTGACTGGGTTCAAAAACAGCTTACGGAAAATGGACTCTGATTTATGAAAGTATGATAGGTTATGAAAAGGAAAGTTTGTAAAGAGCTAGCTTCGAATTTGGGGGTATCAACACCAAAGCAAAATATGATGAAAGTAAAAATAAAATTGATAAAACCCATAATTTATTATACCATACCTGAAACACTGAAACACTTATCACAATATTCTGTGGATCTATATTAAAAACGTTGTTAGACTTTGTGACATATTTCCATTCTATGGAGGTCAGGCGCGAACGAACCCCCCCATAATTATTATTATGTACATCTACAGGGTGGTCAAAAAGCCAGGTAACATTTTAAAGAAAAACGATATTAGCAATACACGTATATTAAAGTACCATACATTGAAATATAAAATGAAACAAACATGAAATATTTTTATTTTGTTAATTGTCGTCCATTTCTCTCTATCAATCGCTGGAAGCGATTAACCACTGATTGTGTAACACGTGTAATCATGTCAGCTGATATCCACGCAATCTCCTCTTCAATAAATAACTTTAAAAACGCTATTGTATCAAGCTTCTTTCCATAAACGCTATACTTTACATAGCCCCAACGCCAGAAATCAGGAGGGGTAAGATCCCTATATAAGATTATAATGGATCATATTGTTTTTTCTACCTTTAACATGTTACCTGACTTCTTGACCACCCTGTATATAAAGCACACTTGTAAACGTTTTTTTTTAAATTTTTATTTTTTATTTCCATACTCTGTGGAGCAGGCGCGTACGGAGACCCCACAATTTTAATGAATCATCATTATGCCAGATCAAACATACCCATACCTGTGTCTCGATACATCTTCTATCATTATATGTGATCAGTTTTCTATAATAGTAAACCATATAGGAGCCTATTCTTGATCAGACACACACACAGGCGTCCAGCTTTATATATATATATATATATATATATATATATATATATATATATATATATATATTGAACCGTGATAGGAAACAAACTCTGCTCATGGAATGTTCAATTAGTTTTTGGCACAAATAAAGAGAGAAGACAATCTTGACGTTACGTTTGTTACGAAGTGAATGGACTATAAGGTGAAGTTCTCTCCTACTTTAAAAGATAAAGGGTGGCATCGTCTTTTTTTAGAGAAAGGAAGTCGGGAGTCTGAAACAGTTCTAGCTCAGTTTATTTTACAGAATAATATGTGGTCAAAATGTAGTAAAATATGGTTATTTTTATTCTGTGCAACTTCTTTCTGTGTAAATACAAGGTGATAGTCCTGAACAAAGTCCTGATTTTTTTCGATACATGAGTAAAGAAGCAGCAACCTATTTTATCCCTCTACGAAATCAGAATTTGTTGTGTTTGTGCAAACATGTTTTTATACATGGACAGAATACGTACGGTTGTAATTTTTTTTAGATATCTTTTTTTTAAAGTTTTCTCAATTTTATACGACTTTTTGTTTATTAAAATGTTAGCTGAAAGTAGAAAAAATCATTTAAAAAAATCGTCACTGCCCATATAAAAAAGTGTCCGCTTCTAAACTATTGGGACGAGATTTTGTAGTCGATAAATAGAGTTGTCATGTAAAAACCAAACGTTTCAGCTGATGTTTTTGTCAATGCTAATTAGTTACAATGATAACTTCATATTTATGCAATCAGAAATACTTTAATATTACTGAATTATAAAAAAAAACAACTTTCATCGTGATAGCAATTTAAAAATTGCCGCCATCTTGTTTACATGTAAAGTGAAAATTACCTCCCTTTTGGACTCTCCTGCGTCTTATGATCCTTTTCATCAATTTCTATTTTTCATTTTCTTTAAGAAATAATAATATAGCTTATCGATTTTCGTGATGTTTGGATATAATCATCTTCAAAATACGATAGACATGTTGATACTATTGTTTTAATGTGCAATTCAGTATTAAGATTTCCGAAATTTCGTCCCAATAGTGTAAAAGCGCCAAAAATGTATCAGACAGATAAATATAGTGTATTTAGTGCAAGAAATATTTACTATACTTTTATAAAAAAAATGCTACATTTATTAATAAAAATGCAGAAAAAATGACTTCATTAAAAATAACATTGACTTTAAAATATAATTTAAACAGCTGTATTTTGTATTGGTGATTTTGCATTTGTAACTGGATAAATATGTCAGCTAAAATGATAGTTTGGGGGACTTACACTTAAACTCTTAAAGGGTTCTGAAAAAGAACTTGTGTTAGTAGCTCTATTATAGTTATATGCATTATTAATTTTATATTGTTGGGGAACAGCTGCTTTAAGAATGACAAATTGTATAGACCAGATTATTTGACACCCGAGATAAAGAATTGAGGCCTGTCGTGAAAAGGATATAGTTAGTGAAGAGAAGTTTTATCCGTTGTCCTTTCGGTATCCTTTTTGTATTACAAGATGCAATAAATTTAAGCTAAATGAAATTTACCCGAGAAAATTTATAGCAAAAAAAGAAGAAAAAGCATGCCACCAGGATGCTTATTTTTTTCTTACATTCAGGTTGACTTAGCTATGCATGCCAATAATTGGCAAGTTTTAAAACATACATCATTTTGAATTCAAATTGATTTCACATTTTTTTTTCTATTTTTTTTTTTTTGGCATTACGTTCAAGCTGAGTATACATGATCCTACCGAATGCCAAAAATTTACTCGTTGCTGAATATATTTGTACTGAGAAATATATTAGAATTATAACTGTCCTTTAATGTGAAATTTTTAATATCTCTCGCACTTGGTTCGCCGGTTATATTTGTCAGGTTGTTTTTGATTTTTTATAGGTGCTGTTCTTATAATTCCTGTAAAATTCCAATTTGTTTTCATGTCGTACGCAAGACGTTAGTTTTTCGTATTTTCCCTTCTCAGCTCTGTTCATCCAAACATCATTGGATGTATTAACTTCTACTAAGTGCGTTTCATCTCTGTCCAGTATTACTATGTCTATTTTAATGTCTCCGGTTTCAGGGTGCATAACTGTAAGAATTGCATAGTTATAATGAACGGGGTATAATTTTTCTGTAAGTGTTCTTTCTAGTATATGTTACTAGGACTTGCTGCTGTAATCGATAGTCGATTTTTACATATCGACCAGTGGATACATCTACACACTTTATTGTGTCGCATTGTAAAGTAGCACCCCCCCCCGAGCATAATATTAAAGCTGGATCTCAGATTTCTTATGCATTATACTTTATGACTTAATGAAAATTTAAATCAATTTCCTTCAACCGAAAAATAGTGCAGTGGTTTCTCTCTTTTGTTTCAGGTTTTCAACATTTTCACTCTACTTCAACTTGTTGAAAGAAAGTTCGTTTCCATTATTATGGCTTCCACTCTTCAACCGACACAATATCTTAGTTACATAACCACAGTATTTTTTATAGAATGATTGCATTTTATATTTTATTTATTTAATTTCTTTTTAAAACAAAAGCTGTCAGGTCTGTCTTATCTAGCTATATGGCAGGCTTCACATCGACAATCCATCAAGATGACGCCATGCTACTCTCAAACGGATCATCTAAATTTGATTTGGTTAAATTTTCTTTTATTCTCCTATTATTGTCTAAATGTTGTTGTCCTTATCGTATCCTCTCTTTATATTTTTGTATCAATAAACGGCTTCAGATGCTAAATACACTTAAACTAAAAAAAGTAATTTTTAAGTTGACACGAAGCTAAACACAAATATGATATCTATTTGATTTAAGCCTTCCAAGCCTAATAAAGCTTCCATGTTAACGATCTTTACAAATGCAAGCAGGGCAACGCCACACCACTAAAAATAAATAAATCGCTTGATTCATAATCCAATATAATAACGAGGTATGTTTATATCTGAGATATATTTCAAAGATCATGGTCGGGCTCCAACTGAACTAAATAGAGCGACCACACCGCAATTCAATTATAGCCAGTAATGTATTCCAGAAAAAGCACCAGCTTAGAGCATATCGTTAAACGTGAAAGAAACAAAGTCTTTGGTGGCGTATCTTACTTCTCGTCATAATGATGACAGACTTGTACAATATACAACAAACAAAACAAAATTAAATAGGTAAATCATAATTTTTATTTTAAATGCGCACTATTATTCTCATCTTTGTTAATTGTTGTGTCACGACGAATTGGCCAACTATTCCTCCGGCCTTCGTTAAGTGGTAACCGCGACAGGATACGAACTCCGCATCTCCTATCTGCATTTTAAGCAATTACTGTCATCCATAGTTGTTGGTGAGACGACAAGAACTATGGATGCCAGTAATTGTGAAAATGCAGTAAGGAGATTCAGAGTTCGTATCTCGTCGCTGTTACTACCTGACGAAGGCCAGAGGAACAGTTAACCGAAACGTCGCGAAACAATAACTAAGAAAGATGAGAATAATAGTCCTCATTAAAAATAAAAATTAATAAATAATACTCATCTCAATAATGAATTACAATTAAATAATATATATATATATATATATATATATATATATATATATAAATATATATATATATATATATATATATATATATATATATATATATATATATATATATATACCATTCGGTACGGATCCGACCATGGAGGATCAGATAATAAATTAACGTGAATTAATAAGACCAAAAAATCCAACAGTGATCGCCCTCCGAGGCCCGTGGCGCAGTGGATAGAGATGTTGAATATCTACGGTTCCAAATGAGAATTGTCTGAAGATAGCGGTTTCTATCCTGCCCAAAGCCGGTTAGAGGTTTACGTGATGAGACTACAACAACTATGGATGTTATTAAGACTGCAGTTAGGAGATTCGGAGTTCTTATCCCTACCACCTGGCGAGGACCAGAGGGATTCTTGGACGAAACGTAGTAAAACAACAACTACAAAAAGTAATGAAAAGGGTCTAGAAATCAAGGGCCGGGCACAGCTGCGTTTAGGTTACGCTGTTTTGTTTCTCTTTTGGTAAGACTATTTATTTGCTCCCCCATCGAGCAAATAAGGCGCAAGGCCGATTTTTAAAGTAAGGAGTGAAGGGGAAATGGGAAATAACTCCCCGGGGAGTAGGGAAGCTGGATAATGAAAATTGGTATGAAGGGTTGCCCCTACATTGTACCTTATATGTGAAGTTTCCCCCACATATGGTCTTTGCTGGTCTTTGCTTGACAGTCGCTACCCAGGCCCCGAAGGGCCGGGGGAAGGTATGGCCGGAAGCGATGTTGCTCTTCTGGTAAGGAAGCACATTGATTATATTAATTATTCCTCTATTTATACCGTATGAACTAATGTGATAAAAACGGTCGCCATGCCAGATCTTCTAAAATGCTTTTGATATATGAATTTCCAACATGCTATCTTCTCGTTCAGTGCATGGTATATAATTTTCAATAGGATTTTGATATATAAACCTCTACCATGCTATCTTCCTCCGCCTATAGTGATGACACTTAGCATATACACAAAAGAACAACTTTTATTACATCCATAATAGTGGTCAGAAAGAGATTAAACATTAACCAGGTAATAAACTAACGTAAGATTAATTAGTGTATCAACCAAAATTAGGAGACAGTAATTCCTCCAGCTTTTATTGAAACAGGTTTTGGTAGTTTATTTAGTGTAAAGAGATGATAGCGGCTTACGTAACCGATACCTATTTAGTACTATGACTCGGATAAGATCAGGCCGACATGCTTTGGATGCGTATTGTCTAGTTATTGATATATATTTTAATGGAAGGAGTAAGACATCTCTTGCCATTGCAGAGAAGCCCACTCTGTGGCAGGAATCTTAGCAAAGTACTCTGTATTTGTTCAAATTAGTAAACTGTAAATATAAGGATGGATATCTTGAATATTGGGCTTTGGGGCAGGATGCTATAATCTATACGATTGATAGTTGAAATTTAATCGTATATAACACATAAAAAGAATTCTTGAGAATATCATTCAGTTTATTTTCTTACCCCAATGAAAATTTAAGTGAGTCTTTTGTTAAATCCCAACTCAAGTTTACGACGATACGCTTAACATATGTATCACCCTTATGTTGCCGTACAAACTATATTATGGTCTATCACTATTATACGATTTGCTGTGCTTCAACTTTCTACTATGCAATTGTAGATCTTTTCAGGAATCACGTGTTCTTAATTTTGATGACTATATTTTATTGCAAACTCATTATACGTATTGAGCCGTAGGTATAAGATACTTACAATGATCTCTGTATGCTACACATTTATGTCCGTTTGTAATTATGTATGCAGGTGGACTCTGCATAATGCTTGCTGCGTTTAAAGTGGGTTATCGAAAGAGCGGGCCTTCTATAGAAATCATACGTATTGGCAGCCTTTGAGATTTGAAAAAAAAATCACTCAGCCGCCGGTCGAGTGTGAGGTAAAATCTAAATATTTTTACCAGTCCGACATTATGCCTTTTTTTCAGTCAATAATAGTAAATAATTTTACAACAATTCAAGAAATTACCGTGTGTATAATCTAACAAGAAAATATTTGTTTAACTCTTGTAAATCAACTATTTTATTACTGTTAACATTTCAGTGAATATTCAACGAAACATTAAAATACAACCGCAGCTTCTTTGTATAGCATCATTTCTATTATTGTTCCATATAAATAAGACTCATTTCTTCGAATGCTTGACGGAACGATGCGTTTTTTCATCTTTCAGATTTCGTCTTTACTTTTGTAGCGTCGAAGAATTGTTTTTTCAAAATGAATTTCAAAATCAGAGAGCTAAATGAAGGCGATATTTTGACTACACGCCGAATGTGTAAATTTGACCTCTTGTTGACCTTTAGCGTGACCAATCTTTTTTCAATATGATATTCAAACGGTCTCACAGCTAGAGATGAAAGAATTCACAAATGACAAGATATAGGTAATTCTAAATCACTACATATTTGAGGGTGGTAAAATAAATGAGTTTTCCCTATTTCTTTATTTAAATAAATTTTATCGACTGGCGGGCGAGTGATTTACGACTTTTAATCGTCCCCAGAAATTTTCAATCGACTGTGGCGTCCGGTCGTGTAAAGTCGCAAAGGCTGCGTATTGGCAAGTTCTTCTCTGTCTCCTGCGACCTTATCAGTTATTTAGCTTGCGTATTATTACGAAGTCACTAAATAAAGCGTCAGGAGTTCATTCCAAAGCAGCCGGTTTGCAACATTTTAAGGGCTCGAGTATTTAAGGTTAAATCAACTAATATGATATGTTCCCGATTAGTATATTAAGTTAAGTATCATGAGAATCTGATTGCGTAGTAAAGAATAGGTAAAAATCTGAGACTTGTTGGTTTTAACGTTATAAGAAGCGGGCCAGGAAATGCTACTGCTTGTTAAAAGGAGTGTACGATTTTTTACAGGGTTGCCACCACTTATAAAGGCCAAGAAACCACTCAGGGATAAGGGTTATTGCAAGTACAGTACGTTAGTGTGGAGATTTGATGAAGTGTTTACATAAGGAGGCGGTTCATTAGGAATTTGTTAACGTTGGACTTGAAGACATCCAAGTTGTAGTCAGGTGGGAAGCAGGCAGACGGAACAGATTTCCACAGGCGTGCAGTTCTAAGAAAGAAGCTTTGTTCATGGAATCCACGTTTTGATTTAGGCACAGATAAAGTGTGGGGGAAATTTTTCACAGTGGATTCAGCTAGACGAGTTTTTTTCATGAAAGATTGGCGAGGGGGGACCAGAGATTGGAGTTCAGACGAGCACCTGCCATGAAAATAACGATAAAACAAGGATAAACTCGCAACGTCCCTTCTGTGGGAGAGAGGTTGCAGGGTAGAGAAAAGGGCATCCCCCACTCTAGTTTGTACTCTGTCAATGCAGGATAGGCTGTTTTTAGCAGCTCCTGCCCAGATATGGCATCAATATTCCATCCTTAGATTTTATATAGATAGAAAATTGCATCAGTAGTGAGATATCTTCTGGAGCGGTAGAAGGATCCCACCATCTTTCCAGCGACTTTGGCAACATACTTGATGTACGTGTTCCATTTCAGATCAGGAGTAAAGAACAAACCCAGAAGCTTGTCAAAACACGGGGCTTCTCCTAGACTAGAGCCATTCATTTCAATTGATGCCAGATGGGGATCAGATCGTTGATGATGTAAAGATAGGAATTTGGTTTTAGAAGTTTTTCGTGCTTCGTCTGTTTAGCGCATGAATCAAAGCAAATTTCTATTATGGACATTAAAATGATAAGGACGTGTATTTTGGAAAGCAGATCTGATAAAAAATGCGACTTATTTTTTTAATTAGAATAAAATATACAATCCGGCGTTGGGCGAAGAAACGTAATCAAAATATAAGAGACTCACGTTATGTTGTAAGGTTATTCTAAAGAAAATGATGGCTTCACTATCTGCGATTGCATTATGATCTTTATTCTGAGGCTTCTGTCAAATATAGATCTATATAATTATTTGCAAAATTGGATATAAATTCCGTGAAGTAAACGAGGAAAAAAGTACTAAATTTAATGTTATTTACTGTCGTCCTGTTCAGACATTCTTCTGCTATTTTTAGTTAATATATACCATTCATTGAACAACTTTTTTTAAAATTATTTTGAAAGAATCAGGTGTTTATTGTATGTTAACAGACATGATATTAATTAATTGAAGAGGAAAATGGAAAATATACTTAACAAGGAGAAAGGAAATATAAAAAAAGGACAAACACATGTGAACAAAAAAGAAAAAAATAAACATTTTCGCACCAAATTTTCAGCATAACAGTTTTATAAAATCTGAAGATAATAAACCGTCTAAAATATGTTTAACCTTTTGTAATGGATTCCATAATCTCTATCTACATAAAATTATTATTTTATTGCTGAACTGATTATTTATTTATCGCTGATGTTATGGATCGAAAATATTCTTTAGATCAGCGTGTATGATTGTTGCAATTGTCGACCTTACAGATAAAAATGAACTTTCCATTTATTATAAATGACTTAAAATATCTCGCCCGACAGTCTTGCCCCTGTGATACTCGGACTGATATATAACGAGACTTTTTATTTCTTATATTTCCGTTTCTGTTCCATATATTTTATTCTGCTAATATTTCAGTGCAACTGACTTATTGGACCACAAAACTGGCGACGAGAAATTATTAAGGAACCAGAATTATGCCACATAAACCCTGGCAATGGAAAGTTCTTAGACCACTTTATCTCAAAACATTTTATTAGTTACTATAACACAGGTGACAAGATTATTAAAAATAATTGATTTGAGAATCTTAAGAAGAATAACTTTGGAGAAACAACTGCGAAATGTCTTAACAACATGAAATTCTTAATACATAGAGTAATTTCTTGCCCTGCAAAATTGGATTTTTTCAGTAATTATTATTTCTATTATTATTAATTATTAAACTATTTCTATTGTTATTCATTATTATTATTTCTATTATCATTTATTATTATTTCTATTATTATTTCTATTATTATTAATTATTATTTCTTATTCTGCTAAATATATGTGTCAGTGATTCTATTTCATCCATAGATTACGTTTACTTTTAACAAGATAAGAATGACTATTATTTTAATTTTAGAAAAAAATATGGCATCGCCTTCAACATTATAAACCTTTACTTAATTTGCAAAGTTTTACACGTACTCTCCACTAAAAAAACTTATTTAACTAAAGAGATCCGGTGTATTTAAGCTAACAGTAGTTTAAAATACGGCTTGTACACATTTAAGCTATTAAGTAATATGCTACGATTAGGCAAACACCAAATAATCTAGCAACGAAAAAATGAAGATAAATAATATAAAGTTTAAATGGAAAAACAACGAATAATCGATATATATATATATCAATATATATACATATATATATATATATATATATATATATATATATATATATATATATATATAATGTACGTGTTACAAATACCGCCAATCTATTCGGCACAGACTGGATTCGAACATACAATCTGTAAGATGTTGCAATCAGTATTTTTTATGTGAAAAAAGGCAAGTGTAACGACGGAGTAAAAGAAAATGCGGAGGGATAAAAGGAAACCTGTCACGAATATGGTCTAATGTAAAAAAAAAAACATTGAAGAGAAAACTGAAGAATAACACCTATTGTATCTCGTCAGGGATTAAAAAAAGCGAAATGGCGGGTTTATTAAAAAAAGCGAAACTGACGAAAAATAACAAACAGATTTTATACATTCTCTAACTAGTTCGACTAATCAACACAATAGAATAGTGCAACCATTTTTTTAGTCGGCTACCTAAGAATAAATAGAAAGGAAAGTCTAATACGGAGCTATTGATATTAGCCTAAAATGAACCCAGACCTTCAGAACATCGTAACTACATAATCTGAGGATCAAAAGCAATTTCTTATGCACTGGCAAAGAATAGATTATATTTAGAAGTGTGACCCATTCGCCATCTTTTCAGCCATTTTCACATACAGAAGAGGCGCTGCTAAACCTTTTTCTGCTGTATTGCTATGTTCCAATCTCTAGTATACTTATTAACAGTCACAATAAATCTATTCTTACATTATAACTGCATCAACACATACCTTTTTTCCTCTGTATGCCCAAAGCTAAGCGAAACTTTCACCAACCCTCAAAGGTGCTGTTGGTCGATAACCAAAGATATTTTAAACAATTATCCTCAGGTCGTCTGTGACGTCGCCGTCTTGAGTGAGCGATGTTGCTCCCCATATGGGAGGTTGAGAGCCCTCCCTAAACCCTGATGGAAGCCGGGTAAATATGGTGAGATTGTCTGTTGAACGTTAATTGAATCCCGGACAACGGCGGGAGACCTATCAAAAGTGACTTGAGAACAGCAGATATAAATTTTATTGTTTAAAAAAAATCCAATAGCAGGAAATTAACCGGAAATATCACAATAACGTGGAGATGAAGCCAGACCTATGCTGACTTGAAGAACACCTGTTCAGACAATGACTTTCTGAATGACAGGTTTGACCAATTGGGGTCGTGTGAACAGTGTTTTATTTTTGGTCTCAGATTTTTAGAACTTCGGATTGTTTGCTGAATTGCACACACGCAAAATACATGGGGGATTCCCCTCTTGACGTGTTGGATTTTGGTTGCTCTGGCAAATTGTCATAACCACCCCATCCCTGAATATTTAAACAAGTGCTCAGACGGTCGGGCGCAGATTGAAGCCAACTTTCGAAAAAGGAACACGCTCCAAGAAACCCGACCCCCCTCTGCATCGTGACCGCCATCCAATGGACGAAAAATAGATTTATGTGAGACTTAACATGTTTTGGTGAACTGGTGATGTCCATATGTAAAAATAAAAATTGTAACTTTTGTGAAATTAACTTTTCGTAGATAGAACACTGAGTTTCTGTCTTCCTTCCCGGCGTGCATGCAAAGCTTTGCTTTTGCTTTTCAGCAGAAATGAACGCAGAGACGTAGATAATTTTGTGAAGTTCTCCCGGTTGACGATCACGGGCCAGTTTCCGATGAGGTTAAAGGTCAGTTGCTGACCTTAGCATGGGAGGCTGCCACAGCGTTTTCGACTTAATTAGCTGTAACGTATGGCGAGAGGCGATAAAAAAGTAATGACGTTTTTATTCGCCACAAATGTTCCAGGGATAATTTCAAAAAGCATTGTTATGATTACTGAATTATGCATTTAGGATCTGAAATCTTAGATACTTCGTTAAAGATATTGACTGTATGAGCATCTAAGAAATAAACCACATGTTATGGACAAGCAAAAGTGATTTGAGAATGGTGACGCTTATGTAGAAAAATGCATTCTAAAGATCTCGCGTTTTAATGGCAGCACTTCTACCTTGGTAGGGTTTTTACTTATGGATTTCAAAAATAGTAGGCTTGGTTTTGAAATAACCCTCATATAACTAAGCACGAAGCGGAAGCTTATGCACAACCATAATTAATCGCTGACAAAAGAACATTATAAATATTGGTCACTATGGAGAAAAATAAATTCTGGATCATGAGCGTCGCTTGTTTTTAGAGTATTACATTCTTCTTCGTAGATCTTCCACTTTTATCTTATTAAATACGAGTGTTTACATTCTGAATGACACTTACATGTCAAAGAGCGCGTCTGATGCCCATGCACAGATATCGCTTATCGCCGGCAAATCAACATTGATAATATTACTGACTATGTAAGAAAAAAAAAACTGGAACACAAATATTAACTCGTTTCACTGGTACTGCTCCCATCATCGTAAGTCTTCAACATTTTGGAGTTTAAAAAATAGGAAACATCACTCTTTGGACGACTTTCGCAATAAGGAAAAAAGGTCGGAAAGAGAAGTATTAGAAAAGGGGTTAATTATTAATGCTCTTGAACGTGCTGAAAGAGATAGTTTGATTATCTGCATAGATTCCAACAAATGACGCTAGAATTTTCGAGGTCGTTAACGAAGAATAGTACGCAGCAATGAGTTTGAGTAGATTCACTAGACATGCAGACGTTAGTTCGCGTGATTATGACGAAACGCATTTTCTAATCGATATTTCTTTATGTAATTCTTAAATTACCGATATTGAATTTTATAATAATCATCAATGACACTAATTTCAGAATGGTAAATTTATTTATTGATAACGTTTGAACCTGGACATTAATGCTCCCTCTTTACATTCTTCATTAAATGGTCGATATTGAATTTTACAATAAGCAATATTGACAGCGCTTATAAAACTGACAAATATATGTATTCATCGATAATAGGAGTTTAATTTATTGATATTTATGTAAATTTGCTTTCAATTCTTTTTTTTTTTTTTTCGAATTTTTAATATTATTTTAAAACTCCAAATCGTTAATTTTATACATCCAATAAAGCGAACGACGGATAGTCTGGTCAGTATTTAAAGCTATAGGTCTTTCGAAGTTTTTATGATTAGGATTGATCAATATTATTTGCTCACAGGGAGCGTTCACACAGGTCAGCAAAAATCACTCTATGAAAACAGCCTATAGTGTTTCCTGGAAGCTGAGTGACAAGTCTCCCCAGATCCCCAGCACTCTACACACATTTCGATAATATTTTCAAATAAATTAGCGTTATCGCAACCGCCACTTACCATTGATTTCTATATGGCAGCGTACAAGAAATCTCGCCGAGATCCCTGTTCTCTTCGCACTTGTCTAGCGGAGTTCTTGTCAGTGCTCTCTCCTCTGGCTTTCCATCCTCCTTGACCCTTCTCGGCTATTTACCATCACTTTTCTTCGGGGGTGGGGCGGTGGTGAATCAATGGGAGAGGATGGGGAGGAGATAGAGAACTTATAGATATTCTGCTTCAATGTTCTTTGTTCTATGAAGCGCTTCTTCATGCTTTGCCTCTGAGCAATTTGTGTGTGTCGCGCTTGTGCCTCATGTGTATTAGTCTCCGTATTCAAAGGTTTTCCTTAATATTTCAGCTGTTTACATTATTGTCTTTCGTTGTACCTTTCCAACCATTATACGGATTCAGAATTCTCCCATTGTTTATTATTATTATTATTATTATTATTATTATTATTATTATTATTATTAATGGGAGGCGTTCACATTGTCCGGTCATAAAATACGCTTACATATATTTTATTTCATTAAATTTTCGTATATATTATAGTAGAGCCAATTTTCCATCGATTATATAATATGGTCTTGCATATCTAATATACAATCATGATTTCAAAAGTTAAAAAAAATATGACTTGGGTGTCTTCAGCAAGAATCGAAACCAAAAGCAAAAAATGGAGACACACAGAAAGACAGACAGACAGAGTGCATTTCATAAATAATTACAATGAATAAATTTGGTGTACGAGGAGCGTGCAATAAGTAATGCTCCTGGCCCACTTCTACTTGTCTGATCTGGCTGCAATTTCCATGTCAATGATTTATATCTCTACGGGTTATGTGACAAATTACAGCTCTGAACTAATGGTGGATTCTGTTTTACAGTTGTTTGAACTGAGTCAGGTGTGAAATGGGGCCTGTTGAATGTCGAGCAGTGATCCGGTTTTCGTATTTGAAAGGACGCACACCACAGGATACTTTTGATGAAATGAAAGAAACTTATGGGGAAAATGCCCCTTCATATGACCTTGTAAAACCCTGGAATGGTGAATTCAAACACGTCCGTAAATCTGTGGAAACAGCTCCCTGACCTGGTAGCTCCCCTTCTGCCATTGATGAGGCATCTGCCCGTCAAGTTGAGGCTGCCATTTTGGAAGATCGGCGCATTACTATTCGCCAAATAGCCCAAGATGTCAAGATTAGTACAGGGTCTGTGAAAACTATCATTTATGACCATTTGCATATGCATAAGGTGTCTACCAGATGGATTCCCAGGGTGTTCACACTATTCCAGAAGCGAGAACGCGTCGAGTTCTCGAGGATGAATTTGGAGATGTGCCAAGAAGATGAGTCAAAGTTTTTCAACAGACTGATTACACAGGATGAAACCAGAGTCCATCACTATGATCCAGAGACCAAAGTCCAGTCATTGCAGTGGAAGCATTTGGATTCACCACTTCCAAAGAAGGCAAGGGTGCAGCCCTCCGATGGCAAGGTCATGCTCACAGTTTCTGGGACCAGGACGGAGTAGTGATGACAGATTTCCTGGCAAAGAGTACCACAAATATAGGAGCGTATTATGCTTCACTTTTGAGGAAATATAGAGAAGCAATCAAAATCAAGAGGCGGGACAACATCAAAAAGGTACCCTCCTCATGCAGGACAACGCTTCGGTCCACAACTCGCATGTCGCCAGATCAAAAGCACGGGCGTGTGGTTATGAAATCCTCCCAATTCCTCCTACCTCCTGACCTTGCACCCTCTGACTTTCACCTCTTCCCACCCATGAGTTTTTTTTTTTAAGGAAAGCATTTTCCAGATGTTGCAGCTTTGATTTCTGAAGTCACCTCGTGGATGGATGACCAACCTAGGGTGTTCTACGAAAACGGTCTCGAGAGCTGCATCAAACGAGGGGAGAAATGCATAAGTCTGGGTGGTTCCTATGTAGAGAAAGACTAATAACTGTGCCAAGTTTCGTTGCTCTACTACTATGGGAAGTGGGTCAGGGGAATTACTTATTGCACGCCCTCGTATTGCCACTGTTATTGTATTATCATAAATATGATAGTCTAATTTACATGAGAAAATATTCTGAAATATTTTAATATATTTATTAAAATATATTAACTCCATCCCCTTCACGAAATCTGCCTTTCAAATTGCAAACTCGTCCGATCATTTCCGGAATTAAAAGTAAATATATGTAGATGCTTGTACAACCAACTTTAAGAATCTTTTAACAGAAATCAAATTGGAAAATCTCATGGATTGTGAAAATAAAGTGGTCCGTGATCGAATGATGGTTTTGCAGAAATTAATTCCTATTTGAGTCACAAATATTTTGCTTAGTTCAAAGCAAGCGGCGTCAAAATTCTGTTTTTATTTCTCCAACGAGGAAACAATTTTTCCTGATCTCATGATATGTTTATAAATCATTGACTATTTCAGTCTCGTAAAATCGTCCCAGTTGATTGGATTGTTGTTTCTGTCTTACGGCATATCAACCCTTTTCGGGTCATTTAATGCCGAATCCAATGGTTTTGAAGAAAACATTTTCAATAGAATATATATATTTTTTGTTTGTTTTTTTTTTTAAGTTTGTTTCTATTAAACCTATGGTTGAAGCACTAACAGGTACTACGACTCCGGGTCAGAGTGGACCTGGGAGCAATTGCAGTTAAAGGGTGACGCCACACTCCCCAAAGCCCGCAAGATGAGGCTTCACCATCGGATATAGTTTAAGGTCATATCCAGTCTCACGTTACAGTTGAGATTGTACCCAATTTATAGCAGTGGTTTAAAGATATATAAATAAATTGATGCAGCTTTCATTCCTAAACTTGTCGGCCTCCGGCGTTGTCAAGTCGTAAGACATGCTTACATATGAAACTTAAATTTATCCAGATTTCGTATACATTATTTCAAAGTCAATTCTCTATTATTTTATATGATATTCTACTAATGTATAGTAGTGATGTTGATGTTACATGATAAGGGCTGTCCCCTGTTCATGTAAGTATAAAAATAGAGAGATTAGTTAAAATGGAAATAAGAGAAAGCAGAAATCGAACCCTGGACATAAGTTTTAAAGAACAATAGGTTTAAATGGAATGTCCAGTAAATTGTTAATTCGGATGAAATAAATAATAAATAAACTATTCAATTGTTAAAAGAATGTGGATAATAAAATATGAGTTAAATAAATTAGATATGTAGGTTAAATTCCTTTGTGGAAACAAACAAGGAAAATAGGTTATTGGGAAATCAATGTCGAAAACGTGCAAAGTCGTGCATGTTGAGACACGTGAATTTTGCTCACGTGGCCGGGATGCATGGAGTTCTCAATATAGCAGGTGGGAGTTAGTTGGTGGAGAGACAGTCAGAGAGACAGTCAGGAGAGACAGTCAGGGGAGACAGACAGGCGGACGTCTGAAGCGAGACGTCAATTCAGAAACTAAGATGTGAAACTTTGAGTTCTTAATGAGGAAATCCCGACCGGTCGTATTAAATAAATTCACCATGTGTTTTGGATAAAGCTCATCTTTGTGTTGTGATTTCTACAAAAAGGTAAATTGTATTGTTATTATATGTCTGTGTATAAAATGTCATTACAACAACATCTCTCTCTCTAAGATACAACATCATATGTAATAAGACAAGAACTCTCGCTAAGACACATATCATTACTAATAAGAACTCTCACAAGAAAAAGCATCACTTATAATAGTCTCTCTCTAAGACTCTTTAATGAAACAACTATATAACAACTTTCAATTTGGTGTTCGTGAACCTTTTGCATCAGCGATGCAGAAACCGAACCTGGGGTCGATACCACGAAAAAAAAAGAAAAAAAGAAACACAACGTTTTAAAGGGGTCCAACATAATTTAAAAAAATATATAAATAATACCACGGAAAAAGAAAAATTACACGATCACAGAATTCGAAAAAGAAAAAGAAACACAACGTTTTAAAGGGGTCGAACATAATTTAAAAAAATAAATAAATAATACCACGGAAAAAGAAAAAAATCACACGATCACAGAATTCGAAAAAGAAAAAGAAACACAACGTTTTAAAAGGGTCCAACATAATTAAAAAAATAAATAAATAATACCACGGAAAAAGAAAAAAAATTACACGATCACAGAAATGCGAAGAAAAAAAAATGATGAAAAAAAAATTTGAACATACACGCACACAGAGAACAAAAGATACAAGAAATATTAAAAAGAAAAAGAAGAAAAGGCCGATATGCCGTAAAAAGAAATTCGTAGTAATGGAAAAAAAATAGTAAACAAGTCACCATGCGTAATTCATTGATAAATGAATTGGTCTGTTAAAAAAAACACACACACACACATACACGCGAAGGCAGAGATTGTGTCACCCATTATTATTGTTTTGATATGAAATCGTTTGGACGAATTGTTGAATTTAATCTGTCAATCAAAACAGGAATTTCAAAGGTCGCATGTACTCTCTATGAAACAGCGTGTAAATTGTTTTGAAATGCATTTTGTGTTCATAGTGAACTTTTCGGCTTTTGCGTGTTCATTTATTTTGTTTTTGAAAAAAAAGGGACAATTGTTTTGGATAGACTGTTGAATTGTTGTTTCTTACAGATGATTTTTTTTTTGTTGTTAAAAAAAAAAGTTATAACTGTTGCAAAATGTTTAAATGTATTAATGTATTTTTTTTTGAAAATGTTTTTATGATGTTGAACAAATATTGTAAATTGTCTTATGTATGTAATGTTATGATTTTCACAGCAAGAATTCAAAGTTATCCGTAAATATACATTAGATTAAAATGATCTAGTAGAAAATAAGTTAAGACGTATGGTTGGCTTACAGATTCAGTTAGAATTTTAGAAGGGGGACAAGAATTAAAATTACGTAAACGGGCATTTGGAGAGTTTTTAGATGTGATACGCCGTAAGAAAGATGTTTTGTTTTAGCATTTGGTTTTGTTGTTTTTTTTTAGAGATCCTAAAATTTTTTCTCCAAGAAAAGTGACTTGGTAGGGATTGATAAGCACAAGAAGTGCCCCTATACGAAAAATTTGGGAACCTGGTTAATTAAGTGCTTAAAATAAGCTAGTTGCACGTAACCACTCCAAGCAAAGTGGTAAGTCTTGGCTTAGTTAATAAACAGGCGTTGGAAAGAATACGAAAATTCTTAAGGGGACCAGTAAACCGATGAGAGGTAGTCCCGAGGCAATCACATATAGCTTAATGAAGTAAGAGACAGGCAAAAATATGCCGTAGATTACGTAAGAAAGATATAACCTTGTATTTTTTTTAGAGACGCATGAATGTGGGATATATCTGCTGGATCTTGGAGGCTCTGGTGAGAGGAAAGAAAAATCACAAAAAAACGGGCAATTAGATAGAATTTAGGCGCAATTAAGTTGTTGGTCGCAGGAAACGTGTTAGTTAGTTAGGGGTGATATTTCTAAATCCTCGTCGAAGTTTCAAGAATCCAAGCAAGGAAATCCGAGTGAATCCGTATGAGAGAAAAAAAGGTATATCTTAAACTTCTGAAGCCAACCACAAAGATTTAAGTATATGAGCTTTGGTATGTCCCGT
The DNA here is from genome assembly GCF_053919585.1 of Euprymna scolopes. Lineage (NCBI taxonomy): Eukaryota > Metazoa > Mollusca > Cephalopoda > Sepiida > Sepiolidae > Euprymna > Euprymna scolopes. The sequence continues at coordinate 126,037,093 of NC_136497.1, read as the reverse complement.
ATGAGATAGTTATAGAATAAAAAACAAAGCCATACTTGATAAGACTAACCATGCGGAAAGAGAGATCAGAGCACTTTTGAGACGAAGGAAGTCGTCCATTTCGAGAAAGGTGAAAACCTCTAGTCTGCGGCATATGGGTGGCTGGAAAATAGCTGATGTGAATTATAGGAATACCCTACACCCAAAAAGTAAATGCCACAAAGATCAGAAAGGTTCTGATCTTATAAAAAAAATAAATAAATAATTGTGAAATCGGCCGTGAAGGGCTGACGAAAAGAGATTTTTTTTTTGTGTTTTTTAGCCTGATCTTTCTAGCCGTGTGGTTGTGTAGATGTAAAAATTAAAAAAAAATGTACTAAAGTTAAAAATGCATACATTTTTTTTGTGAAATATGGAAGGGAGGGATGTTACATGATAAGGGCTGTCCCCTGTTCATGTAAGTATAAAAATAGAGAGATTAGTTAAAATGGAAATAAGAGAAAGCAGAAATCGAACCCTGGACATAAGTTTTAAAGAACAATAGGTTTAAATGGAATGTCCAGTAAATTGTTAATTCGGATGAAATAAATAATAAATAAACTATTCAATTGTTAAAAGAATGTGGATAATAAAATATGAGTTAAATAAATTAGATATGTAGGTTAAATTCCTTTGTGGAAACAAACAAGGAAAATAGGTTATTGGGAAATCAATGTCGAAAACGTGCAAAGTCGTGCATGTTGAGACACGTGAATTTTGCTCACGTGGCCGGGATGCATGGAGTTCTCAATATAGCAGGTGGGAGTTAGTTGGTGGAGAGACAGTCAGAGAGACAGTCAGGAGAGACAGTCAGGGGAGACAGACAGGCGGACGTCTGAAGCGAGACGTCACTTCAGAAACTAAGATGTGAAACTTTGAGTTCTTAATGAGGAAATCCCGACCGGTCGTATTAAATAAATTCACCATGTGTTTTGGATAAAGCTCATCTTTGTGTTGTGATTTCTACAAAAAGGTAAATTGTATTGTTATTATATGTCTGTGTATAAAATGTCATTACAACAACATCTCTCTCTCTAAGATACAACATCATATGTAATAAGACAAGAACTCTCACTAAGACACATATCATTACTAATAAGAACTCTCACAAGAAAAAGCATCACTTATAATAGTCTCTCTCTAAGACTCTTTAATGAAACAACTATATAACATTAAAAGTTTAAAATAAGCATAATGACTTGGGTGGGATCAGTATAATCGGAATCAGAACCGATAACAAACTTCAGTATAAAAAGCTTATTACGTTATAACTGGACCATTTTTACCCAGGCTTCATATGATTAAAATGAACTAACATGAATGTACAAAATGTATAACGATTTGCGCATGCGTATAAGAGCAGTTTTTGTCGACATACACTTGCCAAGTTCTGATTTCTTTAAATGTTGATCAATTAAGAACTATTTTAACCGACTAATGATCCACAAAACTGTTGACAAAAATGCAATAATATAAACCGCCTTACCATACGATATAGTTTGAAAAATAGAGACAGACTAAGAGACATACATAAGTGAGTTTTATTAATGCGATTAGTATTATTCGCATTAATTAGGTAACAGTTTTTTATTAATTCAATTCAATGAACTATTAGAATAATATCAAATAAAAATATTAAAAAAGCTTGGTCCATTTGCTATGTAATAAAAGGTGTAAAATTTACGCAATGTAACGCATTAATCCAGCACCTGTTCAAATCCACATTAAATTGCTGCGTTAATCATAGATCATATTTTCACATGATCGCAGATGTAACCGCTGACATTATTCAGATGCATTTCGTGAAGTTGCAAATTTTGTACACTTGTCAATCTGAAGAAAATTTCGAAAATAAATATTTGTTAAATCCACTGCAGTAGATTACATTTGATCAGTCCAATATCACGAGGTAATACTAATGATCGAACTCCAACCACCTGAATTTTGTTGTGTTTAACTTATTACACATAGAGAATTTATAGTTCCTCTGAGCTCGTGAGAAAAAAATTACAGTCGCAGCTAAGTATAGCTGGCTTGTGAAAAGATTAGCAGCAGCAGAATCAATATCCGAAAAAAGCGGTGTGCGCGAGAACAAACAAGAAAAAAAGAAAAAAGAGCATCATGTGTTCGAGAGAATAAAATACATGTCAACGAAAATTGACGTGTAAAATCGCATGAGAAAATGGCCCGGCTGTAGTCGGCGTGTGGTCGAAGGGAGAAGAAAAGTGTACACCGGGCGAGATGAACGATGGCGAAAGATTTTTGTAGGGGTGTCGTGTTGAATAGATAACAGTCATAAACGTTTATGTAAAAGAGAAACAATATCGACCCGGATTTTTATTGATTTATTTCCATTTTTTTTTAATGAATTACTAACGTATGGCATTATGGCCGATTTACATTAATATCCTTTGCGCCATGTGTTCTTTCAAATTATTCTATGGTAAATTTTAGAAGCCTTCCACCCATTACTCCACATCTGCGTAATATTAGTGTTTATAACTCTATTTAAACATGCGTCTAATTCTTGGACTAAAGCTCATGTTTATCTAATAAAAATATTTTGTGCACTTTACATTAGTTTTTTTTTATCGTGCGGCTTTTAAAAACACAACATATATATATATATATATATATATATATATATATATATATATATATATATATATATATATATATATATATATATACAGGGTGGCCACAAAGTCTGGCTATAATATGTAGCCATACTTTGTGGAAGCACCCTGTAGTTTATGTAGCCATATTTTGTGGGCACCCTGTATATATATATATATATATATATATATATATATATATATATATATGTGTGTGTATATATACATACATATATATACGCACACACGTGTATATATATATACGCACACACGTGTGTATATATATACATACATATGCACACACACACACACACACACACACACACACATATATATATATATATATATATATATATATATATATATATATATATATACAGGGTGCCCACAAAGTCTGGCTACATAATCTACAGGATGGTTCCACAAAGTCTGGCTACATAATGTAGCCAGACTTTGTGGACACCCTGTATATATATATATATATATATATAATCAAAAAATAAAATAAGTTCACACGACAAAATTTCCTGTAACCTTAACGGGAATATGATATTAATATCTACATAGTAATCCAGACCAAATACAAATCACAATACAACCAATAAAGGAAATAGTGTTTGTGATAGAATAATACAATTAAAAACTGTAAATGGTATGTGAAACATAAAAATTATTTAATGCGGGTTGTTTCAAAGAAAGGCGTCTTTTTTTTCTCATGATCACACCTTAGAAAGCATATCGCCACTTGGACGTAAGGGGCTACTATTTGGGGCCATGTCTATGAAAGATTAACAATATATTTGTTTATGTATGTAAGATTCTAGAGTTTCAGAAGATACACCTCCAAATGATCGAAGGTTGCATCGATCGAAACGTGTTTAGAATTGCATCAAGATGTTAAGAGCATTGGGAACTATTTAAATAAACAAATTCCAGCTTAGATAGTTTTATATGAATCCAAACAGTGTTGCAACAGCTGTTTACCATTGAGTCTCTTAAATAATATATAATTTTAATCATAACCTCTTGTTCGTACCTATTATTTTAGGAAAATAATGTTTTATACACGTTCAATTTTAAAACGAAACAGGAAAAAAATCAGTAAGACGCATCTAGCTACAAATTTTGGGATCGGTGTTGGTGAGTGTTGGTTATGGACATAAATGCGCTAATTGTCATCGACACGTTAACTGTAAAATGTATTCCGTGTTTATCGCTATTGTTCAATGTACATAGCCATGAAATCAAAGTCGTGCGCATACTTTCTGCTCATTATCGCCTTAGCAAAGCAACTATCAAAAATGTACACTATGATTCAGTATATACGCCAACAGCGCAGCAATTTAATGTGTATTTGGACAAGAGCTGGATTATTACATTCCATAATATCTATATGTTGATTATACTTTCTTCACATAGCAACTGTACCAGGCTTGGTTATTTAAATTGAAAGTATTTTTATAGTAAATTAAATTGAATTGTTGAAAGCAGTAACACGAATAATGCGAATAATTCTAATCTGATTTATAAACTCGTCATGTGTGCCTATATCTTTTCTGTCTCTTTCAAACTCTATCTCTTTCGAAACAAAATGTCGATAGGTGGCGATAGGTGATTAAAATGATTACATTTGTTGTCAACCATATATTTTTATGTGGTTTAAAAATTTACTAGCAAAGAAAATTTTATAGCTTTATCCATATTTTGTATATAAGTGCCGTGTATAAAACTTTCTTGTTCATCCCTCCATCAATCTTGAGCCCTTTGAGTGGCATGGACAATCCACAACATCTGTAGATGCTTTTGTAGCGAGGAGTTCATTTATTCGGGGTGAGGGTTCTGGCCCCACGCCCACCCTTGCCAGAAGGTACACACAGCTCATAGCCTTCCAAAATGGTCACCCATCTTGTACTTGCCAGGCTCAATGTTGTTTAACTTCGGTTATGTGGATAGAACCTGTGTGTCAACGTAATTGTGCCGTACTCTATACAATCTCCACGACGTTATTTCAATATTTATGTCAAATTGACAGGTACTTATTTAAGTGATTCTGTTAGAAAAGATTCAGAATACATAAAATGCAATTTTTCAAATTTGTGTAAAAGTTTGCATGACATGTTTTACGCTGCGATGTAATTACATTTTCTTTGCGCGAGAGGAAAAATCATAGCCAGGCTTGTCTGCTCTTTCTAACTTCCGGTTTGTTCTGATGATGGTGTTAGATAATTAGACGTAGCCAAACTGAAAAAAAAAATCTATTCTTAACATGGAGTAAAGAGGGCTTAAAAGTTATCGAAAAGGAATATAATCATAAATAAGAACAGACAATATCTTCCTGTCTGTGGAGCAGAAATCTGAATGGGAAATAAAGTAAACGATGTTGGCTATAACCAAAACTTACTGTACGTTTATTCTAGCTTGAATGCCATGGAAGTATATTTTCGTCGGAGTTTCACGCTCGACACAAAAGATGATTTTTTTAAAAAAATCACTTTAATTACATTGTTACATCTGTGACTGCATCATTCTAGTCACAAACATGTAGACAAATAATGATAATACTAAATATAATATCTATAATAATAATAATAACAATAATAATAATAATAATAACAATGATGATGATGATGATGATGGATGTGGAGACTAACACACGTGAGCCACAAGCGCGGATCACACGAGCTGCTGCAGAGGAAAAACACGAACCGCTACATAGAACCAAGAAAATTGAAGCTGAATATCTGTAAGTTCTCTAACCCCATACTCATCATCCTGTTACCACATCACTGGCAGCCCCAAAATAGTGAGATGGAATAGAGTCAAGGAGAAAGAAAAGACCGAGGAGAGAGCACTGACCAGAGCTCCGCTGGATAAGTGCGAAGAAAACTGGGACCATTCAAATTCAAGTGAAGACCACTAGCCGATGCCAACGAGAAATCCATGGAAAGAGTTGGAAGGTACTGGAAATCTGAGGAGACTGATTCTCACTCAGATTTCAGGGAACACCACAGGCTCTTTTCAAGGAGAGACCTTTAGTGACCTGTGTGAAAGCTCCTTGTGAGCCGCCAATAATAATAATAATAATAATAATAATAATAATAATAATAATAATAATAATAATTGGATTGGAACGTTGAGACAATAACAGAATTCATCAGAAATGGCTTAATAGGATTGACAAGACAACTTTTTTAGAATTTTACAAAGTGCTTGCCTGTTGAGAACAGCGAAAGGTTTAAGGTATAACTTGAATGGCTAAAAAATAAAAATAAATAAATAAATAAAAATTAAAATTTTAAAATCCAAAAATATGAAATAATCAATAAAAAAGTTCTTTTTTTAAAAAAGCATCAGAAATTTAAGAATTTTATAAAACAATAAAGTACCTCGAACTGTATGACAGTCAATGTGATTCACATTGTAACTGAAAAGCTTGAACAAGGGAGCCACCATAAATGTCTTAATCAGGTTGACAAGACAATTTCTTTTATAATTTTGCAAAATGATTGCCCGTTGGAACGGCGATAGTGTTAATAGACCTTGAATGTCTAACGTCAAAAGAATTGACCTGATGTTTAAGAAAGAAAATCGAATTAAAAGCATCAAAATGTTGAGACTACAATCATAATAATCATAATAATAATGATAATAATAATAATAATAATAATAATAATAATAAGTGAAACTGTACACTTATAAGTTACGCCTGCGCAGTTTTGTTCTCCACATTTTATTGTGTGTCAACAGAAACTGACGCCACACTATATAAGCAAGGAGGGTCAAGAAGCATCAGAAGATTGACGAAGGAAAGGACTAGTCAGAACCCCGCTGGATAAGTGCCATATTATTTCAGCGCGTTAAGTATTCTGCATAAATAAAAATAAGAATTAAATACGTTTAATTTAATGACGGAAACATATGGTGAAACATTATTATGCAAACCGGGTTATTATAATATTATATAGGTTTCCGGTTATATTTTGACTGTTTCTGCAATCGAAAATGCATTTTTTTGTTGTTTATCGCTAAAAGGGAAAAAACTGAAAAAATGTTATAATAAAAAAATGTTTTCACGGCGATAACAGAAACTGAAATTGTCAGTTAAATTTACAAGTTACATAAGTTCATTGTAAAACTCGCTTGACAGAAAAAAAATAAGTTTCTGTTGATATTTCAAAGAAAATTAATAAGTTAAAATCTTAAGATAATGAATTATATAAAAAAGACACTTTCTTTTTTGCAATTAGCCCCTAAAACCGCGAGTTTTATTAAAGATCTATCTTCGTACAATCAACCTACGGAATAAAACGTGGCGCATAAGTTGTACGAAAGCCCAAAATGCCAGAAAATCTTTCTTTTTTTTAAATTAATAGATCAATTTATACGATTGGTCTATAATTCACAGTCGACTTTTACGACCGGGCAATGCCAGGTTGCCTGCTAGTAGTATGTATTTCTTTAAGTCTCCTGATCTTACTTGATTCCAGGACAAGAATTCGTCTTGTCTCGCAATGTAACTAGATGAGCTGTGTTACTATGTGTAATATCATTTGGAGGCGTTGCATCAGTCCTCGAGTGAATAGGGTACAAATACCGACGATGATTATAGTTGTTCTTCGAATGGTATGTCATTTGGAATATTTTATATAGGTTTACTTGCGAATAAGGTGTGATCATCCCAGTTTGTCCTGACAAGCATTTGCACAGAGAGACCTGAAATACACCAGGGCATTGTTTTGTAAGCACCCAAGTTTGCTCAAGTCGTCACTAAATTTTCGTTATTTGCAAATTATGAAATTATCCATTAATTTAGATAATCCTATTAGTTGTAATAAAAAAGTGTGTGTGTTTTTTATTAGACTGTTTACGTATCTTTTTACATGATGCCCGAATTGATTCTAAAGTTTATTGTAGCGATAAATTGAATTAATCGTATTGTTGAATTAACTTGGCATTACTTTTCAGATGAGTAATTTATATAATTTACTTTAATTTTTTGCGGACTATTATTCTCATTTTCTAGTTGTTGTTTCGCGACGTTTCAGCCAACTATTCATCTGGCCTTCGTCAGGTGGTAACTGCGACGGGATAGGAACGCCGAACATCTTAACTGCATTCTCAGCAATTATTGTTACATAGTTGTTGTTCTCTCCCCGCGGTTTGGTCAACTAAAATTCTGTCCAGCTTTGAGTGGGATTGAAACAGCTATCTTCAGACAATTCTCGCGAAGAACCGTAGATATTCCGCACCTGTATCCACAACTCCAAGGGCCCCGAAGGTTTAACAACCTGACAAAAGCCACTGGAATAGTTGATCGAGACGTCGTGAAATAACAACTGGAAGGTGAGGATAATAGTCCGCAAATGATTAAAACATATTAAATTAATCATATTTGATTAAAGTAAAAGTGTATTTAACGTGTGAAAAAATTGAAGTAAAATCACTGATTACACCTACAATTTGTTCATTGAAAACATAAGCAAAGAGAATTCATTCATGATTTAAGCAAATATTGTCAGGTGCAAATCCGGTCTATTTGTTTTTTGTTTTAGTTTGTTTGTTTGTACAACTTTTCCTATATGTATTAATTTGATTTAATTGTTATTAAAAACAATACCCTTTTTTTTTAAATCATATTTTTGGTCCCCACAAAAAGGAGTTTTTTACATGTAAATTCATTTTTGTCCGTTCGTCCGTTCGTCTGTTCGTTTGTGCATACTTTTCTCATGAACTAACCCTTGTATTTCTTTTTAATTTTTTTGCACAAACATTCAACATGATATAAGACAAAAATGACAGAACGGATTTTCCGGGAAACCTCCGATTGCCCCCACCCCTACCCGGGTGACTTTCGGGTTAAAGTGGATTAAATTTATACTTTTGTGCTCATAAAACGAATTCATGCCTTGGATTTTTATAAAATTTTCTAAAAAGTTGTTACTAACTGATTTCTATATAATTTTCGCGATAGCATTTGGGCGTTGCCCAACGGCTCTGTTAGGGCTAATAAAAACACTCCATTTTGGGGGACTATTTTACCATATTTGTCCAAAATTTTCTGTGTATATCTATTTAGCAGTTTTGCCTGGTGCTGAACTAAAATGTAGATATGTTAAGGCCTTGGGGACTTTTGGATCTAAATGGGGGGGTAAATGATGGACTTAGTCATTCCGTTTTTTAGATGGTGCAGAACTAAAATTTACACATGTTAAGGTCTAAAACTGAAAGGGTTGTTCATTTTCACCAGTATTTGATGTTCCCTGGCCCTTCAGGGCTAAATTGACGGGAGAGGGATGACGAACTTAGTCATTCTTTTATAATGCGTGGTTCACTGTCCACTCACATGGGACCACGCATGTCCACTTGTTTTCTTAGTTATCATGTAGATAATGTTTTTTTTATGCAGCATAATCACGTGTGGGCAACAATGAACGTGGACAGTTCCAGGTGGGTAACCATCTGGGACTTACAGGTACTGTATGTGTTCTCCGCCTATCTCGGCATTATTTCCAATCGTCCTGGACTTCTTTTTGCCACTGGACTCAAACAGTACTGATTCAGAAGAAGTGTGATTGAAATTGCGCAACCCTTGCCACACGCGCAGTTGCCCATACAGGGAATATCGTTTGTCTTTCGAGACTAAACGGATGCATTGAATGATTTTTTTTCAGGTTATAACCAAAATCTTACGCTGATGTTTCTGCAACCAGGCATACAAGAAATATATTCTAATATCATATTTTAAATTTCTTGTGTAAATTGTTATCATTAAATATCTGTAATTGTTTTTTCAATAATATTTTTTTAATGAAAATGATGAATACTTAATTCAAAAATAATATTGATAGTTTAAATACCACATATATATATATATATTTATATATATATATATATAAAGCGAAAATATGTGTGTGTGCGTTGTTGTGTATGTTCGTCATAGGCCTTTTTCACCGGGCTTCTAGGTCGGCTCACTCCTTAAATCTTTTTATATGCTGTCTAAATTATAATATCTACGCCTTAAGAACGGGAGTCGCGACTATCTTTAATTTTCGAGATATTTTTCGTTACGCTTTTCAGTATAAAAAAGCGAATGATCGGACGGGGGAAATAGAATTTGGCTTCCAGTGAAAAACTAGGTCAAACATCATGAAGACTTAACTTTCTCACACTTGTCAATTTCACTTTATTGACGTTAATTGAAGACACTTGATAATTCCTTTACCCTCGTGGTCGAGATCTTTTTCGTTTCCTTTCCATGTTTGTGTAAAGGCTTTGGGGTTCAAGCTTACCTTCCTACTAAAACATTTTTTACCCCTCCAAACATCCGGCCAAGGTTTTTTTTTTTTTTTTTAAACGGAGTTGTTTTTTATTTACCATCCTCCCCCACCACACTCACCTTCAAACACCCGGACAACGCCGGGTACCCCCGCTTGTATAATAATAAATACGAACTCTGCATAATCAAATAATCCCACATTGAAGTATTTTTAAGCGTATTTCACAACCGGGCAATGCCGGGTGGACTGCTAGTAATATTTCTTTGTGTCCCTTGGTCTTACTTGATTTCAGGACAAGAATCCATCTGGCAATGTAACTAGATGAGCGTTGTTACTATGTGTTGCATCAATCCTCGAGTAATTAGGGTACAAATACCGATAGGGATCCTATTTGTACTTCCAATGGTATGTCATTTGCAATATTTTGTTTAGGTTTACTTACAAAGAAGGTGTGATCATCCCAGCTTGTCTTGACAAGCACTTGCACAGAGCGACCTGAAACACTCGAGGGCATTGTTTTATAAGCATTCAAGTTTCCTCACATTTATTCAAATATTGTCAAGTGTATGATACAAATATAAAAGCAATACAAAATTTGATGTTCGAAGCATAAATCATCTTAGGCAGCATATTCTTATAATACTCCCATACACACATATTTACATTGCTATATAGCTTATAGACAAGCGATCTATAGATGTTGAGACCTCTTCATTTACAGCTTCAAGCAGAATAACTCATAAATAACTAAACGGAAAGCGACGGAAAAAACGGGGATGTTAATAGTATTTCTTGTCAGTCGTTTCGCTTACTTAAACGAAACATTGAAATGTTCTGAATTCTATTTTGCAAATACTAAACTATGTCATTATATTAATAAAAAGAAATTAAATATACATTTAGAAACATTTCTTTCTGCCATTTTAAAATGTGTTCGGATTAATTACTTTGACAAAATATTAATATACTGTCACCCGGACGGATTATTTATTCTTACAAGTGTTTTACTTTAAACTTCCGCTTGTAAACCAGAATTTGTCGTTGAATATTTAATTTCTTGCCATGGGCTCTAATTCATCAGTTTTTTCTATGCACATTAAATTGATAGATCTATGGTGTGGTGTTTTTAAATAAACCTCGACATGTATATATATATATATATATATATATATATATATATATATATATATATATATAAAATAGACATATGTTTATATATTTAAATACATATATGTATATATATGCATACATGCACCCATATAATATAACTATATATATATATATATATATATATATATATATATATATATATACATGTGTGTGTGTGTGTGGGGGGTGTTTGCGTGTATTCCAGTGCTAAATCAAAGAGAGAAAATTATATATATATATATATATATATATATATATATATATATATATGGATGTGAACCTCGGAATATTATGTGTAGTTAGATTGCCATATATATCTTATAACTTACTATCTAGCTCTACCTACGCATTGAGCACTGTTGAAGTAAATATTTAAAGTTTACGCATCAATTTATACTTCCGTATATTAATTTATGTGATTAAATGAAGCAGTCATTATATATATACATATACATACACACACATATATATATATACACACATGTATATATACACACATGTATATACACACATATATATACACACATACGTATTTATACACATATATATACACATATATATACACACATATATATACACATATATATGCACACACATATATATACACACATATATATATACACATATATATATATACACATATATAGGTATACACACTTATATATATACATATATATATATGTATATATATATATATATATATATATATATATATATATATATATATATACTTGCTACAACCACTATATACGATTTCCGCCTCTTTCCATCTGTGGTCGTACTAAAATCAAATCGCAGATTCCATGACTAAAGATTATTTTACAATTTTCCCGCACGTGAGATACTTTTACTTTTTTCCTGCTTTCCTTGTTGAATGCAACGGGGTAACCTTCAATTCCAATGCAAACGAGTTTCTCTTTAGCCGTCCACATTACTAATTTAATTTTTCCTAATTTTCCCAATTATCTATTACTACACTAAAATTTCCTATTCATTAACCCTTATCGCCGATTGGCCCTTTGCCCTTGCTGGGTGGTGGCTCTCAAGTAAAAACACAATGCCGAGATAAGCAGAGAGCACCTGGAGCAACTGAAAGTCCCAACTGATTACTCATTTGAGTGCTGAAAAAGTCGACGTCGTCCAAATTCGGTGATCTAAATGATAAATTTCCTAACACCGAAAATAGCCAAAGATAGATATATGCGTTAAAGAGAAACTTCTCATATAATCACGATTAATAAATGCCTAATAAATAAGGATTAGTATCTTAGGCAAAAATAAGTACAACTTTAACCATTTACAACTATCACTTTCGCATAAAACTCTCATTTGATGTAAACAAGCTATACCATCTGGCACTATTTTTTCTGGGTTCTTATTAGCTGTTATTTGCAAATTATGCTACACATCTCTAAATATTTTGTATCAGTTTCGACCAGTCTAAATATTAGCCCTATTTTATCTCGTTCTCTTTCTTTTCCTAACATTTTATCCCCTTCTCTCTATGTAGAGAATAGGAACGACCATTAAGTCGTCTGATGAGTAGTATAAATAGAGCACGCACGCACCGGTAGAAAAACTACGACTACGACGACAGTCGACTCGGAAACTTTACATGGCGCTACGAACAGGATTTATTTTTCAACATAATTTCTTTTGCACGATTTTTGGAGTATAATGGCGTCAGGACAACACGAGGACGACCAATACATGCAGTTGATTCAACAACTAATAAATCTGCAAAGAGAAAACAATGAGCTTCGCGGAGGGAGTGCCTCGAGTCGGTCTAACACCAAGAAACCAGATCGGCCACGTATCGAACATGGATTCACCGACGCGGACTGGGCGCTTTTCATCGACTCGTGGGCCCGATACAAACAAATGTGCGGCCTTACCGACCCCGTGGAAATCCGCAATGAACTAAGGACAGCCTGCTCAAATGAGGTAAATAGACTTTTATTCGACTTAGTTGGGCCTGGAACCCTCAATTCTGTCACAGAGGAACAACTCTTAAGGCATATACAGTTCATTGCGGTGAAAGGTCTACACCCGGAGGTGCATAGACATAAATTTCATAACATCAGACAACAGACGGGGGAGGGACCCACACAGTTCTTGGCAAAGCTTCGGTCCCAGGCACGGTTTTGCGATTTCACGGTTCTGTGCCCCAACGAGAACTGCCGGCAAGCCGTAAACTATTCGGAGGACATGGTAGCTGGCCAACTCGTAGCTGGTCTGGCAAATGCAGAGTACCAGTGTAAATTGCTGGCCGAAGCAAATATTCTAACCACTGTGGAGCAGAAGCTTCACAGGCTGGTTAGTTTAGAAACTACAGAGACATCTGCTCCTCAGTTGCAACGAGGCTCAGAGGGACACTCAACTTTTGGCCAACTAACAACCGAAAAAAAACAGCTCGGAAGGAGCAGCCGCTCAAAAACCCTCAGAATAGTCCTTGTGGAGGGTGTGGGAGGACCTCACACCCCAGTGGGTTAAAAGGGCGGAAGAACTGCCCGGCGAGGGGGCTGAAATGTTTTAATTGTGGCGTCACAGGCCACTTACAAAGAGTGTGCCGGAAACAGGAGAGGTCGACGGCGGAGTCAACAAACGATGCCACGCGTCAATCGAGTATTTTCGGCAGCAGAATGGATGGGCACCGGCATGTTACAATCAAAAAGGTAGAATAGCAGCAGTGCCACACCTTGCATGGAGCAGTGGTGGGTTCAGGAGAAGTCCCCCTGAGCCACCACCCTCATTAATGGTCGATGTGTCCCTGATACCAGAGTCCCAGGCTAAATTCGGGTGCGCTTTGGATAAGGGAGTCAGCCGTCGAAAACACCGCATCCAGGCCATTGCAGATACCGGTGCCCAGACGTGTTCGAGTGGCCCAGAAATATTGAAAATATTAGGGTGCACCAGCAGGATCTTGATACCTACCACCCACAGGATACGAGGAATCACAGACGAACCCCTTGATATCAAGGGTGGTCCTGACTCAGATTAAGCTCGGTCAGAAGGAAACGCGACAAGTGGTCTACGTTTCAGAAAACACGTCAGGATTCTATTTGTCAGAATCGGCCCTCAAAGACCTAGGAGTAATCAATCGCGACTTCCCGCATCGAGTATCAAAGGCCGATTTATCGGCTTCAGAAAGTGGGACAGCACCGTGTGGATGTCCGAAAAGAGAATCCGTCCCGGATAAGCCAGCGAGGATCCCGTTTACCCCCACTGAAGATAATAGGGAACGGTTAGAGAAGTGGTTACGTGAACACTTTAAGTCCAGCGCATTCAATACCTGCCCCCATCAACCGTTACAAGTCATGGTAGGGAGGCCGCTGGATATAACTTTTACCCCGGGGGCGAAACCATCGGCCATACACACACCCATTCCAGTCCCTCATAACTGGAAGAAAAGGGTAAAGGATGATTTGGATCGAGATGTTGCGTTGGGTATTATCGAACCGGTACCAGCAGGCACACCTACGATCTGGTGTTCGAGGATGGTAGTCGCTCCAAAGAAAGACGGGTCACCTAGAAGGACGGTAGACCTACAAAAATTGAATTTGCCGGCTTTGTGATAACCTCGGACGGCGTGAAGCCAACTAAAAAAATGACGGAGGCTATTCTCAATTTCCCGACCCCAACGAGCATTACTGGTATCAGGTCCTGGTTTGGTTTAGTTAACCAGGTGTCGTATACATTTGCACAGGCCGATATAATGGCCCCTTTTCGAGAGTTGCTGCGGACAAAGAACCGTAAATTTTACTGGGAGGACACATTGAATAGACTTTTCGAAGAGTCGAAGAGGAATATCGTTCAGAAAATCGAAGAAGGGGTGAAAACCTTCGATATGAACAGAGCGACCTGCCTTTCAACCGACTTCAGTAAGGTTGGCATTGGGTATTTTCTGTTCCAGAAGCATTGCCAATGCCCAACGGAATTAGGTCCCAACTGTGGTAAGGACCACTGGAAGATGATTTTGGCCGGGTCTCGCTTCACGAAAGATGCAGAATCTCGTTATTCCCCTATAGAGGGGGAGGCTCTAGCGCTAATTTATGGCTTGGAGTCTTGTAGGATGTTCATTCTGGGATCCCCAGACCTATTGGTCACCGTGGACCACCAGCCCCTAGTGAACATTTTCTCGGATCAGATCCTGGAGAATATAAAAAATCCCCGCCTGTTCTCATTCAAGGAGCGGTCGTTGATGTACAGGTTCCAGATTAAGCATGTTCCCGGGAAACTCAACGCAGCACCAGACTGCACATCCCGATACCCGGCGCCGTCAAGACACAGCAGACTAAAGGGCACTGACACTTCCCAGCAAATCGAGGGGAGTATACAAGCATCCATCATAGATGCATACGCACATGACCCCAAGTTCCGAGCGATCACCTGGGATAGGATAGTCGCAGCTGCAGCCACCGATGAGGAGTGCCGAACGTTGGCGTCATACATT
Organism: Euprymna scolopes; assembly: GCF_053919585.1. Classification (NCBI taxonomy): domain Eukaryota; kingdom Metazoa; phylum Mollusca; class Cephalopoda; order Sepiida; family Sepiolidae; genus Euprymna; species Euprymna scolopes. The sequence goes on along the minus strand of NC_136497.1, from coordinate 126,021,581 downwards.
CAAGACGGGTTCCCAAGGTCACGCCACGAACTACCACCAGAAATCCGGCAATTCTGGCCGATGGCAGACCAATTATATTTTCTGGAAGGGGTACCCATAAAAGGGGACAAAATTTTGATACCAAAACGGCTTAGAGCCGAGGTGTTAGAGGCATTACACTCCGCCCATCAAGGGGCGAATGGTATGTTGGCTAACGCCAGACAACGGTTATTTTGGCCTGGTTTAGACGCCAGCATCCGAAAAACAAGGGCGCAATGTCGGAGTTGCAATTCGATCGCCCCATCCCAGCCTAGGGAACCATTAATGCCACCCATAAACCCGGAATTCTCATTTCAAAAGACAGTCACTGACTTGCTAGATATGCACGGGAAAAGTTACATGGTATACGCGGACCGATATACCGGTTGGATTGAGGTGGCACCACTACCATCAGGAAGGGCTGCAGCAGTGTGTAACGCCCTGAGGGTTTGGTTTTGCACGTATGGTGCGCCGGAGGAAATATCATCCGATGGAGGGCCACCATTCGACTCACTAGAATACAAATCGTTCAAAGAAGACTGGGGCGTAAAAAGGCGCATATCATCTGCACATTACCCCCAGAGTAATGGCCGAGCTGAACTGGCCGTAAAAACGGCCAAAAGAATGCTGATGGACTGCGTTGATGGCTACGGACACCTACATCATGATCGGGCAGCACGGGCGATGATGACTCATAGGAATACGCCCAGTCAGGACCTTGGATTGTCGCCGGCGGAAATGCTATATGGTCGAACAGTAAGGGGCCATCTCCCCGCACTTCGCAAAAAATACTGCATCCACAAGCGTTGGACGGAGACCAGAGATTTGAGAGAGAGGGCGATGGCGAAAAGGCACGTACTTAACAAAGAACAGTACGACATACACAGCCGCCCCCTCCAACAGCTCCGAGTCGGCGAGTCTGTGCAGGTGCAGAATCAGGAGGGACCAAATCCACGACGATGGGCGAAAACTGGGAGAGTCGTCGAGACAATGGGTAACAGGCAGTACAGGATACGGTTGGATGGTAGCGGCAGGATCACATTACGCAATCGCCGTTTCCTCAGGAAAATCAAACCGGTCATGGATACGCCGGAGTATCCACCCACTCAACAACCCCATCAACCACCTCCCCAAACACCAAGAAGGGAGGACAGCAAACCACCGTGCAACATGCATGAGATGATGGAGGTGGAAGAAGCTGATTGTGACACATCAGAAACAGATATGGAGGTGGACCAAGATCCGATCAACCACAAGCCAATGCGGACGAGTCCGGTCCCACGACGCAGCATGAGGGTAACACGAGCACCAAGGCCACTTTCCCCTCAAATGCAAGGACCAACTCACTACTACACGGAATTCTCCAGTCACATGACCACAAAACGACGGTAGTGTGGTCACATGGTGGGGGGAGGGCATGTAGAGAATAGGAACGACCATTAAGACGGGACACACAAAAGAGTGACACCGTCGTCTGATGAGTAGTATAAATAGAGCACGCACCGGCAGAAAAACTACGACTACGACGATAGTCGACTCGGAAACTTTACACTCTCCTTTTCTGTTTATTAACAATAAAATATGATAAAGTAAATGAAAAAAAATATTATTTGGTATAATAGTTTATAATAAGTACAGGGTGACCGCTCTCCCCCCCCCCACTCCAAATAAAAAACAAAAGCTAAATGAAGGCCATTTACATATGCTACATCTAGAACATATGCTGTAGAACGGAGAAAAAAGGTCAATGACCCTAGTTTTTGATGTGATGTTTTGAATATAATAAGCTAGTTATGACGAAAGTTTCATTTCATTCGGACAAAACACTAAGAAACCGGGCCTAATTAAAATTGGGCCGGTTTTTCTGGGTCACTATGTATATATAAAAACAGCTGTAATACTAATCCATTGCATTATATCTATGCTAGCTTTGCCCGGTCGTACAATGCGTTTAAGCATGGTATTATAATGTATGAATATTGCGTATATATTATTAAAAATCAATCCTATTACGAGGAATAAGTTACCGGTGGACTAATTTGAAAAAAAACAAACAAAACAAAACAAAAAATAAAGATAAATATAAATAAATACAGGAATATATAATGATAATTCGTTCATCAAATTCTATATATGTTTCGTTTTTTTACAATATCACGTCAATGATATTTGGGCTTGACGATGCATCTATCTATATATAAGAGTGAACATGTCTGTCTGTGTGTGTATCTGTGTGTGTGTGTGTGTCTGTGTACATTTCCCTACGCAATAACTCTGTCAATTTTTAGTCTACAGACTCGAAATTTGATATGCAGGGTACTGAGATTTGGGCAAAATCGATGTATTCGGTCTTTAGCCAAACATTTGTCGATGAAGGGGTCAAAGTTCAACGATTTGACCTTTGAGATCTCTACCAAACACCTATAGTTGAAATTTTAGATATAGGTTGCTTGGACAGGGATCTAACTTAATAGCTGGATTTGAGCCCAAAACAATACACTTTAAGGGGACATAATAAGGGTCAAATATAAAAAAAATTGACCGCTTTTTTTTTTTTTTTTTTTTGCTCAACATACATCTCCAAATACCCAGGCAACGCCGGGATGAAATGCTAGTATCCTATTAAAGTCAATTCTGATTAATATTTAATTTAAATTATGCAAACTAAGAAATTATTTACGGCGATTTTACATGGTAACTCTTCTTTTGACGTAAATTGAATTCAGTCATGACATATATATATATATATATATAAATATATATATATATATATATATATATATATATATATATATATATATATATATATGCAAAATGGTGAGATATACAAGGGCTTGAACAAGTGATTATTCGATCTCTAATCGAATGCTCTACTACTGCGTTATATCTCCAGAAGTAAACAAATCTCTTTTAAGAAGAAGGATTTGCTGTAATTTTATTATTTTCCTTGGTAGGTGTAACGTAACATAATCCATGATTTATCTCTAAAAGAACAAAGACTACTTTTAAGATCGGATTTTTTTTATTTTTCCATACTTATATTGTATTTTTGTACAAAACATTTCTAGCAACACTACCAAACATGTATAGTAACTTGATCAGAATTTGCCGTTTCGGAACTTATGAGGAGGAAACTAGCACAAACACAGAAAGTGACTTTTTCATTTTCATATATATATATATATATATATATATATATATATATATATATGTATATATATATATATAAATATAAATATAAATATATATATATATATATATATATATATATATATATATATATATATATATATATCCTATCAGTCTACGATAAAACGCTCGGAAGGAAAGACTCACCAAAGGCGGCCCCGAGAAGAAGGCCTTATCGAGAATGGAGTCGTCACAATTTCTTCATATTATATCACCTAAATGTTGTTGAAATAAGGACTTGGAATCTCTACAAGCAGAGACAGCTTTAATTGTGCCGAAGATATCCTAATTAGAGGATGGCATCATTTGGCCATTTTCATCATGTTTATATCACCTAAATGTTTGAACTTTTCTCAATTCAATTAGGGTCGCAAGGGACTCGATTTATGCCTAATTAAAGGCACCACAACTCTTGCCGAGAACACCAGGATCCTTTCGAAGGAAAACCAACTACCACTCAACCAGAAGGAGTTAACTACCAGCTCCCTATTTGGGAGGTAATGCTGGCCTACCGTTTTCCAAGGACTGTACTCAGACAAATAACTTTTCTTTGCTGTTATAACTGAATAAAGTTTTAGTTTAAATGTATCGCTTTTTAATTTGTGGATTTATTTTGCCTCTGCCAGAGAGTATTGAGTTTGTATTGAGTCTGTGAGATTAATTTCTGACATTCTTAATATATATATATATATATACTGTGTGGTGTTTTTGAGAAAGTGTTCAAGTAAAATGCTCAGTTCTTGAGAATGGCCCGAAACATGATGAATTGTGGTAATTTCTGACGTATTTAAATAAATTAATTTATATTGAAGTTTCAAGCTCCCCGATTATTTTGGAATATTTATATCTATTTATGTAGTATTATATAACAAGTACTTTATCTGTCTATGTGTGTGTTCTTTCCCTATAAACTCGGAAACGACTGACTCGATTTTTTGTAACTTCACGCGACTGCATTTGATTTGCCTGGGAGTGTTCTTTTCTAAGTATCCAAAATCGGCAATAAACTCAATCCGATTTATGGATGCAATGCGATTTTCACCAAAGTTTATACCTTTTTACAAACTAATATGATAAGTTCGTTTGAGAATTATTATCACTGCACAATCCGAAAAGACAATCCTATAAACCATATTACTTTGGCATTTTAAACTTTAAGTGAAGCCATTATTTACAGATATTTAAAAAAAAAATAGTAGATTCTCTACAGTACAATGCAGACTGCATATTATCGTTGACTAAGTCATTTCCGGGGTGGGCATTTGAACCTTTTTCCTTATACATTCCGGGGAAGCTTTTCGTAACTATAGCAGGCGATCAATTAATAAATAGGCGACTTCAATGATTGGAATGGCAATAAAAGTTTGAGACGTTGGAACAGTTGTTGATCTTCATTCAATCCCGAACAACGTCGGGGTTCCCTGCTTGATTAATATATTTTCAAATACTTTTTTCCTGCGTAAATTATCGCAACAAATCTAGCTAGGCTGATCTCGAAATATCATATTTCATAAACAGGTACGCTCACCATTATTCGCTTGCTCAACTATTTTAATATCCAATTATTTTCTTATTCCAATCACGTAATGATGCCAATGTTAAACATATCATTCGAAATGTGTAAATGAGTTCTATTACTTATTTGAAAGAAACAAATATGTTTAACTGAATTCTAGCACGTGAAAAACTAATTGAACTGAACAAAAGAAAATGAGAGAATAAAAATATTTTCTCGATTTATCTTCAATAATTATTTCTGTTTGGCAGGCTGAAGGTAACGCGACGATAGCATTCTCTTCAGAAATGATGAACGGTTTTATAAGGAGCATTGCTCGCGTGCTCGCAGTCATATATATTTAAATATGTCCCATTAATCAAGGAGTTCGTGATTTCAATATACATTTAACAATGCAATTTTATCTATATAATTATCTTCTTGTGCTCTCCAGAGTTAGTCTGTAAATAAAACTTTGAAAATGGCTTTATATAATTTATGAAGCCGAACTGCTTCATTAACGCATACCTTCACGGAAGTTGTCTAAATATGGCTAATCTGGCAACTCTAGATAAGCATATGAGAGTGACCTTCTTTTAATGTAACCTCGTTTTCGAATACCATTGTAATAATGTGACCATTGCTGAATTTGTGTGATATAGTAACTTGTAATAATTTCGACGTATTTTGTTTCTACATTAAAGCAAAAGAAAGTGAGACAAACCTTTCGTTAAAAAGGGGAAAATTCGTAATAAACAGGATAGAAAACATTTTCAGTCAGGATGCAAGGAGTATTTTTTTTTACACAGTGATCACCACTTATCAAGGCCCGGAAGCCACTCAGGGATAGAAAATATTTTCAGTCGAGATGCTAGGGGTAAATTAAAGGTTGTCTATTGTAATATTTATTATATTGAACTATGTAACACAATGTTATATTATCTTATTTTGGTCGGTTGTATATGTAAAATTCAATGTACACTATTTCATAGATTTTTTAGAGAACTCATATTTGCTGCGTTCTATTCGTTTTCTGTCCCTCACCACAAAAAAAAAATACTTTTTGCGCTAGCAAAATAATATC
>NC_136497.1:125968295-126008295 GCF_053919585.1 Euprymna scolopes | reverse complement strand
TTAGATGTTTTATAGGATTGGTGCTTCAATTCCAATTTCTTCAAATTGTTGTTATACATCGTTTCTATAAATAATTAAACTCACTGAGATCTACGTTAAACAGAATATCAATCATAAGCAGAATTTCATAGTCTGGTTTCAGTTGTAAAGTGTGGAACGATAAAATTGTCGCCCTAGAAAAGCGTGTGTGGTTCCATTTCCGTTTGATGCAAATCAGTTTTCTTTTTTATCATGCCATATACTAGTTAGCCAGTTGTGTTCAAATCCCAAGTTCGATAGGGGCATTTTATCATGTCTGAAAGTGACACATTGTTCACCGAGCGAGATCGGAGATACGTCGCTATACAACTCATGCTCTTCTACCGATAAAGGCTATAGAACAAAACCATTGTCAGCACTCTTTAAATTGATTGCTTGATTGTCGGGGATAACAAAGACGTGGCCAGAGTTATTAAAACAAGGTTTCCGCTCACGGGTATGGTCTTTGGTGTGGTTTCAAGTGAGGACCACATCATGTTACCTCATCTTTTCCAAGTCTGCTTGAAAGTCAACATCAAAGTGTATGTGAATGTACTAAAAAGTATGGTGACCATCTGGTGCAATCGTGTGGCCGCTGGCAGATCCTGGGTGAGACAGCAGGATTGGTGCAGCCCACAAGTGTGAAAGTACTATCGCTCCCCAGGAGGATTACTTGGTTGATGAACGTCTTGGGAATGCAATCAGCTCCACGGTGAATGAACGATATCCAACGATATCTAAACGATAGGCACATGCTGGAAACACAACGAAAACGGCCCGATCCGTCGTCGGCTATAACTGTTTGGTACGGGTCGCATTATGTGTGGTCATTGCAGGCATCTTCCCATCGTCGCTTGTTGCGTGTTGATTGCAGCTTTCTGTCGTCGGCATTAATGGTATGCTGAAATCGAACATTTGTATGAAAACAGCGACAAAATACATTTTTATAAAAATATAATTTATCAAACAGTTAACAAGTTAGGAAACATTTAGTCGACCCATCGCGTACAGCGAGCAAACCTCAACTGTCTTGACAACAATCACATTATATTTCATTTCTCTCTTTCTTCATTGAAAGAGAGAGGAAGAGAATCAAAGAGAGAAATAGAGAAAGAGAGAGAAAGAGAGAGAGAGAGAAAATGAGAGAACGATGCTTTCACGCAATGATTTGTTTTTTAATTTATGTACGCATTGTTTTTACTTTTATTATGTACTGAATTATAAACATATGTCAACCTGGCTTATGTCATCACAGTATATTTTCAAAATCACAAACACCTGTTTTACACAATTTCCCCGCACAAGTTAGGCACAAGGTACGCCGACTGCCTCCCTGCAGAGGGTAAAAGTTCCTCAACGGGGTTCCTGGATATGACCTTAAACTATATCCAGTGGTGAGGCCCCAGCTTGTGGGCTTTGGGGAGTGTGAAGCCACCCTTTAATTACCATTGCTCCCAGGTCCACTCTGACCCGGAGTGGTAGTACCTGTTAGGGTCCCAACTATGGGTTAAATAGAAATCGACGTGAAAACAACAAATATATTCTATTAAAAAAAAATTCTTCAAAATCTTTGGATTCGCATTAAATAACCCGAAAAGGGTTGATATGCCGTAATACTAAAACAACCAATCAACTTATCTCGCTGAACCCGCTGGACTACTTCGTTTGGTCATACGTCGAGAGAATCAGAAACATGACCTCACAAAACATCAAATGCAGATCGCCGTCATCTGCTAAGTATTCGCCGAGCTCCTGCCGACGTTTGTGGAAAAGGTATGCTCTCAGTTCCGGACCCGTATCGAGGCGCTGATTAAGGTTGAAGGCGGCTACATTGAATAGATGGAAGCTGTACTACATAGTCAATTTACCTGTATAGATGTTTTCCAATAAATGTTTTAAAATATAGCCGTAGTGATGTTATATGTAGGGCGACACGTTTATCGTTCCACCTTGTGGATAAGTAGTCTCACATCTTCTTGCGGTAGGAGAGAGATAATTACCATGCATCTTAATGGCATAAATATATTTTTCGTGTTCTCATTAGTGTTCTGGTTAATAGTGCCCCGCTGACACTATTTCTTTAGTGTACCTTTTCATTTGTGTACCAGTAATATATGTTGTTGTTTAGGTTTTAACCTCACTTACGGACATAAAAGTGACATCTAAGCCTATTCCCTATCAAGCTTTCAAATAATGCGAGGGATATTGATGCTAGGCTTAAGAAAATGAATGTATTTAGTGTATTCATTGATGATCTCCAAAAATCTAATACAACACTGGCTTGATTGGATAAATATGTAGATGGGCATGTTTGAGGAGGGAATAGGATAGAATATGCACATACGAGGAGTAATGAAAAGTCGGAGCTTTCTAGCGCTTTCGATGTATTCTTAAATTATCTTCAGTGAAACCGATAATAACATAAAATATATAAAGTCATCAGATGATACTCAATAAAATTGAATCACTTACGATTTTGAGTACTGGCACAGACCTACTGCTATCATTCACTCCCTAAGTCTGATTAACATACTGAGTTGCTTAAATAAAGGATAGCCAACGATACAAAGATGGCGGGGGTAGCTTAAGTCAAAGAAATATAGAAACGCTATCCAATTACCCAGAACAGAATTAGTGTTCATCTCAATTAAATTTAGCATGATCTATAAGCTGATTGATGCTATTTTACTCCATGCACTCTAAGAAGGTAAAATTTACTTGACCTTATTTCGATGATAAAAGAATTTTCTTGACCTTATTTAGATTATTGAAGAATTTATTTGACTTTATTTCGATGGGTAAAAATTACTTTGATCTTATTTTGTTTAATTAAGAATCTGTTTCCTTTCTTCAGTTATTGAAGAATTTATTTGGCCTTATTTTATTATTTAATTATTTTTCTGACTTTTTACGATTATTTAAGAAATTACTTGACTTTATTTCGATTATTGAAGAATTAATATTACCTTATTTCGATTATTTAATAATTCTTTTACTTTTTTCAATTATTTCAGAATTTGCTTGACTTTATTTAGATTATTTAAACATTTATTGGACCTTATGTCGATTATTTAAAATTGATTCTAGCTTATTTCGATGATTTAAGAATTTATTTTATCTTTTTTCATCATTTACGAATTTATCATACCTTATTTCGATGATTTATGTATAAATCGAAAGCGCTAGAGACCTTCGAATTTTCATGAATATTAAAGTGTATCATCTCTTTATGTTATTAGTATACAAATGTAAAGGTACCCTAAATACCTAGGACACTTATGATCGGGACACTAACAAGAACGGCGAAACTGCAGAATTCTCTTCCTGCTATCTGTTCCCCTGACTGTTCTGATATGCAGAAGTTTAAATGTAACATAAACCAACACCTTGTTAATTTTTCCTATGCATGGTCCCAAATCGTAGCCCCTTACTTTGTTGGGGGTGAACCCGATTTAAATGCATATAAATAATCATTAATACCTACACCCTGATGTTTAATGCTTACTCTATAAGCATTGAAGTAATGATAATGACTGATCATATAAATCGTTCATTGCGTTTACCGATGTTACTCTCTGAATTCATCAAAAGAGAGTACGCCTGCGAAGATAATTGTTTTTCAGTAAAACAAACAGACAAAAATGATTCATAAATATTTTGTGCCGAAACCATTCTATCTAAAAATGTTTGCATGCAAACATTGTTTGTTTTTGAAACAAAATCTGAAAATCGTTTTGTATTGTTTTTGTAAACAGCAGGTGAATTTTTTGAGGAACAATGTCTTTGGAATTTGTCTTACATCTTTTCGTTTTCTTCTTTTTCATTCACTTGTTTTTTATTTATTTATTTATTTTACTTTTCGTCGACAACATTCATCCTCGATCTTTCCCTTTTAATAAATCTGGTTTATATGTATTCTTTTCTTTTTCTTTTTTTTTCTATTATCCCCCCTTTTCTTTCTTTTTTAAAGACCCCCCACTCCCACCTATCTAGCGAATTCTTTTCACCATTTTATTGTCTTTTAATTTCTATCGTCTTTGTTTTTAATCTATTTCTTTTTTCAGATTTGCTTCGTCTTATTTAGTTAGGCTATTCCATTTAACATTTACGATCGGCCATTTTGCTTTTTAAATCCACCATTTATTTTTTTCCGATACCCCAATTTAAAAACAAAATCATTACGTTTATTTTGCTTCCGTTTTCTCTCGGTATATCTTTGTTTTGCTAGCTGATTCAACGTACATATATTCTATCGTTCCCATCCACCTCCAATATGTTTACATTAAATTTTAGATTTAAATAAAATATCGACCATAGGGTTCAAAATCAACTTTCTGGCAAGAACATCTCCTTTTTTATTCCATCTCTTAGTTTTCTCTATTTTTCTTCACCTGGATGCTGTGTGGCTTCTGCTTGCACTTGTGCGTGTGCTCATTATGCAATCCACCACAACGGTTCCTTTGCCTTAATCGAACCAGCAATAAATTTAACGTATGCGTTTATTTGTTATGTCAGTGGTTACAGAGCATATATCGTTTGTATCTTTAACAGATATACCGTATAAAACTTCATCTTATAGCACAAATGAAACTATAGTCCCCTTCGAAGTAATCTCCTTCGGCTGCAATGCAATTGTGCCATTCTAACGACTTCTGGAAGGCTTTATTAAGTCTTCCTGTGTGGACATATAAAAGAGCCTGGTCAAAACCTCTTTCATCTCCTCAACTGTCTCAACGACAGCCTCCAAGTCTTGTCTTATCCTTTAGAAATAACGAAAAACCAAATGACTTTCTGCTATCTCTGAATCTCTTATGCCGTTCAAAAATCAGGTTTAATTCATGTAAGCTTGTCCAGAATATTCCAATTGTTCTTTCGAAAAGTCCTCACGTCCAGATTGCATTTTTTAAATTAATCAGTTATAGTGGGGTGTATTTAAATGACTGCTTCTGCTGTCAATTTAAACCTGAAATCATACAAATGAGTCAGTTATCTTATAAGATGTATAGCTACAACATACTGCATTTTCAAGGTTCTACGACAATTAAAAATGTCTGCACAAAAATATGCAAATTAGTTGAAAGCGCCTCGTGTTTGCAGTTTTTATAAAATATATTTAGTTAAATCACAATCTGCCTTTTAATCGTCTCATAATACATGTATGATCTATAATATAATGGCTACTGGCCTTGCGACTAACCCTCTATAAAAGAAGCAAATTTAATACAGCGTAGCTTTCTGCGTGTATGCGTGCTGTTTGTATTTACAGCTTCAATTAAACATCAAAATGAGAAAAATGACCAAGCAAATAGTCACAAACTGTATATTTTTATCGGCGTTACAAGAGCTTCTAAATTCAGGAAAACTGTTAATTAGTTGACATTTAGCGCGCATTTTGTTACGAAGGGCATGGACTGTCTAATAAGTAAATATAATGTTTTTTTCTGTAAGTAAATCTACCCTGCTTCTTCAGATGTATCAAGCAACACAATCTCTTTATGCGCCTTTTCGCTATCCCCCATACAAAACTGGTGTATAACGATTCCTTTGGTTTTTGCATTTACGGTAGATCCGAGTTGATCCTGACATTATTTTGTTTCACATCTGTATTCAGAACATCTGGTGTTGGTAAGACATACATATGATAGAAGGACATACATTGTCCTCCCATCATAAGTACTTCTATAAGAAGAACATTTTTTTTGCTTTAGTGCAAATTAAATAAGAGACAGAGGAATCAAGAACCATCAACTGCGATATAGTTATAAATAATAAGCCAACAATGCGTATTTGAAGGTTTTGACAAAGCTATACTGGATTACACGATGATTATGCCGCCAGAAGTATTGCGAGTCGGCATCTTAATACGGTTGTGTCTTTAACAGATAAATTAATTAAATGCATTTACGAAAAAAATTATATATATTTAATTTAATGCATTTATGAAATTCTGATTATAAATGGCCATATATGGTCATGGCTAATTATAAGTGTTCATAATTCGCCAAAGGCTTTCCGAAAAGGAACATTTTCTGAATACCGAGCATAGATTGCTATTAACAAATTAAATCTTGGAGTGAAAATGTTGATCTCACTTTCTTCAGTAGAAGTCTGAAGGTTAGCGCTATCAAAAGTTTGTGTTTATTGTTTAAATCCTACCAATGATCTGAGCTTTTAAAACCATCATTAACTCATTCGCCAAAATTCCTATCTTGCGACGATTCAATTTCGTTGCCTTTTTTTCCAAATATTATGCTGTAGAAATTCAGCATATATCAATGTCTTTTAAAGTCATAATCTTAGCAGAGTTCAAAAACATTTCTCAAATTTGTATGGGGTGCATAGGGAGGGGCGTTATCTAGTACATTTACTTCATTAAATAGTTCTATTTTCCCATTCTCAAAATAAACTCCCAAGCCAACAACTTGTGAGTAATGGTTATATGTAAGATGTCCGAAAACTCGCGACGCTGCTTCTAACAAGGAAACATATCTCATGCTTTGATAATGGCTGATTTCATCAATCAGCCGTGATTCTTGACCATCGACTTATATCCCAATGTGAACTGGAAAACGGTTTAGTTTGATCCTTTCGATATGTATTTAGTGAATTTCTTGATTGGGTTTGATGAATTGTTTAAACATATATGCAATGTAAGACAATACTTATTAATCGGAAATTTCTTGCTCAATTGGCAGTCATATTGTTCTAATTTTCATAATGCTAATCTGGAAACTAATTCCTTACTTTATTCTTCTATCTGGTCCTGGATATGACCTTAAACTATATCCGATGGTGAGACCCCAGCTTGTGGGGTTTGGAGAGTGCGGCACCACCTTTAATTTCATTGCTCCCAGGTCCACTCTGATCCGGGGTGCTAGTACTTGTTAGATTCACAACAATGGGTTAAAAAGAAACTCACTTGGAAAAAAAATTATCCTACTAAGAAAATTTTCTTCCAAATCACTGGATCAGGCATTAAATAATCTGAAAAGGGTTGATATGCCGTAAAACAAAAACAACCAACCAAATATCATTCTTCAATATTGTGTATTGTTGTCGTGTTAAGTAGGTTTAATTAAAATTTAAGAAATTGTTTGTAGCACGTTTTCGTAATCCTATATGGGAAGACTTCATTTAGGAGACAACATGGGTCATGGACGACGTTTAATGACCAAGCCATGAATTTTTTTTTCTTCCTTACTAAATCGACTTACTGTTGAAATTGCTGCATCATAATTCTTCAACTTTACATTTATTCTCCAGAAATGTTTCACATAAGAGAGTACCTATTATTTAAACCGCTCTGCTGGTAATCAATTGTATACCGCCTTCCTCGCAAAGTACCAAACACTCTCATATTCTAAAGTTCCATAAACATTGCTGGATTTTTTTTAGATGAGAATTTGTTAATCGTATTATTTGGATGGATCAGACTAGTTTTCTCATCTTGAATGTCATTTTCACAAAAAATCGATCGATGCAACCTCCGATCTTCTTCAGGGGTATCTTGTCGAACTCGGGAATGTTGCTGTTGAACTCTAGACTTTTGTAATTAATTGTCATATTTCAAATTTTGTCTTAATTCCCCAGTTCGCCAAGATACATCTGAATAAGGTCGGAGGTTATATCGACCGAAACGTTGTAAAATGACACTCGACATGGGAACAATGAATTCAAATAATACCGATTGTTCCATAAAGATTTTTACTATTTACTGTAGATCCGAGTTGATCCTGACTTTACTTTATTTCACGTCTGTATTCCATGACATCTGGTGTTGGTAAGACATACATATGATAGAAGGACATACACTTTTCCTCCTATCATAAGTACTTCTATAAATGATAATGACAATTTCCGGCCAGTGTGAGTTACATTCGATCGTTATTATATAATCTGCTCTGTCATAATATCTCCTAACTGCCATAGCATCTGCAGTTTCCTCAGGAAGATACATAGAACCATAAGCAGAAGTTGCAGGAAGCACAATTCAACAAGCAACGTGATTAGAATCTTCATCACCAACCAGCAGACTATCATATTTATTAGAGTGATGCCCAGTACGATAACCTTGCCGTTCTCGTTTTTTAAAAAAATGTTTTTATTGTCTCTATTTTCTAGTATTAGTCAACTATAAAATTGCGGGAAGCGTCAGTATCATGCTAAATTTTCATAGAGGATCAATAAAAATATCTTCTCCTGAAGAAGGCCTATATTCAATATAAAAAGAATATGACTGCACTTGTGTTATTTTGAAATCGTTTTCCCTGCAAATATATGTGGAAGCCAGCTGTTCCACAGGAATAAAAATAATGATACAGCAAACATCATAAGATCGGTCTAATACACATTAGTTTGTTTCAAAAGAATAACATTATCTCTGTTTGTGTAATCGCATTTTACATTGAAATTGCGACTTGGTTGGTATCTTTAAAAAAAAAACGCACATATTCTCAGTGGGGGCACTCCCTTTAGAAAATTTTAACTTTTTTCTCATTAATGTTTCTTTGTCGTATGATTTTCTTGTGCTTTCTTTAATGTGTTTATCTAAAACTTTATTTCATTTCACCAGACTGTGCGTTTTTCTCGCTCGAATTAGTATCTATGAAGTATACTAGGAGATATCGTGTTGTTTCATCTTCAGGGGGAAGCAGTGATCCAAGTTGATGATAAATTTTACATTGGTATACATGCAGATAGATTTCAACACTGGACTGATACGTTTTTGTGACCAAAGCTGGTCATGGCAAAGAGAGTCTTACACTCTTTTATCTTAAAAAATGGTGTTGCTAATTATAGTTAGACCAGTAACTGCTTACTGGTCTAACTGTGAAGGCAGGGATCAAGGTGAATACAGCATAACTATTCTATTTTTCACAACAAAATTCTGGTGATTCTTCTTTAAATATTTTGCAAACTTTTTTTTTACCGCAGCGCTGTGGGATTAGTCATTATTATCGTATGGATTGAAGGCTGGAATTTTAATGTACTAGCATTTCAGCGCGGCGTTGCCCGGGTATTTGGAGGTGTATGTTGAGCAAAAAAAAAAAAAGGTCATTTTTTTTTAAATTTGACCCCGGTTATGACCCCTTAAATTTTTTTGTTTGGGGCTGAAATTAGTTTATTAAGTTAGATCCATGTTCAAAGAAACTATATCTAAAATTTCAAGTGTTCAGACCCAAAATTGGCAGAGGAGTTTGGTAGAGTTCTCAAATGTCAAATCGTTGAACTTTGACCTTTTAACCACTAAATTTCTGGCCGAAAACGCATTATAAATATTTTTCCAAATGTCAGTACCCTGTATTTCAAATCTTGAGTCTGTAGACTTACAATTGACAATGTCCCAGGCTTTAAATTACTTTATTTTTATAATAATTACAAAATGATTTAAAATAAATAAATACCAAAAAAAGTTATTCAAGAATGCACAAGCGTGAATCTGAATGCCTTTGGTAACATTTATTTTTTGTATATTTTCATTCACTATTTTTTATTTTATTAGCAATTTTAATTAAGATGCTTAACAAAACACATATTTTACAAAAAAAGGTGAGAGTTTAATATAATATACTAGAAATACATGAATAAACTTGGGACCTCTGTAAAATACAAAGATTTTAGATAGAATTTCCAAGTTTAATTAAATGTTAACGTTATCTCTTTGATATTTTTAAAAGTAGGACTTGTGGAAATTCCACCCATTCATATGGAATATGAATGAGTTGAATTGTTGGCATTCAGTGCACGTGCAGTATAAATGGCGTCCAGTAGATGTGCAGTGTAAATGGAGACACTCTGATATTATTCTAGCTTCTTTCTTAAAACTGCAAAAGTATTTATCTAAGCTAGCACGAACCCCCGGTAAAGCCCGGCCGTAAAGTACGCTTAAACATGGTAATTTAATTCTTGCAGATTTCATATATATTATTATAAAATTAATGTTCTATCGATTTTTATATATTATAAAGTTGCGATGTCAAAAATATAAAATATATATCCATATGACTTGAGTGCATAAGCTTGGATCGAAGACGATATAAAAACTTATGAAAAGGGATTTGTATGAGAGAATGGAATAAAATGACACAAGAGACATTTAAGAAGTTCGTAAGAGATTATTCAAAATTTCTGCATGTGTTATATACTGGGCATTATGAAGATGACCTATATTCTGTATTGTTTTTGTTGTCCGTCTTAGGAGAGTCTTAGTGAGATATCTAGAGGCAGGGTACACTTCTATAGGAGCACCAGCCTGTAATTCACTAGAAGGAGATTTATGAATATCTTGATAGATAGACCGAGAGATAGTGCGTTTGAGATTTATAAATATATGTTTGTTGTAAATCGTCTAGAGATTGGAATGACAGCGGAGGTCATTTATCAATGAATAACGAGGCACTTTGTTATAAAACAGACTTGGTTTGTTTAGTAAACATTCATATATACACAATGCGGCCGTGGATGTGGTGGTGGGAGAGGTGCGGTTAGGAACGTGACAGGCAGTTCCTCGTCTTATGTGTCTCGTTCTCCGTCTCCGCGTCTCTCTGCCTTGTTTTTGTTTACGATGTCACTTTTATGGACTTTCGACCTGGTAACCCATAAACCATTAACCCATATTTTGACCAGCCCGGCGTTTGGTTTTGGTCTTGCCTGCGATCGAATTACGTCATCTCCAGGTCATCCCATTCCCGGGTTTCATTTTTGTCGGTCAGGTTTTAAGTTCATTGGAACCTTGCTCCATACAACGGCTTGACCCATAAAACGACTTGCGTCATAGGACCAGGTCATCCAGTTCCCGTGTTCCATTATTATTGGCCCGGATTTTGAGTTCATTCGCACCTTGCCTCTCCATACTGAAATCAACGATAGTGGTTTTGCTACAAAATACGATATATTAGTTTGTAAATGTGTTGTAAACTTTTGCGGTATTGAGTTTTTTTTGCGTTGTGTTACATCATTGTTTTTTATTATTTCCATGTTTCTATCTTAGTTTCGATATATTTTCTACATTTATAAAAAAGTTTCATTACCATTTGGAAGATAGAAATAAAAAAATGACAGTTTCAAATGTATTGTGAACGTTTACGGTGCACTATATATATATATATATATATATATACACATATATATATATATATATATGTGTGTGTGTGTGTTATTTTCTTATTACCGTTTCATCTGTTTGGGAACATATGTTTCGGATATTGGACCGTGTTAACGATCTAACAGCCTCGTCAGACCGTATATATATATATATATATATATATATATCTATATATATATATGTATATATATGTATATATGTATATATATATATATATATACTACTTGAGTTCGTTCAGCCATAATCGAAATAGAAACCAAAACTTATGAACAATTCTTGATAAAATCATTCATAAAAGATAGCTGATTTAAGTGCCATCAGCTATAGTCGAAACCGAAACCAAAACTTATGAAGAATTCTTTGTAAAATTAATACATGAACGACCCGGATGTAGGTGTGACACACAAAAGAACATACACGCTACCGTATTAATACGTAAGAAAGTGTTAGGTTAAATAATATCAACGTTACGAAACGCCCGTGCCTCCTGATGTTTATATTGCATTTTGAATTTAAAAAAAAAAGTTATTTCTCAACGCCCGTATATATATACTACGTAAACACCTACTTATAAATATCATTCGATTCACATAAAGAAACTTTTAAAATTGTGTAACCGTCTTTTGTCAACACATTTTTTTACACCGCGTATGCATTTGTGGAAACATAAGTGTAAGAAATCCATTTCTTCAAAAAGAGAACTCTCCGCACAGAAAGTAAATATTTCATCAATAAAAAAGGAATTTCATTAAATATCAAGTGTAAATGGATAATCGAAAATAATTGAAAATATAAACAAACATTTTTATGGTCTATATGAAATGTAGCCCGTCACTAATTGCGTACATCTGTTTAATCATATATATGAAAATAATTTTAAAAACGTATGTTTTATGCATGTCTAAAAATCAATGCTAACTGAATATTCTAAATAATCTATATATTTATAAAAGTGAAAGTAACTGCCTCTCTGTGTGCATTTCCCTACCAAACTACTCTGTCAATTTTAAGTGTACATACTCAAAATTTGACAGAAGGAGTATTGAGATTTGAGAAAACCTGTTTAACGGTTTTCAGCCAGAAATGTTACTGTCAATGCGGTCAAAGTTGAACGATTTATCTGTGAAAACTCTACCGAACTCCTCCGTTAATTTAGTGTCTAAATACGTGAAATTTTAGATGTAGGTTACTTTGACATGCATCAAACTTTTTACCTTGATTAACATCAAAACAATAACCAAAATATTAACCAAATTATTCAGCCAATTTGTGAGCGTAATCCCAACTAGTTGTGACCAACATCATCTTTAGACTCTCGAACCGACAAAAGACACTCCCGGTCAAAACACTGGTATATTCTGGACTACATTCTAATCAGAGCCAGACAGAAAACAATGTTTGCATCACCCTAACCATGCTTTGAGCAGACGACTGCTGCAGGGATCGAAAGCTATTGACCTCCAGACTGATGGTTACTACCCCTCGACCATATAGCAAGATACCTAACAGGGTACCACTCCGACGCTTTGATTGCAAAATGTTCAGCGATTCACAGTTGACAAAAAATTTCAAGGAAGCTTGCGTACGCTACTTTCAGAACCTGAGGGCCAGACCACAGTAGAGCAAAACTGGATCACTCTTAGAAACGCCAGGATTCGTGCTGCGGAGGAAACCATCGACTACGCCAGCAAGAAAAGTCTGATACAGCACAGTAATGTTGACACACCGGTTCTCGCCGGATCACCGAAGTTAAGCAACGTTGAGTCTTGCCAGTATCAGATGGGTGACTATTGGGGAAATCGAGGCGCTGTATGTACACCGATGTAAAATACCCGGTTAAGAAACTGGCGCGGTCTATTTTGCTCTTGTGGGTAGATGGGACTCTCTAAAGCCGTCACGATAAAACATGGGACTATCTAAGAATGACGTCATGGCGACACGATATAAAAATAACATTTACTGGAATGTAAAAACAGAAATTTTAGAAGCTGGAGATTCTCGATGTATATGAAGTGTTTAGAGCGATCGAAATCAGTAGTAGCAGCCCTAGCTGTTTCTGATTGTTGTACAAGTCTTCCTCTTCTTTTCAGCCTTTTCAGCAATAGTGTTTAGTAAAATTCCAGTTTTATGCCCTCTTTTTAAACGTAAAAAAATACGGCTGTTTTACTTCACTTCTTGGGGTATTGTCATGTAAAGAAAAAGGGCGTGTAAAAGGACATCACAACCTCCCAATGTAAAAACAGCTTTCGGAATAGACACCCCATCTTCTTTATGAAAAGAACGGATTTCGGAGTAGATACTATCATTTGAGAGGGAAGGGGATTGAATCCCCCAAATTTTACTGTGATAATCGGCATACCCACCAACAAATGCTAAAAAAAAAAAAAATAAATGAGGTGAGTTGCATGTCGGTAGAACCGATACAGATTTGTTTATCGCGTGTACGTGCAACCCTAGCCCCCAGAATTACAGTGCCTGATATAGATCTTTATTTCGCCTTAAGTACTTGTGTCCGCAAAATGTGAATGTGATTTTCTTAATAAGAATAGTCGAACATTTCTAAAGAAAATTGTTGACGTGGACACAATGTACACATTAGCACGCATATCTCAAAACAGTTAATACTAACAGAATTCAAAATTGATCTACATAAGTTTATAACGAATATGTGCTTTCGTGTGCAATGAAATTAACCTTAACACTGTAGCGTAGGTAATCAGTGTAAAAAATCTAATCGCCAACCGGAATACTAAATGCAAAAAAAAAAAAAAAACAAGATAAAAAAGAAAAAGAAAAACAAGTTTTTTTCTAGGGCAGGTTTTTATTTAGGTGGAAGGGAATAGTGATGTGTCGGTATTTTCTATATGTTTACATTCCGAAATCTTTGCAGTGTTTCTATTTTATTTTTTATAAGGGCAGTTTTATATTTTTATCGGTATTCACTTTGGTAATTTGGGAGTATTGCATTATTGTTTGTAGGTTTGTTGTATGTTGAAGATGTGTATTTAGTAGTATCGCTTGAATCAACTAATACGTCGGGAGATAGTATTTTCTTATTTATGTTTGGTTTGTAGGTGAATTTGGGAACGGAGTTTGTTTCTAGGTGTAGTTCGAGTTTTTCGATGTCGGTTACAATGAATATGTTATCAAAATATCGGGCATAGATAGTAGGTTTATTTTTTTGGATCTAGGAAGATTTAATTGGTAATATAGTATTTTCGACTGTTGGGCCTAGAGGTGATCCCAGTGAGACACCATCTATTTGAATATATATATATATATATATATATATATATATATATATATATATATATATATAAGGGTCTGTGAAGAAAATTTATGTGGTGCATTTTAATAATATTTTTTGCTAGGGATTGTGGTTTTATAGCTGGAGGAGGTATTGCATTGTGGTTGCATACTTTATTAATGATTATTTTAATTGTGTCATTTATAGGGGCATTAGCAAGGAGGTTCCAGCGTCAAAGGAATCGGTTATGCATTTGTGGGGGGAGTTTAATTTTAAAAGGTCGATGAAGTCAGTGGTAGATTTTATGCAGTATTTACTAAGTATATAGGGTTGGATAATGTTATTTATTTTTTTAGCGATTTTATATACTTGGGTGGAGATTTGAGAGGTTATGGGTTTCAGAGGGTATTCGATTTTGTGAGTTTTAATTTTCCCGTATATGTAGCCGGGTTTATAGTTTGTATTATTTTATTATATTTTATTGTTGCAATTTCAGCGTTATTTCCTGTAATATATTATCTAATTTGTTTTGTTTTTATTTGTTTGTAGGATTTTTTGTGAGTAGTTTATATTATGTTTTATCACAAAGATTTTTTTTATTTTCGTGTTGTCGTCGGTTTTATTACAAAATTGTTTACATATTGGGTTTGTCGGCCATTCGTATAGTGATGTCAGAATTGTTGTAGATTTATTTGGCTGCTTTATTTAGCTTTGGGATAAGAAGGGGGTTAAGTTTTCTGGTGTGTATCCTTTTTTATATCCTTTTTAGATTTTTGAGGTTGGGGTGTGTGAAGATTTTATTTTGTTTTTTTAGTTTTTTGATTTGTTGATAGAGTATTTCGATGTCATATAGTTTAACGTTTTGGGCGTAATTTCCAGATAGGTGGTAGTAGGGGCCGAGGGTAAGAAATTATTTTTGTTGTTCGCTAAGGGGAGTGTTGGATAGGTTTAAGTATTTTCTTGTTTTTCATGTTAAAAAGAATAAATCCGTCGTGTTCAATCAGACGTCTGAATAATATATGCATGCTTATATATATATATATATATATATATATATATATATATACATGTATCTATACGCATGCTTACATATATATATATATATATATATATATATATATATACGTGTGTATATATATATACGTATATATACGTGTGGGTGTATATATATGTGTATATATATGTATATATGCATATATATATATATATATATATATATATATATATATATATATATATATGTATGTATGTATGTGTTTTTGCATAAATTTTACGAATCCTTGCGTGGATGAAACGCGGAATATTCTATGTAGCTTAATTGCGATATATATGTGTACAACGTACTATTTAGCCCTACCTATTTATTAAGCTCTTTTTAAATACTAAAAGTTTACGCATAAAATTATACTTTCTTATATTAATTTTTGTGATTAAATGAAGTAGTCGTATATATATATATATATGTGTGTGTGTGTGTGTGTGTGTGTGTGTGTGTGTGTGTGTCTGTTCAATATTTACATACTTAAATGAACCTATATGTATGATTTTGTTTTATATATCTGTTTTTACATGTGGCTGCATTGGACTTTTTTACAGTTCTTTTGTTGATGAACCTTTGATCGCTCTACAGATCTACAGATAGCGCTTTTCTTACGGTAAGATAACAGCCAGAACCAATATGCGTTTATCATACCCTCCTTGTGGGTGGCAATTTGGAGGTTTTCTCATCTCCGCAACAAAGTCCGCAGACTCTGAGCAAAACAGTTTTTAATGGAAACACACTCTAGAGATAGTCGACCCCCAAAAACGAAGTGTATGGGACCCCATTTCATTTATCCTTTATAATTTTTGTTTGTATTCTCCCTAAAATAATATCTCTTTTTGTTAGAAGATTCGCTTAGAGACGGCATTATTACAATATCCATCATCTTTTTTTTTAGACAAACGATAAGATTATGAATGGAAGATTTGCCCATTCTTTTTATTATTACTTTCTGAAAACGGATAATTTTCAGTGTTATAAATGCCCATTGCTTCAAGATCATCCAAAAATCTTTTATATTTTTATCATGAATCTAACATATAGACTCAGTCTTGCTCGGAATTGGATGAGGATTACTACTATGTGTTTTTTTTTTTTTTTTTTTTTTTTTTTTTTTTTACTTGGGAGTCCCCACTTTTCAAATGCTGAAGCCACTCCAGGATAAGGGTTAATCAATGTAAGCGTTAATTGTGTAAATTGAATTGGATTTAATTATTTATGGGGACGGCTAAACAAGACCGTTTTTTCATTGAGTTTGAAGGCTACCATGTTGCATTCAACTGGGATACAGGCCAGCGAAACAATATTCTACAGGCTGGCAGTTCTGAGAAAGGGGTCACTATAAATTAGAGTTCAGTCGAGCACTTGCCATGAAATTAAGGATAAAGCAGAGGAAGGTTGGCAACGTCTCTTCTGTTGCAAAACAGTTTTAAAGCCGGTTTTGAACACTATCAAGCCTGAATAGGGCACGCTTAGCAGTCTCTGCCGAGATGTGACAACGGTACTCCATTTTAGATCTGACCTGATTCTTATACAGAGAGAATTCTACCGGTAGCGAGATATCTATTGCAGCGGTAGAGTGATCCAATCATCTTTCCAATCATTTTGGTAACACCTTTTATGGATGTGTTTCATTTAAGATCAGAAGAAAAGGTCAACCCCAGATTCTTGTCAAAACATGGGGATTTCCCAAGACGAAAGTTATCCCTTTTAATGTAAGTGTGATCGGGTCTTAGTGATTATTATGAAAAGAGAGAAGCTTCTTTTCGGTGCATTAAAATTAATCAACTACCCTTTTCGCCGTTGCACTACGTTCTCAAAATCAGAAGAGAGAGAATAAGAAAGATCTTTATCATGTGTATGTTTACTATGTTCTTATGAGAATATCGTTGCATACAACTTGTCTCGTGTTTTTTTACACAGAAATCGCTACTCATCAAGGCCCAGAGGCCACTCGAGGGTAAGGGTTAATGGGTATACATTAGGCAATGTGATTATAGCGTAAGAAAAAATTAGTGGGAATTTTGTAAATTGTATTACTTAGGGGGACGGTTCACAAAGACCTTCATTACGTTGGACTTGAAGACAATCAGATTGTAGTCAGCTGGAAAGTAAGCAATTGGAAGAGAGTTCCTCTGGCGTGCAGTTCTAAGAAAGAAGTTTTGTTCATGGAATCTACATTTAGGTTTAGACACAGATAAAGAACCTTTTTATATTAACACATGAGCATTAATTTTCATAAACGTCAAAATTAGACTCCTGTGTACATACAACGTATTGTCCAGTGTCTTTACATGTATGCATAAGAAAAACATGCCGGTGTATGTAACATCTCTTTTGTGTCTAGATGAATACCTTTTGTCACGTGATATATCTTTTTAACAACGGTAATCAATTTGGTGATCTCATTTGCTTTATTTTTCATTCACTTCAATTAATCTGACGGGGGCACAATTGACTTATTTTTTACGGCCCACGCTCACAATTTTCTATCGAGTGTATTACCTCATTTCCTATCCCAAAACTCCGAATGTCAAGACGCGACTGTGTTTCACTATCGTGTTTTAGAAACTCCCGGTACCTAAACTCATCCGTAACGGGAATTGACGAAACCTCCAATAATATTCTGTTTGTATTATAACGTACTTGCTACCGTTAAACATTCCAGCTTTAACTCCAAACATTGTTTTGTGTTTTAATTTTATTCTTTTATTTCCAACAGCATTACTCCGCCAAAAAATTATTTTGTCATGCGCATAAAATTGTTAACAATTCGATTGTTTGTTCCTCACACCGCTACCCGAAACATCTGACGCTGCTTGGGCCATATATCCAGAAATATTTCTTTACTTTCTCTACTATCCGGGACAAAAGTTGCAAGCGTATTATGAAGGGAGATAAGTAGCAAGATGTCTCCTCACATTACACTTGAACTTCCGCATATCAGTAGAGGTAGGAAAGCAGAATCCCGGAATGGATACCAAAAGTCTAGCAGTTCTGGGGAAGAAACTATTGGAGTAGAAAGATTTTTTTACACCTAGCGATCTCTACTCTAAAGGGGTGGGATACAGTTGCTTGTAAGGTTTGTCAGGAGTTTTCATGTTGAGGGAGTACGAGTTCGTCAGAGCATTCACCATTAAAGTAATTGTAGAACAGGCAGAGGGATACAATATTTCCTTGATGGGACAGAGGCTGAATCTTACATAAGAGTTGAGGACCTATCAGATTGGCGACTCTCTTTTGGACGCTGTCAAGGAGTGAGAGACGAGTAGCAGATGCATTAGTACTCGATACATGGGCTAATGGTGGACTTATAGAGGTACAAGATACTTTCGGGCGTAAGTAGCTTTCTAGCACGCGAGAGAAAGCTTATCTTCTTTGCAGCAGCCTTGGCAATGCTCTCAATCTACCTATTCCAGTTCATGTACCTTGTAAACGTTAGGCTGAGGAGTTTAAAGGAAGTGCTTTCAAGTAATGTATTCTAAGCCATTGATATTAGTGCTAGTGAAGGTTTCTTGTAATTATTGAAGGAAACAAGCTTAGTCATGGCGGCATTGAATGTGACCATTTATTTTTGTCCCCATTCCACTAGAGAGGTGAAGTAATCCTCTAGTGTTTCTGCCATTTTCTTCGATATGTGTGCATTTGTTTTCCTCTTGTGCCTGTTATAGAGAGTGGTGTCATCAACAAATATACCCATCTCCGAAACAATTGTATCAGGGAGGTCATTTATGAATATCAGGAATAATAATATCCGAGGACTGACCCCTGAGGTACTCCCACATTTGTAGCATATTGTTTAGATGCACGACGGTTTAGGACAGCCTGGATTTTTCTCTTACTTAAGAAGGATTTAATTACATTATGTATTCTTCCAGTGATACGATATGATCTCATTTTCCTTAGAAGACCATCATGCGATAGCCTGTCAAAAGTCTTAGATATATCGATGGCTACCGCTCTACCCTTCCCTGTTTTGTCGAGTGAACGGTATATACGTTCAAAGATTACAGTTAGAATATCTGATGTGGAACGGGTTTGCCTAAGTCCATATTCATTGTCGGTCAGGAGTTTTGCAGCTGTAAGGTGATGGACTAGAGCTTGATTAATTAAGGACTCAAATATTTTGGCGTAAAGCAGGAGGAGGTTATTCGGGCAGTTCTTTTGCCAGCATTCTTGAAAACTGAGTCCACAAAAGCGGTTTTCCAGCAGTCAGGAAATCAAGATTCGTTAAGGCATTTTTTGTAAAGTTTGGAGGGAACTGGAGAAAACCTCAGCGGAGCATTTTTTTAATAGCACAGCTGGGAGGAGGTCGGGGTCGGGTCCGATTGCTTTTGAGGTGTTTAGGTTTTTTATATGTATACATTCAAAGATTCTAATGGAAAATTTGGGTACTTAAATAGCTGTGTTTCGCAAATGAAAATCAAGTCTTTGATTATAAAGAATGTTTTGTGTTTGAACAATTTTCTCCAAACTTACTTGGATTAATATTTGAACTGAAATAAAAACCTTTTTACTCTAAAATCTTAAGCGTTTTAGAGTGAAGTGCTCTTTTCGCCGACGGCTTTCAATCGGCAGTTTAAGAAAACATACCGCTCTTTTTATGTGCAAAAAATGCGATGCGTCATTATATTATAGCATATTTATCTTTTAAAAGAAAGCAAATGTTCAACTAATAAAGATTTCCTTATAAATACACATGTATATATATATATATATATATATATATATATATATATATATATATATATATATATATAAGCGCATAAGCCTGACGAATCCTATAGTGGATGAAACGCAGAATATTCAGTGTAGCTTAATCGCCATATATATTTTATAAATTACTACTATATATATATATATATATAGCAACATTGTTTTATCAATCAATATGAGATACTAGCAATCAGGAAAACTGCTTTAATATAGTATTTTAATTTATGCAGATCTTGTCTATATTATTTTACAACCCACTCCCAATATATATATATATATATATATATATATATATATATATATATATATTTATATGCATATACATATACCTATATATATATGTGGGTATACATATATATGTATATATATACCCACATATATATATAGGTATATGTATATGTATATATATATATATATTGTTTTTAAAAAACTGTATGTGTATGTATGTATATATATATATAGATATGTGTATATATATATAGGTATATGTATATACATATATATACGTATATACATATATATACACATACATATATATACACATACATATATATACATACATATATACATACATTTATATTCATACATATACATATATATGTATATATATATATATGTATGAATATAAATGTATGTATATATATGTATGTGTATATATATGTATGTGTATATATATGTATATACGTATATATATGTATATACATATACCTATATATATATATATATATATACACATATCTATATATATATATATACATACATACACATACAGTTTTTTAAAAACAATATATATATATATATATATATATATATATATGTATGTATATATATATATATATATACCTACGCACACGTGTTTCGATTCATCAGAGTGGCTGAATTTAGCGAGATTCGAAATCGAGACCCACGGTAATGAGCTTAAACTCTTAACCTGCGCGTCAATCTCGCCCGACTGTTTAGATATATCGCGATTTACTTAGATGTTATAGTTTTTTTGTTTTTGCGATACGTTTTGAATGAATGCAAATATTTACGAAAATGCATGTTTACCTTTCAAACGTTAAAAAAACCATTTCGGTACTATCATCTTTAGTTGAAAGAAAAACAATCATCTCTTCAGGGTTATTTGGTAACATCTGAATTAGTTACATATGCATATCCGAACTTTAGAAATTACCCGACTTAAACGTATAACTATATATTTGCGTATGTGTTAAGGAATAGTAATAGCGACTAAACCTGTCCATTGGATTTTTTTTCTTTTTCAATTCTAAAATCTTTAGCACTGGTTAAAATTACAATCAATAGTCGTTCAAAGGCCCTATTTTTTTTCTGTTATTCTCGTAATTCAGCATACGTCCAATTATACCGTACGATTTAATTTTCATTAGTAGCCCTTTGTGTCAGACTTCGTAAAAGACCTTGGAATATATCTTGGGCTACACACCTGGCTCCCCCGCCTTATCCTGTACATCGTAAATATTATTGTAATTATTGTTGTTATTGTGTAGTATACTATTATGTTGGTTTTAATTATTTTTTTCTAGATTAATTATACAACTCTAGCTGGGCTTCTGTTATTACATATTTAATGCAAATTTTCTGTTTGGGAAGAAATAGGTGTTAACTAATTTTTAAAAAAATCCAAAGTTTCTCCTTGACCGAAATATAAAAAGGAGTGTTGAACTAAATGATTTTCCTAACTCTTTGTCTTTTATTTTTATTGTTATTTATAAGTGGGTTTGGTTCAATGTAGTCAATGGTGGTATTGGTATATCCATCACTTTTTACGCCTGCTTCGTAGAAGGTGTTGTGCTTACTGAAGTTTTATCGTGCTGATGAGCTGGTACTGGTTCTGTTTTCTACGGATTTGGGGATGTGGTTAATGATGTGGTTTGGATGGTTCGATAAGGGGTTTATATATAATAATATATATAATATTTGAATCGTTTTTAACATATGAGTCATATAAAATTTTACCTAGGTTCAAAGTAGCCTCTAGGAATTTACAATATTTAGTTGAATGTAATTTCCATGTTTAAATTAATTCTAGTCATTTCTTTAATTAGACCTTTCTTTTTTTTTCTTTTCACATTTGGGGCCGTCAGCATTTTCGACGATTAGTAATCCGTCGTCCCATATTTTCTGTCTTGATTATTATAGTTAAATTGTATGGAATAAAGAGGCCAATAAAGTAAGTTTGTTCTGCAGAATTCAAAGATCCGGCCTGGATCTTTTTAATTCCTTGCTGGCCAGGCCAATAATAATAATAACAGTTTTTCTGCATCTTTTAATAACGTTTCTTTCCACTGGCTTTATATCTGATAGGAAGAATGCAAATTTAAGAGCTTCATCAAAGATGTTTTGTGTAATGGAGGGAGAAATAGTTCCTGATATCGAATTGAATAAGTGCAGTTTTCTTTTTGTTAGGGATATATGTGACCCACCAAATAGTGTCCTTAGTATGTGTCTTGGGCAGGGGTGGTCCTTACGATGAAAATAATAATAGTACACTATGGTGAGAATAATAATAGTACATTGATTTAACTTATAACTTAAATCAGTGGCTTAATTCTAAGGACACTATAAGTGGCTCAGACATATCCATAACAAATGGGCAAAGAAAAAATATATAATTCTTTTCCATATATTTCTTGTGTCAAACAATAAACTCCTCACTTGAATATACTTTTATGTATATTTTAATCAACAGAATGAAACTTTAATCCTTACACATACACATACACGACCTACAAAAAGAATGTCCCCACTTGTAATTTTTTCAAAAACTGCAAATTCAAGCTAAATTTAATGTAACTGTTTAAACAAACTATATCTCATTTGTTTATCCTTTTATTCTTCTATAATTTTACCTGTTTATGTTTGACTTTAAATTGAAATATTATAGTGTTCATTTCAATTTAAAAAAAATAACTTCAAATTGAGGAGGCAAAGAGAAAGTTCGCAGCAACAGATATTTTTAAAACCCCCTTAAATTATCGCCCCTAAATCAGTTTAAAATAGCCACCAACAGTCAATAAAGCATCTGTAATCGTAAAGTGCGGAGTTTCGTTTTGCCGGCACCGTGTATATATATATATATATATATATATATATATATATATATATATATATATATATATATATATATACGTGCGTGTGTGCGTGTGTGTGCGCGTGTGTGTGTGTGTGTGTGCCTCTGTTTCACTGTTTGTTGCATTCTTTAATTGTTATTTATCTGGAATCAAAATTAGAACAACCTTTGAAAGCCACCAACTGAAAATAAGCACGTGAAGTCGGTGAAACTGCTTTAAGATAGGAACGAGAAAATTGGCGGAGCCAGGAATCAAACAAAGGTCGCAAGAGATCCTGAAATCTCTGGCGAATACAACACAGCAGAACAGCTCTGCTCGGTTGCTATTTGAAATCAGCTTCCCAATTTATCAGATAAGGCACGTCAGATAATCAGAAGAATTCCGTCTATGCGAACCGACGGATGATTCTATTGATGGGGCTGAACTATACCCGGACGGTTTTTCCTCTGCGCCCTCTCACCGTGGTCTCCGTAGAATACGGAACTATTTACAACTACAAAAGTAATTCTTGCAAGTCATAGGAAAATTATTTACATCATCAGATAAAAGGGAGTTGCTTTTACCGATACCTACATGCAAGTACATACAACATCGACACCTATAGAATTATAACCTCATCATGGGGCGTGTATTCAAGCCAGTCATATATGCGTATAAACAAAAATAATTACACTCATATATAGAGAGAAGAACTTCACAGTGTAACTGTATCTCTGCTGAACTGTTTCACTGTATCACAGATCTTCAAGCTGGCTAGACAAGCAGCCGGCCCAACATGAGATAAAACCGACTCCAATTTCGTTAATTGTCCCTGATATTTATCACATGAATACGATGCGGGCGTTGTCAGAAAGTGGCATTTCAGTGCTTTCTATAAAACTTTAAACAACGTTGACTTATATGTTAATTTACAAATATAGTTTTATCACGATAATCTTAGTAGCTGACGTTATCACTAACGAGAGTGTCGTATCCTTGAGTGTTCATATATATATATATATATATATATATATATATATATATATATATATATATATATATAAGCTGAGGCGTTAATAATTGTGAAATTATCAAGTTTACATAGTAAGAAATATAACAAAATCCAATTTTTTCATGTACGATAGTTTCGGAATCGATATCCCTTTTTTATTCGATATTTACAAATAATAGCACCAAAAAATAATTATTAATTATATTATTACCAGCCTGAGTGCCCGGCGTTGTCCGACTGTTTGGAGGGGTGTATTGAGCAAAAAAAATAAAATTGGTAGTAGGCAAGCAAGCTCGAACCTGTATCAAAGAGAACCTGAAAAAAAAACGTGACGTCTTTGCTGTTGCGTTCGTCGCCAAATCGGAGGTGGCAAGGATTTAAATGTAGGCTAGTCAATCGAAAAGACGGGATGACTTTCGAAAATATTGGCGAAAAAAGCGACCGCTCCTTGTAGGAAAGTGCTCAGTAGAGAGTGAAAAATATTAATGTTTTTAGTCAGTTTCTCGATATTTGTCGTCCGAATATCAAGCGCCATAACGATCTCATGAAAATCCGCCGCGTCTGTCGAAAGTTTTAGGCATACATACATACACACATACATACATATATACATACATACACACATACATACATTTAAGCAAACAGATGAAATTTATATTAAAGATTATTAATTAGTAATTTACATTAAATTTTAATTTAAGCCATTAAATAAAAAAATAATATAGAAAATTCATATTAGGTGCACTACGATGCACTGTCAAGTACAATAGACATGTGAAGTGCACTGCGATATGTCCAGGATTAGAGCAAGCAACTCTCCTGTGCTGGACTTGAACCTACTCCAGGCAGGACTGACTCTCGATTACCTAGCCGAGAGTCAGTGTTTCTAACTGTTACGCTATTTGTCTTCTGCTAAGATGTAAAGTGAAATTACAAAAGATCAAACATTGTCTAAATGTCTAAGTTTATTTTTTTACGCAAACAGTATGCATTATACGCTGGCGGTATTTCGTTTTTAACTCCTTTATATAATTAAAATAGGAAGCATTTTATTGCCATCCACAGACTAACTGTTTTGTTGTATCACAGTTATGCAATAGCAGCTATCTCCAAAAGCATTGAATCATAAGTTAGCGGCGGTTTCTTATTTCATTCCCCAATACGCTCAAGTAAAATAGGCAGCATAATTATACACACACATATATATATATATATATATATATATATATATATATATATATATATATATATATATATATAAAGAGAGACAGACAGACAGACAGACAGAGAGATAAATAATGAGAGTGAGGGAGGAAGAAATAGAGGGAGAGAGAGAAATAGGTTGAGAAGGAAGGAGGGAGAGAAGGAGAGAAAGAATGAGAGAGGGGGATAGAGACAGAGAGAGAAAAACTAAAGGCAATATCGTTGGGAATAGCGGCAATGCATACATTCCAATAGAACAGTATCCAGTGTCCTTCGATTTTTATATAAAACACTAAAATCTCGCTTAACAACAGCGCCAGCCCGTAACGTGAGTAGAATCAGAAACCATTAATGCAATAGAAATTATTGGTGCTAATGCACCTACTGATCCGCGCTATTTTTTAAGTCGTATTGCCAAGTTTAAATAAAGTTTTATATGTTTTGTTTATTCAATTGCAAGGTTAAAGTACAGAATAGGTACATAACCCCCTCCCCTCCCCATGTTTAGAATAGTTGTTTAAATAATAACGTTATTATTTCAGCACGGATCAATAAGTGCATGAGTACCAAGTTATTTTTGCTTGTCTTGAGTTTAGTTCTACGACATTGGATTGGAGTACGAGACCTTGAAAAGACTTGATACAATTGAACAGTTATATTTTTTAAGGTCTCTTTCGCTCTCTCTCTCTATATATAGAATTATTTACATATATATATATATATATATATATATATATATATATATATATATATATATATATACACTAACACACACAGACACACGATGTTTAATACGAGGTTTTTTTCGGCCCATGGTTACAGTTATTCCTCACTTTTGGTGTTATATAGTGTTATTTGATTACATACACGTGTATTATATACTGTACTGTATTTTGTTACTATGTTTTAATATGAACTGTCTAAAAATCTGCTTATGCCCCGCTGTACAGCGATTTTACCTTACGACACGTATTCGAGAACAGACTAATGCCGTATCCCGGGGTGCTTCTATCTATCTATATATCTATTTATCTATCTATCTATCTATATGTTTATATATATATATATATATATATATATATATATATATATATATATATATATATATATATATATACCATCAAGGAGACCAGAAATGCCTGGGAGTGAATGATGTTTTCATTGTCATCGATATCGGTTATATCGCACATTTTTTAAACAGATTAATTGATTGCCTACTACCGTTGGGGACCCCGTCTGTGACTTAGCTCATTCGAATGAACGTATGATATTTGAGTTCTACGGTTTTAAATTTTAATTTAAGCCATTGTATATTAAACAATTTATGAAATCTAAATTAGATAATCTACGATACAATGTCGACTACAATGTATTGTAGATGAAGTCACTGCAGGAAGTCATGTGAAGGTTTCTCCCAGTGAACCGCGATGGGCTCAAGACTATATAGTATTACATTAAATTAATCAATCGATTTTATTGGGCAATAAATGATTTTACCGATTTTGATCACAAAAATATGGAATTGTGAACATTTCGTTGAAAATCGCATGTCATAAAATCAGAGTAGTATATATATATATATATATATATATATATATATATATATATATATATATATATATATATTCGTGTGTTTATGTGTTTGTATAAACGCTGTTCTCAGGATCGATGCCTTGTAAATTAATTTAATATTGATATAAATTAAAATACAATATAAATGTGTGTATATATATACATATATACACACACACGAACGCACGCACACACACACACACACATATATATATATGTATATATATATATGAACTGTATTTATACAAACATTGATTGCTACATATGTGCATACATGTTTATGTAATCACCCGCGTTAGGGGATTACGTCTTCAGGCCAAGAATTATCGTCGAGAACTGATATTGCAAACAAACATTTTCTTATTTCGTTTACAAAGTTAGAATGTAGCATGGGTGGGGGTTATGAGCGGGGAGAGGGCAAGTGAGGTCTTTGAAGCTAATAAACATCTTCTTAATATTTCCCTTTTTTTTCTATATTCCCTTTTTTTATAAGTTTATCTATCCCATCTTTTGGTTTTTATGACATAAGGTACTTGAGGATGTAATATTTTTGTCTTGCGGTCTCTAAATTAATGTTTATATATTTATATATATATATATATTATATATATATATTTATATATATATTATATATATATATTTATATATATATTATATATTTATATATATATTATATATTTATATATATACATTATATATATATGTATATATATTTATATATATGCGTGTGTGTGTATGCATTTATTATCTTTATCTTCAGAATCGGTGCGTTGTAGAGCCTAATGAGTCCTCTATTGTCAGCTTAATCAGTGAAAATTGCACATGCATAAATCTAATAGGGTAACGATAGTAAATTGACGCAATAAATGTAGGGAGAAAAGGAACAATATGTCACTTATATAAACGTACATATATGCACACCTGCGTGTGTGTGCGAAGCTGTATAAAGATGCTTCTGCTACAACTTATCATCAACTAATCAAGGTACTATTCCTTTATTTACTGATCTTATCTTGAAAACCTATAATCTTCAGGATTTCACGCCACACACAACAGCGTCTTTGTAATGGCTGACATCCCATATCTCTACTTTCTCTTCATTTGTAAGCCATTCTTTTTTGTTAGATTACGTGTATTTGTTTTCACTGCCTGACTGTGTTTCTCTAATTTATATCTTCAAGATATATCTTTTCAACATCCGTTTTCATCCATATTTCCATCCTAATTCACGGTATTTACGGAATCTATATCTTTTTACAAACACAAACTATTCGCTCAGATATGATACCAGAACAGAGTGTGTTTATCATTTGGGAGAAAGAGAGACAAAAAGATATTTAAACCGTGTAATGGAGGAAATAGGAAACGATGTTAAATCTAACGGCATTCATTAATTACATAACAGGGTGGCCCAATCTCTCTCATGACCTTTTTTCAGATCAAGCGGCCGATTTATAAGTATCCCGATCTTTCTAATCTTTCTTTTAATGACCAACTGACACCACAAAGCAAAATGCAATTCTTTTTCCACCAAGATGGCGCTACATACCACGCGTTTCAAAGATCACTGACATGAGTTCCTGACATGTTTACGGAACTGATAACAATAAGCAAAGGGCTATGGCCGTTACGTTCCCCGGACCTGTCATCATGTATTTTTTTATTGGGAGGAGACTTTAAAACTAAAAGATTATGCAAATAATCCTCACAATTAAGACAAACTTAAGGAGAATATATCACACGGTATTAGGATCATTAGCAAATAACATCTACAGGAAGTATCTGCAAACATTGTTACACGTGCCAAGAAATGCATAGATGGGAACGGGGGAGAACTTTCAGGATATTTTATAGCACAACGGGTAATTTAAACAATAAAATAATGCCCCTTCTTTTGTTTAATGAAGCAACTATAGACACAATTCTATAGACGCGGAGTATAATACATTTTAGCATATATTGAATACTTGTTCCAGATGAGCATATTTATAAATTTCTATGTGTATAGCAAATACTAATTAATGTAGTTTTACGTCATAGTCCTTGCGTTTTACCATACTCACCACGCTTGGCTTACGGGTTGGTGAGGCTATTTTACCAATACCTAGAAAAGTTTAATAGAGGGCTGTTGCCAATTAGTGCTCATCTGTCCTTAAATAAGTTTTGTTTTTAGACATGTTGGGTGTCTAGCCACCCTTCTCATCAAGCTTGCTTGATCAGGATGCCGGTTCAGTCACCGACAACCCGACCATTGACAGGTGATACTGGTTTACATGTTACCAGTAGCATTATGATGAATGCCCCCACGGCAAACAGTAAAGTTAAGAAAAAATTAAAGTCTTCAATATTGAAATGAACAAAATCAAAAACAAACTTTGTTTTTATTCCTGTTTTTTCGACGCTGTTCTTGTTTTTTTTCTAGTCGACGCATATAGGCACCTAGTAAACATAAAACGTCAAAGGAAAGGCCAAGAACAAAATGGAAGGAGAACCTGCTTTAGCACATGGGCCCCACGTAGCAGCGTCTAGCTCTGGACAGATATTAATGGCGAATGTTCAGGGAGAAGTTTCTTCATCCCTATATATAAAAAATGAGTTAATTTTTCCCGTGTGAT
Organism: Euprymna scolopes; assembly: GCF_053919585.1. NCBI lineage: Eukaryota > Metazoa > Mollusca > Cephalopoda > Sepiida > Sepiolidae > Euprymna > Euprymna scolopes. The sequence continues at coordinate 125,978,692 of NC_136497.1, read as the reverse complement.
TTTGACCTCAATAGGATAAAAATCAAGACATTCCATGCCAATATAATATGCACAAACTGCAGCAAAATTTCTGAGGTGTGTTATAGGCATATTTCCTCTCCACTTCCTCGATAATCTTGGATTCCTATATTTTTTCTGCTGAGAGTTAACTGCCACAATCGGTTAAAATCAATGTAAGTAGTAAAATCTTTTCTCTCTAATCAATTGCTCCTTCCCCGACACCACTTTCACCATTTCAGGTATCGTTCATAAGGAGAAGTTACAAAGGAACAACGGTTTAAGTTTTCTTTACTTCGTACTTGCTTAAAAAAAACCGGAATGGAATGTTACCGTGCCTTTCCGTTCTATGCTTTCTACTGGGTGAAATGCACCATGGATGTAACCGAATTGAAGGTTTATTTATGCCATTTTTTCGCTTTATTTCGTTTTGTAGTTGTTTATAAAAACTGAAATGGGATTTTAACGTTCCTTTTCGTTCTATGCTTTCTACTCGATGAAACGCACCATGGACTTAACCGAATCGAAGGGTTATTTATGCCATTTTTTTCGTTTTTCGCTGTGTTTTTTTTGTTTTTGTTTTTCCCAACACGTTCTTCATTTTTTTCCTTATTTTTGCTTTTTTTTGTTTTTCCGATCTCTTTTTTAAAGAAGTTTTACGTTTGTTCGCTGTTTTTTGTTTTTGTTTTTCCAATTTTTTAAGGAGTTTAACATCGTTTTTTTTAATATTTAAACAGCGTTATTACTTCGGTTATTCTCAATTTAACCCCACCTACACACACACCTCAAAATACCCGGGCAACGCCGGGTACCCTCGCTAGTTGACTAATAAAGTCCTTATTTATATTGATATTGAATTAATGAATTTAATTCAGATCAGAAATTCCCTCATCTCAATCACAAGTTAAGATGATCAATCATTTTAAACTCTAACGATCGATCATTTTTAATACTAACGATCAATCATTTTAAATACTTACAACAGGGCATTTTAAATACTTACGACCGGTCATTTTAAATACTTACGACCGGTCATTTTAAATACTTACGATCGATCATTTTAAATACTTACGACCGGTCATTTTAAATACTTACGACCGGTCATTTTAAATACTTAGGATCGGTCATTTTAAATACTTACGATCGGTCATTTTAAATACTTAGCACCGGTCATTTTAAATACTTACGATCGATCATTTTAAATAATTACGACTGGTCATTTTAAATACTTACGATCGATCATTTTAAATACTTACGATCGGTCATTTTAAATGCTTACGACCGGTCATTTTTAATACTTACGACCGGTCATTTTAAATACTTACGACCGGTCATTTTAAATACTTACGATCGGTCATTAAAATACTAACGATAGATCATATTAAATACTACCGTTATATGATCAGTAAACCGTTTCGCATTATCTACTGAAGAGTTATTTCCCTATATTCTTTTTTTATCTTCTGTAAATACATTCACAGTTTTTGACAATTTGCATAACGTCTCATTCACGTTCCAATATGTATGTCTGTCCTGCACATTGCCTCTTTTAGAAAGTTATACTCAATCTCGCTAAAAACGAAATAGTTACGTCAACTAACTGCAGCTTTTGCTTTCTATGTTTACGGCCTCGTCTTACAGATGGTGTATATATTAGAAACCTTATAAATACCGCCGTACAAATATATTGTCTCCAAATCAAACTAAGCTGCTCATACATTTAGTTAGATAGCATAATACACTTGTTCTCTATTAACCACAGACACACGCGAACTTATTCATAATACGAATTGGCGTTCTAAACGTAACGTCTCTTATTTTTAATTCAAAGGAAGTTGGTATTTGTATAGTTATAATGGCTGAACGTATGCGATCATTTCGGGAAAAGGTTCCTTACTGTTGCAGCTAGTATCGCCGTAAGGCTCTAAAAAGGAAATGTAATAGGGAGAGGTGAGTCATTGAACTCCTTGCTAAATTGCATTGTTGTGTTGAATAATGAATTCTAAAGCACAAAACGATCGATCTTTTAAATAGTACAACTCCTGTCTTCTACTATTTTCAATTATTTTCAACTATTTTCAGTTTAAAACAGGAGAAATTAATTTAGGAACGGACATCGTATGACAATATACGCTCTGGACGCTAATGCACAGTCATCGGTGATCGGCGGAGAAAAACGCCTTAATATTTGTGGGTGACTATATAGAAAAAATTAATTTCTTGAAAACAGAGGGCAACTTGTTGATGCATACAGTCTCGTTTTCGTAGCTCAATTTTTTTTTTTACTTTTTTTAATTTTTTTTTAATTATATTTTCACCCCAAACAAGGCAAATTGCCACTTTCGTGTAGGGGGCTACTATCAGGGGCAACACTACTGGGGTACTATGTAGGGATTTGGGCAGCAAGGTGTCGGTTCACGTTACACTTGAACTTCTGCACGTCAGTACTGTTGGGGAAGCAGGGACCTGGAATGGAATTCCAGAGTCTAGCGGTTCTGGGGAAGAAACTATTGGAGTAAAAAGATCTTTTACATCTAGGAATCGCTACAGTGTGGGGGTGGGATTTAGCAGCCTGTCGGGTTTGTCGAGGGTGCTCACGTCGTGGGGGCACAAGTGATTGCAGTTCGTCAGAGCATTCACCACTAAAATACTTGTAGAAAAGGCAGAGGGATGCAACATTTCTTCGATGGGACAGAGGCTGAAACTTAGATGCCAGTTCAGGGCCTATCAGGTTTGCGACTCTCTTTTGAACCTTGTCAAGGAGCGAGAGACTAGTAGCAGATGCACCAGCCCAGATGTGGCAGCAATACTCCATACATGAGCGAATGGTGGCCTTATAGAGGTACAGTATACTTTCGGGTGTTAGTAGTTTTCTAGCACAGTAGAGAGAGCCCACCTTTCTTGCAGCGGCCCTGGCAATGCCTTCAATGTAATTGTTCCAACTCATGTTTCCTGTGAACGTTAGGCCAAGGAGTTTGAAAGACGACTCTCAGATAAAGAGTCGTTGGCCATTGCTATGGGTGGTAGAGAGTGTTTCTTGTAATTATTGAATGAAACTAGCTTAGTCTTGGCAGCATTGAACGCGACCAACCACTTTTGTCTCCATTCCACTACAGATTGGAGGTCCTCCTCCAGTGTTTCTGCCATTTCTTTAGAAATGTGTTCATTCGTCTTCCTGTCGTGCCTGCCATAGAGTGTAGTGTCATCAGCATATATACCCATCTCAGAGGCAATGTTGTCGTGGAGGTCATTTATGAATATCAGGAACAATAGAGGTCCAAGGATAGCACCCTGGGGCACCTCCGCATTTATATCTTATTGTTTAGATGTACGACCGTTCAGGACAACCTGGATTTTTCTCTTATCTAAGAAGGATTTAATTATGTTAAGTATTCTACCAGTGATACCGTATGATCTGATTTTACTGAGGAGACCCTCATGCCATACCCTGTCAAAAGACTTAGATATATCTAGATCTACCGCTCTGCCCTCCCCCGCTTTGTCCAGTGAATGGTATATACGTTCAGAGATCACAGTTAGGATGTCTGCTGTGGAACCGGCTTGTCTAAATCCATATTGTTTGTCAGTCAGTAGTTTAGCATCTCTAAGTTGACGGACTAGAGCATGGTTAATTATTGTCTCAAATATTTTGGCAAAAAGTGGGAGGAGGCTAATGGGGCGATAATTTGATAACTTGAATACTGGTACAACAGAAGCAGTTTTCCAACAGCCCGGAAAGCAAGCTTCATTAAGGCATTTGTTGTAGAGTTTGGAGAGAACTTGAGCTACTTCGGCTGAGCACATTTTTAATAGCACAGCTGGTATAAGATCGGGTCCACATGCTTTTGAGGTGTCAAGGTTTTTTATGATAGCATGCACCTAGGCAGGGGTGGTTTTCAGATCGTCTAGTGTGGCGTCTGTCCGCATAGGAAAGTCAGGTAGGGGGTTGTTGGAAGGGTCCAGTGTGGAGTTTGAGGCAAACCGACTGGCAAGCATGTTAGCCTTCTCAGTTGCTGAGGAGACAACCTCGTGATTGTTGGTTAGTGGGGGAATTGTTGATTGCTATAATTTACTACACTGTTGTAGATTTTCCAGAAGTCTCGAGTTCCTAGTTTTTGTGCTTCGATGCGCTTTTAAGTGGTTTCCGTAAATTCTCTCTTAGCTGTCGCTATTTCTTTCTTAACGTTATTTCTAGCTTCTATATACTTCAGTCTGTTTGAACTAGACTGATGTCGGTTAAACCTACGGTATGCATGCTGCTTTTGAGCAATGGCAGTTGCACAAGTCGACGTAAACCATTGGGGAGAATGGGGCTTACTATAAAATTTCCGCATGGGAACATACGCTTCGATTGCAGTTTTGAACCAGTCAGTTGTCTCGTTTGCACATTGTTCAGCAGGGGGAGAGAAAATATTTTTCCATGGAACATCTCTAATTAGTTCCCTGATGGCTTCCCAGTTAGCCTTTTTATAATATCTCGTTGTTTTTAGCACTGGCTCTTCAGTTAAGGGTCTAGAGTTTAGGGCGATTTCAACCATTATCACTGCATGATCAGCGTTCCCAAGTGGGCTGTGGGCCTTCGTTATGCAGTCATCGGGAACTGTGGTCAAGAACAGATCTAGAAGTGATGCGTGTTGTTCTTCCTTGTCAGGGAAACGGGTTGGAAACGTAACAACTTGTGATAGGGAGTGAGATATAGCGAAGCTATGGGTTGTGCTGCCCGCTACATCTGTGTCAGTAGAGAATCCAAGCCAGTTTTTGTGGTGGACATTAAAGTCACCAAATACATGTATTTGTGCGCTAGTGTCGAGGGGCAGTGCCGTGTCTATGCTGTCAGATACTTTGTTTATTATGGAGTAGTCCTGAGTCGAGGGAGAGCGGTAGAGAAAATAATAGTAGCTAATATTGTGTTGGATGTTTAGTCTAAAGCACATAAAGGCTTGATCATCTGTTTCTAGGTTTGTTTCTCTAGTCAAGGGAAGGGTATTACGAATGTAAACTCCAAGTCCGTGCATATGTCTGTCAGAGTCCTTACGGCAGAGTGGGAGATATCCAGGCATGTTAAAGTGGTTAGAGGGAATGGAGGAGTGTAGGTTAGTCTCACTTAGTGCTAAGATATCCGGGGTATTTGTTAAGAGAAATGCTTCAACATCAGCTAAGTTAGTTCTAAGGCCACGGATATTTGTGAATGAGAGCCTCAAGGGAGGAGGCAAGTTGAATTTGTTTGTCCCTAATCCTGGTTTAAGCTTATTTTTAAATTGTACTGTCGTCATATTTTTTTAAAACTTTCGGTAAGGGGGAACTAAACAAGAGGTTATGCAGAGCTTCAGACATGCATCACAAGTAGACCATCAGCTGACCTTTCTCCAATTAGGATTGTGGCCTCAGGAAAGCCCACCGGGGGTGAGTGCAGGGTCCCTTTCCATGCGCGTCATGGCACTACAAACAACCCGATATTATTCAACTGTTGATGGAGCAGCCGCTCTAAGCGCTACCAAACAGTTAGGGCACCTGTACTACCAGTCGGGAACAGCAGCCAGGAACTGTCAATCCGGTACCCTCAACCCATTAGAAGAAGGTCAACCCAATTTTATCGCTCAGGCATATCTTATACTCAAGCACTCCCAAATGTTCAGTTTTAGGTGTGGGGCGTGCTGGGAATGGGGAAGAACGGCGTTCGTTGCCCTAGCCAGGAAACAAGATCTACCGCTGGGTGTTTCTGTCGAATCACTGAGATAGTGTCTCTGCGCTTGACTAATAGGCAAAGAAGAAGTATGGAAGCCGGGCGATACACAGAGCCTATCTACTCCTTAAGCAATTTAGGTTTGCAAACCGGTGAATTTGTTTGAGTCATCAGCTCTAGGAAGGTTGTCATCCAAGACTGAAGAGGCCTCCCTCCCCTTTGGTTTAGTTTCAGAGTGTTCCTTCTCCTAGACGGATGATCTGGGAAGACCTACTGGGTCCGTCAGCCCTGAGAGGGTTTTCTCCGCGCCTAGGTTCTAATCCAGGTATTTCTGCGACCCCGCGTGGTTAGTGTTACTGGGTTAGTTTGTGGGGGATTATATCTCTACTGATTAGTTTCACTCCTCTAAGTGATTAAGGGACATGCTATTTACTTGTTAATGGATAAAGGGGGTGGGTGAAGTTCATGCAGTGTAAGCGTCTATGATTGTAAGAGGGCTTGTCAGGGAGGAGATAATGTGATTTTAGTCTTACCCTTTTTTTATTTTATTTATGTTAGCTTAGGTCTAGGATAATATTACAGTATGAGTAGGTATTAAGAATTGAGCTACGAGTTGTGCCCGAGCTATTTTAGATGATAGGAGGGTTAAGATGTAAGTGCAATATAGTATGGATAAGACAGCAAGTTTAGAGTCATGCGTAATTAGGTGAATAGATATATAGGCAGGTTTTCAGTAGGTACGAATAGAGTTGAAGTTGCAGTTATTTTCTAGTAAGAGTCAACTATCTTCATATGATTTTGATAGTTTCATAAATCTACATCCAGCATCCCTTTAAGAAAATCGTCTACAAATGACTAATGGAGCACACATCAAATGCGCTTGTTTCACACACGCTTTTAATGTCGATGTTTTCAGTAAAAAAAAATGCAATCGTTGCACTCATGGCACGGAATAACATAGATGTTTTATATCTCCGATATCTAACCAAAAATTCCTCCTACTAGACAAAAAATAACATAAACGACGCGCGCCTTTGCCCTCTCCTCTCGCCTGAAACACAGAATCGTCCTATTTTCATATACTCGACCGATATTTGTCATCACGCAAATGCGGATACTAAAACCGAGAGAACCTCTTCCGAATATTTTTCCGCCTTACACGTTGTCACATTACGCATACTTCCTCTGATATGTTTGTTTCCCTTAAATTATGTTGTTTTACTTTATTTGTTTAAATTACGAAATACTAGCAGAATATACTACATAAACACACACACCCACACACACACCCACACACACACACATATATATATATATATATATTTAAATAACGGGGTGGTCACCAACAATGTGTATTTTTAACATTATTTTATAATTCCGTATTTGTCTTTTTCATTAAAAATTATGTTTAGATCATTGTAGTAATCATTTTAAATCATTGAAATCGTATTTAACGCGTTTCAGACGTATCAGAAAGTATGTAACATGTTTAGAATATATTCAAAATGTAAAAGAACATTTTCGTAGTTTATTTGAAATGTTTCCGAGAGGTGGAAACATGTGCAAATATATATATATATATATATATATATATATATATGTATACATATATATGTATATATATATATATATATATATATATATATAGGTAATTAGTAAGATAGTTAGTTAGATAAATGAATGTTGTAGATTCATTGATAAATCTAATAAATAAATAATTGATTTTGGGCTAAGAAACTGTTACTTTAAAGAATTGTAAATGTCAATTTCATTAAATGAATAAATTGTAAGATGGTCAAAATCATGAAATGTAGAATATAGACTTTGGTCATTTATATATATATATATATATATATATATATATGTATATATATATACATAACTACCTAATTTACTCACATAAAATTAGTATAAATGTATGCTTAATCTTTAAGTATTTACTTCAAAAGTGCTCAATACGTAGGTAGAACTAGTTAGTAATTTATAAAATATATATGGCGAGTGAGCCACACTGAATATTCCGCGTTTCATCCACTCTAGGACTCTTCAGGCTTATTATGAGAGAGAAAGAGATTGTTATTGAAAGAGAAAAGTAGGAAATATATATATATATATATATATATATACATATACATAGTTATGCATATCTATACATATAAAAATGTAAATTTGGTTCATTAAAAGTGAATAAAACCATATTTCTACGTTACCAATTTATTTGAAATTTTCAGACAACCCATCTTTAGAGTCGAGGGATGTTTTTTATGTCATTAAAATAAATTTACCTTGCGAATTATTAAAATATTAAATAAAATAAATATATTTTTTTTACCGTTAGTGCGAATCTGTTCTGTTGATAAAACTGACCTTCCGGTTCGATTCATTTCACAGCCACGAATTGACGAAAAATTTCATTTTCTGTTTACTGGATCAGTAAAAAAACAACAACAACATAATTCATTTGTTACTATGCTATACTTTCACCTACCAATTTAATAAACAAAAGATGGTACTGATGTAGAGAAGATACCGTGCTGAAATAACGCTATTAAAAAAACATAATTCATTTGTTTATCTTCCAAATTTTTTTACTTTACCCATTTTTTCTTTATTATATAAGGCAAAAAAAAAGTTTGGCGCTTGCTTTTGTGTGTGTTTTTTTTTTTGGTTTGCAATATGAGATTGGTTGGTAAAGTACAGTTTTTTTTGTCCGTGCTATTTTTTAAATCGTATTTCCAGGTTTAATTACAGTTTTATTATATGTTTTTTTATTCAATTGTAAGCTTAAAATACACCCTCCCCTCCCCATGTTAAGAATGGCTTTTGAAATAATAACGTTATTATTTCAACACGGATCACTCTCTGCATGAGTACTGTACTTTCAGCTAACAATTTAATAACCAAACATGGTACTTATGCAGAGAAAGTACCATAATAATAGAATAATAGAATAATAACGTTATTTAATAAGCCATTCTTAACATGGGGAGGAGTTTTGTTACTATTCTATACTTTCACCTAACAATTTAATAAACAAAAGATGGTACTTATGCAGAGAAGGTACCGTGCTGAAATAACTCTATTAAGAAAGTCATTCTTAACATGGGAAAGGGAGAGTGTTCTGTAACTATTTTATATTTTCACCAAACAATTTAATGAACAAAAGATAGTACTTATGCAGAGAAGGTACCGTGCTGAAGTATTACCGTTATTTAGAAAGCTATTCCTAACATGGGGAGGGAGTTTTGCATCTATTCTAAAATATGAATGTTTTTTTCTTTATTAAAGAAATTGGGTACTCGTGCACTTATTGATAGGTGCTGAAATAATAACGTTATTATTTAAAAAGCCATTCTTAACATGGGGAGAAGAGGGTGTTTTGTAACTATTCTGGACTTTCACCTAACACTTTAATAAACAAAAATTAAACTTAAGCAGACAAGGAACATTACAGAAGCAGTAACATTATTTAGAGTACAATTGAATAATTAAAAAAAAACAAAAACACTTTAATTAAACTTGGAAATACGATTTAAAAAATAGTACGCATCGTTAAGTGCATTAGCACCATAAATTTGTCTAATTCTTAATTTCTTATGTTATTGGAAAAAAAAAAGGTAAATATGAGGAATTACTCCACCATCGAAAATCCCTTTAAAATTACCACTCCTATAGGTTTTCAGGGTCGCTGAACACGAAAATAACCTTTATAATTAAGACAAACGAGTAGTTTCCAAGATATGAAGAAATGTTAGTTTAAAAAAGTAAAGGATCACTTTTCCATAATAATTTAACGTAAAATGATAACCCACTTTGTGGCCACGATTTTTGGGGTGGGAGCTTTCTTTCTACCCTTGGAAAATCCTTTAAAATTACCTGCTTTAATTGGTTGGAGGGGCGGGGGATCCACCGCCAAAGCACCCCCGCACACACACACAGAAAAAGGGCCCTCTCCAAGGTGGCCAGAAAGTGGGTGCTCATTATAAGTTAAATTTAAATTGAAAAGTGATCACCCACTTTTCGAAAAAGTAATTTCTTCATATCATGAAAACTTTCTTTTTGCGACGGAAACGGTTTGCAGATTCGTTTTTGTACACTGAAATCTACAATAAAATATTTCGTTATATACGAATATGAGACGGGCCTTAAAGTAAAATAATACCGGATTTTGGGGGCAGATTTGCCATTTAGTTGTATAATATCCTCAAACCAGGTAATCTCTAAAAGGGACTCTTAAAAGTCGTTACCTGTATCGATTAAAATTTAAAACCACTGATTATATGTCAGCCTACATCACAGTAACATATATTGAGTGAGTTCCTAACAGTATTTTGTATAGTTTTTTAGTTTAAACTCATTTTCCCAAAATTCCCCCAAACTTAACGTGTTCGATACAGTCTGCCGCCATTTTGTATTATTCAAATATACCGATAAACACTGCATGTTTTTGAACTGATTAAACATTATACATTACATACAAAACACTACACTCTTATCCAGTTAGGTAGAACATTTACTTTTCTTGCCTTTGATAACATTTATTTGTTATATATTCATTTTTTTGACAACTTCTTTGTATCTGTTAATACAAACCCATTTCATTTAATGTAACGTTTATTCAGCTCGAAAAACAGTGTTTATCGGTGTATTTGAAAGATGCAAATGGTGGCGGACACTGTTGATTATGTTAAGTTTGAGAAAGTGAGTTAAAACTAAA
>NC_136497.1:125953295-125963295 GCF_053919585.1 Euprymna scolopes | reverse complement strand
AAATCCAATGAAGAAGACTATAAAGGATGCTAGCACGCTCTAAAAGAAAAAAATGATACCAATGGACATAGGACCATCTAAACGCAGTATGAAGAGACCCTGACCTCAGCTGAATATCTGCAGTGATGTTAAAAAGACAAGGAAGAGAAAACAGCAAAAAAAAGGGAGGGCATGGTCTCTAAGATGAGGTCGTGGGAGCGAAAAAAAACTCAGAATTAACCAAACAGTGATGGCGACTCTGACTAGGTTCCTTTCAAAGCCAAAGAAAACATTTTAAAAAGTGTATCTCCTGCGATGAAGTAAGGTTCGTCTTTTGTAAAATACAGTTGGCAGTTCAACCGTCTCTCTTCGCCCTTTTTTACATTTTTTTATAGACATGCGTATACTATGCTTTCAAATGAATAAATGTTCAGTTTACTGATTGGCTGCATTTCTAACTAAATATCTTGATGTTTACAACATTATGCAATTGTCAAACCAAGGGTATGGAATTACCTCATATTCATATGTATTCAATGATTTTTTTCAAAGTCAACTTTTCCACTTTTCACTTTTGTTCTATGTGTACTTGGTATGTTGTATGAGAACTGAACTGATCGTATTTTTTAAAAATCTATATCAAGAGTTGATATGTCTTACCCAAGAAACAGAATTCAACAAACAAAAAGTATAGTATGGAATTGCCCCAGGTTACCCTATATATATATATATATATATATATATATATATATATATATATATATATATATATATATATATATATAGTAAGTTATAAAATGTATATGGCGATTAAGCTACACTGAATATTCCGCGTTTCATCCACTCTAGGATTCCTAAGCCTGAGGAATTCTAGAGTGGATAAAACGCGGAATAGTCAGTGTAGTTTAATCGCCATATACATTTTATAACTTACTAACTAGCTCTACCTACGTATTGAGCAATTTTGAAGTAAATACTTAAAGTTTACGCATAAATCTATACTTTCGTATATTAACTTTATGTGAGTAAATTAAGTAGTTATATATATATATATATATATAGATATGTATGTGTGTATGTATGTATGTATGTATGTATCTGTGTATGTATGTATTTATGTATGCATGTGCGGTGTGTGTGCATGTGGTGTGCGCGTGTGGATAAAGATCAATGCGAAAAATATATAGATGTCTATATATTTTCTGTATTTATTTCCTATGGTTTGATGTGTAGAAATACAAAAACTCTTTCGAAAAAAAAAACGAACTTACTAACATTCTGGGAATACCATCAGAAATGTGTGCACCACAAGATAAAATGAAATGAAAGTTAATATTCCGTAAACTCGCATGCATAATTATCAAAAAGAATGCTTTGAACTTGTTATAATTCTTAAAATGCACCGAAGTTATGTGAAAAGGTAACCCATAGAGAGTAACTTGAGAGAATAGTATAATCCATTCTATGATCGCTAATGTTTCGTGAAAATATTGTATATCAAAATAATAATAATTACCGTTTTATTCTATTAAAACAGCATAAATTTATATCTGGATAATATTGTCAAATCATGTTCACAGTACAATTCAATTACACTTTCCAATTAATAAAGACATATAAATACAACAATAATCATATGGCTATTGATATCTCAGGATATTGCATGAGATCTCGCCGTTTCATAAAACATGTGTTCTAAAACATATTTTGATATTTGGCAAAGTCTTATATATTACAAGCAATCATGAATTCTGTTCTACAAGAAAACAGTCATCGTTTTTTGCTCATATAATTTTTTCTCGTTTTTCACAACCGTCAAATGGATTGTCAAGTAAATAAAACAAATCACATTTTCGACAAATCATTTTTTTCGCTTTTAATCGAAGTCATAAAGCGAGTGAAGTGAACAAGGATATTTGTGTCGTATATGGAGAACTCCTGATAGCCGAAAAAACTCTTCGAGATTGGTTTAGCAGATTCAAACACGGTAATTTTAACCTCAATGGGGCTTCTTGTTTCGAAGACCAATCTAGATAGACGTAGACCAACTCAGGATTCTTTTGAAAGAATCTGGCCACCAGACATGTAGAGAATTGGGTTAATGGTGGGGATGTGATTTTGCGGCAATTTCGCATCACCTTCAATCGATGGAATTCACACAAACACTTTGAGCTTGAGTCGCACAGGAAACTTAATTTTACTGGAATTTTTTTTTTCTTAAAAAAAAAACGGGGGAACTTATGCAACAACCTTATATAATAATTAATCTTAATAAAACAATAGAAATAGAGGTGCACTTCACATGCTTCCGTTCAGTCTTAAAAGACAAAGGATACCCCTTAGAGGCAGTAGCGCGTGTAATTGTGAGGCAAGGGTTGCGCAATCTTAAACCACACCTCTCCTGAACCGGCACTCTTTGAGTCCAGTGGCAAGGAGAAGACCGGGACGACTGAAAACAATGCCGGGATAAGCGGAGAGCACAAACAACACCTGAAAGTCCCAAATGATAAGCCATTTAGTACTGACCAGGTTCAACGTTGCTTAACTTCGGCGATCTATTCATTATGCCGTATTAGAGTGGTACTTACCGGTTAGGCGTATGCTTACATACATGATTCTTGGTAGCTGGGGGGAGGAGAAGCAAGCAACTAATCACGCGCACAATATGCTAACTCTTTACCATATCGCCATCCATATACATGTACGTTTCAGTTAATATATTGTTCGTCATTGATGTTATCAAATTAAAAATATTACCTTTTTCGTGTGGAGATCTTTAAATACAGACGCCTGGGTAAAGGTGGAACAGAGTTATTTGTCTACAAGCCACGCCTATAAGTGGTAAGAAAAAACGGAGATAGAAAAATCGCGAATTTGAAGCTACGAAGCGGACTATGTTTGGTTATGTCCTGTAAAATTGTCGTAGACTTTTGAGAATTCAATCTATAATTGCTATACATCTTATAAGATGACTGACAATTGTTATGTCTTCTTTGTCAAAGGAACAGCAACAGCAGGGATTGGAATGCACCTCTACTAAAGTTTTATTGTTACCGCGGATAAATTTTTAAAATGCAATCTAGACATGAGAACATTTAGGAAAAACGATATGCAATAAAATTATGTTTTAAAGTTCGGAAAAATTCTACAATAAATTATTAGATACTTCAGACTGCTTTTGTGCCACGTTGCATCAATCGAACATTATTCGAATGACTTAAGGGATTCAGAGACGGCAAGGAGTCTGTCAGGGATGATAAGATGTGTGGAAGGAGTACGAGAATGAAAACACTCTGTTGATTAACCAAATAAAGAACTCCATGAATAAAGACCGTCGTGTGTCTATAGAGACAACAAATGCACAGTTTGCTGTTAGTGAGATAATTGTACACAATAATTCGCGAGGAACTGGAGATGCAAATGATGTTCAGGAAGTTTGTCTCATGGTTGCTCCATCCTTGTCACAGACTATTTAACTAAAATAGACAGAGGACTTTTATAATCCAGATATTGCTCACTCTGACTTTTGGTTATTTCCTAAGCTCAAGGAAAACCATAGATACCATTATTTGATAATTGAGGAGATTAAAGCGGCTTTGGCGGAGGTCACTGGCAGGCTCACAAAAGAGGACTTCGATAGGGTATTCCAGAAATTGTTGTAATGGTAAAACAAAGAGGAAATAATTTGAGGGGGAAAAACAATCCCCTCTCCATGTTTTTACTATCGATAATTGTGGTAATACAAAAACGTATTGAAGTATCCAACTGTCTATAATATGGTTGTCTTCAAGTCCAACGTGAAAAAGTTTCTGGTGAGCCGCTACACTTTACCGAACTTTCATTACTCATTAACATTACCTCGTTAACACATTTACCGAACTTCCATTACTATCGATTACTATATTTTCCTTTTTACTACTGTACACTTTTTTAACTCTTATCCTTTAGTGGCCTCTCGGCCTTGATAACCGGTGACGCCTATGTAAAAGAACCTGCTTGAAGGCACCTCGTACATTGTTTGAATGTCTTATTTGTTTTCTGATTGTTTATTCAACAAACGCCATGCACTTCTAGCTTTGTATTCAATGTACGATCCTTATTTTATATCCTGATTATCTCAACTTTACCTATCTTTCTTATTTTTACAAAAGAGTCACCACTTATAACGGCCCGGAGCTCACTCAAGGATAAGGGTTATGGGTATACACAAGTAGTGGGCATTTTGTAAATTGGGCTACTTAGGGGGATGGTTCATGAAGAACTTGGTTACGTTGGACTTGAAGACAATCAAATTGTAGTCAGCTGGAAGGCAGGTAGACCGAGGAGAACTCTACAGGCGTGCAGATCTAAGAAAGAAGCTTTGTTCATGGAATCTACGTTAAGATTTAGGCACAGATAAAGAGTGGGAAATTATTGATAGCTGTTTTGGCTAGACGAATGTTTTTTTGTGAAAGTTTGACGAGGGGGACCATGGAGTGAAGCTCAGACGAGCACTTGCCATGGAAATAGCGATAAAGAAGAGACAGGATTGCAACATCTGTTCTGCGGATAGAGGTTGTAGGGAAAAGAAATGGGCATCCTCCACTAAGCTACAAAGTCTATTTTGAACTTTGTCAAGGAAGGAAATGCTGCGTCTAGCAGCTTCTGCCCATATGTGGCAACAGTACTTCATCATTGGCTGTACTTAGCGTTTATTTCATTTTTCTGAAATCTAAATCAAAAATTACTGAAAATAATTGTTTTCTAGATTTAGAATAAATATGCTTAATTATTTTGACTTACAGGCAACTACCTATATTCAAAATACGTCCTCCAAACGGTTTCCTATTGATTTTCTTTCTTATCTCACATAGACAGGGTATCTCTGTAACACTTGCTTGTGATTCATGAACATGCAACTTGGAGGGTTCTTTTTTATTTTCAGAAAGTATTTTTTTAAATTTCTATTGCATTTAACCACTCTCCCCTACGTTTAACTTCCACTTGTGAAGCTGCCTAAGCTTAAATGCAGTATGTATACCGAAAATGTATGCAGCATAAATCCAATACAAATAAAAAGGAGTATACATAAGTTAAAACTAGAGCGAAGTAGCCGCACAAAAGAAAAGCATAGCGAAACCCCCAATGAACGTGTTGAGTGGCAGAAATTAGGAACTTGCGATTTCTGACAAAAATTATAAGAATACTTCATATTTAAATAATTGATATTTAAATCTAATAGATAATAAGCAGTTAACAATTTTTTGGTTTGTAATAATTTAAGTACTTTGTTTTTAAATCTAATTTGTGTCATGTTTTTCTAATTGGATCTTTTTAAGTTGAGATATATATTAAACAGCAGATTAGGTTTTCTAAAAGTGGCATTTGAATTGAAATGAAACATTAATTCTGGACAAAATTTTAAATACTTTCAGACTAAGTAATTAATAGCCGAATATGTAATTGATCGGCTGCTTGTTTCCAGTATTGAAGTCTTGTTCCAGAATCTATTATTAACAACATAATGAGAGACTACTGTCATTGTTCGTGCGGATTAGAAAAAGAAATTTTAATAATAAATATAATCTTATATATATATATATAAAATATTGGTTGTCTTATTATTATTATTCGCATTAGTAGTAATCAGAATATTCAAGACTTCATCAAGGTTGGGGCATGGGATTTCTTAACTTATTTTAATTTCCTGGGGAATGCCGTGACACAGGCAGGCTAGTATCATATATATATATATATATATATATATATATATATATATATATATGTATATATATATATATATATATATATATATATATATATATATAAAGTAGGGATTATAGTTATTTTAGTAATTTTTCTGTTTTTTTTTTAATGATAAATAACTCACCATAACCCATCACATGTCCATTACGTTACTCTAACAGCAGACGGTACTTACATTTAAGTTTAATTTTTTAAGATTTTCGAAGATTGTCCATTTTTATGAAGAATTTTTATTGTACGCCAAACAAAAAGTCTAACTCCGTTTTACACCCAACAAACGAGGCTTTCCCAAATTTTGGGGGGGATAGAGGCCACGCGTAATGAACTTAAAATCGCATATTCTCAGGTTTACAATATTATTAAAAAAATAGCCCCCCCCTCGCGGGAGTGTGGATGTGATGTATTCCCTGCTATACTATTTAAAAAATGTCCCGCTGATGTTGCCTTTGTTCTCTCTAAAGTTATCAACAAATGTTTTACGGCATCCTACTTTTTCTTATTGCTGGAAAACTGATTCTGTGATGTCAGTTTTCACGAATTCTGACGAAAGAACTGAACTACTCAATTATCGTTACATTAATCTCCAATCCTTCCTTCCAACTTCTGGAGTCCACCACCTAATAGATAGATAAATAGATAGCATATACTTCATTTCGACGACAGTATGAATTTAAGCAAATTCGTCCTAATCCAGAAATTCAAGTTGCAATCTCTGAGCGTATAAACCTGAATAGAACAGGGGAAATAACGCAGGATACGTAGACATATCTAAGCTGTCAAACGCCTTACATATGTCTATGTATTCTGCATTATTTCCCCTGTTTTATTAAGTGAGTGGTTTATACACTCAGAGATTGGTTGGCCAAAAAATACATATGATATAAATAGAGGAATACTTGATGTTTAAATCTAATAGATAAAAGGCTATGTGTTTGTCTGTCTATCTGTCCGTATGTCTGTCTGTCTGTGTTTATCCATATTTTCAAACTATCCTTTCCGAAATGTCGCAGAGCGCGCTAGAGGCCTCAAATGATAGGATTCTTTATGGACCATTATTTAATGGTCCTTCAGCCGATAAAAATAGTTTTTAACGGGTCAAAACTGGGTAAAAATTGAAAAAAATCGTTATATATTTTTTACATTCACCTTAATTAATTTAAAATGTTTAATTTTAAATCAGTTCATATGCGTGTCACGTTGTTGGGATAAGCTTTGAGTGCTACAGTTTGGCTTTCGGTTCCGTTTCCAGCTAATGGAAGCCAAATATTTTTTTTTTTTTTTACTTTAAAAAATCACAACATTATAATAATACTAGGCTACCCGTGACCCGTTGGGTCAGTATATGTTATAGCTAGCTATGGAATTAATGTATAAACGCGCAAAAATTGAATACAAAAACGAAGGTGCCGAACAGTGAAAACAATAAAAATGTTCACGCGCGCAAAAAATTAACTGAACGAGCGCACGTAAAAAAAAGAAGCAAAAAAACAACAAAAAAAGCGACCAGATATAACAATACGTATTACATTGGATAATAAGGTTAACATGATTGCACTTAGATTTAATGAAAAAGCGTTTATATTAGAAGGTGTAATCCGTTGAAAAAAATGAAAACAAAACGAAACCGAAAAACGGAAAGGAAAAAAATGCAAGGAGTGAGTATAGATTGTACAGGTTAACCCTAATTCTTTGTGTGCGTGTGTTAACAGCCTTAAAAGCATCAGGAAATAATAATTACCTGATTACGTAATATTAAGCAGTGAGACCTTTTCAATGCTTAGCTTTTTAAAAAACGATATTTTTTTGAAGTGTTTCTACATGTTTCTAAATGTTGGTTTTAATGTTACTTGTCGCGCTATGTTGCCAAAATGTGGGGGTCCTATTTTACGTGAAATATATCTAGGAAAGTGATCCCCAACGCTTAAATATTTAAATTAAATTATTAAAAAAAGAGTTTTTTTTATATTATCTTTATAGGCCACTAGTATGGGTGCCAGGCGTTGCCCGGGTTTTTGGAGGTGTATGCTGAGCAAAAAAAAAAAAAAAAAAAAAAAAAAAACGGTCATTTTTTTAAAAATTTGACCACTATTATGACCCCTCTAAATTTATGTTAAATCTATGTCCAAGGAGCCTATATCTAAAATTTCAAGTGTTTAGACCCAAAATTGTCGAAGGTAGAGTTCTACAAGGTCGTTGAACTTTGACCCCTTAATCGCAAAATTTCTGGCCGAAAACCGATCATATAGATGTCCCCAAATCTCAGTACCCTGTATATCAAATTTCGAGTCTGTAGACTTAAAATTGACAGATTTATTGCGTAGGGAAACCACACAGATACACAGACAGACGGACAATTTTATAGATATATAGATTAAAACGTATAAGCAAAAAAAAGTAGATTTTTATTTCACTAAATATGTAAATGTGTACATTATTTCACTAAATATGTAAATGTGTACATTAAAAAACATATTTGTTTTTTAAACAAATGTTTTTTACATTTAAAAACATTTGTTTTTTTAAAAACATATGTTTTTACATTAAAAACATTTGTTTTTTTAATGTGAAAAAAAACGCATTCGTTTTTAAATCAAACTTGCACTAAAAATTACAAATAAAATAATCATAAATAAATAATTTTAAGCACGATGAATGTTTTTTTTTTAAATCAAGTTCTAGTTTTCATAATTCACAACTTGGGTAAATGAAAAAAATTTTTTTTAAATATGTAGGTGCATCTGAACAATCGGCATATCTTTATATTTTTTTCGTTTACCTTTTAATTTTCAACTACAAGATTAAATTGAAAATATCAATGTTTAAAATTTGGAAGGGGTTCAGTTTCACATACAATGTTCTAGTAAACTAAAATGGGTTTATGTTGGACTCAGGTGGGAAACAGGCAGACAGTTCCACTGGCGTGCACTTCTAAGAAAGAAGCTCTGTTCATGGAATCTACGATTTAATTTTGGCACAGTTAAAGAGTGGGTAAAATTTTGGACAGTGGTTTCAGCTAGACGGGTGTTTATCGTGAAAATTGGCGAGGGGGGGCCAGGGATTGGAGTTCAGACGAGTACGTGCCATGGAAGTAACTATGAAACAAAGACAGGCTTGCAACGTCCCTTCTGTGGGAGAGAGGTTGCAGGGAAGAGAAAAGGGTTCCCTCACAAAGCCAGGATAGGGTGTTTTTAGCAGCTCCTGCCCAGATGTGGCAGCAGTACTAGAATAGTTATAAAAACCCTACCCTACACATGTTAAATAAGAGGTTTCTAAAAAGTTTCAACGGAGTGGATAAATGTAAAAGTATTTTATTGTTAAAGTAATTACACATGAAAAGCCTTTATATAAGAGGTGTGCAATCTGTTGAAAAAATTGAAACAAAAGACGAAAAGAAAAAATACAGTGTGAATTGTACAGTCCACTCTAGTTTTGTGTGAGTGTTAACCGCCTTAAAATATCGGGAAATAATGATTAATTATATAATATTTAAAGGTGAAACCGTATAAATTATTTAAAAAAAAACTTCTATTTATATGGTTTAAAATAAAATTAAAAAGAATACCAATGACCTGTTGGGTCAAATGAATATTTAATGTATATCTTAATATTAGGTTTAATAAAACTTAAACAATACTCTTTTACTTACAATATCGGTTGTACAATTTGAGTGTTTTAAAAATACATTTATGCTATCCTTTACTAAGTGAAACATATATTGTCTACGTTGAAAGACAGGTTTGTATACGGAAACTATAATTTTCTGTATAATCCGTCTTTGAGACTCATGAATAGTCCTGCCAAATGCTAATTGTATAGGAAACTGAACTCTGGCAAACGGAATATTGTCTCCTCGGTGGGGACAGTGGTGGAGTTTGTAGTGGTAGTAGTACATGCAGTAAAAATCGTCAATGGAAATGTACGCTGAAGACTTTTAATAAATGAAATATGTTATATTCACGCACAGATAAATATTGAGAAAATATTTTTTAAATCCCGTAAATTGATATATATTTTTTGTAATTTACTTCTATCGTCATTGGTTGTTAATAAATAAATCTCGCCTATACCATCTGTATGAATCAAGTGTTTGCGCGAAACCGGAGTCTTATACCAGAACCGGATGGATGGTTTAAACACCAAAGCAAGCAAGAAAACAATAAACACGAATTAAGTTTTACAGTTATATAAACAAATAAATGGACAAAATTAAATATCGTATTTAAGCGTATACAAAGACGAGCCCAACCCCCGCCGCTACTCAAATCTATGTCCTCAT
>NC_136497.1:125848295-125948295 GCF_053919585.1 Euprymna scolopes | reverse complement strand
CACGTAAAGAAACCGCGAAGTCCTTTGTATAAGAGGTAGGTAATCGGGTAAAAATATTGAAATAAATAAAAAAACAACTGAAAAAATAGTGTGCATTGTACAGTCCACTTTAGTTTATGTGTATGTGTGTGCTTGTGTGATTGTGTGTGTGTGTGAACAGCTTTAAAGTATCGGGAACTTATAACTGATCATATTATATTTAACGCTGAGATCCTATAAATTATAAACGCTTCTATTTATATTGTTTAAATAAAAAATATTAATCAAATCATATCGAGAATAATTTTGATATCGAAATTCGGTAAAAAAATATATATATATATTTGAGTCTAGGCTGTATTATTTAGAATATTCAAGATAATAGAAATAAACAGGTCTCATCTCAAATAATATAAAATAGTTCTTGATAAATTGAGGAAAATATCAGAAGTACGCACATAGCCTTCAAAGTTTGTCTCTCAATATTGAGGGGGTATAGTCTGAAATATTATTCGTTATGTAGCCGCAAATAAGCATGTTTTTACCACCGACATCTAGAGCAGTGAGACCTATGTGATCAATCCGAGGTTGTGGAAGGTTTACCAAGAACAAGCACTATATTAACGTTGCATATCCGCAGACGTAATGGCGGTCTTCTGATGCCATATATAGGTGGCTCTGTTCCCAGCATATTCTAGCCACATGCAACATTCGAGACGACTGACGAAACCTCATGTAATTCTGTTCTAGTGCTATCCTTCCATGTGTTTTTCTTCCTACTTTTATGTGGGTAGTGTAGCACCTGTTCAATAGACATTATACTACCCTCTCATGTATAGTGTCTGTGCGTTTGTCATGAGATCAGCGCTTCATAGTTTTCATCAGTCTTTGGGAATGGTGGAGTATGTTTTTCCATAATGTTTTCACAAGCGATACGAACGGTTGATATCTCTAACACTACCGGGCTACTACCGACCCTAAAACGGTTGGAGATCTCAATAGTTAATTTCAAATGCTCAGGATTGGTCCGTTATCAGTCCACTATTATTCATGTTAATACACAGGTTGGTGTTGGATCAGCGGATTAAAGAGACATTTAACCTGGCTAGTACAAAATGGGTGACCGTTTGGGACTTTCAGGTGCTGTGTAAACTTCCTGCTTATCTCGGCATTGCTTCCAGTCGTCCTGGACTTCTCCATTCCTCTGGACTCAAACTACCGACTCAGGTGTAATTGGAGATTGCGCAACCCTTGCCTCATAATTATATGCGCAGCTTCTCTTGCGGGGGTATCCTTTTACTTTCGAGGCTGAACGGAGACATCGATGATTCTTGTCGTGGTTTAATATTATTTGTAAGAGTTTTTTTTTTTTTTTTAACCTTTGTTGGACTGGTTTGCACTGTTATACCTCGTTTATTTTAATTACTTTAAAAAGTACTTTGGAATTCCAAGTTGGAATCCAGTTTTTTTTTTTTTATTCAGAAGAAAAAACACTTTCATTTAGGATGGGGGAAACTTTCTCATGATCACTTCCATAAGTACTCGACTTCGTTCATGAAATAATTCTAACTAAAAATAAAATATGGGAAACCAATGCCAACAATATAATCTTAAGATTGATACGAGATGATGATAATGATCTGAGGTTCAGGAACAAAATTGTTAGGGACTCACCCATTTTGCCTAGAATATTAAACTATTCCATTAAATTATTTCCAGTCATGGCGTAATTTCCGGGAAACAAGGACCGGTTTCCAAAGTCAGTCAGATACGGACACGCAGAAAGTATGGTTTTCACCCACTAGTCCAGCAGTTGAGCAAATATATTTTACATTTTAATGTATTTATTTAACAATTACTGTGTACTTCCTCGCCAATTATTCAAATACTCATCTTCACCATCATGCAGTCCGCCAGTCTTGACGATGACTAGTCGAAACCTCAGTGCTTTATTCCTCGGGGTTGGCGTAGTCTCACTCCATCACCACAGGACTTTCCACCTTGACTCCAAACTTGCTTTCGCAGTTTAGGTGCAGTATCTGTTGTGCATCAGATAGACACCCTCTTATCCTCCAATGATCATGTCCAGTGGAACGAACCCGCGAAGACTGGCAGCCGAGGATACCGCAGCTTCCGGCCGAAAGTAATCTAAATGAGGTAAATAGTCGCCTTATCGTGTCCGCTACTACGCCTTTTCTTTCCTGATGAGGTTCCATCGCCTTCTAAGGTAAACTGCAAGGCAGCAGTAGGATTTGAAGTCAGAATTAGCCGTTTACTGTGATAAGGCCCAAAAGGCAGTGGCGTGTGATTTTGGGGTTGGTTTTCCCTAGTGTTCGCTTAATAAAGGGCATCCACAAGACAGTGGTGTAGGGGTAGGGGTGGTAGCCTACCAGTGCATTAACGCAATACCCCTACTACTCCGAGATCTCGTACAAGTTCAGCCTGTGGTCGCAAGACACTCAGTTTCCGTGTGTGGACAACATGGAGGCACTATAGGAGTCTTCCACAGATTCAAACACTAACCCCACAACAAAAATAATCTTCGCAATCTAGTGAAACACTGAGACGTCTTACCATTAGCGTAAATTCCTTTATTCTTATTGAACTATTTCAATGCAGTTATAAATGATATTTTACTGCATATCCATGCAAATGAAACGAAACGCAAAATAGCCGGGTATGCGTAGCGTTGTCAAAGCTAAGAGATAAGGAGTTATATCGATTTTAGAATAGGATTTTTCTTCTGCCTACCTTTATTTTGCAATATAACATTTTAGCTGATTACACGTAATTCCCTCGTTCGTTCAATACCCATAATGTACTGTTTATTTTAAATATAATTTTACCTAATAAAAGCTTAGATAAAATCAGCACATTTTAATAATATCCGCCCGTTTATTCCTCTACAAAATTTAGCGGGCATATCCATGATCAGATTCATGACACTACACCAATTCGTAAGGCGTCTACGCATGACTCAAAACCTTCCCATATATCTATTCACCTAATTACGCATGACTCAAAACTTGCTGTCTTATCCATACTATATTGCACTTACATCTTAACCCTCGTATCATCTAAAATAGCTCGGGCACAACTCATAGCTCAATTCTTAATACCTACTCATACTGTAACATTATCGTAGACCTTAGCTAACATAAATAAAATAAAAAAGGTAAGACTAAAACCACATTATCTCCTCCCTAACAAGCCCTCTTACAATCATAGACGCTTACACTGCATGAACTTCACTCACCCCCTTTATCCATTAACAATTAAATAACATGTCCCTAAATCACTTTGAGGAGTGTAACTAATCAGCAGAGATATAACCCCCACAAACTAACCCAGTAACACTAACCACGCGGGGTCGCAGAAATACCTGGACTAGAACCTAGGCGCGGAGAAAACCCTCTCAGTGCTGACGGACCCAGCAGGCCTTCCCAGATCATCCGTCTAGGAGAAGGAAAACTCTGAAACTAAATCAAAGGAGAGAGGCCTCTTCAGTCTTGGATGACAACCTTCCTAGAGCTGGTGACTCAAACAAATTCACCGGTTTGCAAACCTAAATTGCTTAAGGAGTAGATAGGCTCTGTGTATCGCCCGGTTTCCATACTCCTTCTTTGCCTATTAGTCAAGCGCAGAGACACTATCTCAGTGATTATATTGAATCAACCAGCGGTAGATCTTGTTTTCTGGCTAGGGCAACGAACGCAGTTTTCCCCATTCCCAGCACTCCCTACCCCTAAAACTGAACATTTGGGAGTGCTTGAGTATGAGATATGCCTGAGCTATTAGATGGGGTTGACCTTCTTCTAATGGGTTGAGGGTACCGGATTGACAGTGGCTGGCTGCTGTTCCCGACTGGTAGTACAGGTGCCCTAACTCTTTGGTAGCGCTTAGAGCGGCTGCTCCATCAACAGTTGAATAATATCGGGTTGTTTGTAGTGCAATGACGCGCATGGAAAGGGACCCTGCACTCATCCCCGGTGGGCTTTCCTGAGACCACAATCCTAATTGGAGAAAGGTCAGCTGATGGTCTACTTGTGATGCATGTCTGAAGCTCTGCATAACCTCTTGTTTAGCTCCCCCTTGCCTAAACCGAAACTCTTAAAAAAATATGACGACAGTACAATCTAAAAATAAGCTTAAACCAGGATTAGGGACAAACAAATTCAACTTGCCTCCTCCCTTGAGGCTCTCATTCACAAATATCCGTGGGCTTAGAACTAACTTAGCTGATGTTGAAGCATTTCTCTTAACAAATACCCCGGATATCTTAGCACTAAGTGAGACTAACCTACACTCCTCCATTCCCTCTAACAACTTTAACATGCCTGGATATCTCCCACTCTGCCGTAAGGACTCTGACAGACATATGCACGGACTTGGAGTTTACATTCGTAATACCCTTCCCTTGACTCGAGAAACAAACCTAGAAACAGATGATCAAGCCTTTATGTGCTTTAGACTAAACATGCAACACAATATTAGCTACTATTATTTTCTCTACCGCTCTCCCTCGACTCAGGACTGCACCATAATAAACAAAGTATCTGACAGCATAGATACGGCACTGCCCCTCAACACTAGCGCACAAATACATGTATTTGGTGACTTTAATGTCCACCACAAAAACTGGCTTGGATTCTCTACTTACACAGATGCAGCGGGGTGCACAACTCATAGCGTCACTATATCCCACTCCCTATCACAAGTTGTTACGTTTCCAACCCGTTTCCCTGACAAGGAAGAACAACACGCATCACTTCTAGATCTGTTCTTGACCACAGTTCCCGATGACTGCATAACGAAGGCCCACAGCCCACTCGGGAACGCTGACCATGCAGTGATAATGGTTTAAATCGCCCTAAACTCTAGAGCCAAAACTGAAGAGCCAGTGCTCAAAACAACGAGATATTATAAAAAGGCTGACTGGGAAGCCATCAGGGAACTAATTAGAGATGCCCCATGGAGAAATATTCTCTCTCTCCCTGCTGAACAATGTGCAAACGAGACCACTGACTGGTTCAAAACTGATATCGAAGCGCATGTTCCCATGCGGAAATTTTATAGCAAGCCCCACTCTCCCCAATGGTTTACGTCGACTTGTGCAACTGTCATTGCTCAAAAGCAGCATGCATACCGTAGGTTTAACCGACATAAGTCCAGTTCAAACAGACTGAAGTATATAGAAGCTAGAAATAACGTTTAGAAAGAAATAGCGACAGCTAAGAGAAAATTTACGGAAACCACCAAAAAGCGCATCGAAGCACAAAAACTAGGAACTCGTGACTTCTGGAAAATCTACAACAGTGTAGTAAATAATGGGCAATCAACAATTCCCCCACTAACCAACAATCACAAGGTTGTCTCCTCAGCAACTGACAAGGCTTACATGCTTGCCAGTCGGTTGGCCTCAAACTCCACACTGGACCCTTCCAACCACCCCCTACCTGACTTTCCTATGCGGACAGACGCCACGCTAAACGATCTGAATACCACCGCTGCTCAGCTGCATGCTATCATAAAAAAACCTTGACACTTAAAAAGCATGTGGACCCGATCTTATCCCAGCTGTGCTATTAAAAAAGTGCTCAGCCGAAGTAGCTCCAGTTCTCTCCAAACTCTACAACAAATGCCTTAATGAAGCTTCTGTTGTACCAGTATTCAAGAATTCTGGCGAAAGGACTGACCCATCAAATTACGGCCATTAGCCTCCTCCCACTTTTTGCCCCGTTTTGCCAAAATATTTGTGACCATAATTAACCATGCTCTAGTCCATCATCTTACAGATGCTAAACTACTGACTGACAAACAATATGGATTTAGACAAGCCCGTTCGACAGCAGACATCATAACTGTGATCTCTGAACGTATATACCATTCACTGGACAAAGCGGGGGAGGGCAGAGCGGTAGCTCTAGATATATCTAAGGCTTTTGACAGGGTATGGCATGAGGGTATCCTCAGAAAAATCAGATCATACAGTATCACTGGTAGAATACTTAACATAATTAAGTCCTTCTTAGATAAGAGAAAAATCCAGGCTGTCCTCGACCGTCGTACATCTAAGCAATATGATATAAATGCGGGGGTGCCCCAGGGGTCTATCCTTGGACCTCCTGATATTCATAAATGACCTCCCCGACAAAATTGCCTCTGAGATGGGTATATATGCTGATGACACTACAATCTATGGCAGGCACGGCAGGAAGACAAATGAACACATTTCTAAAGAAATGGCAGAAACACTCGAGGAAGACCTCTAATATGTAGTGGAATGGGGACAAAAGTGGTTGGTCACGTTCAATGCTGCCAAGACTAAACTAGTTTCGTTCAATAATTACAAGAAATTCTCTTTACCACCAATAGCAATGGCCAACGACTCTTTTTCAGAGAGTCCATCTTTCAAACTCCTTGGCCTAACGTTCACAGGAAACATGAGTTGGAACAATTACATTGAAGGCATTGCCAGGGCCCCTGCAAGAAAGGTGGGCTCTCTCTACCGTGCTAGAAAACTACTAACACCCGAAAGTATCCTGTACCTCTATAAAACCACCATTCGCCCATGTATGGAGTATTGCTGCCACATATTGGCTGGTGCATCTGCTACTAGTCTCTCGCTCCTTGACAAGGTTCAAAAGAGAGTCGCAAACCTGATAGGCCCTGAACTGGAATCTAAGCTTCAGCCTCTGTCCCATCGACGAAATGTTGCATCCCTCTGCCTTTTCTACAAGTATTTTAGTGGTGAATGCTCTGACGAACTGCAATCACGTGTGCCCCCAAGACGTGAGCACCCTCGACAAACCCGACCGGCTGCTAAATCCCACCCCCACACTGTAGAGATCCCTAGATGTAAAAGATCTTTTTACTCCAATAGTTTCTTCCCCAGAACCGCTAGACTCTGGAATTCCATTCCAGATCCCTGCTTCCCCAACAGTACTGACGTGCAGAAGTTCAAGTGTAACGTGAACCGACATCTTGCTGCCCAAATCCCTACATAGTACCCCAGTAGTTGTTTCCCCTGATAGTAGCCCCCTACACTAAAGTGGCAATTTGCCTTGTTTGGGATGAAAATGTAATTTAAAAAAAAGTAAGAAAAATGTCCAATATAAAGTTGGTGCAGATTATTTTACATGAAAACTTCATCTAATATATGAAAGGGTGTATGTCTGTCCGTCTGTCTACGAATGTTCGAAGTCTATCTCCTCAGAAAGTAAAAGTCGGAGAGCGGTTTGTGGCCTCATATAATTGCATTTTTTTACAGGCCGTTCTTTTATTGGTGTTTAGCCGGTTAAAATAATAAAAAAATATTAGCTTGAATTGAAAAAATCGTTAAATATTTTGTATATTCAACTTAGTCCACTTTTAATTTTATATCAGTTCATACACGTGTTACGTTGGTATAATGGTAGCGTCAGTTGCTTTGAATGCTAGTTTTTCTGGTTTTCGGTTATTGCTGATGGCACACAGATACTTCTTTTTTATACTTTGCAAATCACAAGTTTATAATTATCTATATATCTATTAAAATGAGCGTGTCTCTGTGGGTGTCTGTGTACATTTCCCTACGCAATAACTCTGTCAATTTTTAGTCTACAGACTCGAAATTTGATATACAGGGTACTGAGATTTTGGAAAATCGATGTGATTGGTTATCGGCAAGAAATTTGGCGAATAAGGCGTTGAAGTTCAACGATTTGATCTTTGATAACTCTATCCGTGTCTCTGTGTGTGTCTGTCTGTGCGTCTGTGTACATTTCCTTACGTAATAACTCTGTCAATTTTAGGTCTACAGGCTTGAGATCTTTGTGATCGGTTTTCGGCCAGAAATTTGGTTAAGGGGTCAAAGTGCAACGATTTATATTTGAGAACTCTACCAAACTCCTCCGGCAATTTTGGGTCTAAACATTTGAAATTTTAAATATAGGTTCCTTGGACATGACTCTAACTTAATAACTTTATTTGAGCCGAAAACAATAAATGTTAAAGGGGCCATAATAGCGGTGAAAGTTTTAAAAAAATTGACCGCTTTTTTATTAAAGCGGATTTTACGCCAGGGAAAAGCCTGGCATCCCTTTCTAGTTGATTTATAGAAAAATTGGTGGATACGAAACAATATATTTCTATTTTTCTCAGGGATAGTTTCAGTAGACTGACATTAATATTTATATTTAAGAGGCATGTTTGTGTGTTTATAATGCTGTCTTCTAAAACGTTAAGAACAGTGTATATCAGATGAACAGTAAACTAGATAAATTCATAAAACATAGTTATTATCTTGAGGTAAACGAAATTTATAGCAAATACGTGATATTAAGAATCCGGAAAGAGTTCAATATATAGCTACTGGAATGGTAAAATGGGTCTATGAAAGCCAAGTTGAGATTTACTTTTTCTCAACAATCTTATTTTGACCTACAATCACATCGATTGTTATTATATATATATATATATATATATATATATATATATATATATATATATATATATAAGTCAAAATGTGTGTTAGTGTGTACATTTTTTTTGTGTATGTCCGGCAAAGGCTTTTCTGGTTCGGTTCTCCGGATGGTCACTCGTTCTTAAAACTGTTTATATGCTGTCTAAATTATAATATCTATGATTTATGAAGGGAGGTTGCGTCTATCTTCTATTTGAACGACTTTTACACACTTTGTTCGCTATATTTCTTGGTCTACACGTGTTTCCTTGGCTTTTCAGTGTGAAAGCGAAACTTAATCCGTGGGTTAAACAGATTAATGAGGTTTGATCAATGCGGGGGAACCCCCTTTTATCTGACAATTGCTAATTACCCTTTCTATGTAAAGCTGTTTTTCTCCCCCAAGCAAACACATACAACACAGCCAAAGTTGTTGAAACAAAATAAAAAACTGCCTCGCAGCAAAAGTTAAGTGCGTCATTTCATTCCTTCTGTGACGTGATGTTTGACCCCATTAAATTCACGCACCTGCCTTTATTTAACTTTTTAATCATTAAATTAAAACGGTTTTCATTCCTCTCCCGTCGTAGTCGAGCGAGTAAGATGCTAAGTTCTTTTTTCCCCTTCTTTTCCACCCTCGCATCAACGCTTCGGGTTCGAGCCTACCTTCCTATCAAAACTTTTATTCGCTTTTTTACGCCCCCAAACACAGGAGCTGCGCTGGCACCCCCGCTAGTTACAATATGAATAAGAGAACTATTACTCAGTTTTGCACCACAAAACGACCCCCGCAGATACCTTAGATATTTTTTAACCGTCGCTTTTGAATAATAAGGAATCTTCTATTTCACTTCTAATAAAAGTAATGAATGCGCCAACAAAGCAGCAACTTTCAATCAACTCCAGCCAACATCGTAATTGATGCAAGCTTGCCTTATTTTTTGCCAAATTATTTTAATTATTTTTGTAAAGTATTGGAGGCTATATATAGTTTTCCTTCACATTTTTACAAGTCCCTAATGAAATATATGGGCGTTCGGAAATACTCTGTTACTGAAGCAGGCATTGCATGATAGACTCCACCAGTGAGATCTCGCCGAAATTACGCTCTACAATAACGATGCAGCAGTTAATCTATAATAAAAATCTCACCTGTCTGTTTAAATGCATGTATGTATGTATGTGTGAATGCATGTGCGTTTGTATGTATGTGTGTATGTATGTCTGCCTTAAACTTTCGACAGAGGCGGCGGATTTTAACGAGATCAGTATCGTTTTGAAGCTTGAGCCTTCAGACGACAAATACCAAAGAATTAGCTAAAAGAATTAGCTCCTTAACCCTCAACTTGGCACTTTTCTACAAGATGGGGTATCTTTTTTTCGCCAATATTTTCGAAAGTCATCCCCACTTTTCGATTAACTAGCCTTATTTTAAACTTTCGCCACTTCTGGTTTGGCGATGGACGCAACAACAAAGACATCACGGTTTTTTAATGTTCTTTTCCTCCTTCGCGATACTGGTCTGAGCCTGGCTGCCTTTTGTTTTGTTTTTTTTTGTTTTGTTTTTAATGTTTGCTTAACACACACCTCTAACTAAGACTATTCTATATAACTCTAAACTTTATATGAAATCATTTACGGTGCATTTGTCATATTTAGGCTGATGAATTTCTGTCCTGTTGAGAAGGTTCGTGACAGGTTGTAGTAAGTGATCTGTAATGGTATTTGCTCTCTCCTGTTATCTAATCTCCCGTACTGAACTGATGTTGTAATGTCGGGGTTTTTTTTTATGAATACTATAATAGCATGTATTCTTCAGAATTGTCAGACGCATACCCCGCTTCCTTTATTCCAGTTCACGATTCATTGCTCTTGTAGTCTCCATCACTTATCTGTTTTGATACCTCATTGTTGTACATTTTTTTTATTTCATTAGCTTCCTTCCAAACACTTCAGGCTTTCTTCCTGCTGATTGATTTTCGCCATATTTATATATCCATGCCAGGAGTAAAGGCAATATTCATCTCCTGGCTTTGTGATAATATTGTTTTTGTTTCTGTTAGTTACTTACCGGAATTAACATCACGCATTGTCTGGAGTTATTCACATAAAATGTTTATAATTTAAATGGTAAAAGACAGTTAAAATGAACGATTAAATGTTCGCTTTTCCGCTACCCAGCCTTTGTCAGCTCTATGCAGGGAGATTCTCCATCTCAACGCGATATTAGTTCCGTTATTTATTACTTTTCATGCCAGCGCCATACTGATTATATAAGGTAGAGACGCGCCAGAGATTGGAAACGAGAATACACGGCGTGTATCCGCGGAAAATACGCCATGTACAACGGGCGTATTCGAGCAATTTATTCTTGCACACCCATGGCCGGCTTCAAAGAGCACTTAATAAATAACGGTGACTGTGCTTGGGCCTACATGAGATAATATATTTTCGACTATTCCCTATTCACAGCAAGTCTTATACACGAATCCATTTCAAGATTCTAGAGGCCATTTATTTACATTACGGCTTGTCAGAAGAGCGTTTGCTGACTTTTAAAGCTATCCGCTATAACACGCGTTGCTCTATTAATTATATAACAACTTAAACCATTAATAATACTGATATTACTAACGTATATATATATATATATATATATATATATATATATATATATATGAACACGTCGCAATTGGTCTACAAAGTTATGTTGCCAGTAATATTGTTTAATAATTTACAATTAAAATTCACACATATATCTTTGAACATAATATATATCTATTCATAATATGTTTAAACTCTTTCCAATACGGTGCATATGTTTATGGAATTTTCACCTAAAACAAGTCTCAGTCCCACGTTGGTGTCTATGTGGGGTATAATCTTCAGAAATACTAGGTAGAGAGTTGGGAAGCAATATGTTTTTTTTTTATTACATATGAACTTCTGCATGTCAGTACACTCAGGGAAGCAATGGCTCGAAAGACAATTCCAGTTTCTAGTAATCCAAAGAAAGAAACTACAAAAATGTACGGGGATATTAACACTTAGGGATTCTGTTGTGCGGGTGGAATTTTGCTGCTTGTCGGGTTTCGATGATGGGGTACAAATCTTTGCTCAGCTGAGCGTATCTCTATGATCCCCCGCCAAACTTTTACAAAAAAAAACACTCGTCTAGTCAAAACCACTATCAATAATTTCCTACACTCTTTATCTGTGCCTAAACCTTAGTGCAGATTCGATGAATAAAGCTTTTTTTCTTAGAACTGCAAGCCTGTTGCACTCTCTTCCATCTGCCTGCTTTCCAGCTGAGTACAAACTGATCGTCTTCAAGTCCAATGTAAACAAGTTCTTGATGAACCGTCCCCCTAAGTAATCCAATTTACAAACATTTAGTTCGAACTAACAGTACTTGAAAAGGTTTCTTGTATTTATTGAAGTAGAGTAGCTAAGTCTTGACAGCATTGAATATAACCATATATTTATGTCCCTAATCCACTACAGACTTGAGTTCTTCTTCTTGCGTTTTCGCTGTTGCCTTTGATATGTCTTCATTCGTTTTCCCTTCGTATATGCTATAGAGTGTGGTGTTGCAAGCAAATATATCTCTCAGTGACAATTTTATCAGGGAGATCATTTAGGAATATCAGAAGTAATAACGGTCCAAAGATCGATCCTTTACGCATACCCGCTTTTAAAAAAAGTTAAGCTGATGATTGCCCGAAGAAAAAACCGACGAAAAATTTGTTTCTATTTACTTGTCATCAATTTCCAATCTCGCTAGATTAAGCCACTCTGATCCAGCGCCAGAAGCAGAGATGGTTCATTGTAATTCCTGCTGAAATCCACTGACTACGAAACACATTCCAGTGCATACTTATATTTGTAAAACAATATATATATATATATATATATATATATATATATATATATATATATATATATATATAGAGAGAGAGAGAGAGAGAGAGAGAGAGGGACCAAAAAACAAAAACAAAAGCTAAATGAAGTCCATCTAGAACATATGCTGTATTACAGAGAAAAAAGGCCAAAGACCCTAATGTTTTGATATGATATTTTGAATATAATAAACTAGTTATGACAAAGTTTCAAACACTAAGAAACGGGGCCTAATTATAGTTGGAGACCGTTTTTTAGACCACCCTATATATATATATATATATATATATATATATATATATATATATATATATATATATATATATATGCCGCTATCTATTTAAGGGGTACCAACTTGGTCAAAGGGAAAATGATTCCCAACTTCCATTTAGGTAAAAATGCACTTTCGTATAAATAATTGAATTTATTCCAAAAGTATCGCTAACAAAAACAAATAAAAACATGTACATAAAAACGCGATACATTTAGGAGTCGATCGAGTTAGCCGCGTGGTGGAGGATTAGGCTTCTTATCGTAGGGTTTCCGATTTCGAATCTCGTTAGATTCAGCCGCTATGATGAGTCTTAGACAACGAAACACGTATCGGTGGATAATTATGTTTTTAAAATAATGCATATATATATATATATATATATATATATATATATATATATATATATATATATATATATTAAGGCGCTGTTTGTATTTATTTTGATAAAAATAAATATACGTCAATCATATCACAAAACATTTACGACTAAAACATTTGCCATTGTCCTAGACCCTTACTACCGCGAATGAGGAAAAGAACGTGAAAAAAAACAAAAAAAAACAAAAAAAAAAGTGATATCTTTACTCTTTCGTCTATCGCCAAACCGGAAGTGACGAACGTTTTTATTAACGCTAATCAATCGAAAAGACGGGATGCCTTTCGAAAATATCGGCGAAAAATGCGACCCCTCCCTGCAGTAAAGTGCCCAGTTGAGGGTTAAATTTGTCATGATTTGTCATGAGAAGCGAGATTATAGATAGAACGTAAATAATCACATCCTATTCCTGATATATATATCTGTGAAATATAATTGACTTTATAAAAAAATGCAACGGGGATATTTACATCGTTGTTAAGTTATAAGAAATATTAATTATAAGTTGTATATAAAACATCAAATTAGCGATTTCAAACACTTGAGAAAACATTTACGCACCTCATTTGTCTTCGAAGAATAAACGCTAATACACACACGTGTGTATATATATATATATATATATATATATATATATATATATATATATATATATATATATATACGTGAGTTGTACTAAAAGTAAAGCCGACACGAAGAAGGTAGCATTACGATTAAAACTGTCTTTACTCCAGAATTAACTTTCATATATTTTTACAACAATTCACAATGCTTTTTTGCTCGGGATGAATGTTTTACTGCGCATGGCCGTCTGGAGCACACTTTGTCATGCGTGGTTTGTTTCAAAATATAGACTTACATTTTTTACCCAATATAATATAACAGCTACGAAGACGGGAGTAGTACCCTTTCAATGAGCGACTATTTGTGCTCCAGAATTTGGATCTTCTACATAATCACCAAGATTCTCAGTGAATTTTAGCAGGAATTACAATGAACTTCTGGCGCTCGATTAAGACAGTGGTTGTTTTCTTAGAGTCTCCTACCGTCAATAGCTGCAACAGCGAGAAAAAAAAAACTTTCACGTTATGAAGACATAATTTTATTCATCATTATTATGTAATTTTCAACTCACTCTAACCTTACAAGACAGAATAAAAATAGAAGGCGTTACTTTAAGGCCTCTCCTTATAATCATATAAAGAACAAAGAATTAAGATATTCCCAAATAACATCTATAATATAAATCTCTCCTATCTGTTTTAATGTATGTATGTATGTATGTATGTATGAAACCTCTTAAGGAGTCAACGGCCAACTAGCACCGTGTGTGTTGTGTTTACGTATGTGTCTGTTGGGGTGGAGAAGGCTCCCGTAAGCCGTTGTGAGGGCACCCTTTCTAGGAGAAGCAAATCTCTGATTTAAAAAGAAATCATAAAGCGGGAAACCACTACTCGCATTAAGCTGGTTTGCATTTTAACTTGTTGTTGGCTATCTTGCTCTTGCTTGTTGCTGCATCTCAACATTTTGAGCCGAGAGAGAGACTTAGCTGTCTAAAAAGCTAAGCCTCTGTAACATCATCTGTGTATAGATACTCCCTCGGACATTTGTCTATTAAAATGGTCCTGTGACGATGGACATCATTCTTGGGCTCATGGACTTTTAGTGTCTGAGGGAGTGGCACTCATCTAACAAGACGTTGCAATCATTATGTATGTGTGTATGTATGTATGTATTTGATTATGTATGTATGTAATTATATATGCATGTATGTTTCTATGTTAACCTAAAACTTTCGGATTTTCACGAATTGGGAATCGTTTTGAAAGTCCAACTTGTAGGAAAACAAATATCGAAGAGTTGGATAAAAAACATTAATTCCCTCACCCTAGACTAGACACTTTTCTACAGCGAGGGGTCGCGTTTTCGCCGATATTTTCAGAAAGTATTTTCCATTGATTAGCTCTATATTAAAGCCTACGTAACTTCCGGTTTGGCGATGGACGAAACAGTAAAGCCGTCACGTTTTTTTTTTGTTTTGTTTTTTTCACGTTCTTTTCCTCATTTGTGATACGGGTTCGAACCTGCCTGCTTACTGGCACTTTGTTTTTTGTTTTTTTGCTAAACACACACTTAAAAACACCGGAGCAACGTTATGCACCCAGACTAGTAATATATAATGTATGAAATATCTTGATCTCATCATAACCAGGATGTTTTGCGCTCATCTCAATTTTTGATATGCCATATTGAGCAGACCTGTCACATTCAAAATCAGTAATGCATTGCAAAAATTATTGCAGTGTTTTTAATCTTATAATTTTAATATTTTATTGCATACACCGTGAATCATAGCGAATCAATGCTTATTATGATGTGGCCGTTGTTCTAAATTCGTTTTTACTATAATTGTTTAAAATAAGTGAAAATTTAACACATGTGTGCGCTCTCTTATAAGAATCTAAACTTTATAAATTCTAATTGATTTCATTGTCAGTGGATAATACAACGACTTTTAATAAAAAAACATGGAATTTAGACACATCTCAAAATAAGACAAATATAAAGACGAGCAACAATAACGTAATATATATATATATATATATATATATATATATATATATATATATATATATATATACCGGGTGTCCATAAAGTCCGTGTGTCATTTTAAAATGAATTGTTCCAAAATCAAATCCTTTTTACATGTTATTTCTATTGCAATCACAAGTGAAATTATAAATATTTTAAGGCGCACACGGACTTTATGGACACCCTATATATATATATATATATATATATATATATATATATATATATATATATGTGTGTGTGTGTGTGTGTGTGTGTGTGTGTGTGCATATATATACATATATATATATATATATATATATATATATATATATGTGTGTGTGTGTGTGTGTGTGTGTGTGTGTGTGTGTGTGTGCATATATATACATATATATATATATATATATATATATATATATATATATATACACGCCTTAAAATACTTATAATTTTATTTGTGATTGCAATAGAAATGTGATGTCAATTTTGGGGAGTTTTTGACACCTCGGACACGAATCAATATATAAAATGTGATTGCAATAGAAATATATATATATATATATATATATATATATATGTATATATATATATATGTATGTATATATATATATATATATATATATATATATATATATATATATATGTATGAAATATGTTTACAAAGGTTTAATATATTAACATCTATTAACCAGTGAAAATGTACATATATCAATGCATAAATCACACTGCTGGATTCCGTTAAAAGCAGGATGAAAACCTGTTCAGATACGTATTGACCTTTAATTTTTTTTTTAATAAGTCTGATGAGATGCCAACTGCAGACATTTTTTAAGAATATAAATTTTCTAATTGCCTCGTTAGTCGAATCAATTGTAACATTCGGAAAAAGACAAATACGAAGTAATCTCTTTCCTTGTCTTGGTATTTGCATATATATATATATATATATATATATATATATATATATATATATATATATATATATATATATATATATGTATATATATATATATGTATATATATGTATATGTATATATATATATGTATATATATAAATATATATATATATGTATATATATAAATATATATGCATATATATATATATGTATATATATAAATATATATATGTATATATATAAATATATATATATGCATATGTATATACATATATATATATGTATATATATAAAATATATGTATATATATAAATATATATAATCGTTGCGATGTGCATTGACAGGATGTCTAAATTTATACATCTATGGCTAGAAATTGTCATCTCCCTATTGCAGATATTGACAGTCTGAGACCTTAAGAAAGCAACTCCTGTCATAGAAGTCCGTCAAAAATAGAGATGCGTCATTGGATTCCTCCGTGCAGCAAAACTTGAACTTATCATCATGCATCGACGTCTGTTTGTTTAACATTTGCGAAGCTAATGCAGTTAGTGTCAGCACAGTAAATGGATGGGTTCGTCGATTTCAAAGTGGCAAAAGATTATGTGATAAACAAGTCGTGCTCCTGTCTTTATCGTTTGAGTCATCAAAAGAGGCTGGAAAAGTGCATTAAGAATCATAGTGACTGTGTATGTAAATAAATCATGATGCATAAAACGTCGCTCTTTGTTACGTTTTTACTGGATCCGTTTACTAGGTGTAGCAGAATTTTGGGGGAGTTTTTGACACCTCTAACACGAAACTGCGAATAAAATATTAAAATAAACTCGTAATTTCTCTTTTAAATGTGGGTTGTTTATTTTTTTATGGATTATACTTCCAAAATAAACTATTAAATTTGTAAAGTAATAGAAATATTATTTGTTTTATTATTTAGCAACCAAAAATGAAATCAATTAAATTTTACGAGTTAAATATTTTTCACATTTTAAACTTTAAAGATCTATCAAAATTTTTCTATTGAGTCAATATTTAGGATATTTTCAGGGGTCAATGTGAAATTTTACGCTCTTTCCAATAAACCGAATATAATATTTTAGACAAACGTTTTTTTTTAATTCACGCCTCCATTTTGAAATGTCTATAAAAAAGTTAATAATTAATTTACTCACCAAAGTTTTATGTATCACAAATTGAAGATAAAAGATCAATAAATAAGGTATTCGAATTTAAAACACAAAGAAGTGTTTCTAAGAAATTTACCTGTAAAATCCGAAGTTTAAAACTTTTTTTTTAAAACAACGTTGGTTTTTTGGGGGTTATTTTTCAATAAAACCTAGGTCCTTGCTCCTTTAATTGATAAAAAATTAAGGTTTGAATTACATTTTTCGCGTAGTTATAAGCTTATAAAGACAGGGCGTCGAATTATTCAATACTTTTTCACGCATCTATAAGGTGAGTTTCTGACACATCTATCCGTTTTCCACTACATTATGATTTGCAAAGACCAATGACATTCTCTGGAGTTTGTGTTACAATAATATTGCATATGTTATTATAGGTTATTACACCAGCCAGTTCCCACCAAAAGTAAAGACGAAAAATAGAAAGGATCCAGTATAAAATTAATAGACTAAAAACCGCTATTCAATTTGAGGAATTATGCATAAAGAAACATTGCTGCCTTAATACAAACACTTAAACACACACGCACGCACACACACACACACACACACACACATATATTTATAAACAAATATATATATATAAGTATATATAAAGAAATACATATAAGTATATATATAAACTAATATATATATAAATATATGTATATCAATATATGTGTATATATATGTATATATTTACAAACACACACACACACACACACACACACACACACATATATATATATATATATATATATATATATATGAACGAGAGAGAGAAATAATTGTTTCATTTTTACGAGATCGTTTACTAAATGAAATGTAGAATCCATATATTTTCTATTATAACTATAGTCTATACTTAAACAATTCACATTAAAGCGTCGGGAATATTAATGTAGTATCAATTTCACTTAAGCAACAAATAAACAACATACTTAACTATAGACCTGACCAAGTAATTACACCAGGGGGTACTTTTTCTGTCTGGTATCGGCTAGATTTTCTAATTCGGTAATATAAATGCCCCTTTCTCTTCGTAGTAAACGAGTTCCAATCCAAAATGTTAAAGAGAAAAACTTAATATCTTAACTGAAGCAAAGATGAAATAAATTTGGAAAGTAAAAAACAAAAAACAAAAAAAATGCAAACGTCGTAAGAAGCACTAACAGTGAATGCCATAAATCAAATTTAAGCCGAGCGATCTCAAAGGAAATATTCGTGGCTTTACAATGACGTATTCACAGCACACGTCGACACGCCGTCCGAAGTTAAATGATTTGCGTAAACGCATCCATTCACTTCGCGCCATGACGTCAGCGAGTCTTTCAGTTGACATGTCAAACGGATGATGAGTTTTCGGATTATATAAAAGGCGGTTCCTCGTACGTTCCATCATACGGAGAGAAAATAACTATGATTC
This sequence comes from Euprymna scolopes, assembly GCF_053919585.1. Lineage (NCBI taxonomy): Eukaryota > Metazoa > Mollusca > Cephalopoda > Sepiida > Sepiolidae > Euprymna > Euprymna scolopes. The sequence continues at coordinate 125,929,267 of NC_136497.1, read as the reverse complement.
GCGTAATTTAATTTATAAACTTTTTCTTGTTTCCTTTAAAAAAAATGTATCCTTCTTGTTCCTCTAACCCATTTCTTTTTAGTTTGTTTTTAGTAGAAAATTAGTATTTTCTTTATTTCGTTTGAATTGTTTACTGTATTTTTATCCTTGCGTTGCATTCCTTATGTTCATTTTGGATCCTCCGACAAAAAGAGGGTAGAGGGTAAATTAACCCTTGTCAGTTCGTCCGTTCGTCCCTTCGTCTGTCCACACTTTTCTCAATAACTACGCCTTGGAATTTTTTGAAATTTTGCACAAGCATTAAAAAGCATATGAGCAAAATAAAGTAAAAGAACGGATTTTCTGGGAAAACTCCGCCTGCCCCATAAGGGGGGGGTGCATTTCCGGTTAAAATAGCGAAAATTAACACTTTTCTGCTTATTAACATAAAATGATGTATTGGATTTTTATAAAACTTTCTGAAAAGTTGTAACTAACTGATTTCTATATAATTTTGTTTATCTATACTTCGCGATAACTCTTGGGTGGCCCCCAGGGGTTCGTTTAGGGCTAATAAAAACACTCTATTTTTGGGACTATTTTACCATATTTGTCCAAAATTTTGTGTGTTTGGCTATTTAGCAGCTTTGCATGGTGCTAAACTCAAATTTAAAAATGTTAAAACCTTGGGGACTTCTCGGGCTAAATGGGGGGAAAATGATGGTCTTGGTTCTTTCTTTTTTTTTTTACTTGGTTTAGAACTCAAATTTGCAAATCTTAGGGCCTAAAACTGCGCCCTTTGTTAATTTTCGCCAGGATTTCACGTCCCTTGGAAACTTTTGGGGCTAAATAGGTTCAATGCGGAATTTTTGATGCCTCGTTCACTGTGAACTCACGGGGGACTATACATGCTTCCCTTGTTTTTCTTGTATCCTTCATTCTTTTTTATTTTTCGTTTTCAGCAAATTTTAGAGTTAACTTTCATTTCCATTCATGATGTATTCCATTCATGATTTATTTTTTTATGTTATTTTAAAATAGCTTAATTTTTGTAGTTCTTATTTTTATCTTTAATTGACGATGCAGTTCGTGTGTTATTATTTGTATTCGAACTACTGTAGCTATTTTGGGTGCTGTTCCCAAGACTGGAACAACTACCCTCGGAACTGCTTCAGGTGTCTCTTTCTCTTCTCTTATTTCAATTGCTGATCGCACCTGCAGTTCTATCTTTGTAATTTATATTTTGGTATAAAAAAGCGGAACCTATGGAGATTCCACAGGCGAATCATTCATATGTAATATATTGATGTTGGCATTCTGTAGATGGTCAGCGTAAATGGAGACGCTTTTGATATTATGGTAGCTCTTTTGTTAAAACTGCAAAAGTATTTATCCAAGCTAGCCGAGACTCCCGGCACCGCCCGGTCGTAAAGTAAGTTTAATTATGATATTTTTATTCTTGCAGATTTCTAAGGCATTATGATATAGCTAATGTTCTATCGATTTTTATATATTATAAAGTCGTGATTTCAAAAATAAAAAAAAATATAAGTTCTTTCAGCTATAATCGAAACGGAAACAAGAATTTATGGAGGATTCTTCATAAAAGTATTTATAATAAATAGCTGATTGAAGTGCCAGCAAGTATAATCGAAACCGAAACGTAAACCTCTGAAAATTCCTAGTAAAATTGCAAAAAATTGAATTTCATAACAATTAAACGACAGTCACTCGGATATAAGCTTGACACAAAAATAACGCATACTATTATACAGATTACTTTTCGTGTTTATTTCCTGTCATTTTCTTACTGTTTTTTTTTGTGTTGTTTTTCGTTATTTACTTTATCATAATAAGTCATAAATGACGCAGCATTACAGAAGTGCCGAACATTAATATCACATTTTAAATATAATCAAACGTTCGGTAATCAGTATAATAATATTTAGTTCATTATTTATTAATAATAATGGTTTAGTTTATTGGAGTCATAATAATTATATACTTTTTTGCAGTCTATAACGTTTTCGTAGACTATCTTTCATTTTACCATTCTAAGGGTGACTTATAAAGTTTCATAATAAAACATTAATAATGTGAACTTCTGAATTTCAGAATACGATGTAAAAAGATTACAATTATATTTGCAATATATTAATGTCACTTCTACGGGCGCGGAGTGAATGAACATACACGTTTTCATTTTTTAATTTCGTTTAAAATTAGTAGCCAATTGAACTCACGATTATGTTTTTCTAATTACTTTTCTGTCAAGGTTTTATTGGTTTATTTCCGTTTCGTTTATAAATGTAGGAAAATGACAATTTCATGATCTTGAATTTTGGCGGATTTTTATCAGATGTGGCTCCGATAGTGAATTCATTTTTTGTTAGTTTTATGAGAATTTTATTAACGAAAATTAAATATTCTCCCTGTATGCTATTTCGGTATTAAGTGTCGAATATAACAGATTGCATTTATTGTATCATATCATTAAATTATATTGTGCATAAGGCAGTTATCTGTTTGTGCATGAACTTTTAACTTTTGATTTATATTAGGAAAAACGGAATCCAAATCTATCATAACTTTTTTGAAATATCAGATGAATACCTGTAAACTTAATATTTTAGTCAGAGAGACCAATTAATTAAAAAATGTCATTGAAACAATTTTTTTATGTAATAAATAAATGAAGTTTAAAAAGATAGGTATGTCTTCGTATATTTAATTTAACACCTGCAACCCGTAAACTCTTATTTCTTTTAAGACATACTTTAGAAAAATATTATTTAAAAAATAATAGGAGAAAGTAATTAAAGAAAATTTATTTCAAGTAAAAGAAAACATATATATTATTTAATTGGAATTCATTATTAAGATGTGTTTTATTTATTAATTTATTATTTGCAGACTATTATCCTAATTTTTTGTAGTTGTTGTTCATCACGTTTCGACCAACTATCCCTCCATAGTTGTTGTCGTCTCACTATGTTTTGTGCCAAGTAAGCTTCTAGCAGGCTTTGGGTAGGATTGAAACCGCTATCTTCAGACAATACTCATCTGGAACCGAAAATATTCAACGTCTGTACCCACTGCGCCACGTGCCCCGTGAGCATTGTCTGAAGGTAACGGTTTCCATCCTACACAAATCCGGTTAGATGATTATTTGGCCAAAACCTGGTGAGACAACAACTATGAAAGGCACTGTTACCACTAGACGAAGACCAGAGGAATAGTTAGCCGAAACGTGAAATGACTACTAAAAAGATGAGGATAATAGTTCGTAATGTATTAATCAATAAAGGAAAATTTATTTAGAGAAATATATATCTTAAGGGAAAAGGAGAGATCATTTAAAGTAAAATAACAGATTAAGTAATGATAGATAAATATTTTCCTTTGCAGAATCTCGAGAAATAGTTACCCTGACTAAATACTCAAAATAGTATGATATTCTTTTTTTTTACATAGGCATCACCGCTTATCAAGGCCAAGAGGCCACTCAAGGATAAGGGTTAAAGAGTGTACAGTAGACATTGGACAATATAGTAATCATTAGTAATGAGCATTTGGTAAATTTGATAACTTATATAGAACGACTCATCAAGAAATTATTTACGTTAGACTTGAACACAACCATATTGTAGTCAGCCGGAAAGCAGGAAAACGAAGACAATTCCACAGGCGTGCAGTTCTAAGAAAGAAGCTTTGTTCATAGAATCTACGTTTAGGTTTAGGCACAGATAAAGAGTGGGGGAGTTATTGATAGTGTTTTCAGCTAGACGAGTGTTTCTTGTGAAAGTTTGGCGAGGGGGGACCATAGATTGAAGCTCAGTTGAACACTTTCCATGAAAATAACGATACATCAGAGACAAACCCGCAACATCTCTTCTGTGAGATAGAGGTTGCAAGGAAGAGAAAAGGACATCTCCTAGGAGGCTACGAAGTCTATTTTAAATTCTATCAAGGCAGGACAAGTCCTTTCTAGCAGCTCGAAGCCTAAATAAAATTCCCACTATATCGCTACATGCACTGTACATTGGTGCAGCTTCTCTAAGTGATGTTGCCAATAGTAACACACTTAAGCTAGCTATTCCACCAGACTAGATAAATACTTAAACAAATAACGAACAAAAGAATTAAAGGAACATGGCTTTAGCCCAATTAATCTTTTTAATTTTAATCTGTATTTAGAATCTGCCCTCTCTCGTGCAAGTTTTCCTTAAAAAAAGAATGAACTTAATTAATAGAATTTCGTCTTAGGTCGTGAGAGATCTCATTAATTGATTTATTAATTCATTCGTATAATTCATTACCAACAAAATCGCAAAATATGAAAAAAAAATAGTTTTCTAAAAATGTAATATTTATTAGAACTTTATAAATTACAAAATTTTTATTTTGCAATAAAATAAACCTGTGTTTGATGTTGTCATAATTTTCTTAAGTTTATTTGATTTCAGCAAATGTCTAAGAACAACTGTCTCTAAAAAAAAACAACAACAACAAAAATATATATATACAGAAAAAGGGCGAGAGAGAGAGTAAATGGCAAAAGACTATATTCAAAAATTCATAATGTTTACCATCGTATAATTTATTCCTTTAATTCTGTTGACTTTTACAATTCTTGACAGTTCTGTTTCGTAGCGCAAAAGCAATCCGTTTATTATTATATCTATCAGTGAATCTATTATGCCCTTAACTCATCAGAAGGAAATTCAGTGTGATTTGACATGATAAAATCAGAAAATTGGTAGAGAAGCTGCATATACCTTGAAATGTTTCGATTACGCCATTTTCATTTTTTCCTGATTGATTGTTGCTATTTCTTCTGATGAGTCATAAATAAATACAAACAAAAGTACCCGTCGTTGACTGGGTTCAAAAACAACCTACAAAAAAATAGGCTCTCATTTATGAAAGTATAAAAGGTTATGAAAAGGAAGGGTTGTAAAGAGATAGCTTCGAATTTGGGGGTATCAAAACCAAAGCAAAATATGATGAAAGTAAAAATAAAATAGATAAAACCCATAATTTATTATACCATACCTGAAACACTTATCACAATATTCTGTGGATCTATATTAAAAAAAAAAAAACAACCTTGTTAAACTTTGTGACATATTTCCATTCTATGGAGGTCAGGCGCAAACGTACACCCCATAATTTTATTATACCATATTTCTTCAAACTGAAACATAATTACAAAAGTATATTTACGCAGACAGATATGAAAAGTCGTTATTAAATTTTGTGTCTATGTCCGATCTATGAAGGGCGGGTACGAACGCAGACCCCACATTTTTATTATACCATCCTTATTTAAGTTAAAACATACTTATCAACGTATTCTTATGTACATCTATATCAAAAACGCTTGTAAAATTATTTGTTCATTTTAAATATATTATTTGCATACTTTGTGGACCAGGCGCGAACGCAGACCCAACAATTTTAATGAACCACCGTTCTGCCAGATCAAACATACCTATTCCTGTGTCTTGATACGTCTTCTATCATTATATGTAATCAGTTGGCTATAATAATCAACCATATAGAAACCTATTCGTGACCAGACACACACATACACATACACACACATTCAGCTTTATATCATATATATATATATATATGAGGTACACCCACAGAAACATGCACACACACACGCACAAATAAATACATATATATATATATATATATATATATATATATATATATATATACATACATACATGCATATATATATATATATGTATTGTTGTGTCCAAAGAATGGGGTGACTCATGGAATATTTGAATGAAAAGTAAACAAGCTAATTTTAGGTTTTATACTATTTGTTAGAGTTGAAAGAAAAATTATATTTACAATACGATATGATGCACGTGTTACCGAAGCCGCCATCTCGTCTATTCTCTCTAGAACTCTCGAGTGTTTTCTTTTCATCTAAGTACAATAACTCTTACTACCCTTATAAGAATAATTTCGCCTTTTTGATCGCTATATATTTATATAATTATATAACTCAAATGACCTTGTAACGGGTGTTGTAACAAACATCCGGTTTACGACTTCCGGTTGCGCATACGGACACAAACGAATGATCAACGCGTAGATAAAACATATTGTTTTATTGTGTATGTTTTCAGCGTCCCAATTGTTATTTGTTTTCGCTTTTACATTACTTAAATAAATAATGTTTAATACTTTCCGCATCGTTTTACACCGACCATTTCTGCATTACGTTTAACTTATTTTACCGCAATTTTTATATTAATAAATCTACAACCATAACATCATTTTACAACGGCGATTTAACCACCGCCTTCATTTTTGAAATTTATTCTTCAGTTTTTCATCCTCCTTTCTTTAAAAAAAACATCCATGCATTTTCTTCTAAACATAAATAAATTACATGATGTTTTAATTATGTTACTGATAAAAAAAAACGTATTGTTTTACTGTGTACCTTTTCAGCGTCCAATTTTTTTTGCGTTTAAATTAAAAGATATATAAACATTTGAATTTAACTTTAACATGAGTATTATGGTATCTGTTCAGTGCACATTTTCCTATAAGTATATTAAACCACGTATAATACTAATCGGTTTATGTTTTTAAATAAACAATTATACACAGAACGACTCATAGAAATTTATCTATATTCTTGTTTCATTTTAAGACTTTCATAGAAATGGTTCTGTTATGTCACTAAACACTATTTTCTTTTCGTCACAAGTGTCAGGCTCATACATTAATTCACTATATAATATAACATACTAACCCAACGGGTCACGGGGAGTCTAGTATATATATATATATATATATATATATATATATATATATTATATTGCTGGAATGGGAGATTATAGCTGACTCAATTAAACGTCGTGTGGATCTGTTATGTATGTGTTTTTCTTTTTTTTTTTTTTAAATCTCTACGATATTTTATCTTTTAGACGTAATCCACTACACTAGTTAACTCTAATTTAGTTTTTGTTTTCTCTCATAAAATGTATATACATGTACATATGACATCTAATTTACATAAGGAAAACACGCTACTCTCCCCCATCATTATATATAGCCCCAATCCTCCGACTATCTCGTCAATGACCATCCCTCTTGAAGAAGCCCGCATAAATCGGGCGAAACGTTGAGTATCCAGGTCCTTCCACCTGCATTTTATTTCATATGGTCGGATTTAATCCAACTCAACAATCATATATATATATATATATATATATATATATATTTATATATATATATATATATATAGAGAGAGAGAGAGAGAGAGAGAGATAGTGTGTGCGAATGAGAGAGAATGAAAGACCAAGAGAGAGAAAAAGAGAGCAAGAAATATGGAACCTGATTTTTTCTTTGATCAATCTATATAATTCAACGAAAACTGTGTAAGGCGTGCTAAACAACGAATAAAATAATATGAATGTCATATAAATATTGTTTTTGTATCAGAATTATTTATCAACGCTATATATATATATATATATATATATATATATATATATATATATATATATATATATATATAGCTCCTTCCGTCTCTGACAGACTATGGATGCTCACTAAAGATTGCCTGCGCGTGAAATTTTTAGGGCAGAAAGTGCGCAATCCCAAACCACACCTCTCTTGAGTAAACATTGTTAAATACAAGTGGCAAATGAAGTGCATGTACAGGTCGACTTGAAACAAATGCCGCGATAAGCGAAGAGCACACACCACCGAGAATTCCCAAATGGTCACCTATCTGGTATTAACCAGGCTCAGTATATATATATATACAGAAAAAGGGCGATATATATATATATATATATATATATATATATATATATAATATTTTATTTATTTATTTATTTATTTTTTCCATTTAGTGTCTTTTAATAACTCTTGCTGACATTTTCTTAAGCAATAACCTGTACATTTCAGTTGACCTCTCTTTTGCACTATATTATTCACACCTTTTAACGTTATCCTTTCTGGATCATTTTGAAATTTGCTTTTCTCGTTTATATTTAATTCTATCGCCATTTTCTCTTTTTCTCTCTCTTCTTCTTTACTGATTTGTTTTAATTACACTTAGTTCTCGGAAGCCGTGTTAAAAGCATATCTTATTTTTCTATTAATATTATTGGATTTTTTTTTTCATTTTATTTGTACATTTTTGTTAATTATTCCACGGATTTCGGTCTTTTGGATTATTTTGGACCATATATATATTTTAAGGTGCATGTAGTATGTTAATATTCTGTCAGTTCGGGAGTTTCTATGTACGTTTTATATGGATCGACGTATCGAATTAGTTGGGTGCGTGAGAAGGCGTGCTAACTGGTGGTTTGCACATGTCTTATCAGTGCATGTGTGTAAATAAAGGTATGGGGAAATTCATTTGGGTTCTTGATACAAGACTCTTAATTATCATTACTTCGAACCTACATATAAAATAAGGAAAGACAATTCCTCAGTTAGTCATGAATTCGTAGTAACATATATTAAAGCTGGGATGATACATTAATGATACGTATGAACGGGCATCAGCATGTATAAATAAGGAATACAAATGAATAAATATAAACCGTGATTATTCCATATATATGCGCATGTTAGTCGGATATATGTATATATATATATATATATATATATATATATATATATATATTTATGAAGAGCATAATGTGGTGTCCCACAATTAAATAAAAACGGATGATATGGGGAAAATGTTATGCGATGTGTCGAAAGATACAAGAGCAAAAAAAAAAAAAAAAAAAAAAAAGGAGAAAAAAAACAGATTTGATATTCCCGAAGCGCTTTTCAACTTACTCTCTTCAGGGGAATCGTCGGTAAATTGGTTAATTACTCAAAACCATGAATTGGTAAAAAAAAAAAAAAAATACTGTAATTGTAAGGTGGTCGGAAGAGGGGAAAAAATTAGTGCACGGACGACCAAGAGTCATGTCCAGCAAGTGGTCACCTATAGCAGATTCTTGCGCTTGTGAACTTCTAGAAGACGGGATACAGCCTGGAACATGCTGAGCCACGCTGACCGATAATCGCTGTATCGTCTTGCCAACATAGTCAGCGTCTCACTGACATTTGTAAAGGTAAATAACCGAACTTTGCTCATTGGAAGGCAAGGCGTCCTTAAGAAAGGAAGGGAAAGCAGGACGAGTGGAATAAATAATGCGCAAATCAGCAGCATTAAAACAATGTGTTATTGAAGACGATATTTTGTCTGCTAAAGGTTGGATGGAAGAGCCTAACCACGGAAGCTTGAGATAAATGGGGCAACGAGGAGGTCTATTAGGTCTTAGCTCTATTAAAGTTGTCAACCTTACTTCGGATGGTATATGAGACTAGTTGATTGGGGTATCCATTGGAGAGAAAAATTTCTTTAATTTTGTGAAGCTCGGGCGTCAATCGAGAAATGGAACAGATCATCAAAGCTCGATGCGTGAGAGTTCTGATGAGGTCTTTCTTTCTGCGCTTGGGTGCAAAAGAATCCCAACTGAGATACAGTCCCGTAAATGTCGGCTTCCTAAATACACTGGTAAGAAAAACAGAAGGAGTGCGCTCCACGAGTAGGTCGAGGAATGGCAGCATATTTTCCATTTCTTCCTCCATTGTGAATTGCAAAGATGGGTGGAGCTTATTTAAATGTTGGAAAAAAGAACAAGCAGCCTCGCGTGACCGAAAGGAAGCAAAAGTGTCGTCGACGTAACGTACATAACAACAAGGTTTCGGCACGTTATTAAAAAGCAGACGTTCATAAAAACCAACGAAAATGTTTGCAATACTAGGGCCTAAAGGACTGCCCATCGAGACGCCATCGATCTGTCTGTACATCATATTATCAAAGCTAAAGGCAACCGACTTAGTAGCCATCTCCATTACTCGATAAAAACATTTTCTGGAAATCTTGGGGTCTCCGTAGGACCACAACACAGAAAGTCGGCGCAAATGCCTATAGTTTCGTCTAGAGGGACGTTTGTGTATAAACTGGATATGTCGAACGAAACGAAGAATTTAGTATCAATGGACGGACAAAGATTGCGTATGGAAGAAGCAAACTGAAAACATGCTTTTTTTTTTTGCTCTTGTATCTTTCGACACATCGCATAACATTTTCCCCATATCATCCGTTTATATATATATATATATATATATATATATATATATATATATATATATATATATATATATAAAGAGAGAGATGTATATCTATACGTATTTATATATATATACATATATATATATACGTACATATATATAAACGTATATATATACATATACATAAATATACATATATAAATTATTGTTAAAAAAGTAATCTACGTACTCGCGTGTTTTAAGGTAACTAAAAAAACAAAAACAACAACAACAACAAATCTAAAATTTATAAGCGATAAAAATAAACAGCAAAGTAATCTAGGAGTTCTTAGCAGAACGGTTAACGCACCGAACCGTGGTAAACATGCTCTGGAGTTCGATCCCTAGAAACAGTCAAGCTACACTGACGGGAGGTAGTTACCTTGAAACACGCATGTATGTAGTTTACTGTTTTAAACATATTAAAAATAAATGTTATGTCATATACGTCCAAATAAATTATAGGCGAGTTTATAAGTAAATAAAAATAAGCTTCGAAGCAAAGCCACTATTTAACTGTATTTATCGTTAAAAAAAACAAGCAAACCTCTCTCCCTCTCTCTCTCTCTCTATATATATATATATATTAGCAGAAATACCCATCTTTGACTGGGTAAAAAAAAAACAATCTTCAAAATATACTGATTGTTAGAAGTATGAAAGGTTATAAAAAAGCTGTAGCGTCAAATTTCTAGAGTACTAGCAATGGGTGACCGGCGTTGCCCGGGGGTTTTTAGGTGTATGCTGAGAAAAAAACGGTCATTTTTTTTTTAATTTGACCCCTATTATGACGCCTTAAAATTTATATTTTCAGGACTCAAATAAAGTTATTAAGTTAGATCCATGTCCAAGGAACCTATATCTAAAATTCCACGTGTTTAGACCCAAAATTGTAGGAGGAATTTAGTAGAGTTCTCCAAGCTTAAATCGTTGAACTTCGACCCCTTAATCGCGAAATTTCTGTCCGAAAACAAATCACATCGATTTTCGCAAATCTCAGTAACCTTTATATCAAATTTCAAATTTGTAGACTAAAAATTAACAGAATTATTGCGTAGGGAAATGTACACAGAAACACACACACACATACACTTTAACTTTTATATATATAGATAAATGCAAAAGAAACCCCCTGAAACTAACATAAAAGGCCAGTGCTTCGATTATCCATTCACAAATATGCATGAACACTTATAAGGGTTCTCTGTTACAGCTGAGCTCATAAGGTCCTACATCCATTGGTGAGAGTGAGCGATATAACCATTCAAAACCTACCCTTCTAATGATGGTGTTATTCTGGCAAGCGCGGTAGCTCTAGATTGAACGGTGCCGGTGTATATAGGGCTCACGTTTATAATTTGCGCCGTTGGCCACCATCCCGCTGGGGAAGGTCAACCCTACAATCCGTCAAAATATCCTACAAGACATGCTAAATACCCTGCTGTATTTGGTAATTATACGAGTGTAAAGCACACAGTGGAAACACGCACATGTTTTCCAGTTATAAGTGGTCCCTCCTGGTGATTAGTATAACATGTTTAAACCTTTCTATCCGCATATTGCATTTTCCTAGCTTATAATTTCCTTTCCGGAAATATCCCGTTCTCGTTTATGAAAAAGTGGCGTGATCATACCTATGTTTTCTCCTTGATATCTCTTCTATCCTTGTATGTGATCAGTTTAGTATAATAGGAAACATATAGCAGCTTATTCCTGTGCAGACAGAAACACACACATATGTTGATGTTTATTATATATATATATATATATATATATATATATATATATATATATATATATATACTAAACACTTATGCCTGTAGTAACATAAAATAAGGGCATTGCATTAAAAAATAATCTCTCTCTCTCTCTCTCTCTCTCTCTCTCTGTATATATATATATATATATATATATATATATATATATATATATATATGAATGTAGCAAGAGTTGCGCTATTACCTACCAACCTCTCCCGAGTTGGCATTATAGACTACACTTAAACAATGTCGAGGTTAGCTGAAAGAACATAAAGCACCTAGATTCCTAAATGGTCACCCATCTGGTACCAGTCAGGCTAAACCATTTTTAACTTCAGTGATCTGACGAGAACCGGTGTGTCAACGTCATTATGCCATATATATATATATATATATATATATATATATATATATATATATATATATGTGTGTGTGTGTGTGTGTATGTGTGTATATATGCGTGTATATATATGTGTATATATATATATATATATATATATATATATATATATATATATATATATATATACGAGTATGGTTCGGTGTATATGTGTATGCTTTTGTTGTTGATTGGGGAATTTGCGTATGTTTGCATTTGTATGTTATATATATATATATATATATATATATATATATATATACTAGCAAAAGTGCACGTCGTTGACTGGGTTCAAAAACAGCCTACAGAAAATGGGCTCTGATTTATGAAAGTATGATAGGTTATGAAAAGGAAGGGTTGTAAAGAGATAGCTTCGAATTTGGGGGTATCAAACCAAAGCAAAAAATTATGAATGTAAAAATAAAATCGATAAACCCCATAATTTATTATACCATATCTGTTCAACACTGAAATACATCACAATATTCTGTGGATCTATATTAAAAACCTTGTTAAACTTTGTGACATATATCCATTCTATGAAGGTAAGGCGCGTGTTAGAGAATGGAGAGAGAGAGAGACGGAGAGAGAGATGGAGATTTATGAATTTTAGTGTAGACACGTTTACTGGAAGTCAAGATCAGCTGATGTGATTGCATGTCAGTCACGTGATCAGGTTAGCTGAATCGTGGAGATTTGGTTGCGACTTGGACGACAGCGGAAGGCTTTGCCGTTGTCTCCTCCCCTTCGCTGGGGGTGGGGAACGAACGCTGACGTGATAGAATAAGACCTAGAAGAAAAAAACAACACAGGCCAAATTCACTTTCCACCTTCTGCAAGACATCTGGGAAAGTGAAATAAACTATAGAACCAAATTCTTGTCTTGGTGTGAAATCTTCGTCCCAAAAACGAGTATCGAGTCTCCTTCCCAGGCGAGAATTTTTAGATGGACCAACAAAATGGCAGAAGGTATGTTCAGATGACATCTCACACACATATTCACACTTAACAGCATATGAACATATGTAATAGAAAGACCACTAGATGATCACACACATAAACGACATTAACTCTGATAAGATAATAAAACATACAATCTTTTATATATAGACGAGTTTTAATATATCATCTCCATTCCAATTTCAACCAATATACAACAAACACTCATTTTATGACACGACAATACAACGTAACACGCGAACGAACACTCTCTAATTTTATTATACCATATTTCTTCAAACTGAAACATAATTATCAAAATATACTTACGCAGATAAATATTAAAAGTCTTTATTAAAGTATGTGTCTATTTTGATTCTATGGAGGCAAGGCGCGAACGCAGACTCCACAATTTTATTATACCATCCTTATTTAAGTTAAAACATACTTATCAAGGTATTATTATGTACATCTATATAAAAAATATACTTGTAAATGTGTTTTTTAATTTTTTATTTTTTTATTTCCATACTTTGTTGATCAGGCGCGTACGCAGACCCCACAATTTCAATGAATCACCATTATGCCAGATCAAACATACCCATACCTGTGTGTCGATATATATTCTATCATTATATGTAATGAGTTTTCTATTATAGTCAAACATATAGGAGCCTATTCTTGACCAATCACACACACAGACGTTCAGCTTTATATTATATATATATATATATATATATATATATATATATATATATATATATATATATATATATATATATATATATATATATATATATAGCCAAAAAGGTGTATGAACAATTACTGGCTTAAATTTATTGGTGTATGAACAATTACTGAATTGTATTAACCCAGTATTATTTGAAATACTACACATTTGTATATATATATATATATATATATATATATATATAAATATATATATATATATATATATATATAAATATATATATATATATATATATATATAGTAAGTTATAAAATGTATATATAATGTATATATTATAACTTACTTACTAGATCTACCTATGTATTGAGCACTTTGGAAGTAAATACTTAAAGTTTACGCATAAATCTATGCTATATATATATGTATATATATATATATATATATAAAAAGATGTATAAATCATTGAACCTTTTCCTTGCAAAATAGTGCAAAAAAGCAAACAAATAACACGGCTGTTTTTTTTACGATCTATGATCCAATTGCTTGTTTTGATTTATAATTTTTAAAAGGCATGCTAAGAGGAGACTGTAAGTTTTATTTTATGTAACTGTCTTTTAAAAATTAAAAACTAATATGCAATTGAATTGATATGTGTTCGTTCATATTAATATAAGAAATATTTAGAAATAAAAAAAAATGTTTTTATTGAAAAATTCTTAATTTTCTCAATCAGTTCTTTTTATTTTTAAAAGATTATAAAAAGCACGTTTTTAAAAAAAATCGTTATAATGTGTTTAAATTTTTTTAAATAAACGTGGAATCTCCTGGTCTTTCCGTGAGTGTTACTAGCACAACATTTGGTCCGATAAAACCTCGGATCTTCTTCCGGTGTGTATTTTTTAAATCAAGAAGGTTTCCGTCAAATTTAGATATCTACAGGGAATTTCGAGCAGAACTCATTATTTCGTCAACGGGAGAGCATGCGTTCGCCCCTATCCCCGCGCCCGGCCATGATCATGTAGAATACAAATTTATAAATTCTCATCTCAAAAATTCAGAAATATAATATAATCCTATCTGCGTTCAGTGGCACTCTTCGTTATTAATGATACTGTCTATTCACCTCTTAATATCGATGTACATTCATTGGCGTTTGAAAGACTGAAGCCCATGGTTGGCGTGCACATATCAGACTTGTATTCAATATTTATATGATCCAATTATTTAAAGGAAACATCAATCCCAGGACAGTGTTAGTACACTTGCAAATAAGACTTATACACATACGTAACAAAATCTAATTCACGGATTATTCACATATACGCTCGCAAATGTGTTTAATTCTAGATATATTATAACTTTCTTTACTATGTTATAGATGTAGGTTCAGACTCTTTTCATCGTGTGCTAACGAATAACTTGAGAGGGAAGAGACGCTGTCGATGAATGCTGCGAATAGGCTGTTATATATCAGTTGTAGACCAGTGCTAGGAGTCATAAATGAAAGAAACCACAAGTAGTGTAAAGTGTAAAGTGTATAAAATATTATATGTATTTATCATAAAGAATATAGGAGCCATTAAAGAGTTATGAGATGAACGTGTTCGTAGCATGCGGCTAAACATGGTATGAAGGTCCATATTTAGTTTCTGCAACTAGAGTGGTATTCATAGGACTGGTTGATTCTACTTAGTGCTCAAATAATGGTGATTTGCCCCCACAACAATATCAAATCTCAATATCTCGCAAATGCAACAAATTAGTGTATTTAAAGGGAAATAATTGTGAAATGGAATTAGGAGAAAGGACGTGCAAAGATATACGAGTATATTATATGTGTAGAGTTCAATAAAATATAGGGTGTGTATGAATTTAGACCATGAATATAAATGTAGGAAATAAGATAATAGAGAAGTAAAAGTAATACAATGAAAAGTGTAGGACGTGAAAATAAGATTTAAAGTAGAGGAAAGCAGACCTTGAGTCTACGTAACTCTTGCTTCCGTTTTTAGGTCCGGAATCAGCATTAAAGCTGAATAATTCAGACCCGATTGCGATGCCATAACGATATCAGATATTGAATACAGGAATTTCGATGCCATAACGATATCAGATATTGAATACAGGAATTTCGATGCCATAACGATATCAGATATTGAACACAGGAAGTGTTGATTTTATGTGAATAAAAAATCTCCTTACAGTATATTTTAAAAATTCTTTTTATCCTTTTAATGCAAAAGGCGTTATAATGCAAAAAGACGGTATAAGTGGTAAATATTTCTCTTTCGTGATAGTCGCTCGACGAAAACTTTTAAAAAAAATCAATAATGGGCCACTATGTTAATAAAAAAGTTTAGGAGCCACTGATATAGAACATGCCGCTGATTTTATAAGTTTTTTTTTATATATATAATAGGTTTAATTTAAGTTTACAATGCGAATGCCAAATATCATATTTTGATATTAATTTCGACCGCTCCTTTAACTTATAAAAAAAAGAACAACCACACAAACAGAAAAAAATAATGTTGATTATATAAACTTATTTTTACAGTATCACTTGCATTAAAGTTAAAAATACAAAAGTCAAGTAACATGTTTTTATTATACCCTAAAAAAATCAATTTATTTCGATCACATAACCTACTATTGGTTTATTCCTTGGTCTTTCTGCTTGTACGACCATAAAACTTCTCAAATGCACTTGTGATGCTAGGCTGTATAAAAGTGTTTACTTCAGTGAAAATCGAACTTCCTTCTTTAAGTGGATTTTTTGATTATCGATTTTTAATAATAAGCGGGGTATTTAGATACGAAATTTACGTAAAACCTCCCATACACATCAAGTAAATTTGTGTGAAATGTAAAAAAAACAAAAAAGAAAAACATCGCTCCAGCCGTTTTGGAGTCCATAGGAAACACACACATACACATTTACATATAAGTAGAGATACAATCAATGGTTATAGAATGTAGTCGTTCCTTCGGCCATAAAAGAGTAGATTGAAATGTATCGATCCTTATTATAATAGTTCAAAAACATAATATTATCGGTAATCTCCAAAAATACCGTTAGGGCTTACAACATGGCCGCCAGAAGAGTCACGTGATCCGGTTGATCCAAAACATGAATTGCCGTATTACGAAACCGGAAAACGCAAATTTAAAGCAAACTTTGACAAACAAGCATAATAATTAAGTACAAAAACACTGTTTTAACTAAAAACAACCTAAGATTGTTTCTCAAAGTTTGCCTATTTTTATAACAACATTATATCAACAAAAAATTAAATACAAACAAATTGTGATTGTTTGTCAAAGTTTGCCTTCAAGGCTGCGTTTTCCATTTGCACGATTCATGTTTTGGATCAACCGGATCACGTGACTCTTCTGGCGGTCATGTTGTAATCCCTAACGGTATTTTTGGAGATTACCATATTATCTAAGTCCATTATCTGGCCAGAGTATTGCTTAATAATTACTATCTCGGAGACCCGACTTTGCCCAGGATTAAAGAATGATAAACGAATGTTTCACATCTCATATTTATATTGTCATCGCCTATTTTTCAATCAACTCGATTAATTACCTGCTCTATTTAGGGTCCCATCGCGGTACACCAGGAGAAAGCTTCACATGCCTCCTCGAAGTGAGTTAGATCACAATTAATTGTAGTCCATATTGCATCGTAGTATACATACTGTTGATTTTATACAATTATTTTTCAACATAATGGCTTTTAGAGTTTGTGGTAATAAAACATCTCAAATGCACCACTGCAAAATCAAAGCTCCTGGAAATGACCTTAGACTATATCCGATGGTGAGGCCCCATCTTGCGGGCTTTAGGAAGTGTGGACCAGTCCTTTAATGAGATTGCTCCCAGGTTCACTCTGACCTGGAGTGATAGTACCTATTAGTGTTCCAAACATGGCTTAAATAGAAACCGACTTGAAAAAAAATATTCAATTATAAAAATTTTCTTCGAAACCGCTGGATGCGGCATTAAATAACATGAAAAAGTGTTCGCATGCCGTAAAACAAAAACAACCAACCAACCAACCAAAGCAAAATCAACAGGAACAGCACTATTAAATATAATCTAATCTCTGCTTATTTTGGAGGGCGGGGAAAATCTCTAACCGGATTTTATGAATATAAATATCTTAAATGTTATATGTGTAGTAAATTACGCGCAATAAAGAATATTGTGCGTGCATGATTTTAGATCTTAAATATAAATGTGGAAACTAAGATATTAGAAGCAAAAGCTTAAAATTGAAATTAATGCATTGAAATAAGTGAAAATAAAAATAAAAATAATAAAAGAATACAATTTGTGAATATCGCCTGTTCCTTCATTTATCCGAATATTTCGATTGTCGGTTATCGATACTTATCGAAGACTTCCCGATGCAAAACTTTCTAAGAACACTACCCGACACATTAAGTATCTTTGTGTGAAATGTCATAAAAATTTACCGAGCCATTTTTGAGTCCATATGGAATGAACTAAAAAAGACACACAGGCACATAGGCACACAGACAAGGTTCCTGTTTATATAATACTATAGATAAATGAGTGTGCAATTATTTTCTCATGCCAGTGTACATGTAAGATGTTTTGGCGGTTGAAGGACTGAAACCGAAGTCTAGCGTGCACATGGCAAACTTGTTTCAATATTTACGTGATCCTATCATCAGATAGAAATATCAATCGGAAGACGGCGTTTACATCTTACTAGCAACCTGTAAAACACTCAGGCGATGTTTATGAAATGTCATTGGCACCTGATCTCTCGCCGCCTCTTTATGAATAAATATTCGATCAATAATCGCTTTCGGGCTCTCATCGCTACTCTGGACCCTCTCCATCATCGACTTGCAAATAACTTGAAAGGGAAGAGAGGACGTCTTGTTAAATCCAACGTATAGGCTGTTATATATCAAATCTCAGTAACTCGCAAATGCTAAATTCAGAGTGTCTTCAGGAAATACTTCTGAAAGGGAATTAGGAGAGAGTATGTACAAACACACACAGCTATAGCGTTTTGATGAATATATGTTTCTAGTTCTATCCCACAGGAAAAAAACTTAAACACAGGGGTCAGAAAGTGGGGTTTAAAAGTCAGCGCCTCCGAGGAGGGGAACTCTTACCAGCAAAAACTGTCTGGGTCACCCCGTCGGCGTTCCACAATGAGAGTACTCTAGGCCGTTAGCAATAAACTACCCTCTTCTTCGATGCCTGGGAAATTGGACGACCTAGAACTGTACAGAATTTGATTTCCACCATAAAATCAACAGGCGCAGGATCATAAAAAAATAGTCTAATCTCTGTATATTTCGGGGGACGGGGATAAAAATACCTAACCGGAATTGATGAATATAAATATATTAAATGCGCAATAAAGAATTTTGTGTGTGTATGATATTAGATCTTAAATATAAATTTGGAAACTAAGATATTAGAAAACAAGCTAATAATTAAAATTACTACATTGAATTATGCGGTAATGAAAATAAAAGGACAGGAAAATTAGACCTAAAGTTTACTTCTTTCTTTAAAATCAAATATTACCCCCACACAAAGAACAGTGTCACTTTGCAGTAGCGGGATACTATCGGGGACATGGTTGGTTGGTTGGTTGGTTGTTAATATTAATCCTTGTCGGGGTATTTAATGCCGAATCCAAAGATTTTGAAGAAATTTTTTGTAATAGAATATGTTTGTTGTTTTCACGTCGGTTTCTATATAATGGCAATTAAAGGGTGGCTCCACACTCCACACTTCACAAAGCCCGCAAGCTGGGGCCTCACCATCGGATATAATTTAAGGTTATATTCAAGACCATCGGCAACATAAGTTGAAGGGGCAACATGCGGGGAGATTAGCAAGACATCTGTTCAAATTACATGTGAACTTCTGCATATCAGTACAGTTGGGAAAGCAGAATCCCGGAAGGAAGTTCCCAAGTCTAGCAGTTCTGAAAAGAAAATATTGGAGTAGAAGGTTTTCTTACACCTAGGGATCTATACTGTGAAGGGGTGGGATTTAGTTGCTTGTCGGGTTTTCCGGCGTCATATGGACGAACTGTGTATTACTCGTTTTTTCTTCTTTAATTTTTTTATAAAAATCGCTCTAGACCAAGCAGGAAGACACTTTAAACGAGGTGAATATGCAACTTCATAGTCAAAATTGGTGAACGATAAATAGTGGATTGGTATATTTTGAGGCAGAAAACGGCAGCTCACTGCGATTTTCAGAAAAAAACGCGATGAACAATTAAAATTATGGAGGAATAAAAGGCGAATCAAATGAGTACATGTTGTTGAAACAGATTTGATTAGCATGTTATTTCTCTATAATTTTAATTGTTCACATTTGATATTCAATTGAAGTATGCTGATGTTCACGTCAATTTTAAAAAGTAAATTTTAATCAAAAGGTAAAAAGAAACTCCACATCAACAAAGCAGCTTAAAACCAGTTGCAAATATTGACTTTCATATAACAAACCATCTCTAATCACAAGTGTTTTTGTTCCTGGGTGATATAACGAAACATTTTGTTCATATGCCTCGACTTTCTCTTAGTTATCGTAAGAAGCTCATTGAGCTCAAGTGTCTAGGTTTATCCAATCGAGAAATCGGGCGCAGAATATAATGTGCTAAGATAACGGTACGAATGACTACAAAAAAAAAATCAAAAAACATTTGTAGTGTTCGTGATGCCCTAAATCTGATCGTCCTTGAGATGCTTTTTATAGTGATCACTATATCCAGATCCGCAGCCTCAGAAATAGATTTGAAACGGCTCCCCGAATCTTATTACAGTGTAATCTTGTATAACAACGCTTTGTTTCTAATGGTATCTATATCTGACAGCATGACGTCGAATCCGCAATATAAATTTATGCGTAAATATGGAAGGGGAAACAATCTTCAAATATCATAAATTTCAAATTAGAGCTACGGACTTATACTAAGTAAATATTAATAAGCCATTTAGACCTTTTGTTTTTAATGGGGAGTAGACAATGCGTTGTGCATGCGTTATCGGCATCTCCGTCACTCTCGCTTCTCCTTATTTGTCCTTCAGTCATCATTTTTCAATGAGTGACTTTTCTGACAAAGGGAAACGAAAAAGATGTGTTGCAGGTTCTAGGTTTGCAGTATTTTGTGTGAACAGTCACCAGAGATGTTGGAAATTCTGTTTCTTTGTCTATCCTTGTGGCCAGCCCACTAGTAATGGTGTTGGAGGTAAACGTTTCAACTGGAGTGACGTTATCCGCCTGATAGTCAGGTACTTGAACCTTGGATTAACCACTAAGAAGGGTTTCCTTTCACCAAGTGCAAAGTACTGGGGCTGCTGTATTGTTATTTAGTTAATGGATTCTGGACCAAACAGTAGTTTTTGGTGGGTCCCCTCGATGTCATATTAGAGCGTAATTGTTAGGAACTTACCTTATCAAGTGCTACTAAAAATAATTCGTTTCGTTTTCTCTTACTTTCCCTCTCTGTCCTGCCTCTGTCTACGCAAGTCTGTCGACCTATTCCAGAGATCCCAAATCTCCATCCTGAATGATTTCTGCCAGACTAAAACTACCCATTCCTGTGTGTCGATGCATCTATCATTATATTTAATCAGTTTTTTTTTAAATAGTCAACAATATATATAAAACATGTTAAAAAACTTTAAGAAGAGTAAAAAACATATTAAATTTTCTAAATGGAGACACAATTTAAGTGGATTGTCCTTAATCTGCGGAGTTTCGATAGAAATCGTTTCCTTCTAATCAGTCGGTAGGGGTTAGCAAAATGCGGAATCGAATTTTGCTTGCGAAATATTTTAAAAAATTGATTTAACATGAATGTATGTTCGGTTAAGAGTAGAATCTCTCTCTCTCTCTCATATATATATATATATATATATATATATATATATATATATATATATATATATATATATATATAGTATGTTTATTATATAATAGTAGATATCAATTAACGGTAAAATCCAAGAAAACTTGGTTAAGGTTCGGTATCTGTTGTGGTGCACAAATCACCCCGTAATTCACAACTATTTACCTGGTGAAAAAGTATTTTTCCAGGTACACAAAAATAATAGTACGATGTGGGAACTAGGAAATATCCAGAAAAAATCGTGTAGATGGTCTATCTTATCGAAAGTCCAAGAGTTATGCACAAAAAAGTTAAACCAAATCCGGAAACGTATAACAGATGACGACAGACACGCTCCTACTGAACAAAGAGAAGTAATGGACCAGACAGGCGGGCAACGCTGGTCCTCCATAAAATGGAAAATGACAGTCTCGATAGAGATCAACCCAAGAAAAAGGAGAGATTCGATCATCTCAAGGGAAATGAAAAGCTCGGGAGGGGGGGGTGTTGTGGGGTACAATCACCCTTATTTCAGAACTAAGTGGAATCAACCAGTTCTATGATTATCGCTGATTTCAGAGACTAAATGGAGACATTCGTACCATGTTTAACCGCATGCTACGAACCCGTTCCTCTCATACCACTTTAATGGCTCCTGTATTCTTTATGATAAATACGTATTATATTTTATACACTTAACACTACTTGTGGTTTCTTTCATTTGTAACCCCTTGCACGGGTCTACAACAGTATCAAAAAGTGAAAATCCAAATTGCGTTACTAGGAGATATTTCCATGTGATCCAAAAGGCAGAATTCAGTGAAATAATTAAAAATGTGCAAGGAAAAAAGAGTGAGTTCAAAAGATTATTATTAAAAGACGGATAAATTGTACGTACATTGAAGAAACAAAGATTTCAAGACACTTATTCTTACGCCGACTTTCAAATGCGAATATATATATATATATATATATGTATATATATGTATATGTATGTAGTTATGTATGTAGATGTCTGTCAGGTCATGTCATATGCTACTGGTACTATGTAACCCAGTACGACCTGCCTCATGGTCGGGTCACCGGCGACTAAACTGGTTCCCCCACCAAACTTGTTTGGTGAGGAGGGCGGCTAGTCTCCCTGAAGGATTAAAAACAAGGCCTTCCAAAGGGCGAATGAACTCTTTTTCTGGGTCAACGGCCAACAAGCACCGTGTATAGTTGTGTGTGTATATGTGTAGTGGGGTGGAGAGGGCTCCCGTAAGCCGTGGTGAAGGCAACCTTTCTAGGAGAAGCAAATCTCTGATTTAAAAAACCATAAAGCGGAAAACCATTACCCGCATTAAGCTGGTCTGAAGTTTAATTTGTTGCTGGATATTTTGCTGTTGCTTGTTGCTGGATCTCAACATTTTGAACCGAGAGAGAAACTTAGCTGTCGTACAAAGCTAAGACTCTGTAACATCATCTTTGTATAGATACTCTCTCAGGTATTTGGGCTCATGGATTTTAAATGTCTGAGGCAGTGGCACTCGTCTGACAAGACGTTGCAATCATCAGATGCCTGTATGTATATATGTATATGTATGTATATATATATGTGTATATATATGTGTGTGCGTATGTGTGTGTATACGCTGTGTGTCTTGAAAATGGATCCTTCTATTTTTATTTTATCCAAGAACACTATAGAAATTTTCAAATTGCATTATTTTGATGACTGAACTTTTTCAATCGTAACCTAAAAGTTTCCTCCCTCTGTTAAATACATTGACGGTGGTTGTCCCTAAAACAGCAGCTCCTGTCATGGGCGTGCGTCTGAAGCAGAGGCGCGTAATTGAATTTATGGTTGAAGTTCATTGAAAATGGCGGTTACTATCTAGAAAATATACTGAAGACCAAATGATTGTCCATTTAAGTGGCACCATCTCCCTTTTGTAGTTCTTCAACTTGGTGAATAAAAAAAAAAGAAAATACGTTTTGCTTATATAACTCCCGTATTCGTAACTCTTAAACTATTTCAGTTAAGAAAGAGGCATAATTTATGAACGCCTTCCGTGTGTTTGTGTATATACATGATGATTGCAACGTCTTGTCAGACGAATGCCACTCCCTCAGACACTTAAATCCATGACCCCAAAAATGACTTCTATCGCCACAGGACCATTTTTATAGACAAATTCCTGAGGGAGTATTTATAGAAAGATGATGTTACAGAGTCTTAGCTTTGTACGGCAACTAAGTCTCTCTCTCTTGGTTCAAAATGTTAAGATCCAACAACAAGCAAAAGCAAGGAAGCCAGCAACAAGTTAAACTGCACACCAGCTTAATGCGGGTACTGCTCTCCCGCTTTATGTTTTTTTTTAATCAGAGATTTGCTTCTCCTAGAAAGGTTGCCTTCACCACGGCTTACGGGAATCCTCTCCACCCCAGCACGCACATACATACACACAAAGGCACACGGCTAGTAGGTCGTTGACCCACCACCACCACCAAAAGGGTTCATTCGCCCTTTATAAGGTCTTGTTTTTAATCCTTCAGGGTGACTAGCCACATTCCTCACCAAACAAGTCTGGTAGGGGAACCAGTTTAGTCCCCGGTGACCCGACCATGAGGCAGGTGTATATATTGAGAGAGATACTAAGTAAAAGGATGGCATAAAATGATCCAAAAAGCAATTTGTAACCATCATATTTATCTAGAAAATATATCTAGATATGCTGTACGTAGCAATAACTCCGATGTCAAATGTCAGCAATTCGGCAATCGGCAAAGTGTGACTGTGTCCTTGCAGAGGAATATGATAATCGAATTCAAAACATATCCACCATTAATACGCATCGGTACATGTCTGTCATTACAGGAAAGCGATATGTACGATAAGGCTATTTCTATTTAATTTGGGAGGCCCAGTTCTCAGTAATATTCATAGAATACTTGTAAAGAATAAAGCAGAACCCATTTAACACTTATCTATAAGGAAGGAATCGGTATTTATTTTGTTTGTATTTTTAGAACGAGGACATTAATAAAAAAAAGAATAAATATTACACATTTGCATTCATCAACCTCGTTGTAGTGACGTGGTAATAGTGCGGCTTACAGTGGAGAATCCCCACGTTATATTGTGCGAACGAATTTTGTGCCACATCTCTTGAACAGTTGTTGCTTAAACAGACTATAAAACTGAGTTCAATATAAAGGGGTTTGTTTGTGTCCCCTTCCTTCTGTAAACTTATTTCTCATAGAAGGGAAGGTATCGTATCGTGTTTTATGTGAGCCAACCACCTATGTTTCTTTACATTCAACATCTTTTACGTTACCGACTAAACCTGTTACGGTTGAGGTGTTGAATCTCGTTGCAGTCAGACACACAGATAAGCCGTATACACAGTAAAATCATTATCTGTGCATAATTATACCTTATGCATACACCGATACATACACGCGCATATATATATATATATATATATATATATATATATATACATATACATATATATATATATATATATATATATATATATATAGTCATTTATAAAATATATATGGCGATTAAGCTACACTGAATATTCGGCGTTTCATCCACTCTAGGATTTGCCAGGCTTATGCTCGAATTATGTGGTTGTTTCACGTTTTTATATGGTTCTCTTCTGTTGAGGATTTTAGTTAGCCAATCAGCTTTCTAGTATCCACCGCGCCCCTTCCTATCAGCCAATGGGCATGTATTTTATCGAACAAAGTATCTGTTTTACAACTAGGTTAGTGGTTTAAGGCAGACGTATTCCTCCTTTTATTTTTTATATATAAATATACATATGTGCACATACATACATGCACACATATATACATGTATATATATATATACATATATGTGTGACCGTTTATGTATATTCATGTTTATTTAATTTATTTATTTGTTTATTTTCTATTGTTTGTGTTAGTTTTAAAGCTATTTTGTATCGCTATCCTAGAGTAAGTTTTATTTTGTGAACACAATTGTTTGCTATTTCTCTTCTACAGTTTAATAGATTTTGGGGTTCTTTAAAGTACAGGATAGCAAATTTTTC
This sequence comes from Euprymna scolopes, assembly GCF_053919585.1. Taxonomy (NCBI): domain Eukaryota; kingdom Metazoa; phylum Mollusca; class Cephalopoda; order Sepiida; family Sepiolidae; genus Euprymna; species Euprymna scolopes. Next base: position 125,903,382 of record NC_136497.1, on the reverse strand, counting down.
ATGGAGGCATACTTTACATGGGTCGTCTAAATGTCTACACGTGGTAGCTTGTCTTATTATTTTCCATTCGACTACCGACGAATGTCCGCTTTCTTTGTGTTCCCAGTATTTATTCACTACTGTTGTTTTTATACGGTGTTTTTTATTGTTGAATATACTTTTGTGGTCATAGTATCGGTGGTTGAAATCTAAGGATGTCATGCCTACGTAATATTTCTTGTTATTCGGGTTTTCTTTCGCAAATATTGTTGCTTGATAAACTACACTTTTTGTTAGACATTTATTTTGAACTGGACAAAGTGTGCGGTGTCTACAGTTGCATTTATCTTGTTCGTTATTAGTATTTTTATTTATGGTATGGTTGTTCTTGTTCGGGGTTGGTTTGTTATTATTATTATTATTATTATTATTATTATTATTATTATTATTATTATTATTATTATTATTATTATTGCTGCTGCTAGTGTTGGTTTTATTTTTGTCATGGTGTCTACTTTTTATTGTTTATTTTGTTGTTGTTTACATTGTTTTTATTTAGTATTTTGTTAGTATGTGCTTTAATTATAATCTCTAAATTTTCCCAACAACTGTAGGATAACTTTAAGGTATTTTTATTGGAGATTTTGCATAAGTGGTTGGTTGCGGGAAAGTGTTTTTCAATAAGATCTAGAAATTCCTTGTCAAGTTTTGTTTTCAACATTTGATTGTATGGGGCCGTATACTAAATTATAGTTCTTTTTCTTCCATTTTTAATTTCATTATAGTTGTTGATGTTTTGTTGTTTATATTTAATATCGATATTTTTGTATCCACTATTTTTAGGGCTGTTTCGTAGATATTGATTGACCTGTTAAATGCATTTTCATCGCTTGAGTTATTACTGAGTCTACTTACGATCGAGTTAGGAATGTGTTTTATAATTGATGGTGGTTGATTGGACTCAGGGTTTACGTAAATTCGAATGGCGTTATCTTTTTAGTATGGTTCATATGTGTTTTTATCTAAGTTTTACGTTACGTCCAGGAAGTTTGTTATTTTTATGTTAGCTGATACGTCTGCTTTTAGGCCTACTTTTTTCATTTCCTTGTGTATGATTTTCTTAAAGTTTTCTCCCTTGACTTTGTTGGAGTTTGTTTTATTATAGCTAGTCCGTCATCTCTATATAGGCCAATATCCGTAGTATCGAATATGCTTGTGAGGGTATATAGAATGAATAATGCCACAAGATCTGATGCCTCTGCAGAATCCAGGGTCCCATCGCCAAATCAAACGAATTTTTCATTTTAGTTTTTATCCATTGGTTATTGTTATTTATTAGAACTTATTTTCTACATTTTTTAATGATATTGATTTCTTCCGAGAATATATCAGTGTATGCCTCGGCAAATTCTAGGGCAATGTTACAAAGTTCTTCGGATATCGAGGGATAAAAGTCTATGATGTCAAACTGTATAAACGTACATTTATCTTTGTTTTCTATATTTTTAAACCAGGTGATTGCTTCGATAGTATTTGCCCACTGGTTTAGTTCTAGATCCTGTTTGATTTGTTTGTTTACTCTAGAAAGTATAGTTTTGCTAATTCTACCTATTTCTGGTTTAGTTGGGTTTATCAGGCGGGTGCTGGGATATATATATATATATATATATATATATATATATATATAATTTATTCAAAACGTATCTCTAACACACCAAATAAAAACATCTACATAAAAACGCTTGGCCGCGTGGTAGAGGTTTAAGCTTCCTATCAAAGAGCCCTGATTTCGAATCTCGCTAGATTAGTCGTAGACGACGAAACACATGTCAGTGGATAATTATATTTAAAAAATAATATATATTATTTTCATTTATATAGACAAATATTACATACTGGCTACACCGAACATGCTAATGTTTTGGGACAATTGGTTCATTTTTTATGTGTAGTTAAATTATTATTGCAAGCAAACAAAGGCGACAGAAATAAAGTTTTTATCTGCTATTCAAAGTATCTAGTCCTTAAAAAATTCTTAAAAATTAAAACGATTTTTAAGGATTTTTTATGAACCAGATGCTTGGAATACCAAATAACATATTTATTTATCTCGCCTTTGTTTGCTTGCAAAAATAAGTTAACTACAATTATTTTATATTGATATGAATTTCAACTGTAACATACAGCAAACAAACGCCAGTAATTAATAGCAATAGTCCTTATAAGTTTATTGTTTTGAAAATATTGAACAGATACATTATTTTAAAATACACTCGTAAATAACTGCTCCTATTAATTCTAATATCATACAACACATTTCCTTTACTACCACTGTTCATTAATGAAGATTAGGGCTATGACAACGGAGCATTCTTATCATATGTTTGACTCTCGAATATATATCCGACATATTTAGACAGAGTTAATCAACGGAGAACCACATCACTCTAAATAAAAGCACATAAGATATCACAAGCCAAAACAATAACACCAATATGCTGTTGTCCTATCCCTAGTGGTAATATAGGTGGTTTAAACTTGAAAAATCTTACTTTGGTCAACTAAGCTACAAAACATTTTCCCTTATGAGAATAGATTTATTTTCGAAACTCAGACGTCTGTTCGAGAAAGATAATAATATTTACAGATGTTACACTACAATAATGCCGTCGATAACTTACTGCCATTAATTTTTCCAAATTATACGTGACAAAAAAGCTATTTCTTTAAATAAAAATTTTTCCAGGGTAGTCATCGTAAAACTTAATTATCAGCTGACATGATATTGTAAACAAACACAATCGGAATTTGATCAACGACATTATCATTATTATTTTATTATTTTATTTTATTTTTTTTTTTACGAACTAGTAAACCAGGCAAACTATTCCTCGTTATACCTATTTACAATGCCTCCCCACAGGACAGAGGTAGACACCAGGGTCGTTTTTTAACGTGGAGAAAAGGTACAAAAATAATTTTTAAAAATGTCTCAGTCGTGAAGGATTGCTCATCCACTAAAAGATAACAAAGAATGGAAGGGCAGCATCTAAAGAAGAAGAGATACTACACTTTGATCTAATACCAGAGAGGATTGATTCTATGCTTAAGCATATTGTACGACCGGGCAACTCCGGGTGTCCAGCTAGTACACACACATACACACGCACATACACACACACGCACACACACATACATATATATATATATATATACATATATATATATATATTTAGTCATCGACATACAGTCCTGTTTCGTTGTATCACAACTCATCAGTGCCGCTAGACTAGCATCTCTCCCAAGCCTAGAACCGTCGTGTTGACAGTCGGCTGTTCTCCCACTCGACCACGGAAGCGACGCCCGCAAATAAACCGTCCGAATGTCTATTTAAATTGACATCCGCCACCACTTTTACAGTGCTCAAACCGCCTGCTTGCAAACAGAGAAACAACGAGCTTCGCATTTTTCAGCCAATTACGTAGCGGTTAAGATAATTTACGACAGTGCTCTACCCAAAGAGAGGGGGGGCTTAAATATATATATGTGTGTGTGTGTGTGTGTGTGTGTGTTGTGTGTGAAACTCAAGTTTTTTATCGATGTGTATTAAAGTAAAAATACTTCATTTCATGACTACTCGCAATTAATTTGTTGATATTTTTTTTCTTTCGTTTCAACCAATGTTAAGTAAATGCACTGGGTGACTACAACATCAAGAAATAGATTGATGGAATTCATTAAAATCAAAAAAATACAGAAAATTAAATAAAATCATTCAATATTAGATTCTTGCGAGGAAGATGATAAGCGCGAAATATTAGTTGATTGATGTTCTTGGATTCCTGCCGTTCTGAAAGATGAGGCCGACAGTTTTTAGCAACAAAACGGAAATATGGAATTACTCAATGAAATGAAATACGATTAAATTTAAAATGAAAAAAAAATTATAACTTGGAAAAAAGATAACGTGTTAGTTTGAAGTTGAGATTGTGTTTGAGACAAAATGAAATTAATGTATCGCTAAAAATATTGCAAGATGGAGGATTATCGTCATGTAACTGACTATATATTGATTTAAAAAAAAATTAACAACTAGTAAACTTATAAGTTTGGTCAATTATCGTGTACATCTCGTTGTTAATCTTTATAATTATATGATCGCCATGCTGTCCATTTGCCCCTATATACTTATCAATAGTAGAACAGATTATCAGTTCCAATATTTTTGCAGGGCAAAACGATTAGCAAAATAATTATCTGTCATAAAATGCTACCAGATAAAGCTGGATGAAGACTCCTGTTGTTGCAGGTAAATATATAACAAACATTTATTTCTGCATATTTGAGATAAGCTTTGGTTATCTATATTATTTTAGTTCTTTGTATTACTATTCTCATCTTGCGTGACATTTTTACAATGTGTTGGTCCATGTAACCTCCGACCTTCTTCAAGTCTCTCTTGTCAAACTTGGGAATGTTTCTGTCGAACTCATAAAATTGGACGAAATTTCGAACGGAACCTTTTGTTAACCGCACGGGCGAAACATGCTCCCGTATGGTTAGCCATGGCTGGATAGATGTCCGAAGCAATTCGGAATTGTATTTTTCGGCCGCCCACATTGGGAATTTAAATGTTAAAGTGATGCAATACTTGGAAATCTCAATTGTAAAAGGGATATTTTCCTTAATGCTGTATTCAGTCGCGACTCGGCTGTTGCAGTTGTTTCGCTTAGGGAATATGTGCGGGGATGAATTAGTCACGATATCCTTCTCCCCCCCCTCATTTTTCGATCTTGATGCATATACATACATATATATATATACCCACACATACATATACACACATATATGTGTATAATTTATATATATATATATATATATATATATATATATATATATATACAATAAATTCCACAGCCAAACAACGTCGCAGCCCACAGTAGCCAGTCAACGAACCGGAAGTCCAAGACTCGAGTTTCGCCCTCATTTGGGCTCATCAGCTAGACACCTCCGAACTCAGGATTCGAAACCAGAGCCTCTTGCTTACGAGGCAAGCACTCTACAAACTGAGCAAACGCCCCGCAGACAAGAATTTATATTAACCAACACAGATCAAACAAACCGCGCCGAAATACAAACTGTGAAATTAACCTACTTCGTCTCGACAAGGGACGCGATCATCCAAGCAGCTAATAACCCCAATATATATATATATATATATATATATATATATATATATATGCCTTTTATCAAATGATGTCATGTTCACGCCAAAATTTATATGATGACAAGGATTAACTCTTCACATGAGTCGTCAATATGCGTACGTGTTTTCGTTTGGTTATTTAAATAACAGAACAAGCTGAAATTTCATCTGATGACATCGTTTATCTTACTAAAATTTCATGTGATGATATACTTTAAAGAATTGTCAATTCTACTTATTATAATAATCAAAATGTGTGGACACACTACGTTAGGAATAGATCGAAGAATATTTAAATAATATGAGATTTGCCGCTATATATATATATATATATATATATATATATATATATATATATATATATATATATATATACATGAGGAAACGAAAAAATAATTAGGACTATAAATAAAAATTTAAGAGCAAAATTGATTGTTCGACAGAATACTCCATAATCCTATTGGCCAAAAATTCTTCTTTCGGGATTTTTCACGGAATGCTATTCTTCCTTCATTGAAAAGAAAGAAATTAGTAAATTAATATTTGAACAGAGCTAACATTTTCTGATTATGGCATTAAACAAAACAGTACTTTATGATGTTTCGTCATGAACTGAAAAAAATGTGTTCATGTAATTTTTAAAAAATTGTGAAAATGAGCAGAAAAAAAGAGAAAACACACACTGAAACACATATATCTATCTCCCTCTTTTTTTTTTCTCTCTCTCTCTCTCTTTCTTAATATATATATATATATATATATATATATATATATATATATATATAAGGGCAAACAGTTAATAAAACATGTTAAAAAAAACACTTTGAAAAAGAGATAAACACATATTTAATCTGAAAAGGAAACACTTTATAAGTGGATAGTCCTTAATCCGCGGAGTTTCTAAGAAATACTTTCCTTCTCATCAGAGGATAGGAATTAGCAAAATGCGGGGTCGTATTTTGCATATATATATATATACACACACACACACACATATATATATATATATATATATATATATATATATATATATATATATATATATATTAGAACCCGGGATACTGTAGCCATAGGATTCCGCACTTTCAGTTTATTATGTGGAATACCATATTTTCCGGCCCATGTTTTCGGTATTTGCCCCGTTTTACGTTGTTATTTATTTTTGTTACTAATTTTTAATACCATAGACTAATGTTCTATTGCATATATATATATATATATATATATATATATATATATATATATATATATATATATATATATATATATATATATTATAGGAGCCTATACAGCAATATCCCTCACAACTTAGGGAAAGAAGCTATCTCATTGACACACTTTACACTCCAGATTCACCAAACAATTCGTTCCTGACAGCATTGACATAATCCTCAACAACGACTCCTTCGAATTTTATATTGGCAATTACATCCAAACACTAAGCACAGCCATGGGTACAAAAATGGCAACAATAATTTCCGCCCTTTCACCCGCTTTCCTGGAAAGGACATTTATGTATATATTAAAAAGTGTGAATGTGTTGGTGATGGCTTCCCATATAATAGTCCTCTTTCACTACCATAGAGAAAGTTGGTAGATTCCAGAGACGTCAATTTTTTTAAACTTTGACCCCAGTTTTAACCTCTTAGCATTTATTGTTTTGAGATCAAATAGAATTATAAAGTTAGATATCTGTCGAAGTAATCTATTTCTAAAGTTTCCAGCGTTTAGACCCAAAATTATCGGAGGAGTTTGGTAGAGTTCTCAAAATTCAAATCGTTGAACTTTAGCCCCTTAACATCTCTGGTCGAAAAGACATTGAAATGATATTCCCAAATCTCAATACACTTTATGCTAAATTTCGAGTCTGTTGTAGACGGAAAATTGACAGAGTTCTTTGGTAGGAAAATATACACAGACAGACAGACAGACAGACGGACAGGCAGGCAGGCATTTTCACTTATATATATATATATATATATATATATATATATATATATATATTCACATATGTGTATATATATATATGTATGTGTGTGTGTGTGTCTTAGTGTATATTTAGATGAAGGAAGCTATAAGTTTACATCCGTATTTTTTTTATTATTTCAGAACTGGCTACTTCGTTTGTGGTATTTGCCCCTAATAGATTACTTTGTATAAGAAGTACCATTTTTACGCTGTTAAACCAAACACAAAACAAATTGAAGGGCCATATTTGTCGCGTTATTGTCGAAATACCGACTAATTTACTGCGTAGACTTTGTAAGAATTTTAACTCTAGTTTACGTAATATACGACTGAGCCGCGGCGCTATCTGCACGCAATTGTATATAAATGATTAATATCACGACACACAGCACATATTTGTATAAAACAATGTTCTGTCGTTTATCTAAATTTAAGCTCTGCTTCCTTATGCTCTGTAGTTGTTTGTGTTGATTAGCGAATTTTATATCTTACTGCAGGGTTGCGTTTTTATGTTCCCATCTACCGTAAGGCATTACACTCCGTTGTTTAAATTATGTTCGTGTGGTAACTTGTTGCGCGAATGTAAGGAAAATTACTCTATATATTTTTCTGCCGACTTGAGAGTAATAGCGTAAACTATTGACACTAATAATGCCGTTTCATGGTATATTCTGATTAATTTCCAGTCGGGGTATTGAATTGTAAGTCACTTTTTTTTTTTTGACGAGATCTGCTGATGCAACCATTAGTTGCTCAGGTAGTAAAAGTATCGATTTATTTTAAAGTGCTTAATTATTGTCTAAATTATCGTAATTAATTCATAGTTACCCGCTTTGATTTTGGCAGTTCTTTCTTAGTGCATCTTAATAACTGAAGACGTTAAAAGGTTTATCACCTTAAGAATGCAATGATGATGTATATGTTTCTCAGCTTAATCCATCCCCTGCTTTGTCTGTTCTAGCTTCTTTAACTCGTTGGTCTAGAGTTCTTCGTCTACTTGCTTGTTTCATACGTCTTTATAATTTTTCTTCCTAATCAAATCGCTTTTCCCCCAAAAAAACACTGGAATTTTTTTTAGTTTTTTTTTTTCCTGGTGAGTGCTTTACGTTTGTCGCCAAGGATATTGTCAATGAGAATATCGTATTGCTGTGCTAGTTATATTTCGTTCTTTTTCGCTCAGCTTATCTCCTCATTGTTTTCATGCAGTGTCTTGGGAGACTTTCATCAAAACTGAGATGCTTACTCTGTAATTACTCATTCACGCAATACATGGGTGCATATACAGTAACACAAATGCATTTACGCAATACATGGGTGCATATACAGTAACACAAATGCATTTACGCAATACATGGGTGCATATACAGTCACACAAATGCATTTACGCAATACATGGGTGCATATACAGTCACACAAATGCATTTACGCAATACATGGGTGCATATACAGTCACACAAATGCATTTACGCAATATATGAGTGCACAGTCACACAAATACATTTACGCCAATATATAAAGTGACCTACTTAAAAGTAAACTAATCATTTTCTAATTTTTCATCAATCACTTTTTTTAGAATAAGCGACCCACTTAAAAGTAGCCCGATTCTCTATTCTATCCTTAACGACAAATTGACACGGCAGGACAAAATGCAATTATTTTTTCAACAAGATGGTACTACATGCCACACGTCTCTCAGATCACTGACACTAGTTTATGACATGTTTTATGGAAAAGAGAACAATAAGCAAAGAATTATGGCCACCACGTTTCCTGGACTTTTATCAGGTGATTTTATCATTGGTGAGACCTTAAAACACAAGGTTTATGCAAATAATCCTAAAATTCAAGACCAGCAAAAGGAGAGCATTGCCCACGCTATCAGGAGAATCACTAGAGAGGATCCGCGTGCAGTATCTGCAAGCGTCGTTAACTGTGCCTAGAAATGAATAGATGCAAACGAGAAGCAAATCAATCATCTTTTATAAAGATGCAGGTTATTTAAACAATGTTAAAGGTAATAAATGGACATTCCTCCTGTCTACAACATTTTTCTGGGCTACATTTAAGTGGCCCAGACTGTATTTGTTTAAATGAAAACGTTGACATGTAGGTGAAATGATAAAAGTGTCGCCCTAAATATAAAAACACTACAGCTTTTATTGAAAATATAATAACACTAAATATAACGATACCACAATTTTATTATCAATATCAATTTAAGTATTTGATTATATAGTAGAGCTGACATCTATTCTATATAGCTGCCTTGAGACTCAATCACCGCCTCGATACCGATCCAGAACTGAGAGCATGCCTATTCAACGAGCGCCTGCGGGAGCTCGGAAAAATCTCGGCGGATAGAGGCGATCAGGCTGGCTTTGGTGTTGAAGGAGATCATGTTAGTGGCGTTCTTGACATATGACCAAGCGAAGTAGTCCAACGACTTACGGTCGAGGGAGCAGAGGTGCCAATGTTAAAAGGGTATTAATTTGTAGCACTCCTTCTGAAGTCAAATCTAACTTTTTTTTGAACTTGTGTGACAATGTCTAGTCCTGCTGTAACATCCAGAGTCTGCCAGCGACCACTGAATAATTTTAGGGGATCACCACAATCTTCAGCACATCCAGTTGACTTTGGTGTTGACTTTCAAGCTGACTCAGAAGATATGACCATAATCCTGGCTGGGAAGTTTTTTCTTTCATCATCCTGGTAAAGTTCCTGTAATTCCTAACAATTCAGTGATGCATTTTGAAGAAGCTGAAGGTAGTCCTGTTGTCAAAACTTTAATCGGTAGAAAGCGTGAGTTGTACAGTGGCGCATCTCCAATCTCGTTGGTTGAACACAGTTTAACTTTCAGAGATAAGAGAAGGCTTTTATGGATGTTGGTAACTGGCCAACTATTACATGGTCTGCAAAAAAAAACGAGTTTTCATCAAACAGAAATGGAATCATGTCGTCTTTTCTATAGCGACAAGTTTATATTTTCGCCACGTAATCAAGTTAAATGAACCTATTTACACGGAATATATATATTATACTAGCATGAGTCTCAGGCGTTGCCCAACTGTTCGGAGGTGTGTGTTCAGCAAAAAAAAAGTGGTAATAGGCAGGTAGGCTCGAACCCGTACCGCGAAGGAAGGAAAAAACGTAAGAAAAAGTGACGTCTTTGCCGTTGCCTGCATAGCCAGAGAGGAACTAGCGAATGTTTAAATTAAGGCTAGTCAATCAAAAAGACAGGATAACTTTCGAAAATATCAGCGGAAAAAGAGTCCCTCCCTGTAAAAACTGCCCAGTTGAGGGTGAAAAAATTAATATGTTCCGTATTTGTCGTCCGAAGGGTCGAGCTTAAAAACGGTACCGTTTCGTAAAAGTCCATCGCCTTTGTGTAAAGTTTTACGCAAACATACATATACATACACACATACATGCAAACATATAAACAGACAGATGAGATTGATATTATAGATACGTGTTATTTTTATTATTAATAGTGACATCTGTTTCAGGTTTTTAATTACTGCATCCACAGTAATTATGTCATGAGTATTTAAGGTATCTCTGTACATGAGTACGACAGGACAACCTGGCATGAGAATAATTCTTTTTACAACCAAACCTTGACTCGCTATTTAAAATTACATAGTTATGTTATCGAATGAGGTGGAGAGTACTTGACATCCATGATGACTTGTTGTCACTTAGCCTCTAGAGAGCACCACAGGTGGTTCTCGGAGAGAAATCTTTGATGATTACCGATTTGATTACTCCTAGTGAATAAATAATAAAATTACTCAAGTATAGATAAATGATAACAACAACAAAAACGACTGCAACTTCAACAACTACAAGCACTAAGGAGTAACATGAGTATTAACTAGAAATAAAACAAAAATAGAATACTACCACAGGAAACCGAAACTAGAAAATGTGTTGTAAACTACATATCTACCTAATGTGGTTGCGCCTTTATCAGATGACACAACCCCAAAGAGTAGCAAGAAGAAGAATCGGGAGGGATTAAAATACTACCCAGTCCCCTATTAGAAAAAAAAAATGAAGACCAGTGGGACTTTGGGGAGGTTTTTTGTTACTGAAACTAAAAAGAAATACCAATTGCAATTGTCAACAAGAGATTAAATGTAAGCGGCTGTTGCGATAACGTGACGCGATCTGCGATGCCTATTGCTTAGTAGAAAACACTAAAAATCTTATAATCCAGGGAGCACACCAGATTATTTCCAGTAAATGAGCATTGCTAATTAAGTGTTTGCTGACTGGTAGTTCCTTTTTATTTGCCTCCCCAGAAGGGTAGAGTTCGACACAATGGCAGTTTTTAATGTGTGAAAAATCCAGCCCCTCCCCAAAACCCAAATTCTCCATCAGAAAAGAACGGAGAGCACTGATATCTGTCAGAGTTGTCATTCAAACCCCAATGAATACAAATGGTTGTTTCTAACGATATATCAAATGTAAGCGGCCGTTGCGATAACGTGACGCGATCTGCGATGCCTATCGGCAATTGTAGATAGCACTAAAAATCTGCAAATAGTCATTACTAATAATTGGGACTAGGACAACAGTATATGCTTTTCTTTGTTTTTACTCTCGAGTGTGTATACGTTGATATCGTATGCGCTTTTATATAGAGTCATGTGGTTCCCGGTTCATTTGTTGATATATACACGAGAGTCAAAATTAAGATAAGAATATGATATTGTCATAACCCTACTTATAATCCAAGGAACACAATCGGTTATTTCCAGTAAGTGAGCATTGCTGATTTTGTGTTTGAGGACTCTTAGTTCCTATTTACTTGGCTCCTCAGAAGGGTAGAGTCCAACACATTAACAGTTTTTAATGTGGGTAAAATCTAGCTAATAAAAAGGGGGCACTCTGAATAGAAACAAAAATAAAACAAATCTCAGTCATGAAGGATTTTTCCTCTATTGACAGAGAACAACAAAGGCAAAGTGTAGCATCAGAACAGATTGTACACTGTGATCTTGGCCCTAAGGCCTAAAAAACTGAAACTGTATAATTGTAAGTAGCAATCTATGCGCCCCAGCCCCTGTTGAAACAATTTTGTAGTGCCACCATTAATTGAGGCCACACCAAATAATTGAGGAGGTAGAAGAAGGAGGAAAGTCCGACGAGAGAAAGAACTGGAAAGACCTCCACTGGACGACTGCTAAAGGGATTAGAACATTGAAGAGGCTTATTGCCACACAAATTATGATGAACACCAATGGTCGCTTCCCGCGGAAAGAAATCGTAAACGGTTATAGAGATAAAATAATGTGCAAAGCTTATAGAAAAAGATGTGGTAAGGAGTGGAAATATCGGGAGATATTTTCTCACTCATACTCCAAGGATCACCACAGGTTTGCTTCAAAGTGAATGTATTGATGATGGCCTTTGTGAAAATTCCTAGTGAAAACTACTACTACTACTACTACTACTACTACTACTAATAATAATAATAATAATAATAATAACTATCGAGACCAGTAGAAATTCAATAGAGTCATCTTTTATATGCAATACATTGTTGCTAAGCAATATGTGGAGTGTGTATGGAGACCCTGCGATATTATTGTAGCTCTTTTGTTAAAATTATAACAGTATTTACCTAAGTAATCTGGTTTAGTGTCAGAATACATCTGCTTATTACGATTCATCGCCAATATTTTAAGGGAAGTCTGTAGCATAATTCCATTTTATGGACACCCTGCATGAACGCCACCCCATGACGGCATTATACGATCTTTAGACAGAACAGATATTACCTTTGGATCCTAACCAGAAAACTAAGAAGATGTAGTGAAACCTCGATATACGGTGGCGCTAGCATACGTTTTTTTTACGTTACGATTTTGCCAGACTACTAGTTACGGTATTTGCACCGCCTGAAGACGTTATATATTATGTCATTTCACTGCATACGTGTGTATTATAAACTGCATAGTATTTTGTTACTAATTTTGGATGCCGTATCCCGAGGTTCTGGTGTGTATTTTAGTTTCTCATACGACCCAAACCACACTATCATTTTATTTTTTATTTTATTTTGTATATCGCGTCTTCGTTATATAGGGAGAGCCTGTTTATGAAATAAAAGAGAATAGAAGGTGATAACTAGGGCTATGACAACAGAATATTCTTTTCAATGTTTTGACTCTCGAGGGTGTATCCGTTGATATCTTATATGCTTTTATATAGAGTGATGTGGTTCTCGGTTGATTAACCGTGTCTAACTGTGTCGGATATATACTCGAGAGTCAAAACAATGAAGAGAATATTATGTTGTGATAGCCCTCGTGAGATCATATTACGAACATAACATTAACTAAGAATTTAATGTTTTACTGTGCGCCTCTTTTTTTTATAAATAGGATCATCCGATCGAATATTAATCTGAAACCCGGGACATACGTACGTACGTAAGTACGTTAAACTTGCTGCGGTATTAATATATACAAATTAATATTCAGAAGAAAAAAGATAGATCATTTATCATAAATGGGACCACGTAAAACAGTTGAATCGATGTTTTAACCTGCAAAAATAGTCTCATTTCCCAGCTTTGTTTGACGCCAAATGTAAGAACTTAAGAACACCAAAGAACGCTTGCCACCCATGGTGTCGAGTTAATGAAAACAAAAACCAGTTGTCGACGTTTAGACAATGCCTATCCCCGTATTTTCTTTTGCAAAGAATGAATAGAAACGAATGAATGACCTAAAAGCGTTTATTCTACAACAGAATAGGGATGATGTTAGGTATGAGCTTCCTTTTATAGAAAGATGTGAAAAACAGGATACTTTAAAATAATAAAAAAAACGATCAGAAAAGGCTTTACCATTTTTTTACATGCGTTATAACGAGACAATAGAAAAAGGTTTTTGTGCCCGCTAATTACTTAGCCGCGTGTGGATAGTTTTCACATTATTTTCTTTCCTTTCAAAAAAAAATTAAAAAATCCTGTTGTTTTTACTTGGTGCATATTTTTTTTACATTTTTGTCGAACAAGCAAAATTGTTAGGAGAACCCGGGGAGAAGAGATTGTATTAGATACTACAGCTGTTGATGATTATGTCCCAAAGCGTGAATCTCAAATCTCAGTCTCGTACCTCATACTATAAATATATCAAATGATTAAACTATAATAGTTCACACACGCACATCGGCAGCATCGAGAGAGGGTGCGCGTGTAAATGTCTTAATATACGCGTATTAAATTGTGGTTTTTAACAATAAAAAAATGCTATTAAAACTGCAATTGGGAATACATAATATTCGATAATTCTCTTTTTTTATACGTGTGTATGTGTGTATGCGTGTAAACATAAATGGGTATATGTGTGTATGTGTGTATGCCAGTGTGTTTATAAACTTTAAAATAATATTATACTTCATTATTATTATTATTATTATTATTATTATTATTATTATTATTATTATTATTATTATTATTATTTTCATTATGAAAATTATTTTATAATTTTTATTACCATTAAAATGATTATTATTATTATTATTATTATTATTATTATTATTATTATTATTATTATTATCATCATCATCATCATCATCATCTATCATATGTATCGGCGTATAAGGCGACCGTCAGAAAAGACGAGGTACAAAATTGGAGCAAAGTTTAATAATTACATGATATACCGGTTGTATAAAACAACTGTTAAATTACAAAACTATTGTTTTGTTTAGGCAATTCGTATCTTATGAAATATTGGCTTTTTAGATTATAATTTTTTAACTTGAGGCGTCGTCTTATACGTCGAAATATACAATATATATTAATAGGAAAGCGTGTGTGTTATTTATTTTGAGTGTCACACTTACATCCGAGTGACTGTAGTTTAATTGTTATAGACCCCCATTTCTTGTAATAAATAATTTTACCCAAAGTCCTCATAATTTTTAGTTTCGGTTTCAGTTATAGCTGATGAGAGTCAAGTCATCTATTATTTTTATACATAATTTTATCAATAATTTTCCATAAGTTTTGGTTTCGGTTTCGATTATAACTGATGGCATTTCAATAATCCAATTTTTATCAATAATTTTATCCAGAATTCTTGATAAAACGATAAAAAATAAAAATAAAACAAAAATGAAAGCTAGCTAACTAGGTTTTGTTCCTCACTCAACAAAGCTAAATCGAAATAAAATTCAATTTAAAAAAATATCACGAATATGGCGACCGAGAGAAGAAATAAATAAAAAATAAATGAATAAGCGGAAAAAAATTACATAGAAATCAATTTAGTCTTAAGAGATTTTCTCTTTACTTGCAAACAAATGGTCTAAAGGACTTAATAAAAATGTTTTCTAGAATTTTTTAGATAAAAGGGGGAGTGCAACTTACTAAAGAGGATAACATGTTAGCATTGAAATTTGTCGCACAGGTATGGATATTTATAATGTGCTATCAATTTTTTCTCTCTCCCGCTATATACCTGACATTTTTTTAAATCGCCATTTTCCTCGATTTAGTTCTTTTGAGCGAGGAACGAAACCAGATTAGCTAGCCTTTATTGTATTTGCTTTATTTTTTCAACATCGTGTTAATTGGTCTATATATATATATATATATATATATATATATATATATATATATATATATATATATATATATATATTATTTTTAAATATAATTATCTACTGACACGTGTTTCGTGAATCTCGCGAGGTAACAGATGAATTTTATACATCGACATACAGGCACGCATATATATATATATATATATATATATATATATATATATATATATATATATATATATATATATATATATATATGATATATATATATATATATGTATATATGTATATATCAATATATATATAATACGGATATATGGATATATGTATGTACATATACACATATATATATACAAGCATGCATACATATATATATACATATATATACAACATATATACATGTATACACACACACACACACACATACACATATATATATATATATATATATATATATATATATATATATATATAAAATTCATCTGTTTTTTGAAAGATGGAATAGGCCGATCGTCGAAGACCAGATTAAGGCAAGCACTCAATATGAACATTTTTTTAATAATTATATATTTTTATTTTCTGTTGTAATTCATTTTTTCCCCGTTTCTTTTGTCTTCATTTATTTTAAGGAATTTTAGGTCATGCTTTATAACTGTGTTATTTATCCTTATAATTACATCGAAATCTGCATTAATTAAAATTAATAAGTATGCGTATTTTACGATCGGGTAACGACAGGCGGTCTGCTAGTATGTTTATGTGATTTTTTTTTTTACTCATATTGATTTTCAAACACGTTTTCCCGGAAGTAAATTATTATTTTACGGTTGAATTATATCTAAAGGACTATTATCCGAAATGTATTTTCACATGAACATGTTAATTCTCGCACAATTTCTCCATAAGATATTGCTTTTAAATATGATAAAGAGAACTAATTGTGAATGTTACACTAATAGCTTAGATGCCGCATCTCATTGCAATAAGATAAGGTCTTTTTTATTATTGAAAAAACAATAATGATTTAGAAATATCAGTTCCACAATATGTAAGAAAAAGATTTCACTCACTTAAAAATGAATTGTTCTAAACTAAAATTATATGATTAGAATTTTGTTATAATCGTTTATCAGTTAAGCATGTGTTTCACTGACAATTGCTTAGTAAAAAGAAGAAAAATACGCAACCATGAATTTTTCACAGCGTCCAAATTATATCATGATATTATAAGGGGATGAATTATTATTACTAAAATTTGTCTCATTAATTTAATATTGATGCATTGTATTCAAACATAGATTCCAGGAAGTAAGCTTCTTTCTTAGAAATACACGCATGCGGAACTCTCTTCCGCTTGCCTGTTTCCCACCTGACTACAACTTGAATGTATTCAAGTCAAACATAAACAAATTCCTGATAAACCGCCCCCTTAAGCAAGACACTTTATTAAATCTCCATTACAAACGATTACTACGATATTATCCCATTGGCTACTGAACACGCAATAACCCTTACCCCCGAGTGGCTTCCGGGCCTTGATAAGTAGTGAATCTCATGTTAAAAAAAACAAACATATTTTCGGAATAAAAATCGAGTAAAATATCTTTCGGACTATTCAAAAGGCAGGAGTAAAACCTTTGTATAAAATATATTTGGTACAATAATTTATTGACTTTATAATAATAAATACGGAATCTACATGAAGTAAAATATATTATACTACCGTTTGAGCCCATGGTTGCCCAGGTGCTTGGAGGTGTATGTTGAGCACCAAAAACAACGGTCAGTTTTTTTTTTAAATTGACCCCTATTATGTCCCCTTAACATTTATTGTTTTGGGTTCGATTCAAGTCATTAAGTTAGATCCATGTTCAAGTAATTATATCTAAAATTTCATGTGGTTAGACTCAAAATTGTCCGAGAAGTTTGGAGTTCTCAAAGGTCAACTTATCACGAAGATTTCTCCACATCTCAGTACCCTGTATATAAACTTTCGATTCTGTAGACTAAAATTTTCATAAGGAAATGTACACACACAGACACACAAACACGTTAACTTTTATAGATAGATATAGATAAATTAAACAAAAATATATACGTATGCATAAATATATATGGAAACAATTTTGTGTTTACTATAAACTTTTTACGTAAATATTATGCAAGTATAAACCCTGTAGAATATCTGCATGAATATAATTACACGTAATAGTTAACTAAATATGATCATCCCATAAGAAAACCGAAAAGAACTAATAGTTAATTAATTAAAATGAATGTTTAAATAATATGCAAATTAGCTAGATCTTCTGCTAGTGAATGCAATCCCACAACCTATATATAAGAAAATTGTATTTTCTTTTTAGATGAATAGAAAAGAAGGGGGTTTAATATGAATATCAATGCGCACAAAAGAAAAACGAATTCATAGAAGTATGGATAGATAGATACATTAAACAAAAATATATACGTATACATAATTATATATGGAAACAAATTTTGTGTTTACTGTAAAGTTTTCACGAAAATATTATGCAAGTATAAATCATGTAGAATATCTGCATGAATATAATTACACGTAATAGTTAACTTAAGATGATCATCCCATAAGAAAACCGAAAAATCTGATATGAATATCAATACACACAAAAAAAAATATATTTATAGGAGTATAGATGGATAGATAGATAGATAGATGGATAGATAGATAGATAGATTGAAGTGTATTTTACCACTTGGCAACGATAGGCGCCATGCTAGTATAATTATAAAACTCAGAACAGCTGACGATTATCAAGTGCACATATGACGGTGCTATGTTAAAGTCTGTAAGGTAATGTTTTACCATTCAGAAGTCTATACACGCGTGCGGTTTATCTTCCGAAAGATATTAACGCATGCGCATAGTTTTAAAACTCCCTGCTGACGAAATGTAATTAACTGGAACAGGTAAGCATAGCATACTTTCAGTCGAATCGTCGAAGACCCTTCGGGCTTGTACACTTATAGATCCTATCTACTTTTTTAATTAAAAAATATACACGTCACGTCAAATTTTAATAAACGTCTTTGATAGAAATATGAATGCCTGGGAAAAAGTGTTTTACTGCTTCAAATAGTGTGACACCATAAACACCTTTACTTATCTTTTCAGTCATCTTAATAAATAAGTCAGTTCCTCTGAGAAAACCATGACGCATATATATATATATATATATATATATATATATATATATAAATATATATATATATATATATATATACATATATATGGGTGTGTGTGGGTGGGCGTGTGTGTGTGTGTGCGTGTGTGTGTAATTGTTTTTACTGTTCAAATAGTGTGACACCATAAACACCTTTGCGTATCTTTTCAGTCATCTTAATAAATAAGGCATTCCCTCTGAGAAAACCATGACGCATATATATATATATATATATATATATATATATATATATATATATATATATATATACACATATATATATGTATGTGTGTGTATGTGTGTGTGTGTAATTGTTTTACTGTTTAATCGTGTGACACCATAAACACCTTTACGTATCTTTTCAGTCATCTTAATAAAGACAAAGACATCAGTTGCTCTGAGAAAACCATGACGCACATATATATATATATATATATATATATATATATATATATATATATATATATATATATATATATGCGTGTGCGTGTGTGTTTGTGTGTGTGCGTGTGTTTAGACATATTTTATTGTTTTAAAAATGTAGCTTCTATTTTACCAATTATCATAAAATATAAACCGTATAGAAGCATTATAATCTTCAAAACACCTACAAATTTTCATGTAGTTATATCCCATAGAACCAAAGGGATAGGCATTGTAGTATTCAGTCTGGTTCTCAGTATATATATATATATATATATATATATATATATATATATATATATATATATATATATATATATATATTTTAGGAAAAGGAACCGTCGTTTACTGGGTTCAAAAACAGCCTACAGAGAATGGACTCTGATTTATGAAAGTATGATAGGTTATGAAAAGGAAGGGTTGTAAAGAGATAGCTTCGAATTTGGGGGTAGCAAAACCAAAGAAAAATATGATGAAAGTAAAAATAAAATAGATAAACCCCTAATTTATTATACCATATATGTTCACACTGAAACACTTATAACAATATTCTGTGGATCTATATTAAAAAAACCTTGTTAAACTTTGTCACATATTTCCATTCTATGGAGGTCAGACGCGAACAAACACCTCATAATTTTATTATAACATATTTCTTCAAACTGAAACATTATTATCAAAGTATACTAACGCAGATAGATATGAAAAGTATTTATTAAAGTTTGTGCCTATTTCCATTCTATGGAGGCCGGGCGCGAATGCAGACCCCACAATCTTATTATACCATCCCTATTTAAGTTAAAACCTACTTATCAAAGTATTATTATGTACATCTATATCAAAAATACGTGTAATCGTATTTTTTATTTTTTTATTTCCATACTTTGTGGACCAGGCGCGTACACAGACCCCACAATTTTAATGAATCATCATCATGCCAGATATAACATTCCCATTCCTGTGTTTCGATACATCTTCTATCATTATGTGATCAGTTTTCTATAATAGTCAACCATATAGCATATTTGTGACCAGACACACACACACACATACGTTCAGCTTTATATATATATATATATATATATATATATATATATATATATATATATATAGTGCCGCTCAAAAGAAAGTTCGCATTTGTTATTTTTTTCAAAAACTGCAAATTTAAGCTAAATTTAATGTAACTGTTTAGACAACCTATATCTCATTGTGTTCGCCTTTTGTTCCTCTATAATTTTACCTGTTCATGTTTGACGTTTACTTGAATTTTTCTAGTGTTCTCGTCAATTAAAAAAAAATACCTTCAAATCGAGGAGGCAAAATAAAGTTCGCAGTAACGAATTCGCTGAAATCCAGCTTAATTTATCGCCCCTAAATCAGTTTAAAATATGCACCAACAGGCAACAAAGCATCTCTAATCGTAATGGTTGTTGTTCCAGGTTATACAACGTAACATTTAGTCCATGTGCCACGACTTTTTCTTAGTGATCGTTAGGAGCGCATTAATCTCCACCTTTCTTGTTTACTCAATCCAGAAATCTGTCGCAGATTTAAATATGATGAGGAAACGTTACGAAAGACTGTGCAAAAGCACTACATGTGATCGTACTTGAGTTACTTTCAACACGGAAGACAATGCTATCAACATCCGAAGCCTAAGAAAGAAATTTAAACAGCTCCCCAAATCTAACAACAGTGCGATCTTGTTGAAATATATTCACTTTGTCTACTGTCAAGAACAGATTAAATGAACTTAATTTGCGAGGATATGTTGTAAGACTGAAACCAATGAAGTCTGTAAAGAACGGAAAGCCCCGCTTGGACGTTGTCAGATGCAATAAAGATCATGCCTCATATTGATCAAAAGTGCATTTTTAGCGACGAAAGCAAGTGCAATAGGATAGGCAGTGATAGTAAGCAGTACGTCCGCGGGAGAAAAGACGATGAATTTAACCATAGGTACTCAGTTTCAACGCTGCAAGGTAGTGGGGGTTCAGTGTGTATGTGGGCCATTATTAGTACCAAAGGTTCAGGGCCTGTAGTTCGCTTGAAAGGTCGAATTTATTCAACCAAGTACATTAATATGTTGATTGAGCATTTTCTACCCTACTTTGGTCGGACCTTGGATGATACTCATATCTTAATGCAGGATATTGCTTCAATTCACACAGCTGGCAATGTCAAGAGGTTTCTGGAATGGCATGGTATTTCGTGTTTGGGTTAGCCTGCACAATCTCCACACCTCAATCCTATCTAAAACCTATGGCATTACATCAAGCAAGAACTGAGCAATAATAACATTTTTAGTTTAGTAGAACTGCGGACAAAAATTAAAGAAAAGCGTGATACCATTTCCCTTGATTATTGCTGCAGTTTAATTCAAGGAATTCCGGAAAGATTGCAGGCTGTCAAATTGCAGAAACGCTATGCTTCTAAATATTTACTAGTTCATTGTGTTTCTGTAGTATTTGTGTTACATTTAAATAAAAATTTTCCATTGTGTGGACTTACTTTTAGCCTCCTCAATCTGAAGTTATTTTTTTTAAATTGAAGTGAACACTAGAATATTTCAATTAAAAGTAAAAAAGAACAGGTAAAATTATAAAATAATAAAAGGCCAATCAAATGACGTATAGTTTGTTTAAACAGTTAGATTAAATGTAGCTTAAATTTGCAACTTTTGAAAAAAAAAATACAAGTGCGGACTTTCTTTTTGTATGATTATATATATACAATGATACTTTATTTCCAAAACAGATATAAAATATGATAAAAATTGAGAATCAACCTCCTGGTGCTGTTATTTCGGATCATTTGAAACCGTAATCCCAAGTTCTATTTCCCCTTACATCACGTTCACCGAATTTGGGGAAACACACACACACACACACACACACACACACACATATATATATATATATATATATATATATATATATATATATATATATACACATACCCACCCACCAACACACACACACACATATATATATATATATATATATATAAGCCTGACGAATCCTATAGTGGATGAAACGCAGAATATTCAATGTAGCTTAATCGCCATATATATTTTATAAATTACTAACTAGCTCTACCTACGTATTGAGCACTTTTGAAGTAAATACTTAAAGTTTACGCATAAATCTATACTTTCGTATATTAGGTTTATGTGAGTAAATGAAGTATATATATATATATATATATATATATATATATATATATATATATATATATATATATACAAACAGGCCATTTGAGCACTATAAAAGTGGTGGCGGGTATCTATTTAAATAGACATTCCGATGAGTTATTTACGCATCAAAGACCGCAATCGACCAAGTTCTCGATTCTCTCTCCTCTGATCTTGAGCATGTGGTATAATGTAGAAAGTGGAACCTGGTTACTTTTAATGCATCTAAAACCAAGATCCTATTTCTATATCATCTACACTCTGATGCCAATCTAGCATCGATTGAAATGAATGGATCTCGTTTTGGGGAGGCTTCATGTTTTGACAAGCTTCTGGGCTTAACCTTTTCTCCTGACCTGAAATGGAACACGTATATCAAATGCATTGCCAAGGTCGTTAGAAAAATGGTGGGGTATTTCTACCGCTCCAGTAGATAGCGCACTTCTGATGCAATTTTCTAACTGTATAAAAGCCAGGTACGTCCAAGGATAGAGTAGTGTTGCCATATTTGCGCAGGAGCCGCTGGAAGCAGCTTATCCTGCCTTTGCAGAGTTCAAAATAGACTTCGTAGCTTAGTGGGGGATGATGCACTTTTCTCTTCAATGCAACCGCTTTCCCACAGAAGAGATGTTGCGATGGTGTTTCTGCTTTATCGTTATTTTCATGGCAAGTGCTCGACTGAGCTTCAATCTATGGTCTCCTTCCGACAAACTTTCACGAAAAACACTCGTCTACCCAAAACCACTATCAATAATTTCCCACATTTTTTATCTGTACCCAAACCTACATATAAATTCCATGAAAAAGCTTCTTTCTAAGAACTGAACGCCTGTGGAACTCTCTTCCGATTGCCGCCTATCCAGCTACTACAATCAAATTTTCTTTAATAACGTAAACAAGTTCTCGATGAACCGTCCCCCTAACTTATGCTTACTACGCTATAATCACCGTGTCTAATGTATACCCATTAACTCTTATCCTCTAGTCGCCTCCTGGCCTTGATAAGTGGTTAATCCTGTGTAAAATAAACAAAAACACCCCAGATTTTGTATCATTAAGCAATCTAAATAAAAAATTATTGATCATAAAGATATAATACAATATTTATAAAAGTGTAATGATTGTATAATTTCGCCTTAAGACGCCGAATAAATATCAAGCATAAACATATATTTTCGAAATTTTATTATTTCTCTCTTTTCACTCATCTTATATATAAAAAGCTGTATGTCTGTCTCTCTCCATATTTTCAAGCTCTATCTCCTTCGAAACTAAAAGTCGCAGGTGTCCCAATTGATTTTTCTTTTTTTTTTTTTTTAATGTTTTAAAGTCCGTTTTTTTATGGTTCTACATCCGGTAAATATAGGTTTTAACATATGTAAACAATTTATAAATCGATAATTTTTTACATTCATGTTAGTCCATTTTTAATTTTTGATCGGATCGTATGGTATCGTTACCAGCTTTTTAAGCTGCAGTTTAAATTCTAGCTGATGGCACCCAAATATTTTTTTTTAAACTTTGTAAATCACGACTCTATAATAATACATGTGATATCTAGACTAAAGAAAATATATTTAAGCGAATTTTACGCCCGGGCAAAGCTGGTCGCCCTCGCCGCTAGCCTTAAATATCATTGTATGTGATCATGTCATTCGATGTATTGTTTTATTCCTATCCTCAATTCCCCTGTCTAAAGCAAAGTGTTTTATATTTTCGAATCTATGATAAGTGGCCATAGTTTTCCGATGATAGCTACACGAAAATAGACGATAATTTATATGTTAATTTTCGGCGACTGATGTATTTATTTTTAAAACAAGAAATTATGGTTGGAATGAAATGCGAGACAGAGACAGAATGGAGAGAGAGAGAGAGAGAGACAGACAGACAGACAGACAGACAGAGAAAGGTGGAAGGGAGGGAGAAAGGGGGTGAAAGAGTGGAATCGATTGGCGGTTTTATTTATTTCGAGCCAATTAAGTACAGAAAAGTAGAAAGCTATGAAGTGCCCTGCAGACGCTCGAGTAAATGATTTGTTCTGATAAAATGGTTGGACGACATACTAAAAGAAGAAAGATACAAAATCCGTAAAGAAAAGAAAAAAAAATAGACCCGGTTCATAGTTGATACATGTCGATTGTTAAATCGTTGCGCTTACAATTACAAGGCTCTTCTTTGGATCATATTTTAATGGGTATTTTTTTTAAATAGCATTGGTTTTAGTTTATATATATATATATATATATATATATATATATATATATATATACTAGCCGACATACCTGACTCTTCCAGGGATTAAATGATGATTAACGAATGTTTCAAAGTCTCATACATTTATTGACATTGTAATCGGTTTAATCGCTCATGTTTTAATCAAATCAATTAAACCCCTGCTCTAACTGGAACCCCATCGCAATTTCCCCGGGGAGAGGGAAACTTCATGTGTCTCCGTGCAGCGATTAAGTCCATCATATCTTGTAGTAATAATATTGTGTGTATATCAAGTTTTCATAGTTATCTATATATTAATTAACCTGTGTGTGAGTTTCTGTGTCACGCTTACATCCGGGTCGTTTAATTGTTATGTACTTCCATTTCTTGTCACGAATAACTTGACTAAGAATTCTCTATGAGTTCTGGTTTCGTTTCGATTATAGCTCATGGCACTAAAGTCATCGATTTTTTTATCCAAAATTTTTCATTAGTGTTAGTTTCGCTTTCGATTATGGCTGGAGGAACTAAAGTTATATATATATATATATATATATATATATATATATATATATATATATATATATATATATATATATTGAAATCGCAACTTTATAATAGATAAAAATCAATAGAACATTATTTTTTATAATAAATAATACGCAATTTACAAGAATTATATTATCATATTTAAGTGTACTTTACGGGCTACGCCGGGCATACCTGCTAGCTTAGATACATACTTTGCAGTTTTAACAAAAGAGCCACAATAATATCAGAGCGTCTCCATTTATTCTGAACATTTAAAGAATGCCACCACCAATATATTAAATATGAAAGAGCCCCCTGTGGAATTTCCACAGGCCCTACTAATCACTGCTATTATTATTATTATTATTATTATTATTATTATTATTATTGGGTCACAAGGAGGTTCACACAGGTCTTCCGAGATCTTTCCCTAAAAACAGCCAGTAGTGTTCCCTGGAAGCTGTCTGTCAACAAGTCTTCATGCGTTTCCAGTACTCTCCACTTATTTCGATAACATTTGCAAATTAATTTGCATTATCGCAACAGCTGGTTGCCATTGATGTCTCGTTTACTATTTTTATGGTCATTTTATTCTCATATCACTTAGGAGTTTGTGGTTATTACCTCAATTATTTTATACTAAAGTATATTGGATTATTATTATTACACTAAAGTATAAGGGCTCCTTCAATCTTTGCCGGACTATGTATACAAACGAAGGGGTTCCTGCGCGTGAAATGTTTGTGGCAGTAGGTGCGCAATCTCCAACAACTCCACTCCTAAGTCAACATTGTTAAATACCAGTGGCAAGTGAAGTATACAAGACGACTAGAAACAAATGCCGAGATAAGCGGAGAGCACATACAGCGCCTATAATCCGCAAATGGTCATCTCGTACTAACCATGATTTGGTGATCTGACGAGAACCGATTATGCCGCGATTATCTTATAACTACTAAGTATACTGAGTTACTATTATTATACTAAAGTATCGATGCCTCTGTTTTGTCTCGAAAGACAAAGGATACCCTCGTAGGTGCATTTGCGCATATAATTATGAGGCAAGAGTTGCGCAATTACTAACCACACCCCTACTGAATAGGCGCTGCTTGAGTTCAGTGGCAAGAGGAATTCCAGAACGACTGGAAACAATGGTGAGATAAGCGGATAGCACATACAGCACGCGGAGGTCCCAATTGGTCACCCTTTTAGTATCGACCAGGTTCAACGTTGCTTAACTTCGGTGATCCCATGGGAAGCGGTGTGTCAACGTGATTATGCCGTATATAATATACCCAGTGTACTAAAGTATATGCCGTATAATAACCCAATATATTTAAGTATACTGGGTAATTATTATATTTAAGTATACTGAGTTATTATATTTACGTATACGGGATTATCATTATATTTAAGTATACGGGGTTATTATTATATTTAAGTATACTGGGTTATTATCATATTAAGTATACTGCGTTATTATTATATTTAAGTAAACTGCGTTATTATTATATTTAAGTATACTGGGTTATTATTATATTTGAGTATACTGCGTTATTATTTTATTTAAGTATACTGCGTTATTATTATATTTACGTAAACTGCGTTATAATTATATTTAAGTATACTGCGTTATTATTATATTTACGTAAACTGTGTTATTATTATATTTAAGTATACTGCGTTATTATTATATTTGAGTATACTGCGTTATTATTTTATTTAAGTATACTGCGTTATTATTATATTTACGTAAACTGCGTTATTATTATATTTAAGTATACTGCGTTATTATTATATTTACGTAAACTGCGTTATTATTATATTTAAGTATACTGCGTTATTATTATATTTGAGTATACTGCGTTATTATTTTATTTAAGTATACTGCGTTATTATTATATTTACGTAAACTGCGTTATTATTATATTTAAGTATACTGCGTTATTATTATATTTACGTAAACTGCGTTATTATTATATTTAAGTATACTGCGTTATTATTATATTTGAGTATACTGCGTTATTATTTTATTTAAGTATACTGCGTTATTATTATATTTACGTAACTGCGTTATTATTATATTTACGTAAACTGCGTTATAATTATATTTAAGTATAGTGGGTTATTATATTGGAGCATACTGCGTTATTATTATACTAAATTATACTGGGTTATTATTATATTTAAGTATACTGGGTTATTATTATATTTTAGTATACTGGGTTATTATTATTTGTAAGTATACTGAGTTATTATTATATTTAAGTATACTGAGTTATTATTATACTAAATTATACTGCGTTATTATTATATTTAAGTAAACTGCGTCATTATTATATTTAAGTATACTGGATTATTATTATATTTAAGTATACAACGTTATTATTATACTAAAGTATACTAGGTTATTATTATGCTAAAATTCACTGGGTTATTATTTTACTAAATTATAATGAATCATTATTATACTAAAATATACTGGGTTTTATTATATTAAATTATACTGCGTTATTACACTAAAGTATACAGGGTTATAGTGATACTTAAATATAATGAGTTATTAAAATATTAAATTATACTGTGTTATGAGTATACTAAATTATACTAGGTTATTATTATACTAAAATATGCTGGGTTATTATTGTATAAAATTATACAGGGTTATTATTATACTAAAATATACTATGTTATTATTATACTAAATTATACTTGGTTGTTATTATTATATTAAATTATACTGAGTTATTATTTATACTAGGTATAGTAGGTTATTATTATACTAAAGTATATTTGGTTATTATTACATTTAAGCATACTGTGTCATTATTATACTGAAGTATACTGGGTTATTATTATACGAACATATATTAGTTTATTATTATATTAAATAATACTGGGTTAATATTATGCTAAAATATACTAAGTTATCATTATATTAAAGTCTACTAGGTTATTATTATACTAAAATATACTAGGTAATTATTATATAAAATCATACTTGTTTATTATACTAAAGTATACGGGGTAATTATTATACTAAAATCTACTGAGTTATTATAATATTAGATTATATGGATTATTAATATACTAAAATATACTGGGTTAATATTATACTAAAATATACTGGGTTATAATTAAATTAATTTATACTGAGTTATAAGTATACTAAAATATACTGAGGTATTATTATATTAAAGTATACTGGGTTATTATTATACTAAAATATACTGAGTTATTATTACATTAAAATATACTGGGTTATTATTAAAGTAATTTATACTGGGTTATGATTATACTAAAATATACTGAGTTATTGTTATATTGAAGTATACTGGGTTATTATTATACTAAACTATACTGGGTTATTATTATATTAAATTATACTTAGTTATTATCATACTAAAATATAATGAGTTATTATTATATTAAAGTATACTGGGTTAATATTAAATAGAATTATACTGGATTATTATTATACTAAAGTATACTGGGTTTTTATTATACTAAAATATACTGTGTTGCAGTGATATGTGTTTACTACGAATAACACGCGTTAGTGTTCGTTTATTAATACGGTAATGTATCTATTCTCTACCCCCTCACAAATGACTTTAATCGTAAACATATTTGCAGCTTTGGCGCATGCCACTATTCATCCAATACATATTTTGGTATTAACTGTGAAGAGAGTATGTGGAACCCATTTTTTAACTGTTGACACTTCGACTAACAAATTCTAGTCACGATGAATGATTGTATAGTTTACATTCAAGCGTCTGCTTGGTTAAAGCACGCTGACATTCCGATTTTGATGTGCATTGCCTTATAAAACCAGTTCTTTTTGACGTAGTTATGTTGATAAATCACGCTTGCTGTTGTTGTTGGGTTTTTTTTATGTGTATGTAACGGAGCGCTTGTTCATTGAAGGATTATAACATGAACATTAATAGCTGGGATATTCTGTTGCTGTTTCTGTTACTATAGCTGTTTTTAGAATTCACTAACGAGACGAATGTGTTTTTTCTGTGTTAAGTCCTGGTTGGATAAGTATATGAGTTACTAATATGGGTGGCGTTCCAAAGCCTCCTATCTTTAGTACGCCCGAATAGATCAGAGGGCATTGCAAATGGCATTGGTTGTTTTGGTTGGTTGTTTTTTGTTTTACGGCATATCAACCCATTTCAGGTTATTTAATGCCGAATCCAAAGATTTTGAAGAAAAAATGTTTCAATAGTATATATTTGTTGTTTTCACGTCGGTTTCTATTCAACCCATAGTTGGGACCCTAACAGGTACTACCACTCCGGGTCAGAGTGGACCTGGGAGCAATAGAAATTAAAGGGTGGCTCCACACTCCCCCAAAGCCCACAAGCTGGGGCCTCACCACTGGATATAGTTTAAGGTCATATCCAAGACCTCCATTGAGGGGATTTTACCCTCTGCAGGGGGGCAGTCGGCGTATTCTAACGACCCACCGACAGGGCCGCAAATGGCATTGAAATTATGACTAAACTAATGCATTTGTGACCTGAAAGTTTCATCGTTTGGTGTCTGATATTAACGGCGTGAGACTCGTTTGAATTATACAACTCCCATTTTCGTAGCTCTATAACATTTTGATTTACGCGGCATTGCTTTTAGAACGACCCTGCTATAAACCGAACATCATAGGAATTGAAATAAATTTTGATTCTTAGAAATTTAGTATTTTTCATGAATAAAATTTTATTTAACACAAATAAATTTCAGACAATCCCTGCCTTATTCATCAGATCTCTAATGCTTTATAAAAGTTACTTTGTGTGTGTGAGAGTGCCTTACTCATTAGTTCCGAAACAGCCGAGCCTTCTTATGCAAATTTTATACAAAGCAGTGTTCGTAGATAATTTTTCTACAGAAATCTATCCGATAAATACTTAAAATTGAAGAAATGCGATCTTAAAATTAGCCTTTCTCCGTGAGAGATAAGGCATATATTACGTTACACATTAGCAAGGGAGATAATAAATTTTCAGCAAATAATTTAATCTAAAAACAAATTCAATATATGCTGGAGATGTAGCTCAGTGGTAACGCATTCGACTACGGATTTCCCGATCAAGTGATGTTTTACATTTATAGTTTGGATTCTGGAAATTTGGGGTTTGTCTGTATATGATGTATGTCAAACATAATCCCGTTGTGTGCTTTTATATCAAGTTTCCCTTATGGCTTACTTATGGAAAGTCTTTTAGGAGTTAAAAATGGTTACGTTATACAAGTTGTCGCAAATTATTTTGCTGATTGATTTAGGAATACCATTAATGGACCATTATATAATTGAAATAGAAAGCGAAACGATTGGATTATCATGATCTTTCTGTATAGTTCATACATGTTTTTCTTTAATTTAAGGGTTACGTTAAAGAGGTCGTATTTTGCTTGGTAGTCAGCACTTATGAAAGCCCGAATACAACTCAAGGATAATGGTTAATGAATTTAATGTGTAGTAATATATATAGTGAAAATTGTGTAGTATTTTATTATTTATGAAAGCAGCTTAACAGGAACGTGTTTATACGAGGTTTTAATGCTACGCTGTTGTATTGAACTGGGAAGCATGCCAGCGGAACAGGTGGGCATTTCTGGGAAATACTCTTTGTTCTAGTGTATGCGTTTACATTCATGCACAGATAGACAGTGGTGAAAATCATATATGATGGCCGTAGCTAGATTTTTTGTAGGTGAAAGTTTGCCAAGAAGGAATATACATTGAGGTTCAGTCGGACACTTGCCATGAAAATGGCGATAGAGCAAAGACAGGGTCGCGACGTCTGTTCTACGGGAAAGAGGTTGTCAATAAATGGGAAAAGGGCATCATCTACTGTCCAGGTTTGAATTCTATCAAGGCAGGAAAAGGCGTGTCGAGCAGCTCCTGCCCAGATTTGGCAACAGTAGTCTATTTTAGGACGCACCTGGCATTTATACAAAAAGAGGAGTGCATTGACAGTAGAATACTTACTGGAACGTAAGGTTAATCCAACCATATTCCCAGCGATTTTGGCAAAGGATTTTATGTATGTGTTCCCTTTCGGATCAGGAGTAAAGGTCAGTCCTAGATACTTGTGAAATCATGGGGCTTCCCGAGGAAAGAGCCATTTATTTCATTCAGGTATGGTGGGGTTAGAGCAATTTTATATTTGAAATAAACTGTAATTTATTTTTAGTTTTTTTTTTGTTTTGTTTTTTTAAGTTTACCCTTTAATCACGATATCATAAAAGATAAAAGAAAATTCCGCATTACATCGTTCCGGATGTTGCAATATGTTTTTTTTTAATTTTATTTTAAAACAGATAAGTGTTGTGTTCTAGTGAGGTAAAAGCAAAATAAATTCATTGATTTAAGTAAAAATTAAATGACTGGTCTTCTGCTAAGAAACAAAAAATGGATACTTGTAATATGGTTAACATATTTTAATTTTGAATAAAGACTTTTGACATTTATTCTTTATATATAAAACAGTCCACAATTATCAGGATATATATATATATATATATATATATATATATATATAAATATATATATATATATATATATATATATATATATATATAGAGAGAGAGAGAGATGTTTACTTTTTATAACCGATTTATCTGTTTGGTTACATATGTTTTGGAAGTTGGACCATGTTTACGATCCAGCAGACCTTACAGAAATGGTTGTTAGTGTTTGGAAGAAGTCTTTTAGAAAAAATACGAGAAGAAAGAGAAAAGAAAAAAGAAAAAAGGGGGATAGGAGATAATAATGGGGACGGAGACGGGTGTCGACAACATTTCCATTTTGAAGGTTAACATACATTAGATTGTATTGTCTGTGGGGGTAGCATATTCAGGTAGGCGTGGGTGGAGATATATGGATATCGGGAGGGGACCGGATGGTAGGATGGTAAAGAAAAATAGGGGGTGAGGAGAGGAGGGGGAGTAGTTTCAATTTTTAGGTTTTAAATTTTGACTGCTTTTTGATTGTTCAGCCATGTATATGAAGTAGATGAGAGAGAGAGAGAGGGAGGGAGAAAGAGAAAAAGAGAGGGAGAAAGGGAAAGAAAGGGGTTTAGGAGGTGTCATGTGTTTGACAAGTACAAGGTTTTATTTAAGATTTTCCTAGTCGCTATAGGTCGGCTTGTTCATTTCAGTTGACAATGAGTTGTTTTTAGGTAGTTAAGAATAAATGCATACACTAGAGCACGCGCAAATACGCATACATACACATACATATGTACATTTCTACACATCCATGTACAGACACGTACGCACATACACACACATATAACGATGTATATGCAGACATATCTGCATCTATATGCAGACATACACGCACATACACAAAAGTTATATACACATA
Organism: Euprymna scolopes; assembly: GCF_053919585.1. Lineage (NCBI taxonomy): Eukaryota > Metazoa > Mollusca > Cephalopoda > Sepiida > Sepiolidae > Euprymna > Euprymna scolopes. Next base: position 125,870,710 of record NC_136497.1, on the reverse strand, counting down.
TACATACTCAAAAATATACATAGTCACATACACACACACACATATATATACATATACGTGGAAGTATAGACCTCCAGTAAGAAGTAGATGTACATATACATACACACATACATACACACATACACACACATGTACCCACATACACCTATACACAATTACATAAATATACATATTTATAAACATATAAATCTACAGACATATATAGACATATGTATACACATATACACAGACAAGTGTACATTTATACCAAGTAAATAAAATTAAGTTAGGATGAATAAATAATAATAAATAAATAAGTAAATGAATGGGTGCAGTTAATAATACGAGGTTAGGTAGAAGCATCGTTAAGTTCATATATATATATGGTGTGGGCTCCTGAGATACTGATTTGTGCAGAGCAAGCATCCAGACAAGTAAGTAGGTGCGTTAAAGATAATAGTATTTTTGTTATACCTCCAAAAAGTTCATATATATACAGACATATATCCATACAGATTGCAACATATGTACACCAATATAATGTGGAGAGTTTACGTAGTAATTACTAAGTGTGTGGGGGATAGTTAGATTCATGAATAGACGGATGTGTAGATAGGTAAGGTAATGTAGGAGGGTGGAGTAACGGGATTTGGTTGTGTTGATGTTACAGTAATTCGATGCATGCGGCAAACGGATGTATGGTGTGTATTATTAAGCGGGTCAAAAAGGATGTTGTCTGAGGGCTGTTTCAAAAGGGTGTATAATTGCTAAGGAGGTGCGATTTCTAATGCCGGCAGTTTATGATTGTTTCATGTTTTCTATTTAGTAATTTGTCTCTATCTTTAAAACTGAATATAAAACGATTTTCGTTTAGGCAGAGGAGGCATGGGGAGTCTAAAGATTTATATCCGTTAGATTTTTAAGGATTCTCCACATAATGGTTGGTGTAAGATTATTTTGGATTAGATCTAGATATTAGGAGATTAGTGAGGTTTTGCTAGGGTGGTTGGAGTTTCTGAAGGAGCACTTATGTACTCTAAACCTAAAGGAGGTGCCTTCCAAGCCAATATAGTATATTTTGCCTTTATAGACTACTTCTGTTTGTAGACATTGTTGATTAAGTGGGCATTGAGATTTGTTGTTGCAGTTACAGTTATTTCTGCTAGTGTTATTTGTTGTTAAGTATTTTCCTATTGTGTTTCTTGATTATTTGTTATAGGTTATTAGTACAGCTATAGCTAAGCTTCATTGTGTTTTTATTAAATATTTTGTGTAGAGTGTGATTGGGTGGGAAATGGTTATTTATTAGTTGAAAGAATTTTTTGCCTAGTTTCGTTTTAACCATTATATTGAGGGGGGGTGAACTAAATTATTTTTGACCCTATTTTTCGTGTTTGAGGTTAATAGATTAGGTTTACTGTTTGGATTAATGGATTAGGTGTGTGTAATTAAAGATGGTGTTTTGGTAGCCACTTTCTTCAAGGGCATTTTCCTGAAATGTTTTATGTTTGTTGAATATTTCAAGTTTAGAGGAATTAATACTAAGTCTTTTTTCGATAGATGTAGGGACATGTTGTATGATATGTTTTGGGTGGTTCGGTAGTGGGTGTGTATAGGGTGGGTAAGTATTGTTTTAGAGTAAGGTTATATATATATATATGTATACATGTATATATATATTTTGAACCTGATAATTGAGGGTTATATATATATATATATATATATATATATATATATATATATATATATATATATATATATATATATACTTAAAACCTGATGGTTGAGGGTTATTTTAAATACCCATATCACGCTCTCTTCAACCGATACTGATCTTTTACATTTTTGTTCCTTATAATAAAACACTCTGCTGAAATTATTTCTTTCCAAAATATATAAATAAGTACCCCCATATATATATATATATATATATATATATATATATATATATATATATATATATTTATATATATATATATATATATATAATTATATAGTTATAAAATATATATGCCAATTAAGCTAGACAGAATATTCCGCGTTTCATCCATAAACCTGATGAATACTAGGGTGAACGAGACGCGGAATATTCTGAATACCTAAATTGCCATATATATTTTATAACTTACTACCTCGCTCTATCTACGTATTGAGCACTGTTGAAGTAAATACTTCAAGTGTACGCATAATTTTATGCATTCGTATATTAATTTATGTGATTAAATAAAGTAGCCACATGTATATATATATGCATATATATATATATATATATATATATATATATATATATATATATAGGAGAGGTAAAAACAAATATAAACCATTTAAATTGCTTCCATTTTATGAAATGTTTTTATATATTCGAAAACTGATTAAAATGAACTTACTTTTATTATAGAATTGACCTGAATAATTTTCTAAATAAACACATCAACAAATATGGTTCGAATGTTTGATATGTCATGAATATTCGTCCTCTATCTTTTAAACAAACTGTGTGACCGTGTCATGTAAGTAAGTCCATGCTAAAAGGATGATAAGCATTTTGCTTTAATGACGGTTGAACCTCAATTTGCTAATGCGTCCTCGTGTTAGCAACGTGGCAAATGTTACGCATGCGCGTAAGTTGCAATAATGCAATTTTCCTTAATTTTTATTTGAAAAACTATTAATGAATTCTCATGAAAAGAGCGTATTATGCAGCATTGTTAAAAAGCTGAAAGTTCGAAACAAATATACAAGAAATAACTTTAAATCTCCTGTAGATATTTAATCTTCTGAAGCAGTTTAATGTTTTAAACTTTGATCATTTTTATTGATGCTTTAAAAGCTTTTAAAGAATGGTGGACAGAGGTACTCAAAAATGTCTATACACTGCAACTTATTTTAAAATAAAAACAAACGTAATCAAACAGTTTCGGTTGATTAAAAACCTACAGATGTGTTGAAAATTAAATGTAAATAGGTTTGGTGTTAGTAATTTATTGTTTTTTATTGTAATATTTGATTCTTATATGTTTTTGAACGATAAATAATGCAATCGTAGTAATATATTGATTAATGTTTTTGTGAAGTACAAAGTTCATATATATATATATATATATATATATAAACATATATATATATATAAACATATATAAAAACATATATGTATAAACATATATGTATAAACATATATATATACATATATATTTATATATAGTTTATATATATATATTAATATATATATTTATATATATAGTTTATATATATAAGCATATATATATATAAACATATATATATAAACACACACACATATACATATATATATATCTACATATCTATAAAAGTGAACGGGTCTGTCTGTCTGTCTGTGTGTCTGTCTGTCTGTCTGTGTACATTTCCCTACGCAATAACTCTGTCAATTTTTAGTCTATAGACTCGAAATTTGAAATACCGAGTACTGAGATTTGGGAAAATCGATGTGACGGGTGTCAGCAAGAAATTTGGCTGTTAAGGGGTCAAATTTCAACGATTTGACCTTTAAGAACTCTACCAAACTTCTCCGACAATTTATGGTCTAGACACTTGAAATTTTAGATATAGGTTCCTTGAACCTGGATCTAACTTAATAAAGTGATTTGAGCCCGAAACTATAAATTTTAAGGAGTCATAATAGGGGTCAAAGTTTTAAAAAATTAACCATTTTTTTTGTTTTTTTGCTTTTTTTGCACAGCATACGCCTCCAAACACCCGAGCAACGCCGGGCACCCCTGCTAGTATATATATATATATATATATATATATATATATATATATATATATATATATTTCTGTAAGGTCTGACGAGGCTGTTAGATCGTAAACACGGTCCAACGTCCGAAACATATGTAAGGAAACAGATAAAACGGTAATAAAAAATAAAACACACACACACACACACACACACACACACACACATATATATATATATATATATATATATATATATATATATATATATATATATATATATTTGGAATGCATTATTGAGATGAGTATTATTTATTAATTTTATTTATTGCGGACTATTATAATCATGTTTTCTTAGTTGTTCAAGGCGTGGTAAGCCTACAACAACTACGAAAGGCAGTACTTGCAGCGCATGCAGTAAGGACATTCTGAGTACCCACCCCTTCGCGGTTTCTACCTGACGAATGCCAGAGGAATAGTTGGTTGAAACGTCGTGAAACAACTAAAAAAGCTGAGGATAGTAGTCCGCAAGAAATACAATTAATAGAACATACCCATCTCAATAATTAATTCCAATTGAAATGATATATAACATTCGGTACGGACCCGACCATGGAAGATCAGATAATAAATAAACATGAATTCATGAGACCAAAAATCCAACCTTGATCGCTTCTCGGGGCCGGTGGCACAGTGGATAGAGACGTTGTATCTCTACGGTTCCAGGTGAGAATTGTCTGTAGATAGTGGTTACAATCCTACACAAAGCCGGCCAGAGGCTTACTTGGCCAAAACTTGGTGAGACGACAAAAACTACGGACGACAGTACTTGCAGCGGATGCAGGTATTAGTTCCTATCCCGTAGCGGTTTCCACCGGAGGAATAGTTGGCCGAAACGTCGTGAAACAACTAAGAAAAGATGAGGATAATAGTCCACAATAAATGAAATTTACAACTCTATATATTACAATTATAAGGGAAAGAAAAGTTTTGATATTCGTGATTAAAAAGAAAGAAATGAGCGGCCAGCTGACCGGTTTCGCCCTCATTCTTCTTGAACTTTATCTTAGTAGAATCCCACAACAGAATCAGGGATGGAATCACCTAATAACGGACGTTCTGAGTCATACAAAATGGTCTTCAATAGCAGATAATTTGCTTAAAAACCGTCTCGTGCTATGAAGTAACATACACTATTTTACTATTTTAAGACGTGCTCTTTCGGATTATTACATGGATATCTTGCAACTTATCCTCGTTCGTTTGAAGGAGTGTCTGTTGGGTTTGACCGTCCTTAGCCCTTTGGAGATTCTACCACGATACGTTTATCATACGTAGATTTACTTTAGATATATAGCGTTTAACCGTTTTTTTCTTGTTTTTTTCTCCCCGTAAACACAATTTTATTTAAACGTATTTTAAATGTATATTTACGTTTGTAAAAATAAAATTAATCTCTAAGTCCAGCTCCAGAAAAGGTAGGGCGAAACCCTACGTATATATATATATATATATATATATATATATATATATATATATATATATATATATATATGTATACATATACTAACATGGGTACTCCGCATTGTCTGGGTTGGTATGAAGTTTCGTTTGAAACACGCCTGCTATACTAATCAATTTCATCAGGGGTAACGTGGATACCCCCAGAACAATTTCTACAATAAAAACATGTAAATGTAATCGCTCACAAAAAGAAGTATCTGATACCCTCTCCACCAGATATTTCGGCAGAAAGGATAACTGTCCTAAGAAATCTCCCGATTTTGTGAACCTAAAATATAACGTTTATTTTTTTATTTTGATAAATGTGTAGTTTAGCGGCGTAAATTATTTGCCCGTCGTTTACACACGTAGGAGCACCACGTTTTAGCGGAGTGTGCCGTAATGAACACAGTACAAATAATAACTCGATTTATTTTCTCATTCTTCATTTGCATGAGACTTTTCGTATGGACTGTGATGTCTCTAACCTGATCTCGAACGAGCTCGTCAAACCTGCTAAAGGTGCTTAACTTGATCGCCGTTATGCTATTTTTTTAGTCTTTTTTTCGTACACGTCTCGGCATTTACATACGCGCGTCTGTGTTCCGTTACACTAATAAGTTTCCAAAACGATCAGCAATATTTCCCAGTTGGCAAAGATAATTCATGACATTATTTCCGCAGTTTTTGCTAATAGGCGTGGCAGCCATCAGACAACTCGCCATTTATTTTCCGATGGCTACCTATTTAATACTAAGTAGTGTAAACACAGGGCCTTAGTCTTGGGGAGGCGTCATGTTTTGACAAGCTTCTGGGGTTGACCTGATCTCTTGATATAAAATGGAACATATACATCAAATCCGTTCCAAAAGCCGCTGGAAAAATGGTAGGATCCTTCTATCGATCCAGTAGATATCTCACTGTTGATGCAATTTTATATCTATATAAGAGTCGGGGGCGTCCAAGGATGGAGTACTGTTGCCACATTTGGGCAGAAGCTGCTAGAAATGCTTATCCTGCTTGGATAGAGTTCAAAATAGATTTCGTAGCCTCGTAGGAGATATCTTTTTCTTTTCGCTACAGCTTCTTTCTGACAGAAGAGATGTTGCCATTTTTTCTTTGCTTTATCGGTATTTTCATGGCAAGTGCTCGACTGAGCTTCAATCTATGGTCCACACTCGCCAAACTTTCACAAGAAACATTCGTCTAGCTGTAAACACTAACAATAACCCCCCACTCTTTATATGTGCCTTAACCTAAACGTAAATTCCATGAAAAAGCTTCTTTCTTAGAACTGCACACCTGTTGAACTGTCTTCCGTTTTCCTGTTTTTCAGCTGACTACAATATGGCTGTCTTCAAGTCCAATGTAAACAAGTTCTCGATATGAGCCTTTCCACTTAAGTTAACAAATTTACGGAATTTTCATTACTAACGACTACTATATTGTCTAATTGACGACTGTACACTCTTTAACACTTATCCTTGAGTGGGCTCTGGGCCTTAATAAGTGGTGAGTCATGTAAACAAAATTTATTATTAGCAGGCAGAATCGACATTGCTCGGAATATATTCATGCGCTGCTATGCAGAATTTATCAATGCAAATAACACCAGATTTTTTTTGTTTGCATTTATTTGTTTTATTCTCTTTTGTTGTCCGGTAATATGATCAGAAAAAAGGGTCGGAAGTCAGCAAGTTCTTAATTACCCTCTTCTACGTGTGTTTTAGATTTCATTAAAATTTTGTATACGTATTTAATATTTAACCGGGTTATCAATTTTTAGTTGAATTAATGCAAATATATATTAGCATTACGATAATTAGACAGATCCCGTATGCCCATCTATTCTATTCTATAATTTGTTTGTAGCAGCTGATATTTTTGTATTATTTTCTTCCTTTGGCGATTGTAACGTTGGGCATGAAGCAGCAATTCCAGCTGCCAATATTGGCCTGCTCTTTATTGAAACCAACCGAGAGCTCTTTTTAGTATCCTCCTTGTTCCTTAAATGCAATTGCCTGGTTCACTTTTGCACTCTGTTCACCAGGAATATTAGTAAGGTAGGACTTCAGGTTCTTCTTCAGAAGTACCTATAATAATTGGTATGATTTATATATCCCTAAGATTCAACTTTCTTATATATATACGTTATATGTGTGTGCTCCCCAAACAATTAACAGCAAATAAAAAACAAATAAAAAAGGAATCATAGCCCCCACTCCCCTCCTCCGAACCTAAGAGAACACCCAACAGGTCAAGACATACCTCTCAAGAAATCATCTCACCAACGAGACGCCAAAAACTTTAACATTGAGACTCGAATTTTAAAGAACCCCCTCCTTTTACCCCACAATTCCCTCATCCACCTCCATGTATCCCTATGTCCTCAGCAATACCAGAAATTAACTTCCCAGACCCTCCCCCACATGGTCCTTAAACTCCCAAACTAAAACATCACCGATATACCGAGCACCCCCTCCCGCCTTTCGCCCTTGTTCCTTTCCTCTTTTTTCCGCACTTCTACCACCCCTCCCCGCACATCATTCACTCTTCGATCCAATCATAACGAACATTTCTGTAAAAGTCTGAGGAAGCTACAGACGACAAAAAAAACGGTCGGGTAGCTGAAACAATAATATAACTTAACAGAAAGATACGGTAATAAAAAATAAAACAACAGTATTGAGCACTTTCTCCAGTTTTTATTAATCACCATTTCTACTACATATTACCATTTCTACTATATATATATATATATATATATATATATATATATATATATATATGTATATATATATATATATATATATATATATATATATACATAGTGATCACCACTTATCAAGGCCCGGAAGCCACTCAGGGATAAGGGTTATTGCAAGTACATTACTTTAGTGTGGAGATTTGATGAAGTGTTTACTAAAGGGGGCGGTTAGTCAGGAATTTGTTAACATTGGACTTGAAGACATCCAAGTTGTAGTCCGGTGGGAAGCAGGCAGACGGAACAGAGTTCCACAGACGTGCAATTCTAAGAAAGAAGCTTTGTTCATGGAATCCACGTTTTGATTTAGGCACAGATATAGAGTGGGGGAAATTTTTCACAGTGGATTCAGCTGGACGGGTGTTTTTCGTGAAAGATTGGCGAGGAGGGACCAGAGATTGGAGTTCAGATGAACACCTGCCATGGAAATAACGATAAAACAAGGATAGGCTCGCAACGTCTCTTTTGTGGCGTAAAGGTTGCAGGGTAGAGAAAAGGGCATCCCCCACTAAGCCACGAAGTCTATTTTGTACTCTGTCAAGGCAGGATAGGCTATTTTTAGTAGCTCCTGCCCAGATATGGCAACAGTATTCCATCCTTGGACGTACTTGGCTTTTATATAGATAGATAATTGCATCAGTAGTGAGATATCTTCTGGAGCGGTAGAAGGATCCCACTATCTTTCCAGCGACCATGGCAACCAACTTAATGTACGTGTTCCATTTCAGATCTGGAGAAAAGGTCAAACCCAGAAGCTTGTCAAAACACGGGGCCTAACCCAGACGAGAGCCATCCATCACAATTGATGCCAGATGGGGATCAGAGCGTTGATGATGTAAGGATAGGAGTTTGGTTTTGGATGCATTAAAGGTAACCAGCCACATCTTCCCCCACTGAACCACGCGCTCGAGATCAGAGGAGAGAGAATCAGAGAGAATTTTGTCATTTACAGCCTTTGATGTGTTGCCGTAGATGGTCGTGTCATCAGCATAGATGTCATCGAATGATTTAAGTATGTGTTTAGTGAGGTCATTGATGTAGATCAGGAAGAGAGTTGGGCCCAGGATTGACCCCTGAGGGACTCCAGCATTTATATTGCAGACCTCCGATTTTTGTCCATCTACCACTACTCTTATGAGCTTATCGGAGAGAAATGATTTAATGATTGAGAAAACATTTCCAGTTATACCGTAGCTGGAAATCTTGTGAAGTAGACCTTTATGCCATACCTTGTCAAAGGCCTTTGATATGTCAAGAGCAATTGCCCTAGAAAGGAAGCCTTTGTCAAGGGATTCACTAATCCTGTGGGATATAACCGTCAGCACATCTGCGGTAGATCTAGCAGAGCGGAAACCATATTGCGTGTCGCTAAGAAGGTTATTCCTGCTGAGGTGGTTGACTATTTCTCTATTTAATATGGACTTCAGCAACTTACTCATAACACACAGGAGACTTATTGGCCTGTACTGAGAGGGAGATGACTTATCACCTGAATTTTTAAATACAGGGCAAACTGATGAGGTCTTCCAGGGAGTCTCCTTAAGGCAGCGCTTAAAGAGTTTCGTAAGTATGGGAGCAAGTTCTGGTTGAAGCTTTTTTAACACTATAATTGAGATGCCATCAGGGCCAGTTGCTTTACTGGAATCTAGGTTCTTGATTAGCTTGGCGACTTCCTGCACGGATATTTGTATGTTACCTAGCTTGTTCTGTGTTATAGGAGGAAATATGGGGAATTGATGGCCTTCGTCGCATAGGGTAGAATTAGCTTCAAAGTTCTTTGCAAATAGCTTGGCCTTGTCTGACGCTGACGAGATGACCTCTGGCCCATTGATAATGGTTGGGATAGAACGCACATTTCTGTTCAGGATCCTATTTGTTATTTGCCAAAACTGCTGGGAACAAAGCCGCTGATCAGCTACCTTGGATTAAACAGACTGGGCATATAGCTCTCTTGCATTTTTTATTACTCTTTTACAGTGGTTGCTGGCAGACCTGAAAGCAGCTTTAGTCTCAGTGCATCTATTACGTTGGTATATATATATATATATATATATATATATATATATATATATATATATATATATTATATGTGTGTGTTTGTGCGTGTATATACATACATATATGTATGCATATATATATATTATATGTGTGTGTGTTTGTGCGTGTATATATATATATATATATATATATATATATACATATATATATATATATATAGTATAATGATTTTCCAAGATTGAAAATCAATGTTTGCTCAGTTATGACTTTTCTAAAAGTATCCCTTACAATATAGTTTTTTAATGCGACTTACAGGTCTGCAAAATTTTGTCATTGCTGCATATTTAGACACGTAATCTCCAGATGTTTACTTTAAAAACAAACTCATAAAAACACCATTTTAGCAACATACATAATTATGCCCTTTCTTCTCAATTAAAGGATTAGAGTTATGATGAATCCATGTTAACTTATATTGATTATTATCGTATTTTTTTGTTATTATTATATTTCTACTTTTATTCTCATTAGATTTAGGGTGTTTTATTTATTTATTAGTAACATTTGGAACTTGGAATATTTCTATACTGCACTAGATATATAGATATATATATATACATATATATATATACATATACATTTAAAGGAGATTAGAACAATAGTCTAAAGAGCTGAATGTATTTTAATGTAACAGTGAAATTACTAGTTTAATTAAAATACAGGAAATAGAAAGTGCTTGTTGTAATTTAGATATATAATAAGCTCGATAGTTAAATGTCCTAGAGCTAATTCAATATTAAGTAATGTGATTGATAATTTAAAATTTAAAAATCAAATTATAATTAAATTAAAAATCGGTTTCATAAGAAGGAACAATAACAAAATCAATTATCTGTACGATCGTTTCGGAAAACAATGCTTTTTTATTGTGGTATACATCAACTTATGTACAATAATTACATATAGTTTTTTTATTAAGCAAAGTCTCCTCGTCAGCAAATTTTGAAGGGTTTTTATTGAATTTAAAAGATACGATAAATAAACCTAGCATTAAAAGTAAGGCAGATGAATCTTTTAATTTTCCGCTTTTTGAAATCAGGAACTATGGTTAAAATATTCATTTAGATGTTTGCTATTGCTTTTTATCTTATTCATTATTAGTATATATATATATATATATATATATATATATATTCGAGAAACCAATAAAAAGATATTAATTTTGCTTGGACTTTTACAAAAATTCACAGAATTATAAGTAGAAACATTCTAATATGTAAAAAACAACATATTATGAGAAATATTTATTTAAATCCATTACAATTGGGATATAAAAACCGAATATTTCAAATCATTAACGTATATATATATATATATATATATATATATATATATATATATATATATATATATATATATATATATAGTAAGTTATGAAAATATATATGTTAATTAAACTACACAAAAATATCCCACGTTTTATCTGGTGAGAATTTGTCAAGCTCATGCAAAATGTTGTGGTTATCGCGCATTTTTAAATACACACATACTATTGCATTTTCTTGTTAGCCAATCAGCTCTCTAGTTGCCTTCGCCTGTGATTAAATGAAATAATTATATATAAAATATCGCCGCATGTTATATATATATATATATATATACATATATATATATACATATATATATATATATATATATATGTATATATGTATTGAAATGTTAGATCAAATAGTTCGTTTCTGTTTCAGGTCAAAGTTATCTCATTTTCTTAAAAGATCTAAGTAATATAGTTTTCACATACTCTAATCTATAAATACACGAATTACTAATCGGAGGAATATAAAACGTATCACTAGCAGGTTTGAAAGATAGTAGGTTGTTAAACTAACTGTGTTGAATTAACCATTCTCATAATTGGTAGTGTTCGATAAAGGTATTTAATCGTCCGCTTCATCTCGCCACACTGATAAATGATGGGAAAGCGAAACAACTCCTCCTGTATAACATGTATATATATATATATATATTTATTTATATTTATATTTATATATATATATATATATGTATATATATAAATATATATACATATATGTAAATATATATATAAATATATATATAAATATATATATATAAATATCTATAAATATGTCTATAAATATATATATATAAATATGTATATATATATATATGTATATATCTATCCATCTGTATATATATACATATATATATATATATATATATATATATATATATGTATATTCGTGTAGTTCAATACTGATGAAATAATAATCTAATAATCGATATACCTTTGGCTAAGATTTCCAATAACTCTGATTTTCAATTGAATATTTCCAAGTGATCAATGGTTACAATTAATCGATGACTCCGGGAATAAAAAGATATTTTCTCTGAAGGCTGTGAATTGACGCGAATGTTGCCTGCTTTTATATGAAGTCTTATGAGAAAATGTAAAGGAACTGCGGCAACCCATAAATCGTATTCAAATTACCATGCCTGTCAGTTCGAACGAATTAATATCCTTAGAGTTCTAAGGATCTTGAAGGAGCTGAATTGAACATTCTTTTTTTTTCTTCTTCTTAAACATTTTTTATTTATTAATTTACGTATCGATATTATTGACTGTTTCTTGAGTATTTTTACTTGTCCAGATGTATACACATTTTTAAAAAATCGATACCCACGCGAAAACTAAATTATGAAATTAATTTTCTTTATCTCTGGTATAATTTACGAGAATGAGAGAATATGACATACTCGTTTTTACTTGACAAAAAACAAAACAGACTCGTTTATTATCTGTAAATCAGTTATGGCTTTGAAAATTCAAATTACGCTTATTTGATAATCGATATTTTCGTATTTCTATTGATATTCAATACAGGAATGAGATTCTGAAAGAGACGTTTGGACTGTTGTTCAGTTTTCAAAAAAAAATAATAGCTTCATCATTTGAAGAGACTGTTGTCAAAATTATACTAATTTTCTTAGATACATTCCGTCATATAGAAATCGAAAAATGAGAAACAAAACAAAAAAAAACAAAGTAAAAGATGGTCGCACAGTTTTAGAAGACATTTATTTTGAATAAAATTTAAATGAAAAATGTGATACATTATTTTATTTACTTTTATTGTTGTTGTAAGTCCAAGTTTTCGCTAAAAAATAACCTCATCAGAGAAGGCAGCGAGGTAAGTTTTCTTTTCTCCTTTTCTCTATTTTGGTGTTAAGGGGGAGGTAATGCCTCGGAGTAAAATAGAAAAGAAATGTACGTGTTGTTCCGTGGGTTCCACGTGTTTTTCTCTTGTTTTTAGTGGGAAGTATAAAATAAAAGATGGTCACCCACTTTTAGACGACACTTATTTTGAATATAGTTTAAATGAAGAAAATTGAATATTTTGAAGTTTCGGAAATAATGGTAAATGAATTGTATTTACTTTTATTGTTGTTGTAAGTCTAATATTTCGATGTCTTAAAATAGTAAATGCATAATTGACATGAACAATGAAATAATTTGTTTTTACAAACTTAGAAAAAAAATGGGGTCCTAATCTGGGAAATCAGAAATAATCCGCCTGCTGAGAGGATGATCGACGGGAGCATGCGCTACACAACATTTCGATCTCCTTCGCAGTCAAAATTTTCATAACATATAAGTTCTCCCAATTTTTAACTCAGAAATACTGTCTATGGGCTTCAGAATTGTTATATCAATATTTTAACAGTGTTAGCATAACAATGACTAACTATAGAAGGTAAAGACGACACCTTTGGTTGAAAAAAAAACGTAAATATAATTATTCTTTTTTGTTTTCGAAACTAGTAATATACACAAGTAGATGACAATTTAACTTCCAAAGTCCAGCAATAAAAAAAATCATGAAGCAGCTGGCAGTCTCTTTCAAGATAGTTTGTGTAATGTAGATGTACGAGGAAAATACAGACGATCTATTGGAGGAATTTCGTAATTTTTCTTTTTTTTTCCACGTCACGACTTGATTGTTGCTACCGGAGTCCCAGAATCATTCAACAGGCGTGGGCGGGACAGGATCTTGACAGAAACTAACTGACTCACTCACTAATGCCCAAAATAATGGTTGCTTTTATCTTTAGCGCTAGAGTTGGTTAGGGTTTTTCTTTTATTCAACTCTGCTGTTACCTATTTTGAGTAATAACGATCTTGGATCGTCACAGAGAAATATGTGTATAAAGAGAAAAACGTGTTGCTGAAGTTTCGAAATATCTGTTATAAATATCGATAGATTGCATTATTTTTATTATTATACATTTCTGGGTAAAGTTGTGAGTTGGGTGTCGTGGCATATACAGTTTGCTTTTCGAGAGTGCTAAAAAGTTGCTCCTATATGTAAAAGTAAGTTTAGAAAAAGTTTTAGTATTTTTCAGAGCCATTTTCCTTTGCCGCCAAAAAGTTGAAAATTTGACCGAAAATGCATATATTAAAAAATACAAGAAAATTACTTGCTTTAACCCATACTCCCATGGCGGATACAGCAATATCAGTGACAATTTCTGACGATCAATTTGCCGCTTTGCATAGAAACACACAACGTCAGCAATGCTTGGCAGCTGGTTATCAGGTACGTCAGACATGGCACCATAGACATGACAACTTGTCTTGCTTCTTGTTTTAGCTGCCATAATATTCAACCGCAAAGGAAAAATACAGTGAGTCAGTTTAAAATAGTATAGTATAGCATAGCGTCATATTTAGCCAATATCATTTTGAGAAGAGACTTTATTGATTAATGACTAAAACATTCTCAAAAAACTATTTTTTACTGAAAATAGCAACATTGCAAGAATATAACAATATATTTCTAGTACCGAAGTTAAAGAAATAATAACTGTATAGTTTGCATATAACGGATACATAGCTAAAGTTGACATTGATGGCGGCAAAGGAAAACATTGTAATATAATATAAAAATAGATATACTTCCTTTCTTTAATAACGGGAGCAACTTTTTATCACTATCGAAAATTAATATGACAAAAAGGTTTATCTCACTACACCCTAATGATGAGACATATTTTAGTTTGCTTACTTAAAAGGTCATTGCTTAGCAAGGCCTGGAGGGCATGATATATGAGCTTTAATAATCCTTAAGTAGATCATGAAACAACATGATCAGTAATGGTGTAATCTGGGAGGATTTAATTATTTAGGCGGACGAGTAAATAAGAACCTATTTATATTCGAGTTGAAAATGGGCTTACAACAGTAAAAATAGTTAAAAAGCAAGCGGTGCGTACGTGGTCCCCGTCGTGTACTGCATGTGAGATGACACCACAAAAATAGTGAAGAAATGATGAATGTGAGCAGTGTGTAGGGGCAAGGTTGCCTTAAAATTTCCGCCCAGTTTCAGAAAAAAACTAATTGACGGGGTAAAAGTTATGGGAGAAAAGATGTCATATTTTACAATGTTGAGCCATTTGTGACCACTTTGACCTCCTGAGAATGCCGCATCCCAGTGAAAATGGGCAAACGGTGGAGTTTCAAGCTTTTAAGACGTGTATATTTGAATTCAGCACCATGGAAAACTACTATATAGACATAAATATCAAGTTTTTGGATAATATGAAAAAAGAGCTACAAAAAATGTATTTCTTTAGCCCTAAAAGTCCCAGAGAGATGTGAACCAGAATTTAGCCAGGGTCACCAATATTGAATTTTAATTAAGAACAATGGCCTTCTTATTTTGGCAAAGTTTCAGAAAAATCTAATTGATGGATCAAAAGTTATGGGGCAAAACGTGTCATTTGGGGCCATTTTGGAGCATTTTTTGACCTCTTTTGAACCACTGGGGACACAACGGGACCCCCCCAGTGTTTTTTTTTTACTGTGCACATATATTTAATAAATACAATTTGTGGCAAAATTTCAGTCAAACAACTAATTGACGGTTTTCTGGAAATTGTCTGGAATAACGGATGCACGGTCGGGCGCACGGACGTCACAGAAAACATAGGTTTCTTTCCGATAAATCGGGGAACTAACAATAGTTTTACAGTTAAAAGTGATTGTTCCCAACGCCAGACTTACTTTATTAGAGACATTCGATAAAGTCGAAAAACGTTTGAACAGAACCAGAAACAAACAGTAAAAAAATATGCTGTTTTACAAGAATCATTTAATGGAAATTATAAGCAATAAAATAATGTTTCTTTTACAAGGTCAGTAAAACATTTATAGGAGAGAAATAAGTGCTAAACTACGAGCATAAGAAAAAGACATGTACCCGATGCATCCTAATATTTGTGGTAAAGTTTGATAAATTGAAATATTTAGATTATTATGAATTTCTAGGTGGAGTGGTAGCATATATTTTTATTTGTTTACTTACAAGGATATTGCTTATCAAGGCCTGGAGGCATTTTGTGTGTGTGTTCTTTACAGCTAATCAAAAAGAATTGTCGATACGTTTCTTAAAAATTCTGAGAACTTTTCAATACTTATTCTATTATACCTTTTGTTTTACTGAAGGAAAATTGAAAAACATTTTTTTAGAAAATATAGCTGAAAGGGGGCCTATGAATAGTAAAAATTGTTTGACATTTGGTCGTAAAATGAGTGTGCAGTAAAGTTTCCAAGTTTCTAAATGAGTAAAAATAACACTTAACCATATATTTAAACACGGTGGTGTTTGGTTGGTTGGTTGTTTTTGTTTTACGGCATATCAACCCTTTTTGGGTTATTTAATGCCGAATCCAAAGATTTTGAAGAATTTTTTTTGAATATAATAATATATTTAATATAATAATATGTGTTGTTTTCACGTCGGTTTCTATTTAACCCATAGTTGGGACCCTAACAGGTACTACCACTCCGGGTGAGAGTGGGCCTGGGAGCAATGGTAATTAAAGGGTGGCTCCACACTTCCCAAAACCCACAAGCTGGGGCCTCACCACTGGATATAGTTTAAGGTCATATCCAGAACCCCCATTGAGGGACTTTTACCCTCTGCAGGGGGCAGTCGGCGTATTATAATGCCCCACCGACAGAGCCGGTCGTGTTTGAATTATATATATATATATATATATATATATATACATATATATATATGTGTATATATGTATGTATATATATATATATACATATATATATATATATATATATATATATATATATATATATATGAATTTAATAATTCAAGTCGAATGATCCCTAAAAGACGTTAAGGACATAAAGTATATTTAAGCTGACAATGAAACTAGGGGTTCAGTTAATCTGTCGTTGTGATTCGCGCAGGACACATCCCATACGATGCTGTAAGGAAAACTTCGATAAGCTCCAAGAGCGAAATGTATTTGTAATGATTTTGTTCGCTGTGTCCGCCAGATTACCTATGATACGGCATTGAATTTGTTAGCTAATAGAATAATGTTTATGTTTAGAAGAAACTTGGACTTAATCACGATGCGGACTTTCTTATTTTTCTATTTTTTAACATGTAAAAATATTGTAATTTTCTTGCTT
This sequence comes from Euprymna scolopes, assembly GCF_053919585.1. Taxonomy (NCBI): domain Eukaryota; kingdom Metazoa; phylum Mollusca; class Cephalopoda; order Sepiida; family Sepiolidae; genus Euprymna; species Euprymna scolopes. The sequence continues at coordinate 125,853,239 of NC_136497.1, read as the reverse complement.
ATTTCACGTATGACGGATTATGACAATGCGGCCGGCGAAATACAAGGTAAACAGAAGTAAGAATAGTGCCAGTGAAGAAGAGAAAGAGGCAGAAAGAAAATATATGATCTACAAAAACTGATCTATAATGCAACGCTAAAATCACATAAGAGAGAGGAGAAAAAAGTACACACGTACTTAGAAATTTTCTGAAAAATAAATAGCTGAAATCGTAGGGGAGTAGTTGTAATAATAGTACTTGTATAATCTGTCGGTCACACATTTAAAATAACGTTAGTATGTTTTCTTACTTACTTATTTTTAATGCAAAATGGTCATCGCGAGATAATATGAAATAGTCGGTTGGATAGGCACAATCTTATTTAAAAAGACTTTATTTTCAGAGCGGTAAAATCGGCAAATATTTGCACAAGCCGGGCGGCCGGTGGCAGAAAACGCTTAAGTATGGTATTTTGATTAATGTAGATTTCGTATTTATTATTATATGAACTAAATCCCAATAATGATTTAAAAGGTTAAACACAAAAACAAATAACTCGTGCGCAAGCAATAGGGATCGAAACCACAACGGTTAGCTTACGATGTATTTTTGCCACAGCAGTTAATGACTAAGCTGTGAACTAATACAACGGGTTCTTCCACGGACAAAGTGTCTATTTTATTAACAGTCTGCTTATCAACAGAGTGCAGCATGGTTATAATCAATATAAATCTATACCGCTATGAATTTATTTTGTGTGTGTGTATTGGTATTCATATTTAAAGAAAAACAACTTTTTTTCTATTTATTTAAAAAAAAAATACAGCTTTCTGCAAGGTTTAAAAAATACAGCTTGCTGCAAGGTTACAAATTTAAACATCAACCACTACCACTACGTTTGCCATGCATATTCGTAATGCTGGCTTTCAACTTTCACCTGCCCAATTTCTTCTTTTTTTTTTTTTTTTTTAATTTTCACAATTATACACCGATTGTCCATGGCTAAAATCGGAATATAAAGTTTTGCATGGGTTCAAAAAATGTTTGCCCTCTAGAGTCTGCCGTATTCTTACGTAGACGTTATTTTAAAAGACGTGGGCTTTTTGGAAAAATAGGATAATTTGATTAGTCAAGAATCGGGAGTGGGAGCAGAAGAGCGGATCTAGTCAGACGACGATGATTCCTAGAAGAGAGAGGAAGAATACATTAATCTAGGACCAGCGGCAGCTTTCCAATGGGAAGAGAACGGTAGTAAAGTGGCTGAAAAGACAACCCGAGATTTGTTTATTCACATAATTTAATATACTGTTTATAGACAAAAATGAAGGAGTAGTTCCTAGGCAATTTTTTAAAACAAAAATATATACGTGTACATAAATACATATGAAAAGAGGTTTTTGTTTACTATAAACTTTTTTCGCAAATATTATCTAAGTATAAATCCTGTAAGATATCTGAATGAATATACGTAATATATATATATATATATATATATATATATATATATATATATATATATATGTATATATATATATATATATATATATAAATGTAACTCTTGGTTCGTTCGTAATTAATAGTCTAAATAACCACTGGACGGATGGCTTCCACATTTTGGTATAATATGTTTACTGTACACATGCGTGTTTCTATATATCTCTTTTTAATTATAACATTGTACTTAATTTTTCTTTAAAAAATAGGTGGTTTTCTTTGTACGGATGGGACATTTTTTATTTGGGGACAATTATTTCACACCGCGTGCCATTACGTGACATCACTAAACGGGTCTTTTATATACCAAATTGACTTTTTTTGCTTAAAAATGGAATTATTTCTCTTTCGTTAATATATATATATTTTTTAATATTTCGTGTTCTATATATGTATATAAAGTACAATAGTTGAATGTTATTGTCTTGATTATATTTGTTTGGGAGAAGCACAATTTAAAAAAAAAGATTAAAACGGAGCAAAATTTAAATGTCCATTCCATTTTTACAACGATCCAGCGCGTACTTCGCAAGTTTTATCATAAGTTAACGAGCAACCCATAAAAAATCTGGTAACTGGGTGTCAAATCTGCTTAAAATAATAATAATAATAATAATAATAATAATAATAATAATAATAACATTAATAATGACATTAATCATAATAATAATAATAACATTAATAATAACATTAATAATAATAATAATAATAATAATAACATTAATAATAATAGTAATAATAATAATGGTCATAATAATAATGATAATAATAATAACAATAATAATAATAACAATAATAATAATAGCAATAATAATAACAATAATAATAACAATAATCATAATAATAATAACATTAATAATAACAATAATCATAATAATAATAACATTAATAATAACATTAATCATAATAATGATAATAATAACATTAATAATAGTAATAATAATAATAATCATAATAATAATGATAATAATAATAACAATAATAATAACAATAATAATAACAATAATAATAATAACAATAATAATAATAATAATAATAATAACAATAACAATAATAATAATAATAACAATAATAATAATAATAGAACCTCTCCCTTACATACTGGCAATGATTTTATTCCGTCCTCCCCTTGAATGTTTTAATAAGAGGGATTGATTTACTAGGATCTGTATTAGAAGCTGAGCCAAATTATTTAATCGTAGAATTTTTTGAATTTTAGTTAAATTTGTTAGTATGCAATCGCTAAAGTCCACACAAAAATTGAACAAAAGATAAAATTAAAAAGAATGGTACTCATGCAGAATTTACCCCCCCCCACACACACACACCGGATTCCAGTTAGTTTAGGGTTCGACCGGCCATCGTGGTGATTAAATTCAGTCGAGCGTTGTCCAAATAATTCTCACTTTTACAAATATTTTTAACAAATAAATGTTATCAAAGTCAAGATACCGAGAAATTGTCAGTAAATGGCTTTGTTATTTTTTTCGTTTTTTATCCATCCGCAAATGCTATTAAAATAAAAGTCGATAAAAAGTCATTTAAAAAGAAATTTTTAAAAATGTCAGCATACCCATCCGCAAATGCTATTTTTAAAAAAGTCGATAAAAGTCGTCATTTAAAAAGAAATTTAAAAACAAATGTCTGTAAAAGTCAGGCATTATTAATAAATGTTTAGTAATATGTCTTTTAATATTCGTAAAGAGTAAAACTTTTTTCAAAATAAATAATGTGACAAATACTCGTTTAGTTACAACGACAACGTCAGTAAATAAAAAAAAGTGTTACGTGCGCTTACGTAAGCAAGGGATCGATGCGTGTTTTTTATGCTGGTCGCCATGGAACTCAACGCCCAAGGAGTACCATATTCTGTTTTCAAAAAGAAACGTTTACTACAAACTTTCTTTTAAAAAAAGTGCAAGTTTTCCTGAAAAAAAAAACATTCACCTAACAATTTATGGCAAAAATAGCGCCCCATAAAAATCTGGGGTGCTTCCACACTTTACTGCTGAAATTTGAGACGCAATTTTTTTTCACGCCCTTGCTATCCAAATCTAGGAGAGACATTATTATATGGCCGAACGATTGCTTCCGGAAAGTGAAAGAATAAATTTACCAAATGTTTTATAAATTTACAAAATGTTTAATAAATTTACAAAATGTTTACAAAATGCCGACGTGCCTTCATGCAACTATTTTTTTACGTAATAAAATCAATAGAATTTTACGAGTGAAATATTTTTCAATTTTTAAACTTTAAAAATCTATAAAAAAATTTTCTATTGGTTCAATTATATCGATACTTTCAGGGTCAATGTGATATTTTATGCTCTTTCCAATAAACCAAATATAATATTTTAGACAAACGTTTTTTTTTTCAAATTCACATCCCCATTTTGAAATGTTTATTAAAATTTTAATAATTAATTTATGTGTCAAAGTTTTATATATCACAAAGTGAATATAAAAGATCAATAAAGAATATATTCCAATTTAAAACAAAAAAGACTGTTATTTTTGGAAATTTACCTGTAAAGTCCGAAGTCTACACGTTGATTTTTTTTAAATGAAAGCTCACATCGTCAAGTAAATACCAGACGCTGACGACACATTTTTATATCTTATTGAATGTTTTCTTTTTTTAGATATTAAAAAAGAAAATTAGTCGATAAAGAAGTATTAAAATATATCTATCAAAAACTCGTGTATTTCATTAAAAGAATTTTTTAAAAAAATCGATGAAGCGGATTTTTTGTTCTAGGGGAAAACACGCATAAGTGAATGTGCGTTTCTTTTTTAACTACGGAGGATGAAAAATACTAATTTTGTTTAACACACGCAATAAAAAGAGACATTATTTATGCCCTTGGACGAAACCATACTTAATAAATTTCATTTACGTAGGAGCAGCTATTTAACGCTTCTCGCAAATCATATTACAAAAATGCGATTTACTAGGGCTCTCGCTTTAAAAAATCCTTTTATTTCAAAAATACATGGAATTTAAAATATAAATATGGATAAATTCTTAACAATGAAGAATGACACTACCCATTTAATAATATATTTTTAGGTAAGTGATTTTTGGCATTTTGGCATACATATATTTATAAGCAAGTCAAAATATGTTGCTTAAAGAAGCAAAAATATGTTAATTAAAGGAGCAAAGACCAAATTTTTTAAAAATAACAGGTTTAATAGCAAATTATGCAATATTTCTTTCTTTTAAGCGGTTTTCTTTTAAAAAATATAAATATTCTTTAAAGAAAACCGCTTAAAAGCCGCTTATAAATATTTTTTAAAAGAAAACCGCTTAAAAGAAAGAAATATTGCATAATTTGCTATTAAACCTGTTATTTTTTAAAAAATTTTGGTCATTGCTCCTTTTATTAAAAAATAGGGTTTGAATTATATTTTCAAGTAGTTATAAGCTTCAAAAATAGTAAGTTAAATAATTAAGGTTCTGACCA
>NC_136497.1:125798295-125845795 GCF_053919585.1 Euprymna scolopes | reverse complement strand
GAATTAAGTGAGAAATTGAGAAATCAAATGTTTCTCTTTGTAAATTTCGTATCTCCCTCTGTGTGCCATGTAACTTCGTCCTGCTTAAACAACATGATGAATTGCCAAACCAGGCTGGACCAAAAAAAAAACAAAATATAGTGCTTAAATATGCAATTAAAGAAAATAAGGTAGTAATTTAAAGTTCGCCGCCTCTTACAAAAATTCCTAAAACGCTACTTACCTCTCCGCAAGTTGCATTTAGACATGGTAACCTCATCAGTGTAATTTCGTTAGAGTACTATTGGCATCGTTGCTCTCTCTTCTTTCTGGCATTCATATTTTTTACCTGATGGAGAGCATGGTTACATTTAAAAGTGAATGCAGATGCGCAGTTAATAAGATGCGGCCACACGCTTCAAAATTAACAGAAAAAAAAAAGAAGAATCTTGTTTTATTGCCTAGAGAATATCGCGTTGCTTATGATGAGATTTTATGTTTTGGAGGATGGGGAAGGCTTCGTTATAGATTTGAAATTAAAAGTAGGGGTTAGGAGAGGGACTAACATCTATGTACAATTCAACCAAGGCGACTAGTTTAAAAGTACAAAAAAAGTTAACGCTTTCATTGTAATATGAAAGCGTTATTTTTTTTTTGTTATATCCGTTTTAGAAGAAGTTATCTGTCTCTTGGTGTATCTATGCGTTATGGTTAGATTTTTATACACATATTTTTGCCAATCTCTCTCTTTCTTTTTCCCCCTCTCTCTCTCTGTACATATATATATATATATATATATATATATATATATATATATATGCGTGTGTGTGTGCGTGCGCGTGTGTGTGTGCGTGCGTGTCTGTTTGACAAAGGGAAACATTAACTATCAGGTACCGAACGCGACTCGAGCATAAGGATCTGTAGTGGTTGAAGCTAGTCGAGTGTTTTTTTTAAGAAAGTTTAGCAAGGGATGGCCATAGATTGAGGCTCAGACGATAGAGACAGGCTCACAACGTATGTTCTATGGGAAAGAGCTTGATTGGAAAATAAAGGATCTCCTACTAAATTACAGCGGCAGTGTTGAACTCTATCGAGGCAAGATAGAGATTATCGAGCAGTTTCTGTCCAGATGTAGCGATATTGCTCTATCTGAGGATGTACAGGGCCTTTACACAGATAGAGAATTTGCTCGGCAGTAAGATACCTACTTGAGTAGTAGAAAAATCCAACCAGTTTTTCATCCATCTGGCAAAAGATTAGATGTGTGTGTTCCATTTCAGATAAGCAGTGAAGACCACTCCCAGAAGCTTATCAAGGCATAGTACTTCCTTAACTTTTAACTTTAGTACCCTTCGAAATAATCTTCTCCAGCTGTTACAACAACTTCTGAACGACCCCAGGTAAGTCCTGAGCGCGGTATGACCCTCGCCACAACCTCTTGTATCTCCTTAATTGTCTCATGAAGACCGCTTCCAAAGTTGTGCTTCCGCATCGTCAGTTCCTAGCTAATAAGCATGTCTCCAGACTTGGACCCAATAGAGCACTTTTGGTGCATCATCAAGCAGAAGGTGGAGGTGCGCAAAGTCTCAAATATCCGCCAGCTACGCGGCGTTGTAATTGAAGAGTGGAAGAGCATTCAAGTGGCTACAGGTGAAGCTCCATGTTCAGGAGAGTAAAGGCAGTTTTAGATAATGAAGGTGACCGCACAAAATATTGAGAGTTGACATGTTGTGTGTTAATATTGACAGTTTTTTGTAAGGGATATACTGAGTATTGTTTACAGGAATTTACCTTTTAATGGCTATATTTTTTAGTTATTTTGAGGGGAAAATTAATTGACTTTTATGTATGCTGCAGACAGACTATTTTTATTGCGTCAAAAAATTATATTTTTAGTGCTGTTCCATGAAGAGATAAATTTAAATATTTGAGGAAATGTGGAGGAGGTATTCAGTTTTGTGATACACTGTATATGCATAAAAAAACATCTTGAAAAAGAGTTAAAAACATCCACTTATCTTGTGCTTCCTTTTTTTAAATTAAATATATTTTTAACTCTTTTTCAAGATGTCTTTTACCATGTTTAATTAATCATTTGTTCATATTATAAGCTCTATTTCCTTTGCGGTTTTATTGAGCTTTTACATCTGGTTGTGATTGCTTGTAAATATTATCTCTTTAATATTTATAATATATTTTAAGTTTACCATTTTGATTACCTTGGTAAACTTATTGTAATTTATATATATATATATATATATATATATATATATATATATAAAAATATAGAGATATATTAGTACATGTATATATTTAGTGTATATATATATATATATGCATATATATAGTCTATATATGTATATATTTAGTCAATATATATATATATATATATATATATATAATGTGTCTTTTGTCTGCGTATTTCTGTTAGTGAATGCCTTCATATCTGTGTATAAATTTCTGTTTATGGGTGTGTTTTATTTGTGTGTCTGTGTATAATTCTCTCTTCCTCCATTTTTTGTCCTACCTTGTTTAAACGTTTCATATCCGTAACTTCCTCACTCATCTGTATTTTTATGTATCATTAATCCTGATTTACCTTTTTGGAGAAGTACGCGGAACCAACCTTATACACCTATCATGTTTAGATTGATTGATCACATATCGAACACATGATAAATATTTAAGAAAAAAAACACCCAGTATTTCTAGACTTTTATGATACAGCGAACGCGTCTTTCTTTGCTACGTTCCAGCTGCTTAAATACATTTATTGACGAGTCTGTTTATACCCAAATTCTGTTGTTATATACAATTTGCAGGAACCGTTATTGAATAAAACGACTACAAAGATAAGAATCATGATTTATCGAGCATTATCATGTTTTAGACTAAGAACAGGCAGATTTGAAATAGTTAACATTTGAAAAATTCATGAGAGCAATCGCAAATCTAAGATTAACAACGTGATTTCTCTGATAACTGAGGAAAAGAAATATAAAGGAGAATCAGGAAAAAGAGTGACTCAAGTTAACATACTGGTCGTACAGATCAATTTTCAGATTTAACTACATCTATCAATGTGGCGCGATTATAATTTTATAAGTTAATCGTCCTTGGTGGAAACTGAAATCCATAACAATAAAATAAGACGTGCGGCTGACTTATATTGCCGTCCCTATCCGGGCAACGACTTTTTTCGGCATTTCCTTCAGTGCGAAATGTAAAGAATTACGTACATGCTCACGGGAAAATTAACAATAAAATAAGTGTTACGTACAATAATTTTTCAGATATTGTTCGTACAGGTATTTAAAATTCTCGTAATCACTTGAAAAGTCAATATGTTACTGCTATATATCTTACATGGCCGAACAAGTTTTATCATTTCAAGATCATAAAACGATTATAATGGGTAGTTGAATTCACCCTACTAAAGCCTGGTTGTCACATCTGGTGAATTTCAAAAACACAAGCTGGATGTGAGGACACTTTAGAAGAATGCCATGCAATAAATGTCATTGGAAAAGTGCCACAGACACATATGGAATGGTTTAAACTGCTTTTGTGGCATTTTGCATGAACCGACAATCAGTTTTTGAATGTATTAGGAAATTGATGGAAAACATGGAGTTTTTGAGGAATAAGTAGATGTGGCGGAGGTGTAAGGTAGTCAGGACACTAGAGTTGATTGGCCAAGTAAAAAAAATGGTATGAATAAACACCAAGTGTCTATATATACAATAAATGAACAGTTTGATGTCAGTGTGAGATCTGGACACAGTTATTTATAAAGAAAATGATGTTGAAGATTGAGGGAAGTTTGCTCCTAGGGTGCTTCGTACTTGTCATAAACTCTTTGACCAACATGGGCACCAAAGCAGTTCCCCAACCTCCCTATAGTCCAGACCTTGCTCCATGTGAGTTTCGGTTATTTTCTAAGGTCAAGAAATACCTTAGAGGCTGTCGTCACGAGATAATTGAGGATATGAAAGAGATTGAGATAGGAGGCATTGACACACTCATACAAGACGACTTTCATGGGTTCTTATAGACGTTATTGGAACGGTACACGTGCATTGCAACTAGAGGAGATTATTTCGAATTGAGATTTCATGTAATGTACCATAAAATAAGTGCCAATGCATGAAAACTTATTTAAGTATTCTATGTCCTATGTGACTAAGAAAAAAATTATTTTGGTAAAAAAAAAGCATATGCAAAAACACTTATTTTGTTATGTACATAAAATAAATTTCATTTAAATTTTATAAAAAAAACGACTTTATCTTCCAAACTTTCTGAACACATCTCGTAGCAATAGTGATGAACAGTGGAAAAATAAATATATACGTCAGAAACGCTATTGAATTCACTAAATAAAATTAAAGAGGCCTTGAAAGCACTGCTTAGTTCAAGATTCTAACTCCGTAAAATATAAATTATTTTTTTTACTATGCACTGAAAAAAAAAACACTCAAGAGGTTCCAAGACCGCTACTGAAAACACAAAATAAAAATAAACTTCCAGACCGCTATAAAATCGTGTTTTAACACTTCCCCTCCTCGAAGAATAATAATTTTAGAAGTGATCAATGAATAAAAGTAATCACACTGCTTGTGTAAGAACTAATTAAAGTAAGTTATCAAAGACCTTTCCATACAAGGATTTTTTTATTATTAAACAGTAAAAGAAATAGATTTCAAAGCAGCCTCGAAGTTGTCTCGACGATGTCCTGCCTCTGGATCAAACTGTTTGGGCGATAGACTGTGCAAACTAGCTTCACTTGAACGTTAGACTTAAAGGGCATTCAGCATGTGTAGTGCGGACTTTGCGTTAAATAAAAACAAACCGCGCATACTATTTCAGCTTGCATGAAAATTCTAATGCAAGCTCAACTATTATGCACGGTTTTCTTTTATATTGTTTTACATATCCAACATTTTTTCACTTCTTTTCTTGGCAATTTATAACTACAATAAATTGCTGGTTCACTTAATGAAATAACAAGCAAATTCTAGCATTGCTACAAATATAATTTGCTGATTTTTTTGTCTTCTTTGATACTCCGCAGAATAAGGACTTTGTAATTTGTTTTTGTGGAGTATAAAGTCGAGCATGAATTTGGACTGTAAAGTTCAACTTACAGTTCTAATTTTCTTTTTCTTATAATAAGCTCAACTCTTTATTGCGTATTGAGCTTTTTTCGGTTGGGGTTGAATTATCTAATATAAATACTGTTATTTGTATTAATTTGAAGTTTACCACTGCGTATATCGGATAAACAGTACATCCCTTGATTTCATTACTATATATATGTATATATATATATATATATATATATATATATATATACTTATCCACATATAGTACTGTTTCAAATCAAATAATATTCTATAATATATATATATGTATATATTATAGAATATTATTTGATTAGTACACATATATATATTATATTATATAAGTATTATTTGATTATTATACATACACAGACACAGACACACACACACGCATATAAATATATATATATATACATATATATATATAATGCTTAAGTTGCTCTTTTGTAAAGGCAGCGACCTTGCAAATTTGGCAATTATAGTTTTATTTGAAGATTGGTTTAAAAAAATTGTCCTCGTCTATTTTACGAATACGTGAATAGAAAATTATCTGACTAATATCTTAGAACGTGTGCCACTATCAATGTACATACTCCCAACTTTGTCGTCAATAGCAAAACCTACTGCACTACTTGAATTCGTTAGATGCCGAAAATACTTCTAATAAAATTGATTTAATAGTTTAGGAGTTCGAAAAGATATAGTGAATGAAAATAGTACTTCAAAGAATCTAAATAGTGCAAACATATATGCGAAACAGAATTAGCGTTTTCATACTCTGAAATTGTTATTTCAGGTCTATTGTAATAAATTGTGATAAAGTACTACGTGTGTCTGTATTTAATTATATCTCTGTTTAAACTTGATTCCACCACGTGTGCACGATTGAGATGCATGTTATTTATCTCTGCCATGTTTTATATCCAATCTTCCTCTACGCATGCGCGTATATGTTTCCAGCGTTTAACCTTAATCTCTACTATTGTATAAATTGAACTTTGTCTGTTCGCTTGTGCACCATGTGTATCTGTGTGCTTGTGTACTATGTGTGTCTGTGTGCTGGTGTGCCTGTTTGTCTGTGTGATTGAGTGAGTGCCTTCCATATGGACTTTAACACAGCTGTGTCAATTTTTATTAAATTTCACACAAATGTACTTCATGTGTTTGGCAATGTTTTTGTGTCGGAATGTCTCCGATGAGTGTCGATAATCAATAATCGATATAATCTTATGAAACAAAGGAACAAGTGATTTTGACCAAAGTTAAAATCTTACACAGCCTAACATCACACATGCATTTTGGGAAGTTTTATTACAACACAAGCTGAAAGGCCCAACATATAACATCAACAGCGGGATATTCGATATGAAAAATTTCACAATGCTACTTGGTCTTTTTTTCATTTTAATATTAAATTGAAGCTATTATCACCGACTAACCAGTAATACCAGAAATATTAAAACAACAGTAGGTTATTTGGTATTATAAGTGGGGGGTTCTAAATGAATGTTTCTGTTAATACCATAACTGAAGCATGATACTTGACTTTGGATTGAATACGAACAAGTATATATAAAAAAAAACTATAAAATAAATAGTAAATTCTCTAAAGTGAAAAGTAGATTACAATATACTCTGAAAAAGGTGCATCGATATGGATTCCAAATTACAGCGGATAATCAATCTATTTGATTGAAAATGGACTATTTCATCGATTTCGGTGGGAATCAAATTTGAGAGGTTAAAACATTTGTTGATCACTATTCAATCTCGAGCCACGGTAGGTCGCCCTGCTAGTGTATCACATAAAAAGAATCCCGTCATTTATCTTAAACTAGCCTGTGTTTCCCGTGTGTTTTGAAGTAAGTGTTGAGCAAAAAAAAAGTTGTAGTAGGCAGGCAGTCTCGAACCCGTGACGCTAAGGTGTAAAAGAAAGTGGGGGTGAGAGTAAGGGTGTTGGAAATTGCGGGCGCAAAAATAAAAAAATAAAATAGGAGTAGTAAGCGGGATCGAACCCGTAACGCGCAGGAGGAAAAATAGGTAAAAACAAAAAAAAAGCTCTCATCGATGAGTTTATCGCGGCTGTGACGTCACATGCAGTCAAAATAACGCCTTTTTTTGCAATGTCGTTTACGCGAGCTTTGACTGACTTGCAAGAAATGTCAGCGTAAAAAAAAGCGGCTCTCCCTGTAGAAAACTGCCCAGATGGCGATAAAGAAATTCATGTTCTTGGCCAATTTATTCGATATTTGCTGTCTGAAGTGTCGCGCTTCTAAACAAATCTCGTGAAAATCCGGCGCTTCTGTCGCAAGTTTTAGGCAGACATAAAACAAAATACATACTATAATATAAATATCACCTCCCTGATTAATGTCTGAATGACTATATATTCATACATAGATTAAACATAGAGGTGATCTTTATATTATAGATAATGACTGATTTTCTTCCAATACAGCTCATAAATAAAAGTGCTGAGAGATTTAAAAAAATGTTAAAAACACTAATGTTTCATTACATTCATCTTTTTTTTACTTTAATTATTATTCTTTAATTCCATTCCAAGGGAATCAGAAATGTTTGCGTTTTCTTAAATAAAATTTGAAAGATGAACGATCCACATGAAATTTACTTGAAACTATAATGTTGATTACAATCGTAAAAAATTCATCGACAAGTTACGAATGTTTTTTGTAACTTAATTACATTAAAAATTGTGTTTTGAGAAAAGATGAGTATTTAATCGATGGATGTGTGTTTATGATGACATGTTTTGTTTTCTAATCTTCTCATATGTTAAAAAAAATAATCCCATTGAGGGGGAAGAGGGGGAAGTCGACCATAGGATCACGCTGAGTTGCAAAGGAGTCGCCCTTGCGACACTTTCCTCAGGGTCAGTTAACAGAAGAGCAGGTTGGTAGAGGTATATAGGTAGAGGTAGACGGTAGAAAGTACCGAACTGCCATCAGGAGCGACTAGACCTGTAACACTCGCTAGCCACACAATGGCAGAGTGGTTTGAGGCCACATTTATAACAAAGGGAAAGCTTCTCTCACCACTCCTCCCAATCTAAAAATACTCAGCAACATGGCCGCCCGCGTAGGATTAGTTGAATGCTCCCCAGACAGGTGTACTCATCTACACCTTTTTTTCACACATAATATATCACACTCTATCACTTCTCTATCTCTATCTCTCTCATCATATATGAAAATGTATGAACACAATATATATGAATGCACGCACACATACATATATATGCATGTATGTGCGTGCGTGTGTGCGTGTGTGCGTGCGTGTGTTAAAATCGCGAAACGTAAGCTTAAAATGAGGTGATTTAAACTTCTCCTCAAAGTTTCGAATTTTAAATGCACTTTTATTTGCTTGCGCGGATTGACAATTGCTATTTCCTCTGATGCGTTCAGGGAAAAATAGATTTATTGATTGATATAATAGTTAAATGAATGAATGATTTTTTCTAATATATATATATATATATATATATATATATATATATATATATATTCTGTCAAGAATTTTCTGTGTCGAATTATTAATATCAGTTGTAAGATGGTCAACATTATGAAATTTGAAATATAGAATTTTGTCATTTATTTGTGTTATGTATATCTATATACCTTTCTCTCTCTCGCCATATATATATATATATATATATATATATATATATATATATACATACATACGTGCATATGTCATATACATATATATATATGTATGTATATATATATATATATATATACATACATACGTGCATATGTCATATATATATATATGTATGTATATATATATGTGTGTGTGTATATATATACATGTATATATACGTATATATATATATATATATATATATATATATATATTTGTTGACAGCCAAATCTCTGGCCGAAAAACGATTAAAACGATTTTCTCAAATCTCAATAGCCACTATGTCAAATCTCGTTTGACATCGCTTAACAGCGACGTCAAGGAAAGCTATAGACGAATTAGACTCTCCTTCCTAAGTATACTGTAACGCGGGATGCATCTTATTAAGTAAGGAAGAAAAAAACTGCCTCTGTTTGGTTATTGAAGAGGCAAAATGTGTTTCACGAGTCCAGAGAGCAATTGCTCTTCATTGAACCCCACAGAAAATATTCACCATTATCGGGCCAAAAACTGAGCCCATCAACATTTGCCGATACATTACATCGTTGAAACTGAATTCAACTGATGTAGTGGAAAATTTACTCAGCTGAACGCATATACTTTCAGAAATAGGAGAAGGTGAAATCTGTCTACGATATAAAAATATATAGATATCTATAGTCTCTGAAATCCGGACGCAAGTAAACACGTTGCTAATGTCGTAATACATTTATTAACAACCTTAGATCTCTGAATAAAATCTGCAAAATGAATCTTTCAAACAGTATTTACTGTAATATTTTTATACCAGTTGCAAAATATTTAAGATACATTTGGCAACTTCATGCTGTTATGACCCTACCAAAGATGAAATGGGCCTATAGGAAATACATATTTTATGAGTTTTCGATAAACCCTATAATCTAAACCGGATCGATCCGGAGGACCTAATCTCGTTAGCTATGCCAGATTTGAGTACACCACTCTTAACCCACTTGATTCATTTCTTTTGAAATTTGGATTCTTAAGACTGTACGATCAGAAAAAGGTTCAGAGTTTATAATACTAAATTATCATTATTATGTCGACAAAATGTCAAAAATACTGAACGAAACGGAAAAATTTATAAAAATGGGCCATGTCGCAACTCATCATCGCTCAAACTTATATATATATATATATATATATATATATATATATATATATATATATATATATATATATATATATGTTTTGAGAAAAATAGAAAAACAGAATGAAATTATTAAAATAATCAACGTACGTCCCTATTACAGAGGGACGAAACGTTGATTATTTTAATAATTTCATTTTTCTCCAAACCACCGCGGTTAGTTTTATATATATATATATATATATATATATATATATATATATATATATATATATATATATATATGAGGTTGAGCGATGACGAGTTACGACAGAACCCATTTTTATAAATGTTATATATATATATATTGCCCGATGGTTTGGAGGTGTATGTGTAGCAAAAAATAAAAATATAAAAATAAAAACTGCCAATTTTTTCCCTAAATCTCAGTACCATGTATATCAAATTTCGAGTGTGTAGACTGAAAATTGACAGAGACAATGTATAGGGAAATGTACAGACAGACAGACTCACACACACACACACACACACACACACACACAGAAACTTTCACTTTTATACATATATATATATATATATATATATTTATATATATATAAAATGAAAATTACAATTGAATTTACCAAAATGATCCAAGATGGTAAAATTAAAGTAAATTATAAATATTAAAGAATTAATATTTATAAAATTATCTCAGCCAGATATAAAAGCTCGATAATACCAAATAGGAAATAGAGTTTATAATATGAGCAAATAGTTAATGAAATATGTTAAAAAACACTTTGAAATGAGTTAAAAACATATTTAATCTGAAAAGGAAACACTAGATAAATGGATAGTCCTTAATCCGTGTAGTTTCGAAGATATACTCTCCTTCTCATCAGAGGGTAGGAATTAGCAAAATGCGGGATCGGATTTTGCATGAAGAAGTATTTGATGAAACAACAAATAAGTCAAAGATCTTACTTGAAAACAAAATAAGTTAAGCAGAGGGAATATGGTAAAGAATAAGAATAGGAAAAAGAAATATATATATATATATATATATATATATATATATATATACATACATACATACATACATACATGCATATATATATATATATTGCGGCAATCAGTTTTGGAAAAGGTTTGAATCCCATCCTAAAACCCACGGAATTACAAGTCTAAGCGTGAGTGCACGTGCATTACGTAAAATAAGATCTTAATCTAACCAAATACTGCGAATGCATACTAGTCTATAATTACTATTAGGGAATGCGTTCTCGGAAATTGTCTGATTTATTACCTGTTTCCTCGTTTGGCGGCCTTTAATTCGCTGTATTGAAACCTCATTGTAATAAATGTATCTATTCCAACTTCTAGTAAATGTTTTCATACTCCCTATCTCCTTGATCTATTTGAGACTAGGGCATCTCGTTTCTTATCGATATTCTTCTATACGTTTGCACCTCATATATAGTGGCTTCATGGCTTTCTTTTTACATACGCATCACTACTTATCAAGGCCCAGAAGCCACTCGAGGAAAAGGATTTAATGGCGTGCAGTAGTCAATTGGAAAATATAGTAATCCTTAATAATGAACATTCGGTAAATTTGTAAACTATTATGGAACAGCTCATTAGGAACTTGTTCACGTTAGACTTGAAGACAACCATATTGCAGTCAGTTGGAAGGCAAGCAAACGTAAGACGGTTCCATAGGCGTGCGGTTCTAAGAAAGAATATTTGTCCATGGAATCTACGTTTAGGTTAAGGCACGGATAAAGAGTGGAGGAAATTATTGATAGTGTTTTCAGCTAGACGAGTGTTTTTCTTGCGAGGATTTTGCGAGAGAGGAACTTTAGATTGGAACTCAGTCGAGCACTTGCCGTGAAAATAACGATAAAGCAGAGACAAACTTGTTTGACTTGTTTGGTATGCCTTCTATGAAGATAAAATAAAACTTACCAATTAATTTTATTTCATGAACTAGCTAGAAGAACCCAGCCTTGCTTAGTCGTAAAATTCCTGTTTGATTACATTATATCCTCGAGTGATTCTTAGTCTTGATACAGGATTACTCTTAAAAACGTTTTTTAAAAATATGTTCCTGATTTTATTCTGAACTCTAATGAAGGAGTTTGCCCGATAATAAAATACGCTTTGAGATATTTTACGTTATGCAGATTTCGGATTTAGTATTACATGTTTAATTATTCATTGAATATTATATTGTACCTAATATATAGTAGTGATGGCAAAAATTACAATATATACTTTGTTTCCATCAGCTAGACCTAAAACGGAAATATGTTGCTTTGTAGCCAATTTTTCTATTACCTTAATTATAAAAAAAATAATTATCAATAATAAATATAAAAAATGAAACCGCCTCATACTATGAATGAATTTGTGGATGCAGAACTGTAATATAAGTTAGTTGTAATTTTGAAATGAGCATTTTTACTTTCAACTTGTTGTCACATTTATGTACGCGTGTTTCACTAATCCAGATAAAATTTTACTCGTTATAAACCATCCTTCGTGTATGACTACATTTTCCTGTTTATTTCAGTGTCATGTGATCAACAGTATAAGCATATTCCGTTTAAATACTTCCACACAGACCAATACACACATATATACATGCATGTATTTTTTTTTTATTTATATTCCAGTTATGGGGTTAAATGATAATAAGAACGAAGGAGCAAAGGACTTTTAGGAAAACACACGTATTCACATATATTACAGGCAAAGCGAGTTGAGTAATACCATTCCTCAGCGGTTGGGCGTGTGCACCCGATCTGCTTGGTTGCGTGCTAATCTCTGACTGCCGGGCACCGATACTCGATACCGGAAGTGACGTCACTAGAGGAAGTGACGTCCTGAGATAGTCCATTAATCCCATGGAGGGGTATCTCCAACACCCCCTCCGAAGCTTTTTGTTCGTAAAAGCTGTCAGTATCTCTTCATTTTAGGGTTTACCATCTGTAACCTTTTTCTTACAGAACGACCGCCGTAATTCAGGTGTTGGTTGAGGACGTTCAAGATCAAATGTTTCGAAGGCAGTGTCTATCGGCTCATCTTCCAATAGTGGACTGTCGTTGGTTTAAACTGGTCGACACTTTCTTAGTTGTTTCTGGTGGCGTTTGTGGGTATATGTTGGCCCTTGGATTATATATGCATGTCACCAACGCCCAGAATGATGTGTTGTTTTTATAACTTTTGAAACCCACTCTTTAACCTAGTATGAGACGTTTACTGGGTACATAAGTGGTCACTAGTGGCCTTGAATGTTCGGTTAGAGCTTGTCAAAAACGGATCTCACTTTCCGCGCAAACATCGTTTCTGTAGGTGAGGCGGGTGTTGGGGTGTTCGGCCTGGGTGTAATCCTATACACGTGTAAAATTGTTGAAGTGTTTCTCTTTTAATCTCGGAAGAGACACCGGGATTTCTCTAATTGTGTTAATCATCATCGTTTTTATTTCTCCGTCCGTCCGAAAAGGGGCAATGATGGAATCTCCAAACGGATCCCTTTCCAATGGTATCATCCTAGATTGGCTATACGCATGGCAAATTCGTTTCGAAGACAAGTACTCTTTAAGTTGCTTTGGCTTGGGAAGTCTTTTGGCGTTGTTTTTAGGGGTTTTTTGCAGAGTGTGTTTTCTTTTTTTAGTTCGAATTTGCTACAGCCTTTGTACATTTTCCTGGTCCTGGTTAGAATACTTCTGGAAAATCCACTTTTAACTCGTCCTTCAGTTATTGCGCTTCCGTAGAGAGTATTCTAGTCTATTACAGAATTAATTATTAGGTTGATCCCACAATTCAAATCGCTCCATCCAATCAGTATCGAACAGGTTTTGGGATGTCGTATGTCCATATATTTTCACTTTTTACTAATACTATTTAAGGTCACCGGAAGTGTGAGCTCTCCCTCACATTCCACTTTATCGCCTGATTTGTTCGTCTTCCGCATAGTTTATTTCCTTAGCCTTTTCCACATCTTAAGGTAAATGATGGACAAGTATCATCCGGAATCCAATTGTAGATGCACAGTTTTATTTACGATGTTAATTGTGACATATTTGCGCCGGTTCTTATCCGAATCCAAGTCGAATCCAGTCTGTCGGACACTGTTCTTGACCTTGTTCTTCCCACACTGGATAGCTTTGTGGTCCTTCCTGCCACATTCGTTGCAGTACTTGTAACATATTGACTCGACCAATGTTTCCCGCCGCAGTGATAGCACGGGATTGTATGGGCTCCGGGTCTTGTGACTGGGTGGTACTTATTAGGTGTAGCCTGAGTTTTCTTACTTCCAGCTTTGCTTTTTCGGGGTGAGTATTTTTTTCCGGTGTGAAGGTCGTCCTTCTATGGAATGTTTTCTAATCTCAGCGTTTTTGGTGACTAGACCCTGTGCAAAGAATTAAACACTTGAATAATCTGCTGATAAGTCAGATAGGCAGAAATCATCACAGTATTTATTTACCACGAACGGGAAGGTTGGGTAATCGTCGTTGCTTTTTTGCAGGTTAAAGCACTTCTATCTTCTATGAAAGAGCGTAGAATTCGGGTTGAGCAGTTCGGATAAAAGTTTGACCGGTTCAAAGAATTCCAATTCACTCGTCTTCCTGTGGAGAATATAATCCACAAACTTGCTTTGTTCTGTTGTTCCTAATTCCCTAAAAAATAGGCGAACTTTCTAAGCGACAATTGTCAATCCACGGTGAATAGGTCCTTATATCTCCGATAGAAGCGTCAAACGTCCCAGCCAACCCCGGTTAGTAGTTGAACGTTTCTATAGCGTTCCAAATTGTACTTTAGGAAAACGCAAACCTGTCATCCCTGTGTTCGTTCTATCGAATAGTTTTAACAATAGCTCTTCTTGTCTCTATTGTTGGAGTAGCATTCTCTCCTCCAGCTGTTGTTGCCTCTCTTGAAATTGTAACTAGAGCGGTTTATCATAATAAAAAAATAAAAAAGTAAATGTCCTTTCCTTGAGTGTGTTCGTGTGAAGAGGGAACAATTTATTCCTTGTTTCTTTGTAAAAACCTTAGAGATAACCCAATATGAGGGTGGACAAAAAATTTTTTACTGGCATAATAAAAAACAAAAACAAAAAAAATGTACCGTGATACAACACAGTTGCAAAAGGATAAAATAATTGTTGAATTGTCTGGCAGTTAACCAAAATGGCCAGCTTTTTTTTATATGTGCGTGTGGGGGAGAGTTGTCCCACACAGAAGAAAAAAAGTGTTTCACTTTAGGACCGACAATCAAAATAGAATATTTCAGAAAATTCCGTTCAATGAAAAAGTATTTGTCTTTTAGTCCAAGTAAAACGATAAGAGGAAAAAAAACATTTTCCCGATAAAATATTGCATAAAGTTAGCAGCACAAAACAAAGGCAAAAAAAGACTTTTCACTTCATTTAAAAAATGTTCAAGTTTGCATACGAATAAACAGTCGACGAGTTACATTAGAATGGTCCTCGCGGTGAAAATTGGGTCAACAATTTTCTCTCTTTTTCCTTTCTTCCTTCAATAGGAAACCAAATTAATTTTTAAACATTACAAGATGCATTCTATACAGTTTTTTTTAAATTTAAATATAGAGAAAAATATTACTTACAATTGCGTCGATAACTTTGCCTTACGTGCGTTTTCTTTTTTTGGGGGGCATGTGGGTTGGAACGTAAATGCCAGCCCACATCTTAGCTTGTAAATCCGAAGTTCTTTCGATGTCCAGAAGGATTTTTTTTTGTTTGAAAATCGAATCCGTCGTTGCCAGTTATGGGGTTAAATGGTAATAACGTAGGAACACAGGACTTTTAGTATTGTATTCACATATATTACAGGCAAAGTGAGTTGTGTAATACCATTCCTCAACGTGTGGGCGTGTGCACCTGACCCGCTTGGTCGTGTGCCAATCTCTGACTGCCGGGGACCGGTACTTGATACTGGAAGTGACGTTACCAGAGGAAGTGACGTCATGAGATAGTCCATAATTCCCATGGAGGAGCGTCTCCAACAATACCTTAGCAATGAAATTTTATATAGAAACAACAATACCTTAGCAATAACACGTTGTATACAAACAACCAAGTTCTCTCTGATCCACTCTCCTCTTATCTTGAACATGTGGTACAATGGAGAAATAGGTGACTGGTGACTTTAATTGCATCTAAAACCAAGCTTCTATCTCTACACCATTTATGCTCTGATGCCAATATGGCATCGGTTGAAATCAATGGCCCTGGTCTTGGGGAGGCTTCGTGTTTTGACAAGCTTCTATACTCGTGACCTGAAATGAAACACGTATATTAAATCCATTGTCAATGTCGCTGCGGATGCATTCCTCTACTTATTTAACAACCAGGTGAGAGTTCAAAATAGACTTCGTAGCTTAGTGAGGCGTTCCCTTTTCTCTTCCCTGCAATCTCTTTCTAGCAGAAATGACGTTGTCAGCCTGTATCAGCTTTAACGTTATTTTCATGACAAGTGCTCTTTTGAGGTTTAATCTATGACCCCCTCGCCAAACTTTCACGAAAACCACTCGTCTAGCCAAAACCACTATCAATAATTTCCAGCACTCTTTATGTGTGCCTACACTTTAATGTAGATCCATGAACAAAACTTCTTTCTTAGAACTGCACGCCTGTGGAATTCTTATTCAGATTGCATACCATCGTATTGTCTTCAATCAACGATAAACAAATTCTTGATAAGCCACCCCTTTCAGTAATCGAATTTATTAAGTTTCTACTACTAACAATAACGGCTACATTTCCCTATTGACTACTATACCCTCACTAAAACTTATGTTCGAGTGGTGTTAGGGCCTTAATAAATGATGACTCTACTGTAAAACAATAGTACACCAATCGTATTAAAATCTCCAATAATGTACCGCCCCTCTAAGTAATCCATTTTACAAAATTCCCACTACTTCTGTTCACTACGCTATAATCCCATTGACTAATGTATACCCATTAACTATTATTCTTGAGTGGTCTCCGGGCCTTGAAAAGTGGTGATTCCTGTGTAAAATATATATATATATATATATATATATATATATATATATATAGGAAATTTATTACTGTGAGTCCAGAATGAGTTTACAAATTGTTTTAGCTAGAGGAAAATACTCAAAGAGAGGAAAAAATCCAACTAGCATCGTCAGAATTCATAGATGGACTAAGTTATAAAGTCAAATAAGAATGGAAAAATCGTAGATAAAGGGGAGTTAGAAAAGAAGGGGGAGTGGTAGGGAGAGAGCGTTGGAATTTAAAGTTGTAGGAGTGTATACAACAAGAGAGGGGTTTATAATTAAATATTAATTATGTGTAAATTCTTATATACGTTTTTTTTAGTTTATAACGGTTTAAAATTAAAAGACGCTACTTTTATTTATAACGGCATAAGTAACAGTTAATTTAAAGGATCACCATGGCAACAGGTTGGTAATAAATTTCCTATATACTTCTCTGACTACACATTGAGCAATCTAGTCCGGTTTTTTCACCACTGGTAAATATATATATATATATATATATATATATATATATATATATATATATATATATATATATATATTCTTTTTAATAAATGTCGCTACAGAAAAATCGTGACGCCGCTTTACGTAATGAAATGTAATTATCATAAAAAAAGAAGTTGTCAATCTTTTGTGGCATCAATCTTAAAATTCTGTTATGTTTCCCTAATTTTCCTTAAATGAAAGAATGCTGCCTAAATACAAACACTATATACCAATAAATTGTTTCTATACGGACAATACCTCAGCTGGCAAGAATAAAATAATAGACCGACTAGCAAATATAATGCAACATCGACGGAACCATTTCAATGATATTAAAATCTTGAAACGTGACACCAAAATGATAGAATTTTACATAAAATAATCGGCAACTTTAAATATGCCGTAAAGCAAAACAAAAAATCTATATCCGTACGTGTGAATCAATTGAGCAGTATCATATAATCAAATGCGTCAATAAAAACACATCGAAATATCTAATATCGAGCGAAAGTATGAAGACGATGATGCTGTGCATTTCTAATACCTATTTTGAACATGCTATTAAATTTTGCAACACATTAAACCAATCGTGAGTGTGAAGTCTTAATTAGATCGGCCGCTGTTTTCTTTCTCGTTAATGAGACTCGGAACATTTGAAAGCGTGATCACATTTCTTGAAACGGCAACTGTTCGTATCTACATATACAGGGTGAAACGATAAGAAGTGTCCCCCTAAAGAAAACAACACTACAGCTTACTTAAAAACTCAATAAAACCAATCTGGCTAACGTGTTTATGTAGTAGAGCTGGCATCTGTTTAATATGGCTACATTTAGCCTGAATCACCGCCTGGATACAGGTCCAGAACTGGAAGCATGTATTTTCATAACACCAGCGAGAGCACGCAGAATTTACGGCGAATGGCGGCGATCAGGCTGACTTTGGTGTTGGGTGAGATCCTGTTGGTGATGTTTTCGACGTTTGGCCAAACAAAGAAGTCCAACGGGATCAGGTTGGGAAAGGAGGAGGCCAGTTAGAGAAGGTTACAAAGTGTTAGCACTTCTCGTAAAGCCATGGTCGGATCTCTTTGATCTTGTTGGTCGACGCTGAGTTCGGCTGCCAAACAAAGGGTCTGCGAGCAGCCACCTTATTGAACGATGTGATCACACCACTCTTCAGCACATGCAGATATACCTTGGTGTTGACTTTCAAGCAAACTTCGAAGATATGAGGTGGCATGTGTTGGCCCTCACTTATAACGACACCAAAGACCAAAACCATAGCCTTAAACTTTAAGTGAGCTCTCAAGCATTGAACGGTCCTGATTTGCATTTTGAGGGTGCTGGCAATGGTTCTGTTGTAATGCCATGGATTGCTAGTCAGCATGAGTTATACACTCGCGCTTCTCCGTTTTCGGTCGTAGAACTTTGTGTCACTTTCAAACATTATAAAAGGCTCATATTGCTCTTGGGATTTGTACACAACTGGTCAACTAGTTTAGAGTCTGCGACCAAAAATGAAAATCCGTTTTCATCAAATAAAAATGAAGATATGTCGGCTTTTCTACGGGGAGAATTTTATCGTTACTCCATGTCTTTTTAGCCGAATCAGTGTCCTAGCCGCCGAACGACTCGACGGAAATGAGCCAGGTCCTGGAGAATTATTTTTAGATTATATAAGTGGCTCATCTTTGAACACATTCAAAAAATGATACATATTTCGAACATTTATCCCTTCGTCAGTAAAATAAGTTTTTCCATTACTGTTCTGGAGTTTTTAAATAAGGATTAGTATATTTTATTCCTTTGGAATAAAGCTTCATAACTTGTGTACTCCGTCTTTTGAGGACTATTATCCTGATCGTCATGAGAATTTCGACCAGCTCATCTCCTCATCATTTCAGGTGATTAAAAGCGATATGGTATGAATTTTGAGCGGTGTAACTGTATACGCACTAATTACTATCTTCCATAGTTATCAACTGCAATGTTTTAAACAGCTAACCACCTGTCCTAATTGAATAGGATTGAAACCATTATCTCAAGGCAATGCTAACCTGAAACTGTAGAGACAACGCCTTTATTCGCTGTGCCATTGTTTCCGGGGGATTTTGGCAGAGTTTTCAAATGTAAAATCGTTGAATTTTGACCACTTGGCAGCCAAATTTCTTGCTGATTAACTGATTAACAAGATTTTCCCAAATCTCAATACTGTGATACTACTATAAAGTGGACCTGAGGTGGATTTGAGTCACTAAGTGCTGAGGTATAGGAAAAGAAATAGGAAATATCCTACAATCAACAATAATTAGGAAGGTGCAAACAATTAATATGTAGGTATTTAGATCGAGCTTTTTAGATTTGACAATGACAATAGGAACCTACAGATAACAAAAGGGAAGGGAAGCTTCCGGTAGCCGGGTTGAGGAGCGATCTTAGATACCAATGAGGAGGAGACAGTTAGTGTACAACTAGATAGCCTACATGGGGACGGGAGTTGGACAGTTTTAGAGTTAACTGTGAATAAGAAATAGAGACAGACTTGCAAGTGACAGACGAACGTAGCATCGATAGTAGGGGGGGAGACACACAAGTCCAACCGTCAATTATATGTGAGCATTGGCGGTTGTGTTTTTCCTTTCTTTGTTCGATAACTTATTATATTTCTAATTTGTGAAACTACGTGTGTTCCCATCGACAGTCGCCAGCGAGAAAACGACGATCCGGCCATAAGAGGAATAGTTGAGCGAAAACTCCACGATACACGACGTTGGGAGTCGGCGATCTGTCGGGGCCGCGAACGTCCGGTCACAATACACGTTATATCAAATCTACACTCTGTACACTGAAAAGTGACCGAATAATTTAGTAGGGAAATGTACACACACACATGCACTAATAATCTCACATTTATAGATATATAGCTATATAATGCGCAGGATTGTATAAAATCAGTTTTAGCAAAATATAAATCTGTAATGTTTTGACATATTTTTAAATGATAAAGACAACTGCACATACGAATAAAAATGCTTGAAAGCTATTTTTGTATCCGATTTCATAATATATTTTCTGTTTTCTTAAAAGCTCTTTTTTCATTTTTATGTATATATATATATATATGCCTATGTGTAAGTGTCGTCGGTACTTTTTGTGTATTTATAAGGCACAATTTTAAGTATGTGTATCAAATATTTAACTGAATATAATATATGCAAGTAAAAACATTTGAAGATTTAAAAAAAACCGGATAAAATGCAAAATAAAAACTGATAAAACGTAATGACAAGAAAAGCAAATTAAAAATGGAGTGGAACCCAAAATATGGAAACACGAACAAAAAAGTAAGAATAAAAAGAGAGAGGGGAAAAAGTGAAAAGATATGAATTAGAAGGGAAATCGAAAGAAAGTACCCCTTCAGTAGACAAAAAAAGTAAACATTACTATAGTAAGACCAAAATAATTAATAGAAATTAAAGAGCAGTAAATGATAGTCAAAGAAAAAAAAAACAAAGGAAAAAAGACGATGCAAAGAAGTAGAAAAAAAAAGATAAAAATGGAAAATGGTTAAATAAATAGAGAAAGAAAGAAAGCAAAGGAAACCAGATCACATGTAAGGTTTTGATATAAAAAAGTAAGAAATTTAAAAGGAAAAAGAATGAACATTGAAGGAAACTAAAGATTATACATAGGAATGTGTGAGTTAGCGCTGACGCGCATATGAAACAAATATGCGAAATGACATCACCGAAAAAAAAAGACTAAAAATAAGAAAAGGAGCGATCATGTTAGAGAGGCGTTAATAAAGTTTCAGATGACGAGACATGCGTAAATAACGTTCGAGATCACGTGGATGATATCTCGGCCGTAACAATGAGTAATTATATGCTGTTATTAAAATTTAAAAAAGCGATTTGATGTTATTTCCTATTCTTTGTCTCCTTTGCGATTGAAACTGCATACAACGTGTCAGTTCTCTAACAACGTCACAAATGTAAATAAATATAATAAAAAAGCAATTCATAAGAAATAAAACAATGACGTGAACGAACATTAACAAACACATAAAAGAAACAAGAAGAAGAATATATATATATATATATATATAAGTTGATGTAGAAATATATATATATACACACAGACATAACACCCCTATCTCTAATGCAACAACCTGAACTACCAACCCTACTTAACCTCGAAACCAACAACACTAGGAACACCTAGAACCATAGTATAATATCTGTTCCAACACCTCGCTCCCTCCTCAGTCAGTAGAAGAGAACCCCCTCATGACTGAAACAACTATCATCCCTTCTATCATCCCCCTCCTCTACCCATACCCCCTTCAACTGCTCCCCCCTCTGGGGAACAAAATCTTCCCCACACTATGAACCGATCCTAGGTCTGGCCATACCCACATGGGGAGACAAATAAATAGAAACATTAAAAAATCCCCTATACATATTTTTAAATACACCCCTCTATCTAAACAAACATAATATAAAGAACACCCGAAAAGACTGAAACGAAAAATCACAATACTAAAATCCAAGAATCCAAAACATAAATATCAAAATAGAATGAAAGCACCCCTACCCTTATTTCAGAAGAGCTGGTCCCCCCTCCTCACACATACACATTAGTAACGACCTTGTATCACAGTCACCTTCCTAGAGAAGCAAATAATCTCATAATACTATAAAACAGTACACAGATTCTCAAACCAATAAAAGAAAACACACACACACACCCTACCCTAAAGAAAAAGGGGAAAAGCACAAGCAGAAAGAGAGAGAGAGAGAAACACCACACTAGAGTGACTACAGCCGAAGTCCGCCCCCCCCCCGCCCCGAAAAGCCCGATAAAAGAGTAATAAAAATTGAACATGCCAATGAATAATAGACACTTTCACGCCTCTACCCCTTGGAAACACTTCAAATTAACTACGAAAATGCCATTTTTACATCTCGAACACATTTGAAAATAATTTTTGACGAGGACGCTTCACAGAAAGACTGACACGCGTAAAAACGAGTTCAATGATTTAAAAACATTATTACAATGATCCAAACATAATTCTCAATGAAAAACCAAGACACGGAATAATAATACATTGTTAAAAAATACACATTGTTGGTGACTACCCCTTATTTAAATATATATATATATATATATATATATATATATATATATATATATATATATATATATATATATATATACAAGGCTGTACCCTGCCATGCGTTTCTGTAGCTCAATTTAGTGTAATGGAAAATTCTAATAATAAGATAAAATGCACGTTTCTTATATTCTTAGTACAGCAATCCACTCCAAAAAATAAAAAAAGGCGAAAATGAAAAAAAAAAAAAAAATGGGACTCTTGCAGAATTGGATCCTGATCCTCGGGATTACCGTCAATCCTGGCTTGGGTTCGACCAACAATCGGTGGATACAGCTGAACGTAGAAAAAAGGTTGATATTCTAAATGTTTTTTGTTTTTTTTTGTTTTCTGTATAAAAAATATGAGTTAGTAATTAATATTTGAGTGATAGGGGGGTACTATACACAGATTTGAAAAAAGTTGTCCAAAAACAAATAAATGAAAGCAAAGGTAAGGTAAGTTATGTTTCTACCTTATTGGATAATTGTTTAGTGTTTTTATGTAATGTAAAAGGTTTAATGGGCTGGAAAAACAGAAATGGTTGCAGACTCTATTAAATACGTTAAGTTTAGGAAAGTAACTTGAAAACTAAAAACTATACAATACAGTGTCAAAAACCCACCGAATATATGTTACCATAACATAGGCTGACATACTCCGTGGGTTTGTGATAGTATTTTGTATAGTGATTTAGTTTTAACTCACTTTCTCAAACTTAACGTAATCAACAGTGTCCGCTACCATTTGTATCTTTCAAATACACCAATAAACACTGTTTTTCGAGCCGACTAAACGTTACATTAAATGAAAAAGGTTTGTATTACTAAACACAGATACAAAGTAGTTGTCAAAAAATAAATATATAACAAATAAATGTTATCAAAGGCAAGAAAAGTAAATGTTCTACCTAACTGGATAAGATTGTAATGTTTTTATGTAATGTATAATGTTTAATCGGTTCAAAAAACATGCAGTGTTTATCGGTGTATTTGAAAAATACAAATGGCGGCACGCTGTATTGAACAAGTGAAGTTTGGGGAAATTTAGGGAAAATGAGTTTAAACTAAAAAAATATATGCAAAATACTGTTAGGAACTCAGGCAATGTATGTTACTATAATCAGTGGTTTTAAAATTTTGCTCAATACAGGTGACGATTTTTAAGAGTCCCTTTTAGTGATTACCTGGTTTGAGGATATACAACTAAACGGCAAATCTGCCCCAAAAATCCGGTATTATTTTACTTTAAGGCCCATCTCATGTTCATATATAACGAAATATTTTATTGTAGATTTCGGTGTACTAAAAACGAATCTGCAAACCGTTTCCATCGCAAAACGAAAGTTATCATGATATGAAGAAATTACTTTTTCGAAAAGTGGGTGAACAGTTTTCAATGTAAATTTAACTTAGAATGAGCACCCACTTTCTGGTAAAAGTAACTAAACCGTTTAGTGATAATTTCTCACTTACACACATTTTTAATTTACATGAGCGGATAAGTCTGCTGGTCGCTATGGAACTCAATCGTCACCCAAAAAAATTACTTTGTTATATACGAACGTGAGAAAATGGAAAATTTTATCAAAATTCGGGATACTATTTTTTTTTTTTTGGTAAATATGAAGAATTACGCCACCCTCGAAAATTCCTTTAAAATTACTACTCTAAAATGTTTTTTTAAACTAATATTTGTTCATGTCTTGGAAACTACTCGTTTGCCTTAATTATAAACGTTATTTTAGTTTTCAGCGACCCCGAAAACCTAGAAGAGTGGTAATTTTAAAGGAATTTTCGAGGTTGTAGTAATTCTTCATATTTACCATCTTTTTTTTTTCCAATAACATAAGAAATTAAGAATTAGACAAATTTACTTTAGCTAGGCTTCGCCAGGAAAGATTTAAGAATAAAACATTAAGATAAACATATGGTGTAAGTGCACTTACCGATCCGCGCTATTTTAAGTCTGCTGGTCGCTATGGAATTTGAGTGCACGTGAAAGGCTCATTTCTACTGGAAATGAAATGGTGGATAGTATCGCAATTACGAAAAATATTTTTATATTATTATATATATTTTTTTAGAAGTTGCGATCTTAATTTATTTTAATAACATGCAAACATTCCTTGACTTTAGAGATAAATTTTCTGAAAATGTCAATTAAATTGGTAACGTAGAAATATGGTTTTATTCACTATGAACGAACCAAGAATTACATGTCCATATACATAAAAATATATGTATATATATGTATATATATATATATGTATATATATTTATATATATACACATTCATATATATATATATATATATATATATATATATATATATATGGTTTAAGATTTCTAAAATGATGAATATAGCTATACACTAGATTAAAATATTAGTAATCTATTTACGTAACCGGTTTCCGTAATATATATTCCGTTTAATCAGAACTACGTATTTCCTCTCTTTCTCTATCTATCCTCCCTTTCTCTCTCTCTCTTTCTCTCTCTCTCTCTCTATATATATATATATATATACATATATCTTTATACATATATAATAATTAGGGTTGTGAAAACAGCATATTCTTTGAATTCAGTTAACTCTCGAGTAGATATCCTACGCCGTTGTACACAGTCAATACACCGGGAAACAGATCCGTCTATAAAAACACATAAGATATTAATGGATATATACTCAAGTACCAAAAACAATGAAACTAATATTTTGTGGTCACAACCCTAATGATAATTTGCTTTAATATTTATTTAAATCTTGTCTTTAGCAATCTTTAAGTAAATAATGGAATAGATGCGATAGGTCTTGTGTTACTAGTTTTATATTTATTCTTCTCACTCGAATTGCCTTGATGCACTCTGCATTATAATATTATCTCGAACTAATTGTACACGGATTTGTCGTGACAAAGCATCCGCTTGACCGAATTCTGTCTTCCGATGTATCGAATTCATAACTAAATAGGATGATTGCCAACTGTTGGAGTATACTATTACACACTCATTTCCTCGTGGTCTATGAAACGCGTAAAAGTGACGCCCTAATAACATTCTATGAAATGTCCCTTGCATTAGATTTGGCGTTAGTGTGTTTTATTTTTTTTATCTAGAATGCAGTAGCGTTCAGCTGCTGCCAGGTATCTGGCTGCAGACACGACGAATTTCTCGACTAAATAAGAGAATATTTGCGATATTATTACTTTCACGCTGTTTTTCCTCATTTTGATTACAATATCTGAGCAGTAAATGAAGGATTTGATTTTGTCAAATGCTTTCTGACAGTTTACGGGCCCAAACTATTAATTATATTTCGACAACAGTTTATTGAGTTCTGATTTCGTTTGAAGTTGTATACAAAATAATTTTCGTCGTAACTCAAGAGTCTCACAAATGTGCGATAACTACGCGTGTATGTGATGACTGTAATGTTAAGTGTTTTGCTTATATATTTTGTCATTTTCCCCTGTGCACAAACATCAACATTTGGGAGATCATCTGAAAGTATTACTTTCATGCCTTCGACTACATTTGGTCATTTTTAATACCAGCTGTATTGCAGTGTTCTAGAAATTTATTCCAGGTTTCTAAGTCGTGACAGGCATTTTTTTTTTGAGTGAACCATACTTTTAAATAACTTAGTCGGCCATTTTCTTTAATGTCAAATACAGTTCCATTGGCGTATATCAACTGTGACTTGCTTTGGCCAAACTTTATATTCGCGCCTTGTTTAATGGCAGCCTGCATGGAAAATATGTATTGCTTAAATGTAGGTATGAAAAGAGCATTTTTTAGAATATAGCTACAGATTTCGCCTTTATTATTTTTTAGTCATATTTTAGCATCGCCTCTTTTCAAGACTATATCATTTATTTGACTACCGTCTGGCAGTTCGACAAAATGACTTTGTGCATTAAAGTTTGAAACAAAATTAATAAAATAAGTTTCCTTGGTCATAGCATGTGATGTAGCACCACAGTCTACAAAATTTTTACCGTTTGTAGTATTGTCAAAGTTACATGTGAATAGAAATGTATGTCTTTCATCAATCCTGAAAGTCGACATTAACGATCAACGATACGCCCATGTATTTTATAGAGGATAAAACAACTCACTTTACAAAACTGAGCAGCAAGCCAGTCCTGAATGTACGTCAACATGTTTAGTTATGTCTTCTTCCAATTCTCGGTTTCATTACTGGGGAAAAATATGTCATCTAAGTACACAATCACACCGTCTACGACAGAGAACATTGTGCTCATGGGCTCAAATAATATAAGCCTTTGGTTACAACAAAAATGAAATAATGGAGCAGTAACATTCCATGTGTATTTATGTTACGCAAGTTCCTGGGTGTTAGTTAGGCTTTAATTTGCATATAGATCTCCCTGGCATCTAATTTCCCGAAGCGAGCGCTATTAAGTTGATAAGAGATGATTTAGTTTTGATAACATTCACCACTAATAGCGAGGCGTTGTGACACGTTACAAAATAGAACACAACCAAATTGAAACTTCGGACTTGTTTACAACTAAAATGCGTGTTGCCAACGGGAAATATGTTAACAGTATCACAGCTTCAGTTTTTTTCAAGTCATTTTAGTTTCTTGACCAAGAGTTTAAAATAGAGCGTATGCCATTGCGTGTTTATGTCGAACATTGATTTGGAAGATCAATACGGGGCACTGGTACACTGTATGGGTACAGCGTCCTAACTTATAAAGAAAAACAGGATACATGTATTTTATCATATCCAGTAGGATTTCGCTGAGGAGAATATCTACATAACAACTTAGATCTTAAAGTTAAATGGAATATTTAGAAGTTTGATATCAGTGTAGGAACTCTTAACACAATTGTACGCAAGATACTGAAGCTATGGAAGATTTGCGCAATGTTTGTCCCCGGGGTGCTCAGAGAAGATCAGAAATAAGACGTTGATATGACAACACTGAGATGGTGGAGCTAGTCAGTTTAGGTCCTCACGGCCCCTATAGACCAGACGTCGCCCTCTATGATATTTTATTTATTCCCTTAACTCAGGGAAAACCGTTGAGGTTATTGTTACGATACAATTGAGGAGATACTAAAAAATGTGACGAGGGGTGTTTGACACAAGAAGATTTCAACATGGCTTTCCAGAGGTTGTTGGAACGATACAATAAGTGGATTACTCCCGGTACAGATTACGTCTAATGGGACTAGAGTTGCATGTTTATACTAGCAAGAAGAGTGTCCATACGAAAAATGTACTGGGACATATTGAAGCCACCTAGTTCATCAATTTTTCGTATACGTATAGTATTTTCAACTATAATTCGGAGCAGGGGAAAGTGGGAATATAGTAATATCTTGTTTTGAGCATATTTAAAGCAGTTCCTGAAAGACGCAGCAACAATACACCTTTGTGATATTTATTTAATCTTGAGCAACGTTGGATATTACTCTTTGTATTCTATGACTATCGCTTTAATTTTCAGAGTTTGAGATTACTAATACCCGGAAAACGCCGTGTTTCTCTGATAGGAGAAACCAATTCAAGGTCGATTTTAATTTCCAACAAATGATGATAGATGTAGAACAACTCTAGGATAGACGGAGAGGGAGACAGACAGACTGAAAACGAGTATGTATTTGTGAAGCAGAGAGAGAGAGAGAGAGATTAGCAGAGGGGGGCAGAGATAGATGAAGCGTATATGTGAATGAGAAAGAGATGGGATAGGGGAAACAGAGTGTTTGTAGATTAAAATCTGCGCAAAAAATATCCGAAAATAGTTAAATGGATATAACAGGATTGACAGAATAATGAAACAAAAATAGCGGACGAATGGAAAAAAACTCTTGAAAATACGGAAAACAAATGTTAAAAACAAACGATAAACTAAAAATAGGTCTGAAAAGCTGGCCAAAAACTAGAGAGAGGAAACAAAAAAAAAATTGAAATAATGAAAGGCGTAAGTAGAAACGGCTTTAGATTTTAAGTTCATTTCAAACTCGGTGTTCACTTAGTTTGTATGCGAAAATGGGCCACCACCGACGCAGTACTTTGTTATCCATTTATTTATTGAGGAGAGAGAGAGAGAGAGAGGGAGAGAGAGAAAGAGAGAGAGGAGATAGATAGATAGATAGAGGGGGATAGAGAGAATATAGAGGACAATAAGCAGAAGGTTTGTAGCAGATTTCAGTGAATAGAGATTTATAACAAATATATAAATCATAAAAAATGACACAAAGAAATATATACATCATATAAACATGGCAGAAACATATGAAAATAAAAACGAAGTAACCGCATATATCTTTACCCTACATATTATAAAGTGATATTTATGACTATGTATTTAGTGAACTCACAAATAACTGCAAGGATTTATTTAAAAAAATAGATTCAATGGGAAACAAACAGTCAAAGGGTATATATCATATTTACAAATATATAATGATGAACAGTTTACGTATATAAATATAATTAAACTGTTATTATTAATAAGTATGTGCGTGTACATATGTGTATGTGTGAGTCCTTTAAGAGGCTGTGGTATTTACTTTGAGATTTTTATTTTCTGTAGTTGCAGATTTGGAAACTGTCGGGCATTTTCATGTAAGCTTTGTTTGACAATCCATCGTTGTTGAAACTGATACCCGAGCAGCGTTTCCAAATTGATATTCATACAATTAATTTACTGAGAGTTACATTAGAGAGAAGGAATACTTTTCCAAACCTACAAAGTAAAATAAAATAAAAAGCATCACCATTAAGTCCTCAACAATTCAGTGCACAGACTAAGCCACTACGGGGAGGCTTATGAACTTTTCTTAATTACGCTGAAGTGGTTCACTAACTAGAGCCGGAAAAAATCGACTTGTTTACAAAATGGTTGATTTCATCGATTTCGACGTCAATAAAAACACAAGTTTTACATTTGTTGATCCTCTTTCAATCCCAGACAAATCATCACTCAATCGGTCACTCAATCCTATTATTTATCGGTCACTCAATCCTATTATTTATCGCATTCTGAGGAGGTTAAAGATGGTTTTGAGAAGCCATCGTCACTATGATAATCCTGATTAGCAATATATTTAAGAAACCTTGTCAATATTCTCCAGTTGGGGAACCTCAGCAAATTAGCACTAAAAATAAACACTTAGAGAGCAATAAGCATTTGAAAGAAAAAGAGAGTAGCCATCCTAGAATTTAACAACTACCTGTGCTATTTACGAATGGTCTGATCTATACATGAAAAATACCGGAAGACAAACCAAATTGTTTTTGTCGTGCTGACATTGATATTAAAAATATATCTTTTCAATTAAAAGGCATTTAAACGATTTTCTTAATAGATCCAGCCAGGGATTTGTATGGAAAAATAAAGCACATGTTATTTTAGGTTATTTGGACTTTGCGCAAAAATATAAAATGTTATCTTGGAGAAATGATTTTACATCATCTAAGTTCCAATTTAACATATATTTGTAGCTTTGAGCCTCAAGGGATGAGGTGAGTTGATATTGTTTTAGAGTGCGACTGGACGATCGTATTTTTTGCATGATATCTCATTTCAATTAAATAGTTTAAGTTTTAGGACGAGCCATGGAGTTGCATGAGACTAAATATTTATACTTCTGAAGACCATCAGTCGACTTTTCATTGCAAAATTCTGGCTTCGCGAAAGGCTACAGAAATTTCGTGCATGACTCCTTTTCCATGCGTGGCATGGCAGAATAACCACCTCGATATTATTCAATTGATTATACAAAATAGTCGGCATATAACAGCGAAATAAACTCTCAAACCTGTTAGACAATATGGCGAAGTCTAACCGCGTAAACATATGTGGAATCAAACACACACACGATGCATATTTTGAAGAAAAGAGACTACTAAGGAAAGTTGCTATAGTCATTCATTGTACAATCTTGAAACAAGTTCTCTGCTTTGTCCAGGTGATGAGACATTTTCGTCATGATTATAGGCAGAAAAGGAGTATGGCAGTCTGGTGATAGCAATGGCTACCATATCCCTTGAACATTTTAGGTTTGATAACGTTTGATTATTTTTGAGGCACCATCTCGAGAATGTTTGTCGACCAAGAGTAAGGAGGCGTCCATTCCGAGTTTTTTTTTTATTGGGGGGGGGCGTACCGCGACGTATGGAATACGTAGCACAGTTTAAACATCAACGTTTTTCATAGTTGAAAAATAAGGCTGTTTCACTTATAAATGACAATCTGTGCATACAAAAAGGTTTAGTTTACTACTCCTGTCGGGATGAAGTGGTTTGCCTTAGTCTGGCAAAATAAACTACGAGTCGAAAGTGCGTTACAGGTCGGGATACACTATATATTAAATGCCAACTCTGTTGACTTAATATTCATACAGGAAGACAGTAGAGACGTTTTACACACTAACAATATATATGCCTCATT
Source organism: Euprymna scolopes (assembly GCF_053919585.1). Lineage (NCBI taxonomy): Eukaryota > Metazoa > Mollusca > Cephalopoda > Sepiida > Sepiolidae > Euprymna > Euprymna scolopes. The sequence goes on along the minus strand of NC_136497.1, from coordinate 125,814,802 downwards.
TAATCACATAAATTAAAATACGAGAATATAATGTATGCCTAAATTTTCAGTATTTACGTCAACAGTGCTCAATATATAGGTAGAGCTAGGTAGAATGTTACGAGAATATATATGGTTATTAAACTACAAAGAATATTACACATTTCCTTCTCGTAAGAATTCGTAAGGTATATATGCATACATATATATTTTAGTCATCGACATACAGTTCTGTTTCGTTGTATCACAACTCATCAGTGCCGCTATACTAGCACCTATCCCAAGCCGAGGATCGAACCTAGAACCGTCATGATGACAGTCGGCACTTCTACCCCTTGACCACGGAAGCGGTGTATCGTTCCAAATTGCTGAGGAAATTATCGTAAAGGACCAAAAAGTGACAGTATTTTCATTTCCGAAAGATAACGAATTATAATGCAGTAAAAAAAAAGATTTTACACCATCTCCATTCAGCAAAGTAAGTTTTAACGTGCTCCCCCCCCTGTATTTAACACGATGTAACTATAATTTAATTCAATATTATCATCCTAAATTTTTTACCATTCAAAAGAAGAAGCTTCAAATAAATTGCTAATATTAAAAAGAAAAATTTTACAGCATGCAAAACTAATGAAAATGCGAGACAACATCGACTCTTTTGAAGAGACGATTTTTTTAAAGCTGTTGACACATGTTTTAAAAATCTAGCAAAAATTTATTTTCCTGAAATTTTTCAATATTTGAAAATAAATTATGCCGGCTGATAAAATTTGTACACTTTTTTTAAAGCTAGAAAGATAAAATTTAAAAATACTTATTTTATATATATATATATATATATATATATATATATATATATATATATATATATATATATATATATATATATATATATATATATATATATGAAACTAAACTAAAAAAAAAAACGCGCGTTCACTCGTGGTCTTTTCATTTCATTTACGTAATTGGGTTTGTATTACTGTACACAGATTCGAAAAAGTTGTCAAAAAACAAATATATAACAAATAAATGTTATAAAAGACAAGATAAGTTACTTTTCTACCAAATATTTTTCGTGTTTTTATTCAATGTAACATGTTTATTCAGCTCGAAAAACATACAGTGTTTACCGATGTATTGGAAAATTCAAGATGGCGTCTGATTCTCTCTTTAACACGGTAAGTTTGGGATAAGGTGTTATAAATAAAAAACTATACAACATACTATTAAAAACCCGCCGAATATATGTCAACCTATGTCACGGTAACATATATTGAGCGAGTTTTTAACAGTATTTTATCCGATTTTGTATTTATAACACCTTTTCACAAACTTACCGTGTTAAAGAGAGAATCAGACGCCATCTGGAATTTTCGAATACATCGGTAAACACTATGTTTTTCGAGCTGAATAAACATGTTACATTGAATAAAAACACGAAAAATATATCCAGTTTGGTAGAAAAGTAACTTATCTTGCCTTTGATAACATTTATTTGTTATATATTTGTTTTTTGACAACTTTTTCGAATCTATGTGTACAGTAATACAAACCCACGTATTTTAAGAAACTGAAAATATGGATATAAAAAAATGATTTTGCATGTTATTTTTGTTATGTGGTAAAATAATCTTAAATAAGTACATGATTTTTTCTTTAGGTTAATTATTTTTTTACTGTGCAATATTTTATGAATTTATTAGAAATATTGCTTTTGATTTTGAAAAAATATTGTGGTTCATTTTGATTAAAAAAATACTCATTTCGATTAAAAAATATTCATTTTGATTAAAAAAAAAGTTTAATTTTAATATTTGTTTATTGTCTTAACTCATATCAAATGTTTTGCTTGTGTTCTGCTTCAAATATTCATAATCTTACATGCATAATTTTCATTTAATTATATTAAATAAACTTCAAGTTTATTTCAAATAAAATCGTGTTCCTTCACTTTTTAAAATGTAATTTATAAGTAATTAAAGAACGCATTCTAATCTTTAAAATCTATAATACAACGAAATATTCAATTGCTTATAATATACTTACACAAATAACTTGTGTTTTTTTTTAATTATTTTTTTTATTATTAATATTAGATGAGTTTCAGTATAAATCATCGTGTTCTTTCTTTATTTCTTTATTTTAATCCAATTTTGAAGTTTTGTAACGCTGTCTGTAAAAATTACTGTTCATTATTGACAGTTTAAGAGTTCCACATATCTTGCTTGTTGGGACCTCGGCGATGACGTCATTTTTTCAGCTGGCCGGCCATCTTTATAACGAAGGCCACGGTTCACGTCGTGGGAGCACAAGTGCTTGCAGTACTTCAGAGCATTCACCATTATAATACTTGTAGAACAGGCAGAGGGATGCAACGTTTCGACGATGGGACAGAGGCTGAAGTTTAGATGCCAGTTTAGGGCCTTTCAGATTTGCGACTCTCTTTTGAACCCTGTCAAGGAGCGAGAGACTAGTAGCCGATGCACCGGGCCAAATATGACAGCAATACTCCATACATGGGCGAATAGTGGCCTTATAGAGGTACAGGATACTTTCAGGTGTTAGAAGTTTTCTAGCACGGTAGAGAGAGCCCACCTTCTTTGCAGCGGCCCTGGAAATGCCCTCGATGTAATTGTCCCAACTCATGTTTCCTGTGAACATTAGGCCAAGGAGCTTGAGAGACGTACTCTCAGATAAAGAGTCGTTGGCCATTGCTATAGGTGGTAGAGAAGGTTTCTTGTAATTATTGAATGAAACCAGTTTTGTCTTGGTGGCATTGAACGTTACCATCCATTTTTGTCCCCATTCCACTACTGATTGGAGGTCATTCTCTAGTGTTTCTGCCATTACTTTAGATATATGTTCATTTGTTTTCCTGTCGTGCCTGCTATAGTGTGTGGTGTCATCAGCATATATACCCATCTCAGAGGCAATTTTGTCGAGGAGGTCATTTATGAATATCAGGAACAGCAGAGGTCAAAGGATAGATCCCTGGGGCACTCCCGCATTTATATCATATTGTTTAGATGTACGACCGTGGAGGACAACCTGGATTTTTCTCTTATCTAAGAAGGATTTAATTATGTTAAGTATTCTACCAGTGATACCGTAAGATCTAATCTTCCTGAGGAGACCCTCATGCCATACCTTGTCAAAAGTCTTAGATATATCTAGAGCTACCGCTCTGCCCTCTCCCGCTTTGTCCAGTGAATGGTATATGCGTTCAGAGATTACAGTGAGGATGTCTGCCGTGGAACGGGCTTGTCTAAATCCATATTGATGGTCGGTCAGAAGTTTAGCATATGTAAGGTGCTGGACTAGAGCATGGTTAATTAAGGTCTCAAATATTTCGGCAAAAAGTGGGAGGAGGCTAATAGGGCGATAATTTACTGGGTCAGTTCTTTCGCCAGAATTCTTGCATACTGGTACCACAGAAGCAGTTTTCCAACAGCTCGGAAAGCAAGCTTCATTAAGGCATTTGTTGTAGAGTTTGGAGAGAACTGGAGCTACTTCGGCTGAGCACTTTTTTAATAGAACAGCTGGGATGAGGTCGGGTCCACATGCTTTGGAAGTGTCAAAGTTTGTTATGATAACATGCACCTTAGCAGGGGTGATTATCAGATCGTCTAGCGCAGCGTCTGTCCGCATAGGAAATTGAGGTGGGGGGGGTTAGAGGGTCCAGTGTGGAGTTTGAGGCAAACCGACTGGCAAGCATGTTAGCCTTCTCGGTTGCTGAGCAAAGAACCTCGTGATTGTTGGTTAGTGGAGGAATTGTTGATTGCCTATTATTTACTACACTGTTGTAGATTTTCCAGAAGTCACGAGTTCCTAGTTTTTGTGCTTCGATGCGTTTTTTAGTGGTTTCCGTAAATTCCCTCTTAGCTGTCGGTATTTCTTTCTTAACGTTACTTCTAGCTTCTATGTACTTCTGTCTGTTTGAACTGGACTTATGTCGGTTAAACCTGCGGAATGCATGCTGCCTTTGAGCAATGGCAGTTGCGAAAGTCGAAGTAAACCATTGGGGAGAGTGGGGCTAGCTATAGAATTTCCGCATGGGAACATGCGCTTCGATTGCAGTTTTGAACCATTCAGTGGTCTCGGTTGCACACTGTTCAACAGGAAGAGAAAAAATATTTCCCCATGGGGCGTTTCTGATAAGATCTCTGATAGCTTCCCAGTCAGCCTTTTTATAATATCTCGTTGTTTTGAGCACTGGCTCTTCAGTTTTGGGTCTAGAGTTTAGGGCGATTTCAACCATTATCACCGCATGATCAGCGTTCCCAAGTGGGCTGTCGGCTTTCGTTACACAATCATCAGGAACTGTGGTCAAAAACAGATCTAATAGTGATGCGTGTTGTTCTTCCTGATCAGGGAAGCGGGTTGGAAAAGTAACACTTTGCGATAGGGAGTGAGATACAGAGAAGCTATGAGTTGCGCTGCCTGCTGCATCTGTGTAAGTAAAGAATCCAAGCCAGTTTTTGTGATGGACATTAAAGTCGCCAAATACATGTACTTGGGCGCTAGTGTCGAAGGAGAGTGCTGTGTCTATGCTGTCAGATACTTTGTTTATTATGGTGCAGTTTTGGGTCGAGGGAGAGCCGTAGAGAAAGTAAAAGTAGCTAATGTTGTGTTGCATGATTAGTCTAAAGCACATAAAGGCTTGATCATCCGTTTCTAGGTTTGTTTCTCTAGTCAAGGGAAGGGTATTACGAATGTAAACTCCAAGTCCGTGCATATGTCTGTCAGAGTCCTTACGGCAGAGTGGGAGATATCCAGGCATGTTAAAGTAGTTAGAGGGGATGGAGGAGTGTAAGTTAGTCTCACTTAGTGTTAAGATATCCGGGGTTTTTGTTAGGAGAAATGCTTCAACATCAGCTAAATTAGTTCTAAGCCCACGGATATTTGTGAATGCAAGCCTTAAGGGAGGAAGCAAGTTGGATTTGTTTGACCCTAAGCCTGGTTTAAGCTTATTAGGACTTGATAAGTGGTGATGTCTTTGTAAAACATATATAAATAGTAATCAGATTATTTTAAGAGGTTCAGGTCAGTGTTGATTTCTTTTGTATGTTCAACTGTAGAAATGAGTTATAAACGTAAGCTATGTGGACCTGTCATGTGGTGCTAAAAGCTTTTAGATTTTTTACGTAAAAATAACTATTTATATCGTGCGATATTTTGATTGGATTCTTTGATCTCATAAATCCACGTTTATTTATTTTCTGATCTTCCATAGTCGGGTCCGTACCGATTGGTATATATATATATATATATATATATATATATATATATTATTCCTTAATTGGAATTCATTTTTGAGATGATCATTATATATATATATATATATATATATATATATATATATATATATATATATATATATATATATATATATATATATTGATTTATTTTTATTTCGGACTATTTTTCTCATCTTTATTAGTTGTGGTTTTCATCTTTATTAGTTGTGTTTTCACAATGTTTCGGACAACTATTTCTCTGGCCTTCGTCAGGTGGTAACCGCGACGGATGGGAACTTCGAATCTCCTAACTGCATTCTCAGCAATCACTGCCATCCATAGTTGTTGTCTTCTCACCAATTACGGAATAATACATATACCAATCGGTACGGACCCGGCTGTGAAAGATCAGATAATAAATAAACGTGGATTTATAAGATCAAAGAATCCAAGCTTGATCACCCTTCAGGGTCGTGGCGCAGTTAATAGAGACGTTGAATCTCTACGGTTCCAGATGAGCATTGTCTGAAGATAGCGGTTTCAATCTTACCCAAAGCCGGCTAGAGGTTTACTTGGCCAAAAAACGTGGTGAGACGACAACAATTACGGATGGCAGTGATTGCTGAGAACGCAGATAGGAGATTCGAAATTCCTATCCGTCGCGGTTACCACCTGACGAAGGCCAGAGGAATAGTTGACCGAAACATTGTCAAAAAAAAAAACGGCTAATAAAGATGAGAATAATAGTCCGAAATAAAAATAAAGTAATATACTTATAATAATTATGTATCAGATGAGTCCGAGTTTTATCTACGCAACAAATAATCAGACTATATCTGCGCAGACTAAACGCAGATGAAACGCGAAAAGCTGTGTGCATTTGGATTGCAATCAGCACATCTACAAATATTATATATATATATATATATATATATATATATATATATATATATATATATATATATATATATAGATACATATATATATATTTCCAGGTTGAAACATATAAAAAACTAAGATTAATTGAATTTCAAAAAGGGTCGTTGATAGGGCTCAATCAAAGAAAGCAACTCATAGTTTATATTCTTCTTTATGTAAATACAGTCATACTTTGCTTCGATGTGCAGGCCGTTTCAATCATAATTGATCTCATCAGGCAAGAAAATTTAAAAATTTAAAAAGTTCAAGGAAATGTTCAATTTTAGAGAAGAGAAAATATACTTTGCCATAACTGACGTTAGGCAAGGTTAATGTTTTTTTTTTTTCTGTAGTCTTTAATAAATCCGATCTAATGATGGGTGAAGTCTAGGTGTACATATTGGTTATTAATGCTTTTCTGGGTGTTTTGTTATTAAACGCTACACATCGAAACATTGTTATGCCAGTATCGCAAAACTTGTACATGTCTGCATAAATAAATATTCAAAACCTCATACACACCTATATATTAATATATGTCTATGTACATATATGGCTATGTGTGTGTGTGTGTGTGTGTGTGTGTGTGTGTGTGTGTGTGTGTCTACGTGCTCGTGTAATTTCCCGTAAAGGAATCGCTACTAATTAATTTTGACTTGATCAGAACATATTTTGATATTGAATTTGCTTTTCAATTTTGTCAAATATGACAACAGCATTCTTCCATGATTGCATCATTTCCCTTCGAGACGAAAAGAGACTACTGTGCAGATATAGATACCATAGATATGAAAAATTATATTTCCCTCGCGTTTCAATAATTTGTAGCCTAATTTAATTCAATTAAAATATGGACAGGGACGAAAACGATTTCCCTTGTCGCAATGGCCTTGTCTATAAAGTTTAGAAGTCAATAAAGCAAAGAGATATGAATTATAACTCTGTTGACGATGATTGAATCGTATTAAAATTTGTGGAGGCTCGACACGTTTGACTCTGTGGTAAGATTAATAAATTGTATTCTGTTTGACAAAGAGGAACATGCGATGGAAACGGACACATGCTGCTGGGTTGCTCACGGAAAAAATAAATAGTGACGTAAACCTCTGAAACACGCTTGTTTTCTAGTTTTTTTTTTTTTTTTTTTTTAAATCTATGAGGTACCTTTTAAATGGGTAAATCTTCTAATGTCTCCTTTTTTTAGATTACGACCTGTTTCATTGTATCAAGAGCGATAAATATATACGTAAAGTTATCGCTAGGGCTATAACAACAGCATATTCATTTCCTTGTTTTGATTCTCAGGTATATATCCATTGATATCTTATATGTTTGTATGTTCTCGGCTGATTAATTGTGTCTAACTGTGTCGGATATATACTCGAGAGTCAAAACACTGAAAGGAATGTGGTGCTGCCATAGCCCTAGTTATTACTGACATAATACCTTTGTATCTGCGTTTCCCGATAAAAATACGACCCCACCTCTCCTCTGAAAAATATCTAATATTATCTACTTTATAAAACTATATTAGTGATAATGGATAGACCGCTAAACATGTTAACACGTAAAGATGGCACGCTTACTACTGAAATGCACCGTCAGCTCAAGAAAGTTGCGAGTAATGGCGTTAGTGGCTAAAATAAAAACATATTGCTTCCACTATCATGAATTGTTCCTTTTGACCAAAAATAATAATCGCTATCATGCTCAAGTTAAATCAAGTTGTATACAATAAGTATTGTTTTTTTAAATTGTTACAGGCCCCACTTGTAAAAATTGGGTCAATAAACAATGACATCTATATAATTGCACGTTGTGTAATCTGCCTTAATACACATCTTTTAAATCATAAAATCCTTTTTGAAATTCTATGGTCTCCTAAAAAAAAACCCTAATAATAACATTTTTTTTACGAAATATGTTTAAAAACTCCCATTTAGGTCCTATTTGTGAGCGTGAACCCTGAGCAAGTAAATCTTGTCATTGGTTTGGTTTCATTTGGTTTAGTTGTTTTTACGGCATATCCACGCTTTTCGGGTTATTTACTGTCGATTTCTTTTTATATGCAGGTCACCACTTATCAAAGCCCGGAGATAGTATAGTAATAATCATTAGTATTGGAGATTTTATAGAGTGCCTTACTTAAGAGTGTGGTTTGTCAGGAATTTGTTTATGTTGGACTTGAAAATATCTAAGCTGTGGTCAGGTGGGAAACAGACAAACGTAAGAGAGTTCCACAGTCGTGCACTTCTGAGAAAGAAGCTCTGCTCATGGAATCTACGTTTGTATTTAGGCACAGATAAAGAGTGGGAAAATTATCGACAGTAGTTGCAGCTAGACGGGTGTTTCTCGTGAAAGATTTGCGAGGGGGGTGAGAGATTGGAGCTCAGACGAGCACTTTCCATGGAAATGATGATAAAACAAAGACATGCTCGCAACGTCTCTTCTGTGGGAGAGAGGCTGCAAGTCTATTTTGTACTCTTTCAAGGCATGTAGGGTGTTTTTAGCAGCTCCTACCCTGATGTGGCAGCAGTACTCCATCCTTGGACGTACTTGACTTTTATGCAGATAGATAATGTCATCAGTTGTTTTTTGTCGTTTTTATTCCCTACTATGCAGAACATAAATTAGTTTTGCAATTGGGAGAGGGGTAAGGGTTACAGTATTAATATTTGGTACATTTTTAAGTCAGGGGACCAGTCAGGAAGTGGGGGGAAGAGAAAGAGGGAATGGAAAGAAGGAAAAAGGAGGAAATTAGGTTTTTGGTTTTGGTTTCGCAGGACATAAGTTTTGCAAAAAGGAAGTATTAAAAATAAAAATAAAAGCGTCCATGTTATGCGCATCTTGTCTAAGAATGCCAATGTCTTCAGACAGCCTGATCCGGAAGCAGCAGCGAATCGTATCATTAAGCATTCTGTAATGCGTGCTTATATATACGTACGTAATCCGTTTTTATCAGTTTTAATATTTCGCTGTAATGTTAAAAATCCTGAAACATTTTAACTGTCGAATCTGGAGTTGAATTTCTGTAAATCAATACGATCCAACAAAAGTCTGGCCCTTAAGATTGACAAAAGAAATTGCTTATTGTGTTACATAGAATAATCGGACTAATAAAATAATGAAGAAAAAAATAATGGCCAGAAAAGAAAATGAGATTGAGGGAAACATGTAGAAGATAATCGAGAAGAAGAAAAAAAAAGAAAAAGTAAAAGAAGAACACGAAAAAAAAAACAAGTAAAAATAAATAAGAAAATAAGAATATATAGAAAAAAAATCAGAGGATGAGAAAGAAGTAGAGGGTTGGTTAGTTGTTTTTGTTTTACGGCATATCAACCCTTATCAGTTTATTTAATGCCGAATGCAAAGATTTTGAAGAAAAATGTTTAATAGAACATATTTGTTGTTTTCAAGTCGGTTTCTATTCAACCCACATTTGGGACCCTAACAGGTACTACCACTCCGGGTCAGAGTGGACCTGGGAGCAATGGCAATTAAAGGGTTGCTTCACACTCCCCAAAGCCTGCAAGCTGGGGCCTCACCACTGGATATAGTTTAAGGTTATATCCAGAAGCGAAGTATAGGGATAATCAATAGAAGATGGAGAAAGAAGAAAGCAAAATCTAAGATGAAGATAACAGAAAAAGAGAAAACCTTAAAAAGATGATGAAGAATAAGTAAACGCTGAAAAATATGAGAAGAATGGTGCCAAATGAGATTATGTAAAAGACGCCATGAGAAGATGATGAAGAATAAAACGCTAAAAGAGAATAAGATGATGAACGAAATAAACCAGTTATATTTAATTTTGTGGGATGGCTAAAATTAAAAGTTGCATGGCACTTAAATACCTTTTTTTCTTAAAACACGACACTCTGTTAAGGAATAGAGAGAGGGAGAGGGAGAGAGAGAGAGAGAGGGGGGAAGTTATAGTGTAGACACGTTGACCGGAAGTAAAATATCAGCTGGTTTGATTGTGTGTGAGTCATGTGATCAGATTAGCTGAATTGTTGAGATTTGATTTGGACTCAGAAGACAACGGACGGCTTCCCGTTGTCTCCTCCTCTTCACTGGGGGTGATCGAACGCTGACGTGTGTAGAAGAAGAACCCACACAGGCCGATTTCACTTTCCATCTTCTGCAGGACATCTGGGAAAAGTGAAATAAACTATAGAACTAATTCATTGTCTTGGAGTGATTGAATCTTCATCCAAAAACAAGTATCAAGTCTCCCTCCAGGACGAGAAATTCTAGATGGTCCAACATCGAAGAAGCAGAGGTAGCTTCTGAAAATACATCACACTCACACACGGCTCCCTTTATGATACAACATAAATATATTATATAACACGTCATCTCTTCTAATCCATTATTAGAGATGACACAACAAGCACTCAACCCTTTATTATAGAGACAATATAACAAACACTCATATCCTTTATGATACGACAACGTAACGCCTCTAATGTTAATTGACCAGAATTTGATGAGAAACTGAAGGTACGAAAGATTTGAGCGGTTCGTATCATGTGTGCAGTTCTCAGCGCCATCTTTATCGCAGGCCATCTGATCAAGCTAGGCAAAAGAAACATTTAGTCACTTTTCCTTAATGTTAAGACTTTGCTCACTGTGACTTTTAGTTATTCTCTAAGCTGTAGAAAAGAAAACCTTTGCAGCATCCTTATGAGACGATTGACGAGATAAAAGATGCTGTGATCAGAATCATTGGCACTCTTACACACAATGACTTCCATAGAACCTGTTGGAAATTGTTGTAAGCAAACACCATAGGCATTACAGCTGGAGAAGTTTACTTCTAAGAGTACTATAATCTTTTGTGTGCACTATCAATAAAATTGCCTATGATAAACTAGTTGAAAGTAATTAAAAAGTAATTAAAAGGTAATTAAAAAGTAATTAAAAATTAATTAAAACGTAATTAAAACGTACCTCATTTATAGATGCCTACTTTTGTATTACGTAATTCCAAAGTATAAATACTATGTTTATTTAAACATTATGTATATAATTTATAGTTTTATGTTTATTAAAACAGTATATTTATAATTATAAATACTATGTGTTATTTTTATTAAAACATTCATCTGCAATATTATTAATTAATTATTCGACTTAGAAGATTTACTATTTAAAGAAAACTTCTATCATTTTTCTGGAAAGACGTTTCTTTAGGTTTCGGATGAGTCGAAAATGTGAGGAAATTGTAATACGTATATGAAAAAAAATAGAAACAAACAAGAAAATAACATGCAGTACTATTTGACACGTTCTTTACGCAATCCCATTGGACTTGTCATCCCATCAGTTCTGTTCGAGGCGTGTGCAGGGAGCGAACATCAATCCGCCAGGCGTAATAAAACCGACAACGACCCATCATCAGCTGAAGTAAAGTGCGCGACGCTGGCAGTGCGTCTATCAAACAAAATACTGCTTATTACCATGAGACCATCCAACATTTCGTATGCAAAAAGAAAATGTGTTAAACGTACGGCGGGCTAAGCATTAATCATCATTTTTCCGTTTTCTGACAGCGCTGTAATTAATATAACGGTGTTTTATTGTTGCTTCCGGAGAATTATAGGCAAAAATAATTAAAAAATATGAATATTTTTTTCCTTTTCTTGCTTAATAATTTAAATGATAAAGTTTGAATTAATTGTAATCGAGGCAATATAAATCATGTTTTAGTACCTATGATATGAAATACAAAAAAATATACATAGAAAATATTATTTAGTTATTCACGTAGTACATATACAACATGAAAGCATGTGTTACAATAACACTGAATAGTTTTTCTGTGGCGAAATAATATTTATTTATTTTTATTACATTTTCACTTCAAACAAGGCATATTGCCACTTTGTTGTAGAGGGCTATTATCAGGGACATAGGCGTCAGGGGTACTGTGTAGGGAGTTGAGCAGCAGGATCTCGTTTCACGTTGCATTTGAATTTCTGCTTGTAAGTACAGTTGGGAAAGCAGGGGTCCGGCAGGGAATTCCAAAGTCTAGCTGTCCTGGGGAATAAACTACTGGAGCAGAACGCTCTCTTACATCTAGAGATCTCTACTCTGAAGGGGTGGGATTTAGCTTCTTGTAAGGTTTGTCGGGGGTATTTACGTCGAGGGCGCATACGTGCTTACAGTTCGTCAAAGCATTCACCGTTAAAGTACTTGTAGAAAAGGCACAGGGATACAACATTTCGTCGATGGGACAGGGGCTGAAATTCAGATGACAGTTCCATACATGAGCGAATGGTGGTCTTATAAAGGTATAGGATACTTTTGGGCGTTAGTATCTTTCTAGATAACCTAACTTCTTCGCAGCGGTCCTGGCAATACTCTCGATGTAATTGTTCCAACTCATGTTCCCTGAGAGCGTTAGGCCGAGGACTTTAAAGGATGTACTTTCAGATTAAGAATCATTAGCGATTGTTTTTGGTGGTAGAGACGGTTTCTTGTAATTATTGAAGGAAACGAGTTTAGTCTTGGCAGAATTGAATGTGACTACCCATTTTTGTCCCCATTCTACTACAGATCGGAGGTCATCCCCTAGTGTTTCTGCCATTCCTGTAGATATGTATTCATTTGTTTTCCTGCTGTGTCTATTATAGTGTGCTGTGTCCTCAGCATATATACCCATCTCACAGGCAATTTTGTCAGCGAAGTCATTTATGAATATTAGTAATAGCAGAGGTCCAAGGATAGATTCCTGAGGCACTCCTGCATTTATATTGTATTGTTTAGATGTACGACCATCGAGGAAAACCTGGATTTTTCTCTTATTTAAGGAGGATTTAATTATGTCATGTATTCTTCCAGTGATACCATATGATCTGATTTTCCTGAGATCTTCATGCCATACCCTCTCAGAAGCCTTAGATATATCTAGAGCTACTGCTCTACCCCCTCCCACTTTATCCAGTGACTGGTATATACGTTCTGAAATTACAGTTAGGATGTCTGCTGAGGAACGGACTTGTCGCCATCCTTATTGTTGGTCAGTCAGAAGTTTAGCATCTGTAAGGTGATGGACTAGAGTTTGGTTAATTATTGTCTCAAATATTTTGGCGAAAAGTGGGAGGAGACTAATGAGGCGATAATTACATGGCTCAGTTCTTTCGCCAGAATTCTGAAAACTGGTACTGCAGAAGCAGTTTTCCGGCAGGCAGGACAGCAATATTCATTAAGGCATTTGTTGTAAAGTTTGGAGAGCTGGAGCTACTTCGGCGGAGCACTTTTTTAATAGCACAGCGGGATGAGATCAGATCCAAAGGCTTTTGGAGTGTCAGGATTTTTTATGATAGCATGGACCTGAGAAGGGGGTAATTTTCACATCGTCTAGTGTGGAGTATGTCCGCAAAGGAAAGTATGGGAGGGGGTGGTTAGCAGGGTCCAGTGTGGAGTTGGAGGCAAACCGATTGGCAAGCATGTTAGCCTTTTCAGTAGCAGAGCAAACAACCTCATGATTGTTGTATAGTGGGGGAATTTTTGATTGCCCATTATTTATTACACTCTTGTAGTTTTTCCAGAAGTCACGGGTTCCTAATTTCTGTGCTTCGATGCCTTTTATTTTGGTGGTTTCAGTGTATTCTCTCTTAGCTGTCGCTATTTCGTTCTTACAGTTACTTCTGACTTCTATATACTTCTGCCTGCTTGAACAGGACTTATGTCGGTTAAACCTGTGGAACGCATGCTGCCTTTGCGCGATGGCGGCTGCACAAGTAGAAGTAAACCAGTGGGGAGAGTGGGTCTTGCTATAAAATTTCCGTGTGGGAACATGTGCTTCAATTACTGTTTTGAACCATTCAATGGTCTCATTTGCGCACTGTTTAGCAGGAAGTCAACATATATTTTGCCATGGAGCGTCCCTGATGAGATCCCTGATGGCTGCCCAGTCAGCCTTTTTATAATATATCGTTGTTTTGAGCAGTCGCTTTTCAGTTTTGGCTCTAAAGTTTAGGGATATTTCAACTATTACCACTGCATAATCGGCGTTTCCAAGTGAGCTGTGGGCATTAGTTACAGTCATTGGAACTGTGGTCAGAAACACATCTAAAAGTGATGCGTGTTGTTTTTGCTGGTCTAGGAAACGGGTTGGAAGCGTAACCATCTGTGATAGGGAATGAGATATAGAGAAGTCATATATATATCATACCAGCTGCGTCTGTAGGAGTAGAAAATTCAAGACAGTTGCTCTAGTGGGCATTGAAGTCACCAAACACATGCACTTGTGCGCTAGGGTCGAAGAAAATACTGTATCTATGCTGTCAGAGACTTTGTTTATTAGGATACAGTCCTTGGTCGGGGAGAGCGGTAGAGAAAATAAAAGTAGCTAATGTTATGTTGCATGCATGCACATAAAGGCTTGATCGTCTGATTCTAGTTTAGTTTCTCTAGTAAAGGGGAGGGTGGTTCGAATGTATACTCTAAGCCCGTGCATATGTCTGTCAGAGTCTTTACGGCAGAGTGAGAGATATACAGTAATTAGAGGGGATGGAGGAGTGTAGGTTAGTCTCGCTGAGTGCTAAAATATCCGGGGTGTTTGTTAGGAGAAATGCTTCGACATCATTTAAATTAATTCTAAGCCCACGGATCTTCGTAAATGCAAGCCTCAAGGGAGAAGGCAGGCTGGTTTTGTTTGAGTTTGGCCCTGGTTTTAGCGTAAGTTTTGATTATACTGCCATTTATTTTTAAGAGGTTCAGTTTAGGTACCGTATGTTGAACAAGAAGTTATGCAGAATACCAGGCATGCAACACAAGCAGATGATCAGTTGTCCTGCCATCTACTAGGATTGTGGCCTCGGGATAGCCCACCGGCGGTGAGTGCAGGGCCCCTTTTCATGCGTGACATGGCACTACAAACAACCCGATATTATACGAATGTTGATGGAGCAGCCGCTCTAAGCGCTACCAAAGAATTAGGCCCCTGTACTACCAGTCGGGAAAACCAGCTAGTAACTGTCTATCCGGTACCCTCAACCCATCAGACGATGGTCAAACCAATCTACGTGTTCTGTCATTATGGCATTCAAGAACTCCCAAGTGACCAGTTTTAGGAATGGGATGTGTCGGGAGTGGGGAACACGGCGTTCATTGCCCTAGTCAGGAAACAAGATCCACCACTGAAGGTCTGTCGACTCCCTGTGATTCGACCTTTATGCCTAGCTTATAGGCAAAAAGGTGTATAGAAGCCGGGCGATAGACAGTGCCTATCTACTCCTTAATCAGTTTTGGTTTGCAGACCTGTATTTTTTTTTTGAGTCACCAACTCTAGGAAGGCTGTCATCCAAGACTGGAGAGGCCTTCCTCCCCTTGGGTTAAACTTCAGAGTTTTCTTTCTCCTAAACGGATGACCTGGGAAGATTTACGGGTCCATCAGCACCGAGAGGGTTTTCCCCGCGCCTGAGTCCTAATCCAGGTATTTCTGCGCCCCCGCGTTGGTGGTTAATGTTAACGGGTGAGAAAGAGTCCATGCAGTGGAAGCAGCTATATTTTCAAACAGGTCTGTTGGAAGGAGTTAACATGTTTTTTTTTGTTTTTTTAACCTAACGGAAAAAACAAAAAAACTTCCCTTTTATTTTTATGTTGGCTTAGGAATAGGATAATGCGTTGCAGAATGGTATGGTATTACGAATTAACTAGAAAAAAATTGTACAAGCTCTGGATATTTTAGATAGCAGGAGGGTTAAGTTGTATATTCAATAGATACAAGTAACTCCATTTTTTATATGAAGTACATTACAGTACAGGTATAATTTGGAGTAAATTATATGCTATGTCGTATACAGTATGTATAGTACAATAAGTAAATATATCGGCATATTTCCAGTAGATGCAAATATATGGAGATTGTAGGTATTAAGTAGGTTACTATTTCTAATGAAGATATCTTCAGTTTTCGTTTAAAAATCAGGAAGTTGTACTTTGCATTATAGAGTATCGGCTCAGTTTTTGTATTTAACATTGCTAAGCTAAGGAAGGGGCAGCTATGGCTATGTAGTATAGATAGTTGTATATCTAAGTACAGACTGTTGTTAGTGAGTACCCACCTGGA
This sequence comes from Euprymna scolopes, assembly GCF_053919585.1. Lineage (NCBI taxonomy): Eukaryota > Metazoa > Mollusca > Cephalopoda > Sepiida > Sepiolidae > Euprymna > Euprymna scolopes. The sequence continues at coordinate 125,798,584 of NC_136497.1, read as the reverse complement.
TAAGAATAAACTAATGCATGCCTAAGGGGTAGAAATGTACAGATGTTTAGTTATCATGACTTCCAATCGGTCACATGCGAAGGTTAAGGGCTGAAAGCTAAAGACCCCTATCTTTTATCGCTTGAGTTATTCCTGAGTCTACTTACGATAAATAAACATTAAGAAGGTCTACACTGCATCTACATGTTTTTGTATTGTTTTTTTTTATTTCTTCTTTTGAAGTGTAGCCATTTGATATGGTTAAACAAAGTAAAACGCACACATATTATATCTATTTATCTATATATCT
>NC_136497.1:125788295-125795795 GCF_053919585.1 Euprymna scolopes | reverse complement strand
TATGAACAATATATCTATTTGTATTGTCGGAGACGCATTCTGCCAAGAGGCATTGAAATTGATAAACTACATTTGTTTTTTCGGCCGTTTTTATTGTCCGAGAGTTGTTTTTAATTTTAATTATCAGGTTAGCGGTAGTTACTTTCTTAGAGTATATTATAAATTTTATTTTATGATTATTAATTGGGGATATATATCTGTGGATAATGTCATTTAAGACCCTTTCATCTAATTCATAATTATGGTGTTATCGATTACGGTGAAATAAGTTTACGAGGTTGGAGTTGTCATGTTGGCTATTCTTAATTTGGTCCATATTTCTAATTGTTCGTTTGATATTTTTAATCTTTTTCGTTGTGGTCTGTGAGGATTACTTTTGCGTTGTCGACTAAAATTGTTCTATATGTTGAATAGGGGCAGCCATGTTGTCTCAGGTGCTGGGTGATGGAGATGGTATCAAAAAGATGAAGGGTTAATCTTCTGGACAATGTGTTAGTCATATGACCGATATAGCTATTCGTATCGTTGGAGACGCAATCTCCCAAGGGGCATTGAAATTTATAAACTACATTTGTTTTTCGCCCGTTTTTATTGTCCGAGGGTTGTTTTTAATTTTAATTATCAGGTTAGCGGTAGTTACTTTTTTAGAGTATATTATAAATTTATTTTATGATTATTAATTGGGGATATATATATATATATATATATATATATATATATATATATATATATATATATATATGGATAATGTGCTTTAAGCCCCTTTCATCTAATTTATAATTATGGTGTTATCGATTACGGTGAAATAAGTTCATGGGGTTGGAGTTGTCATGTTGGTTATTCTTAATTTGGTCTATATTTCTAATTGTTCGTTTGATTTGTTCATCGACTATGAAATTATGGAATTGGTTATTTATTAAAACTTGTTTAATGTTCTTCAATTCGCTAAGAAATATTTTCTATTTGGTGAACCCATTCTGGCTCGATTAATTAGATTGTTTAAAATAGCTATTTTATATCGGTATGGACATTCGAATTTATAGTTTAATGCACAAGAACCGGTTGCAGTAGGCTTTCTATACGCATAGGCAATGAATTGATCTTTACTAGTGTCTATGCGAACGCCGAGAAATGGAATGATATTATTTTTGTTTAGTTCGTAGGTAAAGGTTAATACGGAGTTTGTTTGAAAATGATTTTTAAGTTATTCGGTTTCGTAAATATTATCTGCAAGACTGAAGATGTCATCTACATATCTCACATAAATAGGCGTTTTTTTAAAAATATATTATTAAATGTTTTGTCTTCGAGGTTAGACATTAAGACGTTGCTAAATGTGGGTTCAGGTACGGAACCCATTGATATACCGTCGATCTGTGTGTACATGTTGTTTTTAAAGTCGTGAAATGGGACTTCTTTGTACAAATTAACAGTAGTTTTTTAAAGGATTGTGGAGTGGATTTTCAGCGGAGGGGGGATGGATTGTTATATATATTGTTGATTATTATGTCGATATTTTCATGCACGGGGACATTAGTAAAAAGGCGCTCTACGTCTAATGAAGCAGTGATTTTTTTTATTAACGTTTGTGGTCTGGAGAATTTTTTTATTAATTCCTCGCTTGATTTGACGCTGTATTTACTAGGCAGATAACGAGTTATAAGATCGTTGCCTTCGGGACAAGATCAAAGTGTAGTATCTGTTCTTCAGATGCTGCACTTCTATTTCTTGTTCTCTTTCGGTGGAGGAGAAATCCTTCACGACTGAGACAATTTTTATTTTTGTACCTTTTCTCCACGTTAAAAAACGACCCTGGTGTCTAACTCTGTCCCGTGGGGAGGCATAGTAAATAGTTACTTTTGTTAATTTGTAGAAAGGGGTTGTGACTTGTGGGATAATCGGTCGGAGGGCGCATCATTTTTAGAGCGTAAAACAACGCACTCTTTTACACGCGAATCGCATCATTATTTGAATTCACATAAAAACCTATAAATAACAATTTAAATAACACTGATCCATTTATCTTAACATCATTAAAAACCTACACAAAACGATCCTTTTTACACACGACTCACTTCCTCACCCGAATCCACCTCTAATTAAAACAAAGCGTACAACAACAACAGCATTCTAAATCAAAAACTGACTGAAGACGACAGATGGAATGTCGAAAGTACTAGCAAGAACAACATATAATAATAAAATAGATGTCGGAACATTCATCCACCGGTTCGACTGTAATGTAAAAAATACCATATTCAATACCACATGTTTCAATGAAAATATGCTGCCTAAATACAATATATATATATATATATATATATATATATATATATATATATATATATAAACTTATTCCGTGAAGTTACAAATGATGCAATTCTTCTCATCAGTTGGAAGATGTTTGCAAAATATACAATAAATTTATAAAATTTGCAGGTTGATGCATTAACTGAAAACTGACTTAATTATATTTGCATCATGGTGGCTCTGCTAAGACAGCGGCGCATTCAAAATGAGTGTTTTTGTGTAGAGCACAATTGAACGCTGGCATTTGACTTTTGTACCTCAACTTTAAGTAAAACCATTATTTACGGATAATTTTTATAAAATTTACAGTAGATTCTCTACAGAATAAAGTGAACTTGCTGTGTATAGTGGAATGTACGATTGACGAAAACAAACAATCAAACGATTTGATTTTTTTTTAAATGGTGGATTTCGATGATTGTAAGAGCACATTTGTTATCCTAATTTGAACCAAACAATCTTAGGATTCTCTGCTAGTACATATATATATATATATATATATATATATATATATATATATATATATATATATATATACTCTAAGGGACTTACAATTATATATGTATATATATAATAATTATATATATATATAATCATAGGACACTTATAGTAATATATACATATATATATATATGTGTGTGTGTGTGTATATATATATGTGTGTAGGTGTGTGTGTAGCAATGTCTTTAGCTAGGTTTTGTATCGACACATTTTCGATAAGTATCGATGATCGATAATGGAAATAATCCGATGAATAATGGAACTGGCAATTTTGACCAAAGTTCACATTTTACATAAGAAGTACATTTGAGAAGTATTTTACCACACAAGCTGATACACCTGACATATAAAAACCAGAGTATGTATTCTTAATATTACAGGGGCAAGTTACAAATAAATGTTTCTGCGTAAAGAATAATTTCACAATGATACTTTACTTTCTTATTAAACACTTTAATTTATGCCAATATTACCCTAATTAGGCTAATATTGGACTAATTATACCAACTAGCATAATTAGGCTAATATTGGATTACTTATCCCAATATTAGCTCAATTAGGTTAATATTGGACTAAATATGCCAATATTAGCCTAATTAGGCAAAGCTAGATATGCCAGGCATATAAAATCAACAATAGATTTTTATATGACAATGGCGCATTCAGAATAAATGTTGCTGTTTAGAGCACAATTGAAGCATTATACTTGATTATTTTAAAATTTAAGCAATTATATATAATATAATTTTATAAAATCAAAAAGAGATTCTCTACAGTGTAATGTAGAGTGCAATATATTGTGAAATTCGTCACTGCGAGAGGCATGTGAAGCTTCATCACGGTGCCTTCCACTGGGTCTGTGAATAGAGCAGGCAATAAATTTAATTGAAGAATACGCTATTTCATCGATTTTTATGAAAATAACGATGAATATAGGAGTGTGGAATATTCGTTGATCATCGTTCAATCCCTGAAAACGTAGTGTCACCCTGCTAGTATCTAAACGGTTGGTTATGCACGCACCAACATTATTTTGATATATTTTTTATTTTTATTTTTATCAGTTTATGATGAGTGCAGTGATAATTATACTGTTTCATCACGCAAAACCAATAATTACAAAATGTTAAACAATAACATTCGTTTCCTCTTTTATCGATGGTTGAGGTTCTTTATTGCAGGGATTCAAATCAGTACAAAAAAAAAACAAAAGAAAAAAATGAACTGGCATTAAAACAATATTTCTTTAATCAGGCACAAAATTGTTAAGCACTCGTTCGGCAAAACCACGCGAAACACGAGAAGCAACACATTTGGGATCCATTACCCAGAGATTGGTTTCTGGAAAGACTTGACTTAATGGATGTTCTTTCTCATATTCTATTTCTATATTTTTTTTTATTTTGTTTTTATATGGCAATCATCACGCGTTAAAATTAATATTGTTTCCCCAATTGTAAAAGCAGCCCTTGTAAGAGCACCTTGTGGAGTGTGCTCTGCGTATTTTATAGTTAGCCTTGATTTTTGTTTCTTTTTGTTTGTTAGTTTTTCGTTTTTATTTTTAGGCTTTTTTCTTTTGAAATTTCAATCATCCTCAAGAGTATCCTTCAGCTTTTCCTTTGTCGGAAAAAAAAGCGTTTCAATAAACAGGAACGGGCGACATAAAGATACGTCCATTTAATCTGGAATTTAAGCGATGAAATGCGGTTTACCCTCTTCACAAGAAAAAGTTTGCAATTGCGCTAGGAAGCTTATAACCCATACTAATATCATATATGCTTACATGTGTAGGTAAGTAATGAATCGAACCAACGTAATTCAGGTGAACACATTTTTTACGTTGTTACGTGACATTACGACATTAGTATAATTTCCATAAATAACGAATTATCATCTAGATCAAATATAATTATATGTACAAATACAATTTAGAGAAGTGTAGAATGCTATGTTTTAGTGTGGAAGAGGTATGCAACCAATTCAATATGAAAAACTAACTAATCTTCCATGACTTTAACTTACACAGCATCACTTTCCACATATTTTGATAACTAACCTGCTCTGTTGTTAAAAACACAAATATAGTAGTATATACTACTGAATCATATATCTAGTTAACACGACCTGTAAAGTTTTATTTATTAATATGTTTATAATACACTCGCAGACCGGCCAGTGTTATCCTATCGTAAGATACGCTTAAATGTGAAAGTATAATTTCTGCAAGTTACGTATTTATTATTATAGAGGCAATTTTCTATAAAATAGTATATAGAGAGTAATATATAGATAAGATCAAAACTATATATATATATATATATATATATATATATACATGTATATATATATATGCCACAACTCTCCAATTTTATTCTTAAGCCTTTGATCCACACCTCTCTCTCTCTCTCTCACTCTCTCTCTCTCCCTCTGTGTATATATATATATATATATATATATAAACCGCTAACCTAGTTTTAAAACATATCCTTTGTTCGATGAAATGCATGCCCATTGGCTAGTAGGAAAGGGCGCGGTGGATACTAGAAAGCTGATTGGATAACTAAATCCTCAATAGCAGAGGACCATATAAAAACGATAAACAAACAGCAAATTCGCGCATAAGCCTGAGCAATTCTAGAGTGGATGAAACGCCGAATATTCAGTGTAGCTGAATCGCCATATATATTTTATAAATTACTATATATATATATATATATATATATATATATATATATATATGTCTAGCGGCACTGATGAGTTGTAAAACAACGAAACAGGTCTGTATGTCGATGACTAAAATATATTTTATAAAGCTCCCCTCTTCGGTAGAGCACTCTCGTAAATTATCTTACTCGCTACTGAATTTAGCTGAAATAATGCGAAGCTCGCGGTTTGTTTACAAACAAACGTTTGAGCCCTCTACGAGTGGCGAACGGATTTTTATTTAAATAGACGTTCGGACAGTTTAATTTCGGCCACCGCTTCCGTAGTCAGGGGGTAGGACTGCCGACTGTCATCACGACGGTTCTAGGTTCGATCCTCGGCTTGGGAGAGGTGTTAGTCTAGCGGCACTGATGAGTTGTGAAACAACGAAACAGGTCTGTATATCGATGACTAAAATATATTTTATAAAGCTCCCCTCTTCGGTAGAGCACTCTCGTAAATAATCTTACTCGCTACTTAATTTAGCTGAAATAATGCGAAGCTCGCGGTTTGTTTACAAACAAACGTTTGAGCCCTCTACGAGTGGCGAACGGATGTTTATTTCAATAGGCGTTCGGACAGTTTAATTTCGGCCACCGATTCCGTAGTCAGGGAGTAGGACTGCCGACTGTCATCACGACGGTTCTAGGTTCGATCCTCGGCTTGGGAGTGGTGTTAGTCTAGCGGCACTGATGAGTTGTGAAACAACGAAACAGGTCTGTATGTTGATGACTAAAATATATTTTATATATATATATATATATATTATATATATATATATATATATATATATATATATATATATATATATATATATATAAGGGTGTGCATGATATATGTTGCATAAGGGTGGGTGTGACGACATTACCCGGGTTGGACAGCGGGACGATGAGACATTTTTAATAGGAGGCTGATACATATTAAGAGATGCATGCATAGAGATATATTATTCATGAGGGGGATACAGTCAACACCTTGGAAGGGGTTTCTTATAAAGTTTATTATACAATAAACAAAACACATAACCTTGCGGTTGATGACAAACGAAAACAATTACTTACAAAAATATGAAGACATTTATTTTCCAGCTTGTGATACGAATAATCAGAATCCGATTCCATGTTTGATTAATGCATTTACCTCCCCTTTCATTTCATGAAAGAGTTTAGGCTTACTCTCTCTTCAACTCAACTGTAATTGAACTCTGACTGCTTTTTTATCCTCTCTCAACTTCCAACTATATTCAGACACTTACTTAATATATATATATATATATATATATATATATATATATATATAATTTGATATTTTTTTACCTTAGAAGAATGTCAAACATGTTTAGGATTTTCACGTGGATCTTGCATATGCTTCTAACACGTGTCCTGGCAACACAAAGGGCGTACTTTTATTTGATCATCCATTATTCTTCTCTGACCTTACTTTCATTTTTTACTTATTTTTAACTACAATAGATAAGTCCACTGCATTCCTGGAATCGTATCTATTCATTTTCACTTTTGTTAATTGAGTTAAATTCCAGCATTTTCGTTTAATAATAATTACATTCGACCCTAATTGATTCGCTTCTATCGTAAATTCGAGAACTGTCCCCTTCAATATACAACATATATAAATTCACCTGCCATGCCGTTTTTAAATGATGAAATCGGTCAATAGTGGAAGGCAAGATGGAAGCAAGCAAGAAAGCAAGCAAGCAAGCTCAACAGAGATTATTGCCAGTACCCTAAAATGCAAATCCGGACGATCTAACGCTTGAAGGGACAGCTGAAGTTCCCGGCCACGGTTATAGTTTCTTGTGTGATTTCAATCCTGTTGTAATACTTTTATCGGTAGAGAGCATGAGTAGTACAGCGGTGCATCTCCGAGCTAGTTCGTTGAACATTGTGTCAATTTCAAACATGATAGAAGGCAACTATCACCGTTTGGATTTGCACACAATTTGGCAATCAATACATAGTCTGCAAA
>NC_136497.1:125713295-125783295 GCF_053919585.1 Euprymna scolopes | reverse complement strand
TCTTCTATGCGGAAGATAGAGCCTACCAGCGTTATGGGCTACCAGCGTTATGGAAGATAGAGCCTACCTACGTTATGACAATGGTAAATGCTAGGTAAAGATGCAATACCTGGTATTCCCCTATGAAGCACCAATTAGAGAAACTCCTTTAGCTATATCTTCTTCAAAGAACTTTACTTTCTTCTCGCTTTACCAAGAAGTAAACCATCAACAAAGTTTGTTTCCTAGGCGAAAACGCATACCCTCTACAATAGCTGTAAAAATACGAGGTTTGACAATTTTATAATCAGAGAAAACGCCAACAAAAGATACACTTCATAATAGAAGGCATTAACATTTTTCAAATCATTAATACGACTACTCATATCATGGAAAGAAAAAAAATCCAAAATTAAAAAGCAAAAACGGAGAGAGAAAGTGGACATTGTTTTTTTGTTTTGTTTTTTTTCGGCCGTCTTTTAACTCCACCTTCCCTAAATTAGTGCTTTGCTCTTACTATGAGTGATGTTTTCGACGAAAAGAAGAAATTGTTTTTTTTTGTTTTTATTCTGGGTCAGAATCTATCCATCTCATACTTATTGTTGACTAGTTTTTCACATGTTTTTCTCTCCTTACATCAAGTGGTTTGCTCCATTGTCTTGAGCTATTTCCATAAAAGTGTAAAATGAGAAAATATGAAATTTAGGGAAGAAGAAATTATATTGCTGTAATTTACATCACTTATCGATCGAGAACGTTTTCATTGGCAACGTGATGTTGCGTTTAATATGAATAAATTTCAATATTCGGACATAATTATCTTCGATAACATTTCTAGTTCCATTGTTTTCAATCGTCACGATTTTCCCCGTGTCGTTGGGTTTTAATTATGCTGAATTAGGCTGGCTGGGAATAGGAGGCTGTTGCTTGTTCTCTTCCTTTCCGATGCCTTCGCTCTATCTGGCTCATCTAACGGGTCCTGTGGCAAACACAGAAATGCATTTAGTGATGTGATTTAAATTTAGGAGTTTAAGGGAGTGGAAAGATTCATTTGAGAAACATTCTGCGTCAATGTACCTATCAGTGTTCCACTCATAGGTTAAATAGAAACATTCGTAAATTACCTCCGACGCCTCGAAGCAAGTTGTTTGCACGCTATATATCACTCTAACCTAACACCCGGTCATCCATTTTCCTTGTTATTCATATATATTTACAGCCTATTTTCGAACACTTCCAAACTGTACCGGCACCATCAAAATACTGATGAAGACTCGATAAGGGAAGTTACTCTTTATTTTCCAATACTCGCATGACTAATAAAGTTCCGCTAACATTCCTTTAACTTTTCTATACTTAGTTTAAACGATGACTAATCGTGCAAATATATGTAGTTTTGTTGACTTGAAACCACGTGGTAGTATTTCTTTTTTTACTTTAATTGGACCTACTCTGTTAGCTAAAAAAGAACAACCGTTTAAAGAACGCGATTACAAATTTTATAAATTACTTGACGATGCGATTGGTGATACACTGTAAATTCCAACAAGAGATTAATTTCTTTATCTCTCGCCATATACCTCTTATTTTATATTCTCATCTCTTTATATTTATCTATCCCTCTTTATTGTGACATACACATAGATAGAGACAACGACACGTATTTTTTGCAGTAAAAAATATACAGAAAACCGAACTTTAGTAAACAAATACAGACTTAGATTTAGGTTATAATGTCTCCTTTTATAAAATTAGACAAGATTGCAAGAGGTCATAAGCATGCCAGTTTGATGAGCATTGCTACTTCCATGTTGTCTCGTAGAAGATTGGCAGCACATGTGCCTTGTTTGTGGCATAATTACCAAAGGATGGTACTAAAGGTTTGGCTCCTACTATTTAGTTCGGTTTTAGATCAGAGTTATTTTTTCCTAGATTGAATGGGTTCCTCAAGCTGAAAAGCTCAATCTACACTCGGTATCGTAACCTTCGGTAAAACAGGGAAGGAAGTGACAGTTTCTATACTTTGTTCAAGAGTGACCCTAAATTGTTTAAATTAAAAATAGTCGGGTCGCTTCGGTATTATATATATATATATATATATATATATATATATATATATATATATATATATATATATATATACACGTTAGTTTCAAATCTGATAATTGGAGGCCGTTTGAAGCAGACGGTATCGACGACTTAAATGCTGAAAAAATGTGCATTATACGCTCTTGTTTTCGGAATTTATTTCTCATCATAGAACACTTTATTGGAATCCTTTTTTCCAAAAATATAACTAAGAATATATATATATATATATATATATATATATATATATATATATATATATATATATATAGTTTCATTTGTTGCTGGCTATCTTGCTCTTGCTTGCTGCTGGATATCAACATTTTGAACCGAGAGAGAGACTTAGCTGTCGTACAAAGCTAAGACACTGTAACATCATCAGTGTATAGATACTCCCTCAGGCATTTGGGCTTATGGACTTTAAGTGTCTGAGGGAGTGGCATTCGTCTGACAAGATGTTGCAATCATCATATATATATATATATATATATATATATCAATTTAATTGCCCAATAGGAGAGTGTATCTCTAACTATTCCTCTTACATTGGTCATACTACCAACACGTTGTCCCGTAGACTAACGCTTCCTCTTTCCGATACTAGCTCTATAGCGCAACATTTAAAAAACATGGCTGCCAGCATTCTCAATTTAGAAACATCATGGTAGAAAATACCAAAATTTTACAAACAGACTCTAACGTTAGGAGACTGAAGGTTTTGGAGGCATTGTATATAAAAGTGAGACAACCCAAAATAAACAATATAAATTATGAATCCAGCAAAAATATTTTAAAATGCCTCTGTTAATGTATATATAAAAAAAAAACTGTCCAATAAATGTGTATATAAATAGCCCACGTAAGCCAAAAACGATCTTATAGTACGATGTAATTTTAAAACACGACCTTATCATTCGACGTAATTTTAAAACGACTTTTTATATAACCAGCCTGAAGATGGCGGAAACGCCGAAAGCGCTCGCAGACTACGGAACACTTTTACACCATTTTACATATAACACAAGAAGGATTATTCGAAAACTGGAAAAAATAAAACGGAAAATTTTCAAACAAGAAAATGCTGTGCTGTTTAACAATATATGCTTAAAGGAGAATATGCTGCCTAAATATAGTCAATATATATATATATATATATATATATATATATATATATATATATATATATATATATATATATACGCACACACACACATGATATACATACTCAATATATATATATATATATATATATATACGCACACACACACGTATATATATATATACGCACACACACACGTATATATATATATATATATACGTGTGTGCGGGCGTGTGTGTGTGTGTGTGTTTTCCTTTGTATATATTTTAGCCAATGTTATATATTATATTCATGCAACTATTGTGCTTCTTTGTGTACTCCTTTTTTATTATGGATAAATATACAACTAAAAATGCAATATAAATATCGAAATAAAACTACCTATATTAATTCAGCATGTTTTGCAGTTGTGGTAAGAGGAAAAGATATTCTTGTAAAAGCACATTTTACAATTATTTTTTAATAAGCAGGATGTGTGTCTTCAGGTGCTTTCCCAATGCAATATGAAATTATTCATTACAATTATTATTAAATCATTTCAAAATTTACTCTGCACCCTTTTCAACTTGTAACAATTTCATGCCAACTCATAAATGAGAGAAATCTATATATCATATAAAGGCTTTATTCCTAAATTGTGTAAAATGTAAACTTCGACATAAGATTGCAAGTTGCGTGCGTCCTTTATTATTTTAACCGTATATTTTATTTATAAACAAATGGGGCTTGTATGAAATATAAACAAATTATTTTTACGGCTGTAAGAGACTGTTATTTTTTTCTTTTACTTTCTAACTTTCGTCTTTAATTGTAATAAATTATGGAACAATGCATTAAAATAAAGGAAATCAAAGTTTTATGTTTGAAGTTAAATAAATACAGGGTGTTCCAAAAGTCTTGCGCACATGTTGATATTGAATATCTCTTGAACTGAAAAACACATCTGGTATATCTGGTATATTTTGGTATAGCCTTACAAAAAACTTAATGCATTTAGCTTTAAAATGGCATCGCTTTCATCCTACTACCATTCACAATTAAGCAGATATGCGGACTTGGAATGTGCCCAAGACTTTTGGAACACTCTGTATATTTATTTAGTTTAGTCTTACTACACTTGGTTTCTCGTGTAAATTCTATTAAATCTAATATATAAAAAGCTATATGTCTGTCTGTATGTTTCCAAATGCTCAAACTTTTACTCCTCCGAAAGTAAAAGTCACAGAGAAGCGCTAGGGGCCTCAGATGACCGGATTTTTTTTTTTTTTTACGCGCCGTTCTTTTATGGATCTTTAGCCGGTTTAATTATTCTTTACTGGATGAAAGATAGGTAAACACTGAAATATCGTTAAAAATTTGATGCATTCATCTTTGTATATTTTTCAAAATAATTTGTAATCAGTTTACCGTTGGTACAAAGGTTACGTCACCAAATTTTAATATATTTTTTTTACATGGGGGTCACCACTTATCAAGGCCCGAAGGCCACTCAGGGATCAGGGTTATAATTTTTTTACGGTTAGTTGTCTATTTATTTAATTGTTAGATAAAAAACACAGAATAATTAACACCTTTTTTTATTAAGAAAGGATTTCAAAATAATGACGTCATAATGCAACACGGCGCGTGAACTGCAGAAATAATCTTGTTGTATATGGATTTGTCCAATTACCCTCCTCATCTTACATGCTATTTTCATAATTTTTTGGTAACCTTTTGTAACCTCTGACCTTCTTTATATATCTTGTTGAATTTGGGAACAGTTGTTGTCAAACACGGGAGTGTCCACCGAATTTCGAACTGAACTCTTCATTCCCTCCATATCTTGTTGAGTTCTGTCAGCCATGACCTTGTAGAAGTCTTAAGCAATTAGTAATTCTATGCATAACATCGCCAGAACTGAAGTCTGAACCGTCAACCTTTGATAACGGATAACGTGCTAAAGTAATAATCAATTCTTAGTGACACGCTTATGGGTGTCAAAGGCGCAAACCTCAGTGCAATCGATAGTAAGAATGCAATTATGAATGGTTTCAGACAGAAGGACAGCAAGCTGTCGTCCGTGTTTTATATTTCAGTTTCGATTCTAGCAAATGATACAAAATAGTATTTTTTTTTACTTTTGGAATGACGAATTTATAATAATATCTATAAACTCTGAACAAATAAAACTATCATATTTAAGCGTATTTTACGATCGGGCGACGCCGGGTGACCCCTCCGCTAGTTATTATATACAAATCTATATTTCACAGATTGAAATTAACATTACAAAACAGCACTGTGCATCTAAGTAAATTTGGTTGATTTAAAAGAGCAATCATTTTGGATAAATTAATATTTATTCACGATTTAAAAATAACTGGATTGGAAAAAAGAACAAATATTTTTTGAGTAGCACAAGTAAGCAAGCTACAATACTATATAACGTGTTCACTTGTTAAACATAAAATAAGCTTGCTTATAATCCGTGACATCGTCATAGTGGATTGTAAAAAGGTTCATTGTTAATGTGTGACACGAAGCCGATCATTAATTAACCAATCTTAATATAGTAAAATTTAGGAAAGGATTATGACTGAGCATTCAAACAGATCAGACGTCTCACGTAAAAATGCTTATGATAGATCTTAAATGTTATGAGTTCTTTGAAAATAAACAGAAGTTTGCTATAGATAGACATTAGGATGCCAACTACAAAGCATAAATTGAACATATTTAACTCACAAATAAAACATCTCGGCCGCCATTTTCTACGGGTCAGATTCACTGATCTGTGTTTCCTACAAGAGACAAACAACATAACGTTCTACCTATATATATATTACTAGTCGACAAGTGCTTCAATAAATACTTTTTGATGTTCACAGCGCACAGCTCTCTTATTTAGGTTGCCGAGTGAACTAACCGATTGTAGGGAAAATCATAACTTACCTGAAAAGCGTATGTGTGTGCATTGTAGGGTTCTGTCGCTTGATAATAAAAAATGGCGACTCTCAGTTGGTTTTGTGCTTGACGATAACCCGTGAGTAACGCACACTATCGCCGTAAATATGGGAATGCGACTATACCAGGTGCATAAAGGAAACAGTGGCAAGGACAAGAGAAAAAATTCTGAGAAAGGCTGTAACGGAGACTTTTTTTTTACACAGGCATTAGCACTTATCAAGACCCAGGAGCAACTCGAGGATAAGGGTAAAATAGTGCACAATAGTCAATTAGACTATATAGTAATTGTCAGTAATGGAAATTCAGTAAATTTGTTAATTTAAGGGGAACAGCTTATCAAGAACTTGTTTACACTGGACTTGAAGACAACCATATTGTAGTCAGCTGGAAAGCAGGAAAACGGACGACAGTTCCACTGACGTGCAGTTCTAAGAAAGAAGCTTTGCTCATGGAATCTACGTTTAGGTTTAGGCACAGATAAAGAGTGGGGTTGAATTATTGATAGTGGTTTCAGATAGACGGTGTTTCAGCAGACTGTTTAATTTTAATAGAAAACTGGTGGGCAGAAGTAGATCATAAACTGTATTGAAAACACATTTCGAACCAGACTAATTCCGCTAGTAACCGAGCAAGTTGTGTAACATCAAATCCTTACGATTTGTTTAAACATGTTGCGGGCGGAGAATGATTAAAATAATGCATGTATACCTCAACTTCTGAAGACAGATAATTGTTTCATGACGAGGATTCGACATTGAACACCCTCCATTGTATATCTGCACAGAATTTAAAAAAAAATGTATCCAATGTAAATCTATTAGGTTGGTGCTAAACAATATCGTTTTCTCACATATATTACTTTATATATCATTTATATACAAATATATATATATATATATATATATATATATATATATATCCATGTAATATATCATTTTGAAGCACGTTCTTCGCTCTATCGAATTGTGTTATTCGTTACCGTTCTCAATCTCTTCATTGATTATTTGCAGGTTTTTCGACAACATGGACAAAATTCAAATCCTCAAAATCTTCTTGTCCCAGTTAAAGCTACGTAGAAGAGCTGCCGTCACAGCTTGTGATATCAATTATATGTTTGGCCTAGAAGCCACTTACGAACGTGTGGCACAAGGGTGGTTCATGAAATTTCACAATAGTGACGAAATCCGCGAAGATGAAGACGGTCACGGCCGGTCGACTGCGGTTGATAACGAGCATGTGATAACCTTAGCTAAAGATGATCCTTGGAAAACAACACAAGGAGTTGTTGAACTGTCGTCCACCATTTAAAGCAAATAGGGAAGTCAATGGATAAATGGGTGCCGCATGTAATGAACAATAATTTAAACAAAACGTCGTTTAATGGTGTCTCCTGCGCTCTTATGCGCAACAAAAACGACCCATTTCTCGAGCGGATTGTGACGTGTGATGAGAAGTGGACCCTTTACGCAACCGGCGAAACTCGGCACAGTGGTTAGATGCCGGAGGAGCTCCACAACCATTCCTGAAGGAGAAATTGAACCAAAAAAAGGTTATGGTGATTGTTTAGTTGTCTGCGTCCGGTCCTATCTATCACAGCCTCTTAAATCCGGGCGAAACGACTACGGCGGAGAAGTACTGCCGAAAATTGACGAAATGCACCAGAAACGCCAACGTATGTGCCCGAGATTAAGCTATTAATTCTGCTCCATGACAACGCTTTCCCATATCTTGCTCAACCGACTAAGCTGAACGACATTTTGCCTCATCCGCTCATATTCACCATACCTCTTGCCCACCGATTATCACTTTTTACAAGCATATCCAAAACTTACTGCGCGAAACATGCTTCAAAAGCCGAAATGATGTCGAATCGGCCTTTAATGACGTCATCGCTTACAGAACTTCGGATTTCTATGCTAATAGGATTTTTTTTTTTCTGTTAGCAAAAATGTGTCAGTTCTTATGGCTGTTATTTCGATTAATAAAGTTTATTATAAAAGGAGTTATCATTTTTTGAATTTGAACATTAAAAACGATATTATGTTTGCTTGTACCTAATATTTTAATGTTTATTGCACGCTTAAAAAATAAAAATTAGTTTAAAAGCAAAAATGGTAAACGTACACAATAGTAAAGTCCAGATCTCATAAACATGTTTTTAATAATGTATTGTTTTAACTGTAGATAAGTATGGTTTTAACTGTAGATGAGTATGATTTTAAATGTAGATAAGTATGATTTTTACCTAAAAAAAATTGTGTATACGCTGGTGTTTTCTAATTTCAATTTTTATTTTGAGGTTAAGATTCCTTAGCACGCACAAAAAAAATCCATCATCTTGATTTCTAAACTTTATTTAATGGCATATGAAAAAAGAGATACTCGGTAACGCCAATCTGAAACTAAACTCTGAGGGAATACCGAAACAAACTTGCATCCTCCGTAAACCCAGGCTTAATTGTAGCATATATAAGCCATAGACTCGGCACAAATTGGTAACAATTTTGCATGTCGAGAAAGCACTATTTATAGAAATGAAGTTTTAAAATAAGGTGTTACAAGAAGCTTCCACAACTGAAAATTATATGCTCTGTGGAGAATGTTATTCTACTGCGGTTACTATGAATTATCGTTTTCTTAACTTTCTAGTTTTAGCTTTAAGACTGCCATTGATAGACCAGAACAAATTATTTTGAGTTTTATCAAACTTTGGAACAATAAATATTTTAATGATCAAACTATAAAGTTAAACTATATTACGGCATTATTTGGCCATACAATTATTAATTTAATCAAATTGAAAAAATAATACGAGAACTGATTTGATTAAGGTAATTTTGCCTAAATAGAAACCATTTTAAAAAAAGAAAAGTTCCAGTTACTTGTTATTGGTTTTTAATTGGTTACGAATTCTCGACTGTTCCCTTGTTTTACTTTTCCTATTAACAGTGATTATTAGTTCCTTCATATACGAATATAAAGCTAAAGAATTTTCTGAAGGTTTCTGCTTTGCACAAGTTTTAGACTTTATAATTTTGCACAAGTTTTAGACTTTATAATGTTGCAAAAGACCCTTCGTATGATTGCACAAAAATATTATGTACTGGCATGCTAAAATGATTAAATTTTTATGGGCCAATTCTGGTTTCTAATTAATTGGTAGCAGGCCATTGTTCAATTTGATCCGTCAGTTTCTAGCAGAAGCGTTTAAAAATAGAATCTCCCAACTCTCAGGTATGATAACCCGTTAATATATCAAAAATATTGCAACACATTCGTTATTTTTTATATAATGTTATATAACGTTATTTTTTATATAATGGAAAAAAAAAACTTTCAGTTTATCGCCAAAGAATGAGAGTTCATATAGAAACGTTGTTTTAATTTGAATAAAATAAAATACGCATCAAGTGCACTTGAAAGGCAAATCACAACGTAATAGGAAAATAAACAAATATTTTATTTGTTTGAAATTTATCACAAATATATTTCGGAGGTATACTCCATCTTCAGTGTTGTTTTTTTTTTCTTCTTCCTTGCCATGTTATAAATTTGGAGAAAGAATCTGTAAGTTGACGTTATTCTCGCCTGGCCCACGCACAGTTCACACATTTCAAAATATAACCGCTAGAAACAATGCGCGGCTCTTTACACATCCTTTCTTGAAATTTAAAACATGGCAAGGAAGAAGAAAAGGAAAAAATGAAACAACACACTGAAGATGGTGTCTACCTCTGAAATATATTTGTGTTATAAATTTTAAGCAAGTAAAATATTGGTTTATTTTCCTAATATTCCGTTGTGATTTGGTTTTCAAGCGCACTTGATGCGTATTTTATTCTTTCCATTTATATCTAATTCTGTTAAACAAATTAATTTAATATATGTATTCACATATGTGATTATTGAAATAACTGAACGAATGCAGAACTGAATTTGTTCTATAAATGCACTACAACGTTGGTTGATTTCTTACAAGCATTTTCCATAAACAAGAGCAAAAAAAATGTTTCTTAATTTTTGATTAAAATAGTACTTTGTTAAAACGATACTATTAGTGTGTTAGTAAGATATTTAGAATAACAAAAACATCTAAGAATATTAAAACCTTGCTTAACATTTCAATCACGCTTGTAATTCGAAAGAAATATACATACGTATACTTTTCCTCACGTGTATTTAGTATATTGGTTTTACATTTTAGTTCTCAGGGTTTTTTTTTAATTCGGAATTCATTGTATTTTCAATATTTTAATTTATGTATTTTTCGTGAATTTTATTTTAGAATCATTTTGTACTTATTTTATGGTCAAGCTTAGATAACTGCGTATTATTTCCGGTTTTACTAACCAAATGCAAAGAAAAGTGATAATTTTTGGCAAGGCGATTTTGTTTTCAGTTGTTTTCTTTTTTTTTTTTCGAAGCTAAAGAAAAATGATTATTTTTGACATCTCGTTCATTTTTTGCTTTCGTTTTCTTTTTGGTTTATACCAACAAGATATTAGAAATCTTGTGAACATTTGTGAAAGACAACAAGAGTGAGTAGAGTAGTGATTAGGTAATCTTTTTTATTAAGCTTATAATAAAAAATCCAAAAGATACTACACTTGGATCCTAGCCAGAAGATCAAGAAGGTATATTTTAGTTTCACTTACAGCCCAAAAGCGACATTTTTTTTACACGGTGGTCACCACATATCACGGCCCGGAAGCCACTCGGCGATAAGGGTTATTGCAAGTACAGTACGTTAGTGTGGAGATTTGATGGTGTGTTTACTTAAGGGGGCGGTTCATTAGGAACTTGTTAACGTTGGACTTGAAGACATCCAAGTTGTAATCAGGTGGAAAGCAGGCAGACGGAACAGAGTTCCACAGGCATGCAGTTCTAAGAAAGAAGCTTTGTTCATGGAATCCACGTTTTGATTTAGGCACAGATAAAGAGTGGGAGAAATTTTTCACAGTGGATTCAGCTAGACGGGTGTTTTTCGTGAAAGAGTCGCGATGGGGGACCAGAGATTGGAGTTCAGACGAGCACCTGCCATGGGAATAACGATAAAACAAGGATAGGCTCGCAACGTCTCTTCTGTTGGAGAGAGGTTGCAGGGTAGAGAAAAGGGCATCCCCCACTAAGCCACGAAGTCTATTTTTTTTTACTTTATTTATTTTTTTACATTGTGTCTCGTGTGTTTTGATGATCCTATTTATTAAAAAGGATTAGAGCAGTTATTAGGTCATTTTTTTTATTAACCTTATAATAAAAAAAACCCAAAAGACGGCGTAAACCCATTTTCAAACGCAGCAGATAAAATAAAGTATAAAAAGAACTTTTATATACATTCCTACATTGATTGAGATTATTGGCTTGCTCATATTGGTTGTTAGTGTCACAACGTTTCGGCCGTTTTGCCCTCTGGCCTTCGTCAGCTGTTTTGTATCGAACTGGGGAACCGTTTGTTAGGAGTCTCGAACCCAACCCTTTATTATTATTACGGGGGTACCGTGTTCGGACACCAGCTAGGCTTTGGGACATAGTTGCTGATTCTCTGTTTTGAATGTTCGAGACTCCTAACAAACGGTTCCCTAGTTCGATACAAAACACCTGACGAAGGCCGGAGGGCAAAACGGCCGAAACGTTGTGACAATAACAACCAAGATGAGGAAGTCAATCCGACAATCTCAATCAATGAAAACATCTCATCTCAAAAATACAATTACATTCCTACATGATTCACGTGAAAAATGCTGTATTGGTAACGTTTTGTAACCTCTGACCTTTTTTCTATATATTTTGTTGTATTCTCGAAGAATGTGCACCGAATTTCCAACTGAACTGTTCATTTCCTCCATCTATTGTTTAGTTCTGTCAGTCTTGACCTTGTAGACAAATTAAGCACTTTGTAATTGTATGCATAACCGCGCCAATACTGAAGTATGTATCGTAAACCTTTTGATAACGAATAAAGTACTGACGTAATAATCAATTCTTAGTGGCATGCTTCGAGGTGTTAAAAGCACAATTCTCAGTGCAGTCAATAGTAAGAATGCAATTATGAATTGTTTCAGACATCTAACTTGTTATGTCTGACAGAACGACTGCAAGCTACCATCCGTACGTAATTCCGTACAAATCCACAAGTTCAATAGAACAAACTGCCGAGTTCTATAAGACATGCGTAAAGAATGCAGAAGGTTACACGGTAACAATGGGAAAATTACATCCGAGATTCTGGTTGTTCGGATTATCCAAATAACACGAACGGTATATCCTCGTTACTAATTTATCTTTTAAATTACATTTTCACCCCAAACAAGGCACATTGCTACTTTGATGTAGGGGGCTACTATTAGGGACATAAACTACAGGGGTTCTATGTTGGGAGTTGGGCAGCAAGATGTCGGTTCATGTTACACTTAAACTTCTGCATGTCAGTACAGTTGGGGAAGCAGGAACCCGGAAGAGTATTACAAAGTCTAGCGCTTCTGGGTAAGAAACTAATGGAGTAGAAGGCTCTCTTACATCTAGGGATATCTACTGTGAAGGGGTGTGATTTTGCTGCTTGTCGGGTTTGTCGGGGGTATTTACGTAGAAGTAGTACAAGTGCATGCAGTTCGTCGGAGCATTCGCCGTAAAAGTACTTATAGAACAGACAAATGGCACAAATATAATATCAAATAATAATCTATTTACAAAATCTTTTAATCCTCCGACCACTGCGTCGTATCAGTTAAGATAAAAATGAAATATAATAAATCTACAGACGTACCTCTCCACCGTACTGTATACCGATCTTCTATGGCGGACTGGGATTAATTAATTAATTGAAATTTTTTAAAATGAACACTAGTGTTTTAATATATGTCAGAGGTCAACTAGAAGTTTATCACAAGTAAAAGGGACCGGTAATATTTGGAGGATCTATGCCAGTATCTTCCAAAAGAGAAATTTTACAAGAAAAATCTAATTTACAAGCGGGTTTAACCCGCATGTATGTCCTTAAAATGGGAGATAACATACAGCTTCTAGTCACCCCAAATGGTTTAACTATGTAGGACTGGCCATTCTCCATGTAGTTTTACTGTAGTATCTATATATTAATACGATAGCGCGTGTCACGCTTACATCCGTGCCGTTTATATGTTATGTACTTCCATTTATTGTCATAAATACTTTTACCAAGAATTCTTATTAAGTTTTGGTTTCCGTTTCGATTACAGTTGATGACACGTCATCTATTTCTTTTTATAAATAATTTTATCAAAAATTTATTCATAAGTTTTCATGTCGGTTTCGATTTTAACTGATGGTACTTCAGTAAACGATATTTTTAATAAATAACTTCATCAAGAATTCTTCATAGGTTCTGGTTTCGTTTTCGAATATTGCTGAAAGAACTTAAGTTATATAAATATACGTATATGTTTTTCATAAGTTTTTATTTCTATTTCCGATTAAAGGTAATGCACCCAAGTAATATATATATATATATATATATATATATATATATATATATATATATATATATATATATATATATATATATATATATATAAGTCGTTATTATATTTGAAAACTGATGTAATATTAATTCTATAATAATATATATTAAATCTACAAGAATTAAAATATCATATTTAAACGTACTTTACGACCAGGCTACAATAATATCAGGGCGTCTCTATTTACACTGAACATGTACAGAATGCCAACATCAATGGATTACTAATGAATGAGCCTCCTGTTGAATTTCCACAGGCCCCGCTTGTTGGTAATAAGATGTGTCAATGAGAGCATGTTGAAGTAAATGTCATATATTACTGCGACATAATTAAAAATAAAAACATATTTTATCTATATGTAATTCATATGAGTTTTTTTCAGCTTTTTATCCATTCAAATGAGATTATTTAAATTGTATTTTGCTAATTTTGCTTAAAAGTAAAAAAAAAAAAAACATGCTGACAACTTTATTTTTAAGTGTGAATTAGTTTTAGCGATGAAGCATTACTGCGAGTTGAATCCGAACTCACTGTTCTCGTATACTCTTTAGTCGCGTTCCCAGTTCGTGCCGACCCGGTCACAATGCCCGAACTTTGTTGCGAGAGTATTGACGATCGGCGTGACTTCATTCTCTTCTGGGCTTGGGTATCAGTAAGAGCTGACGAGCGCGAAAAGTTACTAGAGCGCCGCTGTCGCCGATTAAGTCTGTCCGTCGAAGCGTTTAAAGTGCTACTTCCGCCCTGGCTGGTCTCATTGTCTTTGCCCTCAGACAGCTCTGAACGTTTCGAAACGTCCGGTAGACGAGCCGGATGCCTATATGATAAGGAGCAATGGTACTCGTAATGGACAAATAGTTTTCTAATGTCGTTTCGCCACGTACGAGTCGGATGTTTGACCGATTTCGAAATCTTGTTTGTGCCAGAAGGAACTGAACTCACCGGAGTCTTGCTGACAGATCGCTTTTGATCAGAGGAAATATTTTTCGGCGTGACACCACTTACGTTGATCATGTAAGACGGGTTGTTTCGGTAGTCATTCTCTCTAGGTTCTATTAGCTGTGTAACGTTCCATTCGTTCGGTTTGCTCATTCGATTAAGCACGTAGGTGCTACGTCGTGTAAGCATCTTGCGCACGGCTTCCCTTTTTTCAATACTAGGACTGTGAAGTTGCGATTCCAGTTCACCGTCTGCCGGGATATGTCGACCCTTGAAAGGACCAGTTGTTTCTAACTGTAATGGTGTTAGGGAGACCGACGCATGGATGGAATTGCTTTTATTTGCCCATTGATCCTGGTCGATATTTTCGTTTGATGCAATTGGGGATGTAACTGTAATTGTCTTTATTGGCGCCGTTGAGCTATTTAATGTATTTGCCTTCGTCAAAGAGACTACTGTAACTGTTGTAGTCTCAGATGGTTCATCTTCAGTTACTTTGGAGCAAGACTCTTTCAGATTGGCAAAGGACTCTGCTGGAATTGTCGTTCCAGCAGAGTAACCGGTCGTATCTACTCGCGGTGTCGTAGCAGGTGGTGTCAATTCATCTGATGTTGACGAGCGTTTATTAGAGTCTTCTTTCTCGTGATCAACTGTGTCTACGTTTTCATTTGTCATAGGCTTGGCATCCATGCATTGTTGATCCCTATACTTTGCAATGTCATCTTTATATAAAGATATATTCCTTACAGAAGTGGCCGTTGACAGAATCCTGGCGCAAACTGCGTGGCCGAGTTGGTAAGCTTCCTGAAGAGGACTCTTTCCTTCCCTGTTTACGGTATTAAGAGACAGGTCATAGCGCTTGGTATAATTTACCAGCACTTGAGTAATATCAGGATTACCGGCACGGACAGCATAATGAAGAGGAGTGCAACCTGTAAAAAAACAAACAAAGACTTTTACATATATATATATATATAAATATATATATATACTCTTTTAAAACATTAGACTTTAGCAATTTTGCATGCATAGAAAGAGAAAGAGCGGTTATATTTCACGTTTTTCTTAATTTTTCTGTCTACATGGGACTATACAGGTTGCACAAAAGCAAGTTCGTACCAATTTTTAAGAAGTTACATTAGAGAAGAATATGATAGTTTACCATTGTTTCAGACCACAAGCGTTATTTTCTTTTACCATTGATTCAGAGGGCAAGGGTTATTTTATGTTTCCATTGTTTCAGACCGGAAGTCCTATTTTATTTTACTATTGCTACAGACCAAAAACGTTATTTTATTTTACCATTGTTTTAGACCAAATGTCTTATTTTATTTTACGATTGTTTCAGACCACAAATGTTATGTTATTTTTCCATTGTTTACTTCATTTCAAAAGCATTGCAAAAGATGGATAAAACCTTTAAAAATAGAACGCACACACATACATACATATATATATATATATATATATATATATATATATATATATATATTAAGGGGATTAGAACAAACTGTCTAAAGAGCGGAGTTTATTTTAATGTAAATACACGTTGTACTGTAGATATATAATAAGCTCGATAGGAATAGATATCCTAGAGCTATTTTAATATTGAGTAAAATGATTCATAATTTATGATTAAAGAGCAGTCAAACTTATATATATATATATATACATATATATAAATATATACACGATTAATATAAAAACATCATTTGTTAATACCACTTCATTATATATATACATATATATATAGACAGACAGAGAGAGAGAGAGAGAGAGAGAGAGAGAGAGAAAGAGAGACAGAAAGAGAAAGAGAAAACGAGACAGAGATGTGTTATTGAAAATTTATTTCAATTCCCAAAAATGCATTGAACACCTATAAACAGAATGTTTAATTATTCGACAAGTAGTACAGATAACTTATTCCGTTGAGTTTAAGAAAAATGTAATTCTTTTCATCGGAGAAATTACGTTTGTAAAATACACAATAAATTTTGCAGATTAATCCATTAAATGAGATTAAAAATATGCATTGAATCATATTAGCATGAATTTTTTTTTTTAACGGATAATGAAAAGATCTAAAAGTTCGTAATGACTATGAAAGCAGAAACAAGGAAAAAGTTTAAGTACAAAATGGTATGGTTAAAATCCGTTGACTAATGAAATCTATCCAGAAAGAACAGGATAAAGTGTTGGAATGTTATCCATTGAGTAGTTTATCTCTAAGTTAGGGAAACCTTCGATCACAATCTCATCAACAACAAAGGAGTTATGGAGAATGTCACAGAAGTGTTCCTGCCAGCGCTCCAAAATTTTCGAAGGCTCTTTGATGAGTGAAATATTATCTTTTGACTTCAAAGGCACTAACAAGAACGAAAAGGGGCCAAATACCTGATGAAAAGTCCAAACATTAATTTTGAATCTTTTCTGTCAGAGGTGTAAAGATAAGACCCCTGCCGCCTACGTGTAAATTTTTGATTATGCACTTCCAATCTGTTAAGTCAGGGCACGTCAACACTCTTCCCACACGGTAAGACTATGAAAGGAGAGCTTCAACAGCTGACGAATTGGGACATATGTACTTTACTTGATTAAAGTGATGTAAGCTACACCACTCTTTGGGCCTCATAAACAATAGTCCAGTGACCAGCAGAAGCAATGAAGCAAGTAGATATTTCAGCTGCAGGTTTTATATCAAATGGTGTCTTCTACACGAGTTGGCTTCACAAATGGTAAAGGGACACAGTCCTCAGCATCATTAAATTGCGGTATGTGCGATAGATATACGTGCGTACAGGCATACATACACACATACATACATACATACATACATACATATATGACGATTGCAACGTCTTGTCAGATGAGTGCAACTCCCTCAGGCATTTAAAATCCATGAGCCCAAATGTCTGAGGAAGTATCTATACAAATATGATGTTACAGAGTCTTAGCTTTGTACGACAGCTAAGTCTCTCTTTCGGTTCAAAATGTTGAGATCCAGCAACAAGCAAGAGCAAGATAGCCAGCAACAAATTACACTGCAGACCAGCTTAATGCGGGTACTGGTCTTCCGCTTTATGTTTTTTTTTAAATCAGAGATTTGCTTCTCCTAGAAAGGTTGCCTTCACCACGGCTTACGGGAGCCCTCTCTACCCCAATACACATATACACACACACAAATATACACGGTGCTAGTTGGCCGTTGACCCAGAAAAAGAGTTCATTCGCCCTTTGGAAGGT
Source organism: Euprymna scolopes (assembly GCF_053919585.1). NCBI lineage: Eukaryota > Metazoa > Mollusca > Cephalopoda > Sepiida > Sepiolidae > Euprymna > Euprymna scolopes. Next base: position 125,765,505 of record NC_136497.1, on the reverse strand, counting down.
CTTGTTTTTAATCCTTCAGGGAGACTAGCCGCCCTCCTCACCAAACAAGTCTGGTGGGGGAACCAGTTTAGTCGCCGGTGGCCCGACCATGAGGCAGGTAGTACTGGGTTACATGGTACCAGTAGCATATGACATGACCTGACATATATACATACATATATACATGCACACATACATACATACATACATACATACATACATACATGATGGCAGCAAACTTGTTCTCGATTATTGCCATTACTTAATTCATCTATGGCTTAAATGAGGCAGACATGGGCCCCACTAGCAGCACGTGCCGGACGGTCACTTCTATGAACCTTCTACAGTCCTGCACATCTGCTGATTACCGGGTCAAGGCTGTGGTGCCTTGAACACCTGCAGGGCCAGACCTTTAATGTTCAAGAGCCTTTATTCCCATTGACGCCCATATTAGCATCAGTCCTAATTGAGTGTCCGTTTGCTGTTTTAGGCTACAATCAGCCTTTTGTTATTGAGATATACACAGATGGTTAAATATGTATTCCATTACATATCAAGCCTGTGCTTGAAGCTTTTTTTATAGCGAGGAAAGACTTTGTACCGAGACAATCCCACTCTCTGAACAACTGCCACATTGAACCAAAAAGAAGAGAAAATAAACATCATTGGATGCAGCAGTTGACACAGGTTTTATATCAGTTTTCCTTCTCCTAGAGAGGTTGCCTTAACCACGGCTTACGGAGCCCTCTCTACCCATCGTGCTATTTGATCCATGACTGGGACTTAGGTTGGTGGGCACCAGAGCATATTCCACACGCTGGTGGGTCATATATGCCGCAGCTTACAGGGCCTAAGCTGCTCTGGAGGCCTATGTCAGTGTTACCTCACCCTCACCTTAACAAACAAACATACATATATAGAATATAATAATATATCTAGATGAATAGCAACTGGTAACACTGAGGGAGCATTAATCGTTCATCATTTATGACATACGATTAACACTTATTGTAAATAATTAACGGTAGTTCTCGAATTTTATCTGCGAACATGTATTTCATTTTTCATCGGAAATAATTGCCCTGTAATAACAGCAAGCAGAATTGATAAAACAATTCTTCTCAGTCGGGAATGTTGATGCCAGAAGGAACGAGCGGAAATCCTCCTCAGATTCTTTCTTTGCGTTATTGAAGGAAAGCAACATGACGTTTGCTTTCTGCACAATTCATTTCGTATTTATCACATTACGAACAGATGAAAGAGCGCCGTTTATGATTCTATTTGCAAACTTCTCATTAAGGATCAAGCCGAAGGTGACAGTTTATAATTAAAGTTGGAATTATATTTGTAAGCGCTCTTGAAGACGACGAAAACACAAATAAAGCAATCTTCATATGGGAAAGGGTAATTTGATAAAAAATATCGGCAAGCGGAGTTATTAATAATTTGATATGTTGAATCATGTGAGGTAAATTTCGTTTATGTTAAACGAAAACTATAATCAGAAGGCAAAAAGATTCCTTTTTGGAAAAGTAAAATATGCATATGTTGTTTGAATTTATTTGCTTCCCCACGAGGACGGATTTAGACAAAATATGGATTTTGTATAGGAAGTAGTGGATCGCTCTCTAAAAAGGAGACACATAATTGGAAAAAAAAAACCTGGTCTCCCTCTAGAAAAACGTCATCATTACTGATCGAGGACAAAATAGACAATCTTCAGAATCAAGACAGATTCTACATTCCTTTCAAGCAATAATGTTAATCTCAGCCAAAATACACATGAAAGCTAAACCGTTTTATATTGGCAGCTTTATAAGCTTAGTGTTCACATTTTTTAACAATTAAGTAAAATTAAGTTTCTAATCTACCTGGGAATAAAGATTTAATTAAGCGAAACAAGTACCCTAGGTTACGTATTGAATAGTAGTAGAAATGACGAAACGTGTGTTTTTAGATTCATATATATATATATATATATATATATATATATATATATATATATATATATATATATATATATATATACACACATGTATATATATACACATTTATATATATATCGGTATTTTGCTTAATTGTCTCCCATGTTGCATTGCCAGGCCATAAATATGGACATATATATATATATATATATATATATATATATATATATATATATATATATATATATATATATATATATATATATATATATATATATATATATATATACCGGTAGCAAAACTGAATATTTAAATGTTTATACTTTCGGTTTCATGGGACAAACCTACATGAAATCTGCAGGCCTTTTTGAAGATAATATAATTCTATAATTATAACGTCATAACAGTTCATGAAAATAAAATATTTTGTTTCCAAACCAATAAAATATGTACAATTTTGCCTACATATGTATATATAGTATGTTGCAGGTCAGCTTTAGTTTTACTGCTTCGGTTGTCTCCTTTGTGGTCTTGCCAGGCTAATATACATATATATATATATATATATATATATATATATATATATATATATATATATATATATATTTCTTACAAAATATTCTTGGTCGAAATTCCAGCCAAATAAATAACCAAACATACATTATACGGCAAAGTAAATTCTAGGTTTTTTAAAACCAAAATATATTATGAGAACAAGGAATAATCAGCATTTAAATTTATATCCTTAATCCATAATTTTTCAACGTAAGACTCATCTCTTCACACCCAAATATATTAATTTTCATAAAGTTAACGTCCAATTGAATTGTCTTTAATTTTAATCTATATATAAATTTATACATACATGATCACGGTTATACAAATTGGAATTGAATTTTTCCATATAAAACAAGAAAAAACATTTTACGGGCTACATAATACAAAAACAAATGTGGTTGCTTACCTGTAAACATCTACTGTGTCTAAGAAACTTTGCAATTATTCTGAATGCTGAAATCAACATTTTTTTTTACTTTACCTTCAATAATCGAATAATTTACTAGTATGTAATATGAAAATAACACCCATCTCTATTCTCTGGGAACCATAAGAATCGTGTACTTGAATGCATATACTTTTTCATTTTTTATCCTATTCTAAATTGGATCACCTTAGAATGATGTACTTGTCCATGTTTCTTTTCAAAAACATTTTTAATTTATTTTTAATATATGTGCTAAAAAGCAAAATTAGGTTTATCGATTAGGATTATTTTTCTAAAGATATTTCCTCTGAAGAAATGAGGCCGACATTAAAAATCTATAGAGTAATGAAATAACTTTAAATGTCGTGTATTACTTTTCAAGGAATAATTTTTTTAAGGAGCGATTTTAAACTCTTCTGACTTAAGGTTACTAAATGTACAATCTTAAAGGTTATGGAAACAAAAAGGTACATTAAAGAAATGTATTTAAATATTTGCATTTTTATTAAATTAGGCTTTTTACACATGATCAAAATTATAAGACCAATGATATAAATTGTTAGATTTATTGTAATTAGTTTGTTTTTAGTTAACTTACAGATTGGCAATTACTGTGTAAATCTGTTACCATCCCGTCAAGCAAGAAAACTAACCGAAGTTAAGCGCTCTCGAATTCTAGGATTCCATAAGCAAGGTTTGTCACAGCGGGCGATAGCAGATGAGGTAAATCACAGTAAAACTGTTATTTGCAACTTTCTAAAGAACATTGAGAATTATAGAAAAGCAAAATCCTTTGGTAGCCCCTCCCCAATATCTTGTGCATTGTGTAGGCGAATCAGCCGGGTTGTTATGAATGACAGAGGACTTTCTTCTAGTCAAATTAAGGCGGTTAAAGAAGATAATTGCAGTCCAATGGCGATCAGCCGGCACTTACAGCAAAAAAGGCATGGTAAATAAAAAGCGGAAAGAAATTCCTCGATTGCTTCCACGTCACAAAGTGGGCCGTTTAAGGTGTGGGAGTGAATACCAAACCTGGAACATTGAGAAGTGGAAGAAAGTCCTGTGTTCTGATGAGAGAGAATTCAATTTAAATGGTCCTGATGGCTTCCAGCGATATTGGCATGACAAAAATATGCCCCTTGAAATCTTGTCCACACGTCATTTACGTTTTCTTGCAGAGGGACGATTGAACATCAGGTGGCGCAGGGTCGTCAGCTACAAGCTGATGATGACGGGTCATTGTTTGTGTCGGGATAAATGCTTATTCCAACAGGATAATGCTGCAATCAACACTACAAGACGGACCTTGAGCTTTCTACAAGAAAACGGAGTCAATCTCCTGGGACATCCTACATGCTCACTGGACTTGAACCCAATTGAAAATGTTTGAGGACGGATGACAAGACAGGTTTATCGAAATGGCAAACAATAATTAAGAAAAAATGAACTTCATGAAGCTATCTTTAGAAACTGGAGCATGATCCCCCGCACCTTAATGTAAACACTTATATCTCGCATACCCAAAGAATTTTTGAAGCCATCAAAAGCAGTGGAGGTAGAACTCATTACAAAGTTAATTGTTGAATGTTTTCATAGACGTTCCATACATTTTTCATACAATTTATTAGAATTTTTGTGCTTGGTCTTATAATCTCGATCATATGTAAAAAGCCTAATTTTATAAAAACATGGATTTAAAAAAATATTTAGGATGTAGTTTTTTTGTTTTGTAGTATTTTTAACCTTAAGTTATTGATTATTTATTTGTAAGATTTTTATAAAGATATTTAAGTGGTCTTACATGTTTGATCAACAGTGTATATAAGGGAAAGAAAATTAAAACTGTAAGTTGGAATTTACAATAAAAATGTAGTGTTCGATTAAATACCCCCCAAAAAAACAATTTACAAAGTCCTTATTCCGTGGAGTATCAAAAAATGATATTCTTGTTATTCTTCTCATCAAAGTGCATTAAGAAATCGCAGGACTCCGCGAAATAAGGACATAAAAATACAGAGAACTCCGCGGAATAATTCAGTATGTCCTCTGATGAGAAAAAACAAGAGTAGCATTCTTTGAAACTCCGCGGATTAAGAATTTTGTAATTTTACATTCTTTTATAATGAACTCAAACTCTATTGCGTATTGAGCTTTCTTATTCGGTTGGGATTAAATTATCTATGTATAAATACTGTTATTAATAGTAGTTATATGTTTACTATTGCGTATATCAGGTAAACACTACATTCTTTTGATTTCATTACTATATATATATATATATATATATATATATATATATATATATATATGTGTGTATGTGTGTGTGTGTGTGTGTGTTTTATTTTTTATTACCGTTTTATCTGTTTGGTTACATATGTTTATGTTGGACCATGTTTACGATCTAACAGCCTCGTCAGACCTTACATAAGTGGGTGTTACTATTAAGAACTTCCTAATACTAACAACCGGTTCTATAAGGTCCGATGAGGCTGTTAGATCTGAAACATATGTAACCAAACAGATAAAATGAGTGCCAGAGAGGGATTTCGATTGTTGTTTATCTTTGTCCTGTAGCTAACAGGAAAAACGAAAGGTTTACCTTTTTATTAAAGTTTTGCCACGTCGTTGAGACCTTCATAAATCATAACGGGAATGTCACTCGCTTGCCGTCTTTCGTTTATGAAGTCGCACAGTTATTCTGCTTCCTTCTTGTTTTCGTCCTTACTTTTTGTTTATTTATTTAATTACATTTTTGTTTTACTGCTTCGTCAAAATACTGATTGTTTGTCATGATGTCAACCTTTGTGGAAAATCATTTAATAAAAGAAAAATGAAGTAAGGGGGAAGGAAAAAGGAACTCCAGAGAGAGTTACAAAAAAGAGAGAAAGAGAGATAGAGAGAGAGGAGGAAGAGGATGAGAAAGATGAGGAAGGACAACACGACGACAACAACGATAATAACAACAACGAAGACTCGTACATGGAAAATTCGTCCACAGAAGCATCGTCCATTGAACACTCGTCAGTTGAACACTCATCCATTTTTGCGAGGTAGGATTCCTGGTCCATTATTTTAAAAATATCGATTGAAAACACGTTTTACTGTGATTTTTAGAGGAGATATTGTTTTTCAAAGACACTACACCGCCATTATATATGTTTTAAATACTTTTTCTTTTTACTGTTATTATACAAAAGATACAATCTATTTACTAAGTGTTCGTTTTCTACCGAGCTGGCTAAGTTGTTACTGGTTTAACTTATTTTAAAGCATGTATTCCGTTTAAAAAAGAGACTTCAGATGGTATACTAGTTTTTAAAATACTTATACGTATTTACTATTGTTTTAAAAAGTGAAAAATATATTTTTCTACATAGACAGCTACGTTGTTAGTAGTTTACATTATTTTAAAGCGTTTATTCAGTAATAAAATGTAGCATCGAATATGAGAATGAGAGATCATGTCCACCATAAGGGAATAACTTCTTGGGGGTCTTGGTAATCGCTTAAAATTATATATATATATACATATATATATATATATATATATATATATATATATATCAAGCTGAACGTCTGTGTGTGTGTGTGTGTTTGTGTCTGGTCACGAATAGGTTCCTATACGGTTGACTATTTAAAAAAAAAAACTGATCACATATAATGATAGAAGATGTATCGAGGATCAGGAATTGGCATGTTTGATCTGGTAGAACGGTGGTTCATAAAAATTGTGGGGTCTGCATTCGCGCCTGGTCCCCAAAGTATGGAAATAAAAACTGAAAACAAAACGTTTACAAGGGGTTTTGATATAGATGTACATAAGCATACTTTGATAAGTGTGTTTTAACTTTAATCTATAATATAAAGCTGAACGTCTGTGTGTGTGTGTGTGTTTGTGTGCATGTGTCTGGTCACGAATAGGTTCCTATATGGTTGACTATTTTTAAAAACTAATTACATATAATGATAGAGGATGCATCGGGGATCAGGAATAGGTATGTTTGATCTGGCAGAACGGTAATTCATAAAAATTGTGGGCCCTGAGTTCGCGCCTGGCCCCCAAAATATGGAAATAAAAAATGAAATAAAAAAAAACGTTTACAAGTGTTTTTGATATAAATGTACATAAGAATACTTTGATAAGTGTGTTTCAACTTAAATAGGGGTGGTATGATAAAATTGTGGGGGTCTGCGTTCGCGCCTGTTCTCCATGGAAATATGGCACAGACATTTATAAAGGCTCTCATATCTATCTGCGCAAGTATACTTTGATAATTATGTTTAACTTTGAAGAAATATGGTATAATAACATTATTGGGTGTTCATTCGCGCCTGACTTCTACAGAATGGAAATGTGCCACAAAGTGTTAGAATGTTTTTTAAAAGGGGTGAGTGTCCACAATACCTTTACTTTAATCTTAATTCATGTTAGCTAAAATAATAAATAATAGATAATAATAAAAAATAAGAACGTTACTTGTTATCGTGTCAAAATAAGGAAAAAATCCTGCTGAGGTGATTACGTGTCTTTTTAAAAAACATTTACATAACCTTTTCATTTTTATTTATATATCCGTTTAAATTTTTTTGTCAGGATACTAGAAAGAATTAAGTTTATTACAAACCTTTCTGTGTGTTATTTCAATTACAATAGTACAACCCTGAATCCGACGGCGCAATACTACGCCGTTCAGACTGTAAACTGAAACGAAGCTGTTCTGCGTGAAAGTGTGCCATTTTCTTCTTATTCATATTTATATCGATTCTTTGCTTTAGAAAAAAATAAAGTAATTACGTGTTTACTTTTTTAATACCCCATTTTGCTGTTTCGGATTATTTTACTAAAGTAAGTAAAGCTTCATTATTTTTCAAAACTGCTTTGTTTCTTTGTTTTTCGATATTTCGTCCATATTATCTAGTAAGAGTGCTTAGCAGAAAAGCCAACAAACGACTACCCAGAAAAAATAAATATACAAGAAATAAATGTTACCATAGTCAATAAAAGTTCAGTTCATGTTATTTTTTGTTTTGAAATAGTTTTTTAATGGTCTTTACTTGAAATAATATCAGCGAACCGAAATTAAAACGAAATTTGAGGCGATAACTACTTAAATGAATTTTTATATAAACATGCCATAATCGAATATTCTTCAAACACAAAATAACAGAAAATATGTTTATAAATATTGCTTGCGTTGACAAATGTCTCTTAAATTGTTAACACAGAATGCTCAGGTGCCCCTCCTTCAAATTGAAAACGGGGCTCTCCATTTCAAAGTCGCTGCCATTTTGATTTTTTTTAAACCGGTTCGTGAATAAAAACAATTTTTTTATAAACTACTTAAAAATACAAAGCAATGAACTTTCTTACCATAAAAGTAATTGTTATTGACTATGGTAACATTTATGTCTTGTATATTTATATTATTATATATAACATTTCCTCTTTGTAAGGAAACATCATTTTGTTGGTCACTCTTCACTACGAATGAAAACAAAGTTAATATAAAAAATATATATCTTCGTGAAAATTATCTTTACTTTCATCATATTTTGCTTAGGGTAAAATTTTTGCGTATCCAAACCTATCTCTTTACAATCCCCTGCTTTTCATAACGTATCATACTTTCATCTATCACAGTCTACTTTCTGTAGGCTGTTTTTGAACGGGTACTTCTGCTAGTGTGTGTATATATATATATATATATATATATATATATATATATATATATATATATATATATATATATATATAGTAAGGTTTTGAAAACGATCAGTGGAGTCATTATTAGAATTATGAGGAAGATCAATGGGAAAATTTAAAAAAAAACTAGAAAGAAGAAAAGTAATTAAAAACTATTCGACTGAAAAAAAAAGAACCTCGAGGAATCTTTTGAGTGACACTTTTCAAGAGATGACGTCAGTAGCAATTAAAATAACACAATTTACACATAATTAGAAAATGGAGGCGAGGAAAGGGGCGAAACAAAATAAATAAATAAATAAATAAATAGAACTACACGGGGGTATTAAATGAATGACTCACCCGTGATATATCGTCCATCTTTCAGGATGAGAAAAATAAATTAACTTCTCACCAAATAAGTGGTGAAACAAAGAATATTGACGCAATTTTTATTTTCGTTATTCTCATTTTTTGTCATCCTTATGAATCTTCCATATAGTCGTTTGTCTTCCCATTTCTCTTTTCTCGTCTTATCCTTTATCGCGCTGTTTTGTGTGTTGTCGATTTTCACATTGTTTCTCACCTACAGGATTATCCTTTCCGTGTTTTGCGTTATGTATTTTTCAAATTCTTTTATGTGCCATACACACAGTCTTCTATACAAACTAGTCCTCTCCCGCCTACTTTTCTTTTTACATAGAGTAACTCAACATCGTCCTTTGGGTGTAGTGCATCATACATGGTCATGAATTTCCTAGTTATCGGATCAAGGTGTCTCAGTTCTTCTTTGGTCCATCCTATGAACAGCCCTGAGTATTATTAGTGATACTGCCAATATATTTATACCTTTTCTTAGGTGTCTGCTATATAATTTAGTTTCTAGAAGTTTTCTTGTTCTCCGGTTGTATTTCTTCTCAATTCTTTCTTTAATTTCTGTGGCTTTGATTGTGTCTGTTTCCAGGACTCCCAGGTATTTGTAGGCGCCTTGTTCCCATAGGGCCCTCATCTCCGTTTTATTGAGTAGTTCCATGCCCTCTGTTGGCTTCAGTTTACCCATTCTTATAACTAGAAGTGCGCATTTCTCCATACCAAACTCTATGTATATATATATATATATATATATATATATATATATATATATATATATATATATATATATATATACTGGCTGAAGATCCTGGCAGTGTTCCTATTTACAATGTCTCCCCACGGGACAGAGTTAGACACCAGGGTCGTTTTTAATGTGGAGAAAAGGAACAAAAATAAAAATTGTCTCAGGTGTGAAGGATTTCTCCTTCAGAGAACGAGAAATTGAAGTGCAGCATCTGAAGAACAGTGTTTATTAGTGTGTTTTGTTCTTTTTCGGTTCTTGCAAAACGTGTCAGGTCAAGTATTTTTTATTAAAATATGTATCAAATATATTTACGCGCACAAAAGTTACCCATGAAATATGTTTCTGGTTATCACCTGTTGTCACCATGTCTAAACTGAATAATAATATATCAATATGTATATACATATTGCTTCTATTGCTGTTATTATTATTATTATTATTATTATTATTATTATCTTTATTATTATTATTATTATTATTATTATTATTATTATTATTATTGGCTCACATAGAGCTTTCACACAAGTCAACAAACGATCTGATTGGAAAGCTGTGGTCTTCTCTGGAAGCTGAGTGACAACAAGTCTCCCCAGATGTCCAGCTCTATCCACCTCCTTCGGTAGTATTTGCAAATAAATTTGCCTCATCGCAACAGCCTCTTACCATTGATTTCTCGCTGGGAGTGACATTGGTTTATACTGGAATTTGAGTAGCACTAAGCCTCTCCAACATTCCAGTTCTCTTCGCGCTTGTCCAGCGGAAGTATGGTCAGCGCTCCCTCCTCAGTCTGTTGTACCACTTTTCTATTGGAGGGAACGGTGATGAAGCAATGGGAGGGGATGTCTGATGAGGGTATAGGAATTATAGATATGCAGATTCGGTGTTCTTTATTCCCTGTAACGCTTCTTCGTTATATTGTCTTGTGTCATTCTCCGCACTCAAGGATTTTCCATAATATGTTAGCCGTTTTCATTTTCGTTAGTCGTTGTATTTTTGTAGCTATTCCTCTGATTCCAATTTCTTCCATTCTTTTTTCAAAGCTTTTCTATTACTATTATCATATTATTACGCTTATCGCTCCGTCCGTTATCATGCTGTGCATCCTTAAAAACGGAAAGTGGAATATTCCAAATAAACCTTGTCCACCCCATCGCTGTTTAGGCAAAGCTAATAAAAATGATTTGTCTTTCTTGGCCTTTTTGGTCAAGATCAAAGTGTAGTATCTGTTCCGGCAGATACTGCACTTAAGATAATTTGTACCAGTCAATGGAGGGGAAACCCTTTATACTGGGACAATTATTATTTTTGGTAACCAGAGTGACCCCTTTTAGGGGAGCTGGTTTTTACCTCACATTAAAAACGGCCTTGTGCCTAATTTGCTCAGTGGGGGAGCAAATAAATACCATCTGTTCCGGCAGATACTGCAAGCTATGACTAGCTATGACTAGCAAAGACCAGATGTGGGGGCAACCCCACATGCCTGACCTTTAACCAGCTCCCATTTCCCACCTCTCGGGAGCTGGTCCCCCCTTTCCCTTCCCCCTCCCTTCACTCCTCACATTAAAAATTGGCCTTGTGCCTAATTTGCTCGGTGGGGGAGCAAATAAATACCATCTGTTCCGGCAGATGCTGCACTTAAGATAATTTGTACCAGTCAATGGAGGGGAAACCCTCTATACTGGGACAATCGCCTGGGTAATACCTAGGAGGTCCACCCTCCCAGGCCTTGCCACCGGGCTTTCCGGTGAGGCAAGTTTATTGCTTGCTGCCTGAGGCGCCCTGACCGGGGAATGCCGACGGGGTTACTCAGACAATTTTTAAAATTGCAGGAGTGCCCCTCCTTTAGGGGAGCCTGCGGGGTTCCCACTTTCCGGCCTTGTGCCACATTTTGCTGAGGTGGGCAGCAAATAAATATCAACCAGAGTGACCCCTTTTAGGGGAGCTGGTTTTTACCTCGCATTAAAAACGGCCTTGTGCCTAATTTGCTCAGTGGGGGAGCAAATAAATACCATCTGTTCCGGCAGATACTACACTTAAGATAATTTGTACCAGTCAATGGAGGGGAAACCCTCTATACTGGGACAATTATTATTTTTGGTAACCAGAGTGCCCCCTTTTTGCCTACTTTTAGGGGAGCTGGTTTTTACCTCACATTAAAAACGGCCTTGTGCCTAATTAGCTCAGTGGGAGAGCAAATAAACACCATCTGTTCCGGCAGATGCTGCACTTAAGATAATTTGTACCAGTCAATGGAGGGGAAACCCTCTATACTGGGACAATTATTATTTTTGGTAACCAGAGTGCCCCCTTTTTGCCTACTTTTAGGGGAGCTGGTTTTTACCTCACATTAAAAACGGCCTTGTGCCTAATTTGCTCAGTGGGGGAGCAAATAAACACCATCTGTTCCGGCAGATGCTGCACTTAAGATAATTTGTACCAGTCAATGGAGGGGAAACCCTCTATACTGGGACAATTATTATTTTTGGTAACCAGAGTGCCCCCTTTTTGCCTACTTTTAGGGGAGCTGGTTTTCACCTCACATTAAAAACGGCCTTGTGCCTAATTTTCTCAGTGGGGGAGCAAATAAACACCATCTGTTCCGGCAGATGTTGCACTTAAGATAATTTGTACCAGTCAATGGAGGGGAAACCCTCTATACTGGGACAATTATTATTTTTGGTAACCAGAGTGCCCCCTTTTTGCCTACTTTTAGGGGAGCTGGTTTTTACCTCACATTAAAAACGGCCTTGTGCCTAATTTGCTCAGTGGGGGAGCAAATAAATACCATCTGTTCCGGCAGATACTGCACTTAAGATAATTTTTACCAGTCAATGGAGGGGAAACCCTCTATACTGGGACAATTATTATTTTGGTAACCAGAGTGCCCCCTTTTGGCCTACTTTTAGGGGAGCTGGTTTTTACCTCACATTAAAAACGGCCTTGTGCCTAATTTGCTCAGTGGGGGAGCAAATAAACACCATCTGTTCTTCAGCTGCGAAACTTTTGCTCTTGCTGCAATTGTCTGAGAAGGGATCTGCCACCGGGCTCTTCAGCCAGGTTCAAGGCATTTTTCACATCTGCAAGGACCAGACCCCCTCCTTTGGGGAGTCAGAACCTTCAGCTTAGACTAAGTTTTAGTTTTAAGTTTTAGTTATAAGGTTTCTTCTTTTCTCCCTCTCTCTGGGAGGAATATCTACTTCTCCCTTTTAATTAACTAGCGGCACTTTGACCCGCTAGTCTTTGTCTTCCTTCGCTGCTCTCCCGTTGGATCGAGCAGACCGGGTCTCTTTGTCGCTTCCTGTTGGGGTTGTTTGAGGGAAGGGTTTTGGGGTTTATACCTTCGTTTTTGCCTTATCTCTGGGCAGAGATGCCTTTCCCTCTCTTTCCTTAATTGCGACGCGGCACTCAGACCCGCTAGCCAACACTTTTGTCTATCTTCTCTGCTCTCCCCCCGCAAGGGGGGATCGAGCTGACTAACCCGACTTCCCCGCAAAGGGAGGTCAAACCTCTGTCTCTCTTCGCCCCTGGCCACCCCCTCCATCCCTTTGTCCCCCATACTGTTTTATTTTTCCTCCCTCCCAGGCCTGGTCTGCGTAAGCGGCCAACGCCCCCACCACGATGCCAAGCAGGCGGGGAACACCACCCCAAATGCGTGACATCGCTCCCCCAACGAAATACCCGGAAAAGGGAGCCAAATCCCGGCCCCGGGCTAGTGGAGAGATGGAGAACCAAGTGGATGATGGTACCAAGGTAGGGCCGCAGCCCGCGGCGACCTTGGATGGAAGTAGCGGGGTAGGGCCGCAGCCCGCGGCGACCCCCAGTGAAGTACCTGCTGCAACTAAGAAGGAGCAGACGGCTCCCAACGAGGGCAACCGGACTGTAAAAGCGGACGCAAGCTCGCCAGTGGGAGAAAAGGAAAAGGGGCACGGACCAACGACACCCCGGAGCTCAAAAGCAATGGTGGCAACACCAGAACAATGCTCCTCCGCTCCCCAAAAGAGGGATTCCCCACCAACCAAAGAGGAAAAGAAAAAGAACAACTCCTCCAAGAATACTGAAGAGGAGCTGTTTAACGCAACACTTGCCTCTTTGCAGTCATTATTCGAGAAGGACATGGTGGACCAGTCACCCTCTAGCATTCCCCAAGAGGGCAACGACCAAATAGAGGCGGCCAATGAAGCCAACAGGATCTCGACCGGCAACAACAAAACTCAGACGGAAGAGAAGCCTGAAGGAGCGGCCGCTACCATGATCACAAATGCCAAGAAGACCTCCCCAAGGCCCCGGTTCCAGGACCCTCGAATACACAAGAGGGAGGAGTTTCAGCATAGGGACAGAGGGAGGAGGAAAAAAATGACTCCTCAGGAGTACCGTGACCTCTTTCTCACAACCTACAGAAATGTCACAAAAGGAAACACCGTCCAGGCCAAGAAAGACAAACGTCCTGCATCTGAGGAGAAAGCCGTCCAACCTCAGAAAAAGAGGACGGAGAATGGCCCGGAAAGTCGGGAAACGCAGCACGCTTCATCATCTGCAAACTGGCCAACCCTGTCTGGAAAAGGTCAGACCCCCAGCTCTACGACCAGTGCGACCTCCAAGAAAAGGAAAGCTCCAGCCGACGCCTCTCCGGTTCCAGGACCCTCGAATACACAAGAGGGAGGAGTTTCAGCATAGGGACAGAGGGAGGAGGAAAAAAATGACTCCTCAGGAGTACCGTGACCTCTTTCTCACAACCTACAGAAATGTCACAAAAGGAAACACCGTCCAGCCCCTCCCCGGTCAGGTGGAAAGTCTAGAGAAGAGAGTGCTATCATTAATCACCTCGGACACTAAGACTAGAAGCCTGACAGGGATCAACAAGGAGACGATGGTAAAAATATTAATGGAGCAGAACATCCCAGCGAACTACATCTGCCGGAAAAGTTATGCCATGTGGGATGTCCTGCTCCCCACCCCAGAAGACGCCGTCAGACTCTCTAAGGTAAACCACCAATCAAAGAACATCAAATTGCACCCGATTTACCTGAACAAGAACGTCCCCTGCTACATGGGTACAAAACAGCTGGGAGCTATCCTCAGCCAATATGGGGATGTCAAAGAGGTCACGCCAAGCCGCGGTCAAAGAAATATCATGACCGGAGATTACAAGGTGCAGATGGTGGTGGATAAGGTGGGCTTCTTCGGCATCCCGGCCACAATCCAGTTTGGGGATTGGACGCTCTCCTTAATTGTTGAGGGAAGGAGACCCCACTGCTGGCAATGCCAACAACAGGGCCATATGGCCAAGGACTGCCCGAAACCAAAAACAGCCAGCAAAACGGCGGAGGCGTCCAAGGCCACAGCCATGACAACCGCTCCAGTGAAAACCACAACCCCCAGAAGCCAAACAGGGATGGGTGACGGTCGCTAAAAAAGGAAAGACAAACTAGCAACCTTCCACTCAAACAGCGATCATAGCCCAAACCGAAGACAAGCCGGGGGATCAGACCATAATGGACACACAGGCACCAGCCTCCTCGAACAAAAGGAAACTACAAGAATCCGAGGAGGAGGTGGTGTCGGAAGAAGAGGAAGAAGCCTCACCAGCAAAAATAGCGCTAAGCGCTACAGAAATAAGAAGAGCGAGGAGGAGGAAGAGTCGGAAAATGAGGGCAGATCACCCAACCCCCACAGAGACTGTCTTACCATCGGAAAACCAGTCTGTGCACCCCGTCTCCTCTTCGGACCCTCAGCCAAAGCAACAAACATCCCCTCGCCCTCCCTCCCTATCCCGTCTAAAGAAGCTCCGTGCCCCGTGTCTTGCGACAAGTCCATCAAATTCGCAACGGAACAAGACACTCCCTCCCCGAAAATCTCTTCCCCTCCTCAGATTCAGGAGGACCCCTCCCCGACAGCAGCAGTGAGAGCAGAGAGAACTAAGAAGCTGCCGTTCCTGCCAGGGGACAGGATATGTGAACCGGACCTTCAGCGAAATATACCAGAACTGAAAGGGAAGCAGAAGGTCCGTTTCAACAAATTACTAAACTTTTTATATGTGGGTGGTGACAGAGTCACACAACCAGACCGATTCAAAGACGCCCCCTTACTGACAACCTTTGTAAGGGCTAACAAGGACTCAAGAACGGAGGGTCTATGGGCGATGCTGAAGGCAGCCAAAGAGGCAATACCAGGCCAACAGCTTGTCGACATGGACCATCCGTCGCTTAAAAGCTTAACTGTTAAATGCGAAGGTCGCACACCCCTGTATGTCCATCCTTCCCTATACAGGGCATTAAAACTAACTTTTCCCCTGGACGTGGGAGGCGTTGCCAAGGATGGATTACCTTCTGCGGAACTGCTGACCGGAAGCCTTGGGCAAGCCTGCTACGTCCTCACTGCCGAGGACTTCAGACCCGTCTGTGACACTGCCTAAGGTAAGTGAATATGGCTTTAAACTTGGCTACATTTAATGTGAGGGGCATCAGGTGTCGAAGCAAGGCTTCGCGCGTTGTGAGAGACCTGGTGTCCCTTAAGGTAGATATCGCCGCTATACAGGAAACCCACTTTGTTTGTGACGAGGATTGTCAGGTGCTGGTAAACGATTACGATGTCTACTCAGCATATGGCAATACTTATAGTCGTGGAATCTCCTTGCTAGTGAAACGCACCCTGTCAGCGTCGGTGAATGTTGTTCACGCAGACGAGGACGGGCGGGCGCTTGTTGTTGATGTTGCTGTTAATTGTAGTGTTTTTTGGATTGTTGCTGTTTATGCTCCCAATGCTGCTGTAGAGAGGGCAACCTTTTTTCGACGGTTGGAGGGCTTCTTAGTGGATCCGGAACGGTTAGTTTTAATGGGTGATTGGAATGCAATCCTTGATCCCAAAATAGATAAGGTCGGGGGGGCTAGTGGGTCGGTGTGGTGTGACAGCACTCTGTCTGCCCTGATGGCTTCGTGCGATCTCGTCGACAGATTTCGTCTTGATCATCCGGGGCGGGAGATGTGGACGTGGCATTCTGTAGTGCTTTCCCATCTATGTACTTACTTGGATCGGATGTTAGTTAGAATAGGCGACATAGACTTCCTATCTTGCCCCACGTTCCACTTGTTAGGACACTCGGACCATAAACTTGTTATGGCCCGTTTGAACTTAAGTGCTAGGCCTAAACTGGCCGGATACTGGAAGTTCAACAGCACCTTGTTGGAGCTGGAGGACTACCGGTTAAGGTCACTGAGCTAATTCGGCGGGCTTTAGTGGGGGCGGTTACAGGGAGTAATTGGTGGGTTAGTCTTAAGGCCAAAATCAGGCGCTTCTCTGTCCAGTATAGCCAACGCCTCGCGTTAGATAAGGCTAAAGCAAAGAAGCGTTTAGAGGATAAGCTGACCCGGGCGGTGGAAGGGGGGATTCCCTAGAGTTAGCACTAGCTAAACAAGATCTCAACCGCTTGGCTAGCGAGAGGTATGAAGGTCAAGTAGTTAGGGCTATGTTAAACAAAGTTTCTAACGAGGCTGTGAATGTTGACGCCGTTGAGCGTAAGGCTGCTTTAAGGCGCGGTTCGGATGGGTACATTCCTAAAGTACATAACCTGGAAGGACACGCTTTAGTATCGACTCGGGAGATCTGCGAGGGGTTTCGGAGGCATCTATCGGTGCGCTTCACCCAACTACCCGGACTCAGGGTTGATGAGTTTGGCAGCTATTTAGCTGACTCGCCCCGCCTCACGGCGGCTCGGGCGGCTAGCTGTGATGGTCTTATTATGGAACATGAGGTCATTACTGCGTTGAAGCAGGTCGGCTACAACAAATCCCCGGGGCTTGATGGTTTACCCTACGAGTTTTACTTGAGGCTGTCGCCCATGTTGGTCCCTCTTCTGAAGGATATGTTCAACCATTGGTTTGCCCAGGGCTTCATCCCTGGACAGGTAACCAAGGGTGTGATCAAATTGCTGAGGAAAGGTCAACGGCATGGTGGGAGGGAAAACTTTGATGATTTTAGGCCCTTGACTCTGCTAAACACAGAGTTAAAGATTTTGGCAAAGATTCTTGCGAATCGCTTGCAGGTTGTCATCACTGACTTGATCGAACCAGACCAGACTTATGCTGTGAAGGGGAGATCGATTCAAGACAATTTGCACTTGATACGCTCGATCATAGAGGGGACAGAAGACGACGCCGAAGCCGCGCTGATCAGTTTGGATCAGTCCAAGGCATTCGATAGGGTCGACCATCGGTTCCTAGGATCTGTGCTAGAGGCCGCCGGATTTAATCCGGACTTCCGCAAGTGGATCTTTGTTTTGTATGACAGGCCGACGGTAGCGGTGCAGATCAACGGTAAGCTGTCGGAGTCATTCGCTGTCTCTCGGTCGGTGCGACAGGGTTGTCCGCTGTCGCCTCTGTTGTATGTCCTGGCGTTGGAACCCCTCCTTCGCAAGTTAAGGGACGAGGCGGCTACACCAGTCCTGCGCGGTATAGCTCTCCCTGGATGCACACGAGCCAGGGTTTCCGCGTTCGCCGATGACGTCACCGTGTTCGTGTCTTGCCTCACGGACGTTCAAGCGGTGGTCGAGGCGCTCGCTCGATACGAAGAAGTAACAGGGGCCATCTTCAACCGTAGCAAGTCTGTTGGCCTGCGGTTGGGGGCCTGGACCGGGGTAAACTCGCTTCCAGGTATTTTCAGCTGGACCGATGGACCGGTCCGCATTCTCGGTGTCTGGTTTGGACCGGGACTTCAGCTGGAAAAGAATTGGTCGGAAGTACAGTCTAAGGTCAAATCGTCAGTAAAGACTTGGATTGGAAGGAAATTGTCCTTGAAGGGTCGGGCGGAGGCGTGTGCTACATACGTCTTTCCGCTCATCCTTTACCGTTTGTCTGTACTTCCTCTCCCTGCAGAACGACTAACCCGCTTACAAGGGCACCTCGATTCACTTTTGTGGAACGAGGGTAAGCATTATGTCTGCAGAGAGGTCTGTGTTCAACGTCCGAGCGAGGGAGGCCTGGGTCAGCCCAGTCTCTTGTGTCATAAAAACGCCGAGAGATTGGCTTTCCTGGGTCGTTCGCTTGAAGGAGACGCTCCTTGGGTCCCTATGGTTGAGAACTCGTTTCCCAATCTCAAACCCAACCCTTCGGTAGAAGGTCGTCGTAGACCGAAGGGGAAGTCCAAGTTCTTCTCCGAATGCCGGACCGCTCTTAGAGCTTTGCCGGGGACCAGTGTCCTCGATCAGACAAGGAAGAAACTGTATCGGGATTTAGTGGAGGGGACCGCGAAGGATCCACTTTGTAGGCGGATGGGATGGTCGATGGAGGTTGTCCGTTCTCAATGATGTTGGGCGCCGGGACGGGAGATTCTGAATAACTCTGAATTCTCCCTGACTTGGCGACTGGTCCGAAATGCGCTGCCCCTCTTCGAAGAACTCTTCCGGTATAAAGAACATACCAGGCGCTTCTGTCCGTGCTGTGACGAACGCGAGCCCGAAACAATCGAGCACGCGTTTTTTAGTTGCAGCCGGATACAGCCCCTATTAAAGTACGTCGAGGGGGTAACAGCTCGCATCCATGCCGAGTGTCTGCTCGATCTCGACGTAGGAACTTTTGTGTACAACATGGAGCCGCCGTTCCCCAGGGAGGAAAGTTTGGTTTTCCTGGCGATCCTAGCAGTAGCGCGCATGACCATTTGGATCACGCGCCTCAAGTTGATCCACGAAGGGACATCTGTTCCGGATCGGGATCTGATCGTTTACTTTAGACATTTGCTTAAAGTAAAGATCAGATGCGATTGGAAGAGGTTGCCTAGAGTGGAATTTGACAAGAGGTGGGTGCACAGCACTAGTTTGTGCATCCGTCGAGGAGCCAAGTTTCAATACGTGTTCCCTCCTTAGGCATGGCATGGGCGGTGCTGGGTCCTACGGAACCCATCCCGCCTAGGTTAGCATTATAAGTTCAGTAAAGTAACTCTTGACTGGTGGTACAAATGAGATACTGTTCCTGACTTTATTTTTTGGTATTAGAGAACCTCTGAGTCTGCCCAACCCCTCTGCTCCTAATCTTTATTTTCTGATGCCCCCGGTCACTCCCCTACTCAGAGGTCACCTTCCTACCCCCTCCATCTGTTGCTTTATTTTCTCCCACCTCCATTAAGGCTACTTCCCCAAACCCCATTAGGGATGCTCTGCTTGTTTTCGGTTCCCCGGAAAACAGTGGGGGATCTAGCCACATAGAATAGTACAGGGGGGTCTTACTAACAACACATTAGTAGTTTTTCCCTTATTTTTGAAATGAACATTTTCATTAGCTTTTTCCCACTCCACGAACATTTTATGCCAATTAATTCAAGAACTCTTTCTAATGAAATCGAACTTTATTTTTTCACACATGCATATACACACAAAAAAAAAATGCACACACAACACACAGATAAGTTTTTACAAATTGTATATAAGTTATTTTTTACACTGAACGCTGGGGTTATTAGTCAGATTAGGATCCACAGAGTGATTGAGGTATTTTGGTAAATGTTGCCAGTCAAGAGTAAGACTTCAAAGTCTCATCTGTTACATAGTCAAAAAGACCCTGTACCCTCCCCCTCCTAATTTCTTATAGGGCCTTGTGCCTAATTTTGTTTTTTGTAATTGTTGCATGTTTTTTATGAAATGTAATTTTTTATGAAAATAATATGTACTTTTGCCGAAAATAAAATATATAAGATCAAAGTGTAGTATCTATTCTGCAGATGCTGCACGCTATGACTAGCAAAGACCAGATGTGGGGGCAACCCCACATGCCTGACCTTTAACCAGCTCCCATTTCCCACCTCTCGGGAGCTGGTCCCCTTTTTCCCTTCCCCCTGCCTTCACTCCTCACATTAAAAATTGGTCTTGTGCCTAATTTGCTCGGTGGGGGAGCAAATAAATACCATCTGTACTTCAGGTGCTATATTTCAATTTCTTCTCTTTCAGTGGAAGAGAAATCCTTTACGACTGAGACAATTTTTTTCTCCGCGTTAAAAAACGACCCTGGTGGTGAGGCACTGTGAATAGGTACTATGTTTAATGTAAGAAAGTTTTAATATTAAAAAAGTAACTGGAAAAAGTTATTCCTGATTTAATTACAAAACGCCCTGGAAATGTCACTTCTGATTAATTATAAAATGCCCTGGAAAATGTCCGTTCTGATTATATTTTTTGTTGTTTACTTGCCTCCCCACAAGGGCGGAATTGGACATGAGGTCGGTTTAAAATTTAGGGGGATAACAGCTCCCCAAAAGGGGCACTCTGGTCAATAACAAAAATTTAAATTCTATCAGTAATGAAGGATTTTTTCTCCATTAACCAAGACCAAAAAGGGGGTGATTTAAGCCACTGGAATGCTGAAACTGATACTACACTCAGAAATTCAGGTTGAAGCAATGGTTACCTAATCACTAACCATTTTAATGTTTTTATGTATTACTTTCGAAAAGCTGGTGAAACAGTTTATGATTTAAACATTACTTTATTTCAAGTATACCCGGGATTGGATAAGATAGGTGAAACATATATACTATGAGAATACCCAGAATTGATTGATGTGTTTGTAATGAAATAATCAGCCCATACAATATATCAAAGTTATTATTTAAGTCAGGGGGAGCGACATAGTAGGTTAAAGTTATGAAAATTATTGTCGAAATTAGTAACATATCCAAGAATTATAAAAATGATGAAATGTGAGTTACTTGATTGGTGTGTTGGTAATAATATAATAAGCCCAGACAATATATCAAATATATTATATAAGTAGGAGGGAGAGGCATAATGTGGGTTTTAATTACACAAATTATTGACTAAATTAGTAACATATCAAGGATTATGAACAAAGATTTACTGTGAGTTAATCGATTGTATGTTTATACGAAAATAGTCAGCCAGAAAATATATCAAAGTAATTATGTTAGTAAGAGAGGGCGATAAGGATGGTTTAAATTATGAAAATTAATTGTCGAAATTAGTAACATATCCAAGAATTATGAAAAATGATATATTATTAAATGCATTAGTGTGTTTGCAATGAAATAATCAGCCCAGATAATATATCAATGTTATTATTTTAGTAAGTGGGACGACGATGTAGGTTAAAATGATGAAAAATGATTGTCGACATTAGTAACATATCCAAGAATTATGAAAAATTACGAAATGACATTTAATTGAGTTGTGTGTTTGAAATGAAATAATCACCCCAGATAATATATCAAAGTTATTATTTTAGCAGTGGGGGTTTATAATGTGGATTAAAAATATTAAAAATAATTGTCGAAATGAGTAACATGCCAAAGAATTAAGCAAAATGATGAAGTGTGATTTAATTTATAGTTCTGTTTTTTATTAAATAATCAGCCCAGACAATATATCAAAGTAATTTTTTAGTAAAAGAGGGCGACGAGGATGGTTTAAAATGGTTTAAATTATTAAAAAATATTGTCGAAATTAGTAATATATCCAAAATTACGAAAAATGACAAATAGTGATTTAATTTATCAGTGTGTTTATAATAAAATAATCAGCCTAGACAATATATCAAAGTTATTATATAAGCAAAGAGGAAAGAGATAAGGAGGGCTTTAATTATGAAAAGATATTGTCAGAATTAGTAACATATACAAGAATTACGAAAAAATGATGAAATATTAGTTAATTGATTAGTGTGTTTGTAAGGAATTAATCAACCTAGACAATATATCAAAGTTATTATTTTGTAAATATGGAAGGGCGAAAATGATGGTTAAAATTATGAAAAATTATTGTCGAATTAAGTAACATATCCAAGAATTATGAAAAATGATTAAATGTGATTCCGTGTGTTTGTAGTAAAATAATAAGCCCACACAATATTTCAAAGTTATCTTATTAAGGAGGGGGCGGTAATGTGGGTGTAAATTATTAAAATTTATCATCGAAATTAGTAAAAATACCCAAGAATTATGAAAAATGATGAAATAGAGGGTAACTGATTAGTGTGTTTGTAATGAAATAATCAGTCAAGCAAATGTATCAAAGTTATCATTTTAGTAAGGTTGGGCGACAGCGTTGGTTTAAATTATTTAAAAGTATTGTTGAAATTAGTAGCATATAAAAGAATTACGATAAATTATGAAATGTGAGTTGATTGATGTGTGTGTAATGAAATAATCAGCCTAGACATATATCAAAGTTATTATTTTAGTAAGGTGTGTTATATGATGAGTTTAAATGATTAAAAATTATTGTCCGAATTAGTACCATATCCAAAAATTATTAAAAATGATGAATTGTGAGTTAATTGATAGTTGTGTGTTTTTTTTATAAAATAATCAGCCGATACAATATATCAAATTTAGTATTTTAGTAAAGGGAGAGGCGATAATGTGGGTTGAAATTATGTAAAATTATTGTCGAACATAGTAACATATTCAATAATTATGAAAAATGATAAAATGTGAGTTTATTGACCAGCGTGTTTGAAATAATCAGCCCAGGAAATATATCAAAGTTATTATTTTAGTAAGGGGGCAGTACAGTTTTAACAAAAAAAAAACTAGATTAATATGAGTGTGCTTTCTTTCATGCTTAACAGAACGCTCACAGCATGCCCAGCAACAATATATTACATATGAAAAATGCTCCTGTGGAATTTCCACAGGTCCCGCTAGTTATTATTATTATTATTATTATTATTATTATTATTATTATTATTATTATTATTATTATTATTAAGAGGAACTGGCTAGAAAGAAAATGCATGGAAGGTTCTTCTGTGGTAAGTTCACAGAGTCAATTGTGCAACTTGCAGCACTGTGTAGTAGACTGGTCCAGAGAGAGTACCGCAAAAGACACGATCGCATGGGCCTCCGGATATATTGGAAGGTGTGTAATGGGGCTGGGATGAAATGTGCTGGAAAATTGTTTGGGGAGGTGCCTTATTAAGTGAGAACAAGTGAGGATAGCAAAATAGAGGTATCGTTGGACAAAAGTGTCATAACGGCCAAGCAATTGGAACATAATCGTCCGGATTTGGTCGTTATTGACAAGATCTCTAAAAACTGGCAGATTGTTGACTTCTCAATACCCTGGGACAGGAATGTGAGAGAGAAGGAGAATAAGAAGTGGAGCAATCATGCTAAATTGCCCTTGGAGATAAGGCGTACACACGGGGTTAAAACACAAATAATCCCGGTCGTAATTGGTACACTTGGAGTAGTATCAAGTCGTCTGGAAGGACAATTGAAAAAAAAACCCCTAGAAATCTCGATATTTTAGACGGCCTTCAGACCTCTGCTATTATAGGTACCACCAACATTCTTAGGAAAACCCTTGATCTTTGAAGCTCCTGGTTTGAAGACGAGATTAAGGGAAATCCTCTGGAAATGAATCCCATATCTTTCAAGAGAGACGTTGATAAACGAAATCAGAATTATTATTATTATTATTATTTTTTTATTATTATTATTATTATTATTATTATTATTATTATTATTATTATTATTATTATTCTCTTTACTTAATTTAACCTAAATATGATTTATTGTATCTGTTGAGTTCAAGGACCCCGTGAATTGCAAAGTTTGCAAACAAATAATTTACCCATATCATTCATTAAGAGTACAGTCTCAACTACACACACACACACACACACCCACACACACACACACACACACCCACACACACACATATATATACACGCACATATATACACACATATATATACATATATATATACATATATATATGCATATATTATATATATATATATATATATATATATATATATATATATATATAAACATAAATAATTGTAAAATAATCAATCAGTTTTCATAGGAGGAAACATAACAAACCATTTTTAAATGTACGGTCGTTTCAGAAAAGATTTTTTTTTATCCATTTGATACTTACAAATAAAACTATCGAAAAATAAGTAAAATATATCTGGCAGTTACTATTTTCAGAGTTTCTTTTATTTTCTATTTGTTAACAGAAAACGGAAAAACCTCTGTAGGAAGAAATGATGGTGAAATTTTTTATCAAATAGTTTTCTATTAAAGGAAAATAAATTCCATATTGTTAATTAAAAAGTTTTTTTTCTAAACGTCTGAGGAGAGGCCGTTCTCGTGAATATTTTCAAGCGATATAAAGTGTGAAATTGTCCGAATGGTCGCGAAACAGTTGTAACGAAGAATTAAAATGAACGCTCGATTACAAAAACTAATTAAGTCACCTTATATTTATTGGTACTTGAACGATTACCGGATTTTCAATTATATAAACATAATAAAATTTTGAATATTATAAATAATATATATATATATATATATATATATATATATATATATACATACATACATACATACATATATAGGTGTGTATGTATGTGTTTGTGTGTGTTGGATATTACGTGTATACTATTTTATGTGCGCCTTCATCTTTATTTATATATGTAGCTGCATGATTAATATTGCCTGCTGTTTTCTCCGTTTCGCAGAAAATTCCCCCATGTTCATTATATTTCGATAAAAGTAAATCCTTGATAGCAAAAATCCTTTTCCAATGTCGAGATTAATTAAGGAACATGCCAGAAGAATGCGAGGATGATTAAATTTATCGTGAAATAAAAACAGGATCCCGATATCGGCGTAGATTTGATGGATCTTTGATGAAACAACACAAATTGGATCCAACAAATTTTGTTTGTTTCAATCCTATACAAAATATATGTTTTCATTTTAATTTTATGAATAACGTATATTGCCGTAGGGATGTAAATAGTCACTGTGATAGAAAACCAGGTTTTATAGAAAGAAATTACGGTTTGTAACTGCATGGATATTTTTTCACATTACATTTTAATTTAAGATATTAACTCGGGAAAACAGGCAGTAGGATGGGAATTTCCAAAAAAGGTATCCAATAAAAAAAGACGATACGAACAGAAAATGCGTCTGACATCTAAAGACGTCTATAAACGCGAGGTGGGGTTTCTGTTTCAGTCAGGTGGGTTGGGAGTATGTTGGTTCAGTAATCTTTTGTTTGAGTATTTTAGTTGACGGATATTTTTTGTTAATGAGTGTTTTTTTTTTTACCTAAACTGAGTAAATTGACAGAGACGGAAGGGGCATTTTTTTTTTAAATTTTACCCCAATTTTGACCTCTTAACATTTATTGTTTTGGGTTCAAATCAAATAAAACTGTTTCATCCATGTCCAAATAATCTAAATCTACAATTTCAAGTGTTTAGACCCAAAATTGGCGGAGGAGTTTAGTAGAGTTTTCAAAGGTCAAATCGTTGAGATTTTACCTGTTGAGATTAAAATTTCCGCCCCAAAAACTATTGAAAAGATTTTACAAAATCTTAACACCCCTTATGGTAAATCTCAAATCTGTAGACTGATACTTAACAGAGTAGTTTGGTAGGGAAACGTACACACACAGATACACCCAGACAATTCCACTTTTATTGATGTACTAGCAGTTCTGCCTGGCTTTGCTCAAGCCTTATGTACTGTTTATAACTTTCCGTACCTGCATATATATATATATATATATATATATATATATATATATATATATATATATATATATTAAAAAGTGTGCATATATACGTTAATGTCTTTCTATATAATAGGCTTCCGAAACTACCAAAGAGAAAAAAGTTGGTAGAGACCGCAGACATCAATTGTTTTGTAACTTTGACACAATTTTGACCACTTACATTTTGTGTTTTGGGCTCGAATAAAATTAAAATGTTTTACCCATGTCCAAGTAACGTGAATCTAAAATTTCAAGTGTTTAGACCCCAAAATTGGCGGAGGAGTTTGGTAGGGTCTGTAAAAGTACATTCTGTAAATCTCTCCCCTTTGCCAGCTAAATTTACGCCAAAAACTGATTAAAAAGCTTGCTGCATATCTGAATACCATTTATACAAAATTCCAAATGTTTAGACCCAAAATTGGTTTAATAGTTTGCTAGAGACCGCAAAGGCCAATTATTTTGAACTTTGACCCCTTGGTAGCTACATTTTCAGCAAAAAAATAACAACACTATTATAAATCTTGCCCTATATCTGAATATACTTGATCCAAATTGGCTGAGTAACTTGGAAGTGCTTGGAGAGGTCAATATTGTTGGCCCTAATATTGTATGCATATATGTAGCTATCAATAAATAAACTAAATATAAATGCTCTGTTAACTCATTGCATAATTTTTAGTAGAAACATGTTGCAGTGGATGTACTTCTAGGAAACTAAGCAATGTATATATATATATATATATATATATATATATATATATATATATATATATATATATATATATATAAACGCTTTACACACACAAAATATGTATGTGTGCGTGTGTTTGCGCGCGCGTGTATGTGTGTAAAACGTATATGAGAATATCTATTCTATCTATATATTTCTGATTTTTTGATAGGTAGAAATCTAAAATGTATTTTGGAAAAAAGTTTGTTTTTTTTAAACAATATCAGTGTAATATATATATATATATATATATATATATATATATATATATATATACATATATATAAAGCTGAATGTCTGTGTGGTGTGTATGTGTGTGTGTGCCTGGTCATGAATAGGCTCCTATATGGCTGACAATTTAAAAAAAAACTGATCACATATAATAATAGAATATGTATGTTTGATCTGGCAGAAGGGTGGTTCATTAAAATTGTGGAGTCGGCGTCCACAAAGTATGGAAATAAAAATGAAAAAAGAACGGATTTGGTCGTCATTGACAAGATCTCAAAAAACTGGCAGATTGTAGACTTCTCAATACCCTGGGACAGGAACGTGAGAGGGAAGGAGAATGAGAAGTGGAGCAATTATGCTCCATTGGCCTTGGAGATAAGGCGTATACACGGGGTTAAAACACAAATAATCTCGGTCGTTGTTGGGATACTAGGAGTAGTATCAAGTCATCTGGAAGGACAATTGAATAAAACTAGATATTTTAGGCACCCTTCAGACCTCTGCAATTATAGGTACCACCAACATCCTTAGGAAAACCCTTGATCTTTGGAGCTCCTGGTTTGAAGCCGGGATTAAATGAAATCCTCTGGAAATTACTCCCATACCTTTCCAGAGAGACGTTCATAAACCAAATCAGAATTATAATCATCATCATCATTATCATTATTATTATTTTCATCCTCCTCATCATCATTATTATTATCATTATTATCATCCTCATTATTATTATTATTATTATTATTATTATCATTGTTATTATTATCATTATTCTCATCATCAGTATTATTATTATTATTATTATTATTATTATTATTATTATTATTATCATTATTATTATTATCATCCTCCTCATCATCATTATCATTATCATTATTATCATCCTCATTATTATTATTATTATCATTGTTATTATTATCATTATTCTCATCATCAGTATTATTATTATTATTATTATTATTTTTATCATTATTATTATTATTATTATTATTATTATTATTATTATTATTATTATGATAGCAATTGCCAACGATTACAGGCCGATTGCGCTTTACCACTAGGTTTAAGCTGTTAACTTGGATATTTACAGACGAGTGTATGTTAGAGGCGCCCCTCCATGGGATTAATCATTACGTCACTCTCTCTCTGGTGACGTCACTTTCGGTAACGAGTACCGGTGCCCGACAGTCAGAGATTGGCACGCGGCCAAGGAGGTCGTGTGCAAACGCCCTACAGTTGGGGAATGGTATTGCTCAACCCGTCTTGCCTGTAATATATATGAATACATGTTTGTTTCTACAAATCATATGTTCCTTTCGTTTTATTACCATTTAAAACCATAACAGTCCTTTTACCAACATCATAAACATAAAGAGTGCCGGCCCAGATCGAGAATATCAAGGATCAACTAATGATTGATAAGGCATTATTGTTGGATCTAAATAGGAAAACGAGAAATGTTAGTATAACATTAATCTACTGCAATAAGGCGCACGGCATGGTTCCTCACTTATGGACTTATGAACAACTATTGATGACGCGGGTAGCTGGAAATGTTATAGGCATCAGGAGGAAAGTATGGCTCAATGAAAACGGTTCCTTCTGCGAATAGCGAGATGATTGAACAGGAGTACATTATAGGAGGCATATTCTAAGGTAATTTATTATCTCTTTTTTTTGTAATGATGGTAGCGGCATTTGTAATCCTTTTAAAAGGGGAAAGCAAGGGTATAGCTTTGGGTTTAGTGGCTGGCACCTCAACCTGCTATCCATGGATTATTTGGAGGTGTTTTATAGGAATCAGAACAAGTGGAAACTTAGGTGGAGCTTATTGAGACCTATTCGGAAGACACATGTATGAGATTTAGGAATAAGTAGTGTAGAAGTTGGTGATAAAAAGGAGAGAAAAACTTTATTCAAATGAAATTGTGTTGTCTAATGGAGAAGTTATAAAACAATATAATTGTTTTGGAGCGTAGGAGGGCATCACGAACAAGAAGATGAGGGAGAAAGTCAGAATAGAATACCTTAGAATGGTGAAGCTAATTGCGAAGTAAAAGTTCTCTAAACGGGATCTAATAAAGGCGATGAATCATGTGCGGTCAGTGTTTCAGGTATAATCAGAGATTTTGCAATAGACTGACCAGGATTTGCCATCCATGGAGACCAATACAAAAAAAAATTGGTAATGTTTTGGATATTCAACATTAGCAGTAGCGTAGCAGAAAAGGAAAACGGTGGGAGAGAATTTCCATGTTTGAAAGTGTGTGTTAGAGCTGGAGAGACGTCCTTGAAGGGATATGTGGTTAGAAGTGAAGAGTGGATGCTGATGTGACCAAATTAAGTGGAAATAGATTAAACCAAGGCTAAGTTTGTGAAACGTATAGGTAGAAACAGGCTGCGGAATTAGCAGGCAAGATGTAAGTTAAATTCTTCCAGGATGTATCAGACGTGCCGGATTAAAGATCATGGCTTATAGTTGGGTATCTAATAAAGAGCAGTGAAGCTTTTGTTTGTGCAGCACAGGAGTAGGCATTAGAAACACGACTGTTCAAGAAAGATGCTCAAGTAAACGATGTTGTTGGGGAATGCCTGATATCTGGAAAATCATCTGAGTCAGTTGCGCACCAAGCAGCAAGATGCAGTCGATTGCCTCAAAATGAGTACACAGAAAGCGCGTGATTTAGGATATACTGGGAGGGTTGTTGGGAGTTTGGAGCTCAGTCGACAAAGGTGTTTTGTGAGTTACCTAACGCAGTGAAAACAAGTGGGCATCGCAATGTAGAGGCATGGCTGGACAACATTTTCATGACACACACACAGTTTAAATATTGGTTCTTATTAATACTATGTCCGGACTGGTAGCTATTGAAAAGGTTTCAAAGAAGTGGCTACTCGTAGACATTTCAGTCCACGGGGACAAGGATGTCATAAGGGTGGCAATTATGCTCCATTGTCTTTTTGTATGTATAGAGTTAAAAACCAAGTAATCCCGGTGGTAAATGGTTTTGTATCAAGTCGTCTCAAAGGACATGAAAAGAAAACTACGGATCCTAGATATATTTGGAGTTTTCAGCCATCTGCTATTGTATGTATATTTGCCGTGAGATAGGTTAGTTTTATCCTACCGATCGACACGTATACAACGTCGGCCGTGGCCACGGCTATCCCATCCAGTACGAGAGATACCGCGAGTTTGGAGCAACGGTTCGCGTGCTCGCTCAAACGAGCGGTGGTGCTATGCTTCCCTGCGGGATAACGGCTGAAAGCC
The DNA here is from genome assembly GCF_053919585.1 of Euprymna scolopes. Taxonomy (NCBI): domain Eukaryota; kingdom Metazoa; phylum Mollusca; class Cephalopoda; order Sepiida; family Sepiolidae; genus Euprymna; species Euprymna scolopes. The sequence continues at coordinate 125,735,071 of NC_136497.1, read as the reverse complement.
TCTAAGCTTGAACCGCGACCGGTGCCGTCACGGTATTAAGAAAGGCGTCTCATTCCGATCCGCTGGAGCCTGCCATAGCGGTCGCTGTCGCTTGTTATGGTGGTGGCGGTGATGTTTTCGTGGGAGGTTTCGGGCCGTCGTCGGATCACTGTCGTCGTTGCCGTTTATGCGGTGGCGTGCGCGAACTGGCCAACCGACTCGACATGCGCGACCGGCGGGATGTTTCAAACACCCCTGTGGAGCGAGAGAGGAGGGATCGCTCGTAAACCATGTAACTTTAGGCTCAACTCTACTATTATGCTTTAGAATTTGTCCCAGTAAATAGTCACCAGAAACCTTTGATGTTTGAAGCCTGGACTGAGAAAAAAAGGCCCTCTGAGAATGAATTCCATATCTTTTCAGGTAGACCTTATCAAAAGAAATCAGGATTTTTACTATTCACTTACTAGTTTTCACACATACCTTCAAAGATTTATATTTAAGAATGTGTTCACTGGAATCTGAGTGACAATATCCTTTCAGGTTTCCATTACTCTCCACCTCTTTGGACAAAATTTGAAAATTTATATTCATTATCTCAACAACCGTTTACAATTGCTTAAACGTTACTAACAGCCATAGGTATTCAATAGAATTAAGGTCGCAATAAGCCTCCTAAAGGTCTCAGTTCTTTTAGCACCTATCTAGTAGACGTCTGGTAAGAGCTTTTTTCTCTTTGTGGTTTCTATCTTCTATGACCCTTATCAAATATTTAGTGTGGCGTGATCTGATGCCGCCACTTTTTCGGGGGCAGGGGTTCTTACTGATATACAAATTTATTTTTCTTGATACTATGTAGTATATATTTGTGTTTTATATCTAGAGTAGTTTCTATACATCCGGCTCGTCCATGCGGCTCATATGTATTATCCTCGGCATTCAAGGGGGTTCTTTAATATTTCAACCGTTTTCATTATTTTTATCCGTCGTATCTTCTCGGATATTTTTCTGATTCCGATTCCTCAGATTTCGTTTCCAAAGTTTTTCAGTATTCTTCTTAATTCTCCTACTATAATTAATGTTAAATTGGCTGTTCATTTTCCATATTCATTTAAGCTAAGTTCCTTGATAGTTATTTGTGGTCTACTGGAACAGCGAAATCTATGATTTTGCAACACTTTTCTGTCTTGTTAATAATTAAGACATCCGGTCTTCGTGCTTAGATGGATTTACCTGTTTCTACGTGCATTTTCCATTAGATTTTAGTACTTTTTCACCAATGATATATACTGGCTTGTGCTTGTAATGTTTGCCTGTGTATCCAATATGCAGTTGCTTTTATAAATCCTTCTGCACTCTTTTCTTGCCCATTTGATCGTGCCTATTCGATTTTTATCTTAGTTTGCAGCACTCGCTTATTATGTGATTGATCGTTTCGTCTCTTTATTACAACCGTTTCATTTGCTTTTACTTGTGTTTTGTCGACCTTTGCTTTCGTGTGGTTCATTCTTATCGTGGTATCTTGTGCGGATCTAATTAAGGATTCAGTTCCCCTGTTTACGTTTAATGTTTTTTTTTTAGTAATGCCCTAGTATTTTCGTTAATTTCATAAAGTTATGCTTATGAATCTTCTGTCTATTTGTGTTCCTTCCAATTGTTCTTTCCTCGTCTTATCCCTTATATAAAATGGAAAGTGACAATAACAAACAAACAAACAAACAACAACAGCAAACACAACAAAGGAGGCAGTGTCAAACTGTCCTCTTATCGATACAACGCACGAAAGTCTTTTTCCTTTCTTGATTTCTATTCCTCAACTTGAAATAAATATTATCTTCCACCTTTCGTTCTCGTTCTTAGCTGTCCAACGAAAAAACTCAACTATACTCTCATGCTTTTGAATGCTTCCGAATGAAGAGTCACCTATTGTGAAAATTAACGGCAAACGTTCACTAACGAACGAGCTACAATATTGTGCTTGTCTTTCCTATACTTCTGCTGGCATTTTACAGGCTAAGCCAACACGAAGTCGCTTGCGAGAGTGATGATTTCTATTACACCTTGTCGTTCTGTTTTCTTCATTTGTTCGCTTTTAAAGTGTATTTTTTTACATAGATTATTTTTCCCGTGTTCTGCATTATGTATTTTTCTAATTATTTTACGACATTCACTTAGTCATCTATACAAGCCAGCCCTATTTCTCCGCCTTTTTTATTCATCTAGAACCAGTCGGTATTGTCATTTTCATTCTTCTTCTTCTTCTTCTGCTCCTCCTCCTCCTTCTTCTGTTTCTCCTTCTTCTTTGTCTTCTTCTTCCTTGTCTTCTTCCTTGTCTTCTTCTTCCTTGTCCTTTTCTTTGTGTTTTCGTCTTCTTCTTCTTCCTTGTCTTCTTTTTCTTCTTCTTCTCCCTTGTCTTCCTCTCCTTCCTTGTCTTCTTCTTCTTTATCTTCTTCTTCTTCTTCTTCTTCATCTTCTTCTTCTTCCTTGTATTCTTCTTCTTTGCCTACTTCTTCCTTGTCTTCTTCTTCCTTGTCTTCTTCTTCTTTTTCTTCCTTGTCTTCTTCTTTCATTTCATTTTTCTTTTTATTGTTATTATTTTTGCTATTCCTAATACTAAGAGTTCTCATATGAGTATTTTATAATGATTGAAAAAAAAAATCAGCTTTCACCATTTTTTCACAGAGATCGCCATTATCAGGGCTTGTAGGCCACTCGAGGATAAGGGTTAATGAGTATACATTAGTCAATATTATTATGGCGTGGTAAACGTAAGTAGTGGAAATTTTGTAAATTAGATTATTTAGAGGGACGGTTCATCAATAACTTGTTTACGTTGGACTTGAAACAATAAGATTGTAGTCCTATAGAAAGCAGGCAATCGGAAGATAGATCCATAGGCGTGCAATTCTAAGAAAGAAGCTTTGTTCATGAAATGTGCATTTAGGTTTAGGCAGAGATAAATAGTGTGGGAAATTATTGATAGTGATTTTGGCTGGACGAGTGCTTTTCATGAAAGTTTGGCAAGAGGGAGCCATATATTTAAGCTTAGCTGAGCACTTGCCATGAAAATAAGCATAAAGCAGAGATACGTCTATTCTGTAGGAAAGAGGTTCGAATAATATTGCATGTCGCTTTACATTATTTTACTACAGCTATTTTTGGGTGATCCATCATAAGTAATCCGGTCGTAAGTGTCTAGGTCGTTACCTAGGTTTTATTGTCCTAGATTTTTAGTGTACCATTTAATTTGTGTTCGGGTAATGGTAGTGTTGTGTCTGTATCAATAACAACACGAACGCAGAAAGTAAAGGTAAAACAAATATATTAAGACGAAAAAATAATACATATTTACAAAGGTGCAGTTGGAGGATTGTCCGGCAGAGGACGTGTTAAAGTCTTTCATGGAGCAACCGGTATATGCGTCTTGCCTATCCGGCGTTCGAACACAGCTCTCCGATATTTCTGACTTGATACCTTTATCTATATCTTTTCACCCACGTATGCTAATTAGTGGGCGTCTCCACAACAGGTAGTTTTGTTGAGGTTTTGACACCACCTTAAAACAAAATAATGACAACCTGAATTCCAAAGTTCATATCGAACACAACTGTTTTGATAGGGATAAAATATATGAAAGTAAACTTAGTCTCATTTCCTACGATTAAAATTTACAATAAATGTTATATCGCCGTCTAAAAACATATGCAAATAAAATGTTAAACAATTTCAACCAAAGCTTTCAACCAGCAACACGGATATCTTCACTAAATTAAAAAGAAATACACATGTAAATACAATTTAAAACGATTCCAACTAATAAAATGTATATTTTAGTCAAAATAAAACAGCACATGCAAATATGTATTAAAATGATTCCATACCAGGCTTTCAACCAATCAAATTTATATCTTCCTTAAAATAAAAAGGCTACATGCAAATACATTTTAAACATACCAAGCTATGAAACAACAAAATTTATATATTTGTCAAAATAAATATTGGTTGTTAGTATGAACTTTTCATTATACGTTGGGGTGTCACTGTTCTGCCCTAAAGTGGGGTCAAAACTTCAACAAAACAGACATTATCGATACATGCATAGAAAGATACACTAAAAACGTAGGACATATCAAAGCTAGGACACTTATGACCGGGATACTAATGATCAGGACACTAATACCCAGAAAAATCAGAACACTAATGACCTAGACAACTGTTTATCATTAAATATTGGTTGACCCCGACAATAAATAAGAAGAGATAAGACCTCGCTGAACTTTTACCAAGCCCATATATGTGTCCTGACGTAATTTATCATGCCAGATTGACGCTCTCTCTTGATAGTTGTTTCGGCCTGACCAAAGTCAAATATTAATAATATCAATTTGTTCAATGCTGAGAAACCATCATTTATATTTAAATGTTGCTTGTAAACTGCATCATGAAATTTTCGGTTAGTGAATCGTCATTTGAACTTTGTTTCCCAAGGGAAAGCTACATACGCTTGTCCGTACACGATCGCGTCCACTCGAAAACAGTTAACTTGATTCATGTTGATTTCAATGTGGTCATATTTGATGGCACGTGATCTTTTATCTACAGCAGAGCAAACACGGGAAAATGTTCATTTTTTTTCTATTTTGTTATCATGTATAACACTTGTATGAAAGGCGTATGCTATATTTTTAGTTGAGTAGATTATATGCCTAAGAATGTTAACGTAAAACGTAATTATAAAAGGTCCTGGATATGACCTTAAACTATATCCGATGGTGAACGCCCCAGCTTGCAGGCCTTAGGGAGTGTGGAGCCACACTTTAATTGTCATTGCTCCCAGGTCCACTCTGACCCGGAGTGGTAGCACATGTTAGGGTCCCAACTAATGCCGAATCTGGTGATTTTGATGAACGATTTTTTAATATAGTATATTTGTTTTTTTAAGTCGTATTCTATTTAGAATACGACTTAAAAAAACAAATATACTATATTAAAAAATCGTTCATCAAAATCACCAGATTCGGCATTAAATAACCTGAAAAGGGTTGATATGCCGTAAAACAAAACAACCAACCAACGTAATTTAAAAAGAAGGGCGAAAGACATTGCATACAGGTTGCAGCTTATACACCTGCAGTTAGCGAACTAAAATATCTAGAGGGCCAGTATATGTGAATATATATATATATATATATATACATACATATATATGTGTGTGTGTGTGTGTTATATGCATATACATGTATGTATATATACATATGTATATATATATGTATGTATATACATATACATATATATATATATATCCATATATAAATATGTATGTATATCATTCAAACAAGATAGTGTTTGAATTTATGGTTAACTGGCAGTTTTAGTCGTTCGAGCAAATTTCAGACAATTATTACAGTTTATAAATCACCTTCTCATCTATATTGTGAAAATCCATTCATATCTCGTTTAGTAAAAGAAAAGTTATGATGAATTTACTGCTGTTAAACAGCAGTAAATTGTTCAAATTCGTAAGGATATGAGCGATTGTTTATATGAAAGGTGTCCATAGTAACCACTCGTTTCAGCTAATAATGTTGCTACTAATTCACCGCTGTCTCGATAAAGAAAGAAAAAAGTAAAACCGATAGAATAAAAGCAGACGAATTCCGTACATTCTTTTACATAGGCGTATGTTATTTTATGGGGGCTAAAAAAATATGACTGATATTAAACAAAAACACTTTAATTTACTGGAAGCCGGGAAAAATTACAATAGAAAAATGCGAGCATAAAAAGTAATGATATTAAGCGTAAACATGAAGAAGAAAATGGCAAGATGTGCTCGTAAAAATATAATAAATGTATGAGTTCAAATTTTACAGCATTAAGATTTTTTTTAAAATTTAACATTATATATATATCAATTCTTAATGCTGCAATATTTTAAGTTATAAATTTATTGTATTTTTTTACTAGAATGTCTTGCTATTTACTTTTTCATGTATAAGCTTAACTATATTACTTTTCATGCCCGCATTTTTCTATTGTAATATAGTGTATATATATATATATATATATATATATATATATATATATATATATATATATATATACATATATGAATGTATATATGTATATATATATATATATATATATATATCCTTTTCAGATTAAATATGTTTTTAACTCTTTTATTTTTTAAAATATGTTTTAACTCTTTTTCAAAGTGTTTTTTAAAAAACATGTTTAATTAACTGTTTGCTCATATATATATATATATATATATATATATATATATATATATATATATACACACATATATATATATAGGTATACATATAGGTATGTATGTATGTATATATGTATGTATGGAAATATATATATGGATATATATATATATATATATATATATATATGTATATATATATGTATATATATGTGTATGGGTATATATATGTTTTGGGGTGTATATAAATGTATATATATATATTTGTGTGTATATATCTATATATATGTATATATATATGTGTGTATGGATATATATATATATATATATATATATATATATATATATATATATATGCATGGATGTGTGTATAACTGGCACGGGAATCCACACGAATAACTTGTTTATAGTGGCGAAGGTATTGTGTAGAACCAATCACACATTTTAGTAATACTGCTAACATTTGTCGGTGGAGATAACTTTCACATGACAGACTATACAGTAGACCGCATGTTTTCACATAAGAGTTACCGTCTCCTAGCATCAACCCCAGTAAATTAATGCGCCTCTAGATCCCAACCTGGGAATTTTATGACCCGTCGGGGTTCATACAGCGTCTGGCCTTCCCATAGTGTTACTTATCTTGTACTGGACAAACTCAGCTTTCCTCAACTTCGGTGTATCAAGTGATTTTTTCTGTTTATATATATATATATATATATATATATATATATATATACATATATATATATTTATATATATATACATATATATATATTTATATATATATATATACATATACTAGCTGTACCCGGCCACGCGTTGCTGTGGCACAGTTTGTTAAAATGGAACACATTCCTAAAAAAATTGCATTTTGTTCGTTTATTTACTTTTATTATTTTTGCAATTTTTTTAATCAATAAAATTTGTAATTCCCCCCCCCAAAAAAAATAATTTTTTACCATAAATTGTTAGGTTAAAGTTTGTTTTTTTTCAGGAAAACTTGCACTTTTCTTTTAAAAGAAATTTGTTTTCTCTTTGAAAACGGACTGTTTATTATAATAAGAACAGATGGATGTTTTACATGAACACTGTAAATAGTTATATGAAAGTAGATAATTTTTTTCTTTTTTTCAAGAGAATGTACAAATTATTTTTTAACAAATGTTCAGAAAATAAACAGAAAAATACTTCCATCATTAATTATGCAGAAAAATAAATAAAATGTTGATTTAATGTTTCGACATAAATTACGATAACACTTGCTGAGTATGCGATGTTTTACGGTTGTTGTAAAAATGGAACGGAAACTTAAATTTCGCTCCGTTTTAATCTTTCTTGATTTCTTAATTGTGCCCCCAAACCGAATATAATCAAAACAGTAACATTCAACAATTGTACTTTATGTATATAAAACCAAAATATTTATTAAAAAAAAAGTTAATAACGAAAGGGAAATAATTCCATTTTTAAAGGAAAAAGTCAGTTTGGCATATCTTTTTGTTATTTTTTACATAAGTCCAGCTTACCATTCATATTGGAAATGTCGACATTAATAGGTTGTCGGGTACGTTTACAACGAATAAACACTCCAATCTAGTAGATGTATCAGCATTTTTGTAGGAATTTTTGACACCCCTATCACGAAACTGCGAATAAAATATAAAAAAAACTCGTAATTTCTCTTTTAAAAGTGGGTTGTTTATTTTCTGTATGGATTATACTTTCAAAATAAACTATTAAAGTTGTTTTAAAAGTAAAATAAATATCTTTTTAAAAAATTTTTAAAAACAGTACTGAATTTTACGAACTCAATATTTTTCAATTTTTAAACTTAAAAAATCTATCAAAATTTTTCTATTAATTCTATTTTTAGGATAATTTCAGATTCAATGTGAAATTTTATGCTCTTTTTAATAAATTGAATATATTTTAGACATACGTTTTTTTAATTCACTTCCCCCATTTTCAAGTGTCTATTAAAATATTAATAATTAATTTACTCACCAAAGTTTTATATATCACAAATTGAAGAGAAAAGATCAATAAGTAATATATTCAAATTTAGAACAAAAAAGTAGTGTTTTTTAGAAATTTACCTGTAAAGTTCGAAGGTTAAAACCTTTTTTTAAACCACGTTTTTTGTTTATTCCTTTGTTTTTAAGAAACGTTTGTCCTTGCTCCTTTAATTGAAAAAAATAAGAGCTTGAATTACATTTTTCGAGTAGTTATGAGCTTGGAAAGACAGGTTGTCGAATAATTCACGCCTCCCATTTTAAAATGACTATTAAAAAGTAAATAATTTACTCACCAAAGTGTTATACATCACAAATTTAAGAGAAAAGGTCAATAAATAATATATTCAAATTTAAAACAAAAAAATGAAACCTTTATTTATATAAAAAAGCAATACATTCTTGCGTTTTTTTATTTACTACTGAAAACCATAACTTTAGTAAAGGTATTTTTTGTTTAAACAAAATAAAACATTTTCACTAAAAGTTAAGTACAAATAATTAGTTCATTATATTCTGCGATCATTATTTGAAAAATACTGCAATTTTCATTAAAATTGGTTAATTTCCTGATTTTTGGTGAATTTCTAATAAAAGGGAGGGGACACAATGTTTATACACTTTGAGCGTCAGCATTCATTTTGTCTGTACCTACCATTTTTCGATGAATATTTGATAGGAAAGCGACCACGTGTGGTTAATTTAAATTAAATTTCAATCACATGGTTACATTATCAATAATCATGTGATTAAACCTATTGAAAACCACCTATTTATTATAGAAAAATTAAGTATAATGTTATAATTAAAAAGAAATATATAAAAACACACATGGATATAGCAAACATATTATACCAAAACGTGGAAGCCATCCGTCCAGTGTTTTTTTAGACTATTAATTGCGAACGAACCAAGAGTTATATATATATATATATATATATATATGTATATATATATATATATATATCCACTATTTTATTATGCAACAAATTTTTATAATCACAGAACAAACAACGAATAAAAGAGGTCAGCAAATTAGAGTTTTTTAATTTAATATAAACGGCTATATGGCTGTCTGTTTGTTGGTCTGTCTGTCCGTCTGTCTATCTCGTTGTCTGTCTGTCTGTCCCATTTTTTCAAACTATATCTCTCCTGAAACTGGCAGTCGGAGAGCGGCACTTGTACAATAAATGATTGGATTTTTTTTTATTGATCGTTCTTTTATGGGTCTTAATCGGGTTAAAATAGTTTTTAAGGGATCAAAAATATGACAAAATTATTTATTACAAAAAATGGAAGTCCGTATTCATGCGTGGCTCACAAAATAAATAAAATACCCGATCTCCTATTAATATAGATAAAATATCGCATGATTGATGCATTTATAATTTACCAGTACAGCACATTAATGATCAGTGCATTTTCTCGCTTTTTTTTTGTCAACAGAATATTACAAAGATTAGATTCTTCCTCACGGGCAATGAATGCTGAGTGGTCTAATATTTAGTTTTCTTGTATCAAGATATATAATGCGTCGATACTCTCAAAACTATACTGTTAAGAAGAAATGCATGTCCATGTATGTGAAGAATTATGAAACTAAAACAAGAGATTTTAATACACACACACACATCCATATATGATTTTTGTGATATACAGTAACATTTAGTATTGAAATATTTTAAACAAATTCTGAGAGGGAAATCGTGCAATATTCGTTACATGTCTTTCAGATCATTTGTTTGAGCACAAGTCAGCGTCCTTCGTACAGAATGTCCTTTTACGATTTTATTAATATATTGTATGTTTTAAATAAACAGATCTCACTCATTAGACTAAATATGTATATAGCTTAATTTTACATGCGCTTTAAGATAAATGCGTATTAGTGCGTTTTCTCTTCAATAGTTTTCAGTTACTAATATAATTTATATCTAAATGATATGTTCGTATATATGCATGTCTGTAACCACAACCAAGGTAAATGTTCCTTTCATGTTTTTCACGTTAGGGATCCCCCCTTTTTTTCTTTCTATTCAAAAAATGCTACATTGCCAAAACTGTGTTTATTCATAAAGTTTGAAGAAATGCTGTTTTTTTAAAATTTTTAAACGATATAATTCTTGAAATTGTCGAACTGGACATTGAAACAATTGTAACATAAAACGAAATACACATTTTGTTGCCATCAACACCTTGTCTTGAGGTCTTGATTTTGCACACACAGTATATATATATATATATATATATATATATATATATATATGTATATATATATATATAAACATGTGAGTGTGTATCTATGTCTCTGTGTAATATTAACTGTGACATATGTGTAAAATTATGCTTATCACTTGATGGCCTAAAGAACAATTAAAGCAAATGGGCTAAACCATTCTCACAAAACAATAATGACACTGCAAGCAAAAGGAATCTGGTGAGCCATTTATATGACAAACTGTGTCGCTGTCCGAGTGGACTGAAGAGCCAGTTCCGAACACATTCAGTTTTACTGAAGTAGGCGGACATGTCCAAAGGAGGGGGTCGATCGTAACAGAGATGGCTCCCATCACATGTATGCAACCGTATGTATGTGTGTATATATATATATATATATATATATATATATGTATATATATATATATATATATATATATATATATATATATATATCATTCTACCGTGTTTTATACTGAAAAATAACATATACTAGCGTCGTTCCAAAACGGAAGCCTTGATATTTCTTACCTTAAAACTTTAAAAGCTACGATAAGGAGGGCGGTTACCATAAAAAGGACCGAAGTTTTCTGCTCTAGAACTTAGATTTCTACATAAATTTCTAATTTATTTATTATACATGCGTAGACAATTTCATTCTCAATGCACTTTTGCCAGGAATTCAGTGACATATATTTGCTACTGACAAACGTTGATTATAATAGTTGCTTTTTTAGAATCTTACGCCGACAATATCTGCAACAGAGGCAGGAAACGTTTCGCAAAATGAAAGTCATAATAGCAATGCAGTTTACATTCCCTTGTAATCGATAATAAAATTAATTTTAAAGACGTTCCGAAAATCAAACCCTAAAAAGAAATTTTCCAAGAAAATATATCTTTCTGATGTCGTTAACAACTGTTAAAAGATTGTTATTTTAGAGAGAAAGAGGCAACATATATTACAAACTCTACTCATAAAGAAGAACAAGCAGGAAACTACCATTACGATTACAAACAGTATAGTAATTACTATTCTATATTTTTAATGACTGTAGTGATGATTTGTAAAAAAAAATGATAGGGAACCACTCTATGAAACCTGCTACAGAATCAACAGGTTCACGTTTAACTAATAATGCAATAGTGCCACTTTGATGTAGGGGGCTGCTATCTGGAACAAAATTGCAAGGAACTCTATTTAGGGAGCGTAGCAGCAAGATGACACTACACTTGAACTTCTGCATGTAAATACAGTTGGGGAAACAAGCACCCGGATATGGATTCCAAAGTCTAGCAGTTCTGGGAAGGAACCTATTAGTGTAGAAGTTTTCCCGGCATCTAGGAATCTCTACTGTGTGTAAGGGATGGGATTTTGCTGCTTGTTTCTTTTGTAGAGATTTCACACACACACGCGCGCACGTTCACACATGCACACTGACAAGTTCACATATATATATATATATATATATATATATATATATATATATAATACATTTTTAATTTTTTTTAATTTTTATAGGGAATTGGAGCTGGAGTCTAAAGAGCAGAGTTTATTTTAATGTATTAGTAAATGTATGAGGAATGTAAAAACTATGCATTAATAGAATTCAACGTCCATATTTCTTAGGAAACTATAATCCTGAAGATAATAAGACAATACTGATCAAAAGAGGATCAGCCTACTTTAACATATTTGAACTTGCCTAGTATATAAACTTTGACTTAACATACTTCACCTGTAGTTTCAAATTATAAAAAAAATAAATTTTTTAATATTTCTGAACAATAAAAAACGCTTTACACCCTATAAGGTTGTATTTGGAACTAGTAATGATAGATTTCTAACTTGTTTAGCAACCCATTAGTAACTTCTTTTGTCTGTTAGTTTTTTGCAATATCTCAGAGATAACTTTGTTTGAGAATTGTCATGAAACTTGAACATTAAGTTATCTCCAAAGCTCGACATGTGTAAAAATAAATTAAAAAAATGTCGCGAACCAGTTGTAGTCAACAGTGAATGAAATCTATTCGGAGTTTTATTACACCTGATATTTAATAGCCGAAAGGGAATTGTTATCGAGGCCTCAGGTGATCAACACACTTAATCGATGCGCGTATTTTCATTGTTTTTATAGCTATTGTTGACATTAATGCTAAAGTTGTCGTTACTTTAACTTAATTGCCTGTGGCTCTTTCTTTGTTATCTTTATTAAGATTAGGATTGCGTGCTTATCAATGCGGCGATATGTCTAGTCACTTAACCGAAACAACAAGGCAAAGTTGCCTCACATGTTTCGTTCTCCATTTTAAACTTGGAAATAGCGCACACGAAGACTGATTTGTATAATTTAGATTAACACTTTTCTGGTCATGGAAATCGCTCCAGGCAAGGCATAAAGACAATTGATATAATTCACCAAAAACATCTACAGAAAATTAGGCTAACAAATAACGATTATATGGGTAGATTCCGACAGTTATATATGCGATTACAATAACGAAGACATCAGTTCTCATTAGAGCGGTGAAGTTAAGAAACGTTGAGCTTGTTCAATACTAGGTAGGTGACCATTTGGGAATATCAGATGTTATATATATAGTAAAACGTGAACACTTTCCTGCAAAACCTGTAAAAACGTAACGACATCATTTCCCATGCCTAGAAATGCATATGTAACGTGAGACCGCTTGTGAATTTAACATCTCCATGACACTTTCTCCTTTAGGGAAAGCCTGCTTTACCCATCTAAGGGTGAATATCGCTTATAGTCTATAACAACAATAATAATATGTTTCTAAGACACATTTTACTAGCGGGATTACCTGGTGTTGTCCGGGTATGTCGAATAACAAAAATATCAAAAGAAAGGTGTTAAGAAATAGTAGTAAGCCGGCAGGCTCGAACCCCTAACGAGAATGAAAAAAAAAAGATGTCTTAGCGGATGTTTCCATCGTGCAACTGGATGTCGCGAATGTCTAAATTAAGCGTAGTCAATCACAAAAGGGGACAATGACTTGTAAAAGTAGCGACTCAAAAACCGACGCCTTCTTGTAAAAAACTGACCAGGTGAGGGCAAATCAATTAATGTTTTAAGACAATGTTTCCATATTTGTTGTCCGAGACGTCGATCCTCATAACAATACCCATCCTGACAGGATCCGTCGCGACTGTCAAAAGTTTTGGGCAAAAAGACAAACAAACAAAACAAACAAACATACATACATACACAAAAACCGAGGATTGGGCTTGTGCACCCGGCGTTGCTCGGGTGTTTGTAGTTGTGTGTTGATCAAAAAAATTGTGATACGCTGACAGGCTCAAACCCTGACGCTAAGGCGGAAAAGAAAGTGGAGGTGTGTGTCAGGGTGTTGGTTGAGCCCCCCTCAAAAAATGGAAATTGCAAGCAGGTGCAAAAAAATGGTAGTAGGCAGGCAGTCTCGAACCCGTACCTCGAATGAGGAAAAGAAAGTGTACAAAAAAAACCGTGACGCGGGATGTTACAGGAAAAAGGGTTTTCTCCTTTCCATTTAATACGAAAAACATTAGATAAGTGAAAATGAGATTAGGATAAGCCGAGACTCGAACCTTGTAAGGAAGGTTAAGAGATAGAATGTTAGAAATCGGAATATTAAAAATGCATATTGTTAAATTCTATTTTAAATATTCAGGTATTGTTTATATCGTTAAAAAGAATTGATTGTTTATTCTTTTACAAAACTGAATATTCAAAATCTCAGCTAAAAATGTATTGTTAAAAATAGATTAGGTTAAAATAGGTTTGTTGAGAATTATTTGTTGTGAACATTGAGTTAGGAAAAACGTATGCGTAGCCATGTGAATTGGTCACTTTGGAAACACACTTCTGACGTCATCACAAAAGGTGGGTTCTCAATATAGGAGATAGAGTTAGTCAGATAAGGCAGTTGAGGCAGAACAGTTGAGTTTGCTAGTCAGTCAGAGAGAGATGAAATTCCTTGGGAAGCGAGAGGAAGAACAGTAAACTATGTAGATCCCGACTGCGAATTTCCGACGTCATCATCATTCGACCGGTCCAATGAATAAAGAATCATCTTTGTATTTTTTTGTAAAACTATTGTTATGTGTCATCATTCAACCCTCAACTGCTAATGTGTTAATCATCTTATTATTAACATTCCAAGAATGTGTATCTTTCCTCCTCTTTGTTATTAGAACTGTGCATCTCTTCTCATCTCTATATGTTTTATAAGAAATATAAGAACTGTGCATCTATTACCCTATCGCCCTCTCTCCTCGGTAATATATGTTATAATAATCCACAGAACTCTATAAATGTCTTACTGTCCCACTCTCATCACTATCGTTATATTCGTGTATTACCAATATGAGTCTCCCGTCATATCTCTTTTAATATTCACCACTATACAACATACAAGTGCTATTAGGGACTCGTTTTCCAGTGCACCCATACAAGAAAGTCGAAAAAAAAAACGAAGCTTGCGTATACCACGAAAACACAACAAAGTGGCTATTGAAAAAAAAGACACAACGCGAAAAAACAAACAAACAAACAAAACCTAGACGAAATACACAATAAAAGAAAAAAGGAAAGCATACACTCTCATATAAACATAAAATATATAAACATTAAATATATTTTTAAAAAAAAGAAAAGAGATGAATTGCTCAAAGAAAAAAAGAACAATGCTAGAAAGAAAACAAACACACACGAGAACGTAAATGCAATGGGTATAATGTATTTTTGCCTGAAACATGATGAAATACAGACATACACACAAGTAGAGAAATTAGGGGCTATTGTGACATTTAGATCAATGTGTCAAAGTTGGAATTGTTGAAAATGGTTTTTCATAACTGTCAATCAAACAAGAATTTTTCACAAGAGTCAAAGTCTTGCAGTTTAAAACAGCGTGTAAAAATACCTTTGTGAAAAAGGCATTTTCAGTGTTCATAGTTTAACTTTTCAGCTTTCCATGTGTTATTTTTTGCTTTTTTTTTAAAAAAAGGAAGAATATTTTTTTACAGAATTTGTTGTAATTGTTGTTGTTGTTATAGAAAAAATGTTTTTCTTGAAAACGTTATAATTGTAACGTTAAATTTGTAATCATAGTTAAATGTAAGAATGCACTGTTTTGAATTCAAAGTCCTAATTAAGTAAATATATTAAAATAGATAAAAACAAGTCATAGAAAAATAAAATAAAACGATAATTGAGACTATTGTTGGACTAAAAATAAGTTAGAATCTTGGGCGACAAAAGAAACTGGCGTAAACGGGTACTTTGAGCTTTTTTCTTATGTGATAAGCCAACAGAGAGAATTTTTATTTTGATTTTACTTTTGTTTTTTTATGCCCATAAACATGTTTTTACTAGAGGTGTAGCTTACCAAGAAACATCATTAGGAAAATGTAGTGGGTCCTGCAATATTGTGGCTTATAAAGCATGCTGTACATGACAACATCGAGCAGAATTATAAGACTCGGCACAATAAATTAAAAAGGCAGGCATTGAACCATACGAGAATTCCTTAGGGTATCAAAGGACTATAAGAGTCAGTACCACGGAAATCACATATAGCATTAAGAAGGGAGGAAAAGTAAAATATACCATAATTACGTAGGAAGATATAAACTTATAATTTTTTTAGAGATATATGAATGCAGGATATTTCTGTTGGTGTCTTAGACGCTCTGATGAAAAAGGAGAAAACTCACAAAAATGTGGGCTGTAGTTAGAATTCAGTGCGCAAATAGGAATTTTGGCGCAGGGGATGGGGATTTTTTACTTTAGGGTGATGTATTTATCGAAGTTCCAAGGGTCCAAGCAAGGAAATCCGAGCGAATCAGAGTGATGAAAAGGTATATGTTAATAATTAGAAGCCAACTACAAAGATTTAAGTAAATGAGCTTTGATGTATGTCCTAAAAGATAAGATAGTTAGAAAATGAGACAAAGCTCTAATTAGAAAGAAAGGATCAGTGCACATTTAGACGAAAGAGTCGTCAATTTCGAGCGGAAGTGGAATGCGACCTTGGTTCCGGCACAAGTGTAACTGGATGAAGCAGTTGAAATGAATCACAGGAGGTATAACCTACACCATAAAAACGGACATACCAGGAAGATCAGAGAGAGATTCTGATGTAAAGAAAATAATAATAAAGTCAGTTAGAAAAAGGGCTTACTATGAAAGTTTTTTAATGAATCTAATCTTTCTTAGCCAAGTGCGTGTATAGATATAGAGAAATAAATGTACTAGAATTTAAAAATGCGTTAAATTTTCAAAAAAACTTAGAAGGATAGAGATGTTACTGGAAAAATAGTTGTCGCCTCCAATGTAAATACTTAGAAAATTAGATAAGTAAAAATGATATTAGGATAAGCCGAGTCTCGAGGCTTGTAAGCAAGATTAAAGAAATAGAATGTTAGAAATGGGAATGTTAAAATCGCCTATTATTAAATTCTATTATAAATAGTTAGATGTTTTTTTTTTTATATCGTAAAAAGAATTGATTGTTCTTTCTTTTACAAAATAAATAATAAAAATTGCAGCTAAAAGAATGAACAATACAATTTTTTAAAAATGTATCGTTAAAAATAGGTTAGGGTAAAAATAGGTTAGTTGAGAATTCTTTGTTGCCAAAAGTATGTTATGAAAACCGTGTACGTAGCCATGTGAATTGGTCACGTTGGAAACACATTTCTGACGTCATAACAAAAGGGGGAGTCTCCATATAGGAGTTAGAGTTAGTCAAATCAGGCAGTTGCGGCAGAACAGTTGAGTCTGCTTGTCAGTCAGAGAGACAGAGTGCTGAGAGTCCTTTGAAAGCGAAAGGAAGAACAATAAACTATGTAGATCCCAACTGTGAATTTCATACATCATTATCATCATTTGACCGGTCCAATGAATAAAGAATCATCTTTGTGTTTTTCTAAAACTGTTGTCATGTGTCATCATTCAACACCCCAAAGCTAATCATATTATTATGAACATTGTGTTAACCTTCCAAGAATATATACCTCTCCTCCTCTGTGGTTTAAGAACTGTACATATCTCCTCCTCTCTATATGTGTTATAAGAAATGTAAAAGCTATGCATCTATCACCCTATCGCCCTCTCTCCTCGCTAATATATGTTATAAGAATCCACAGAATTCTATAAATGTCTCACTGTCCTTCTCTCATCACTATCGTCATATTCGTGTATTATATGTGTTGGCCCAGTATGAATCTCTATACAACTATACAACATAAGCTACTGCGCCCATCGCCAAACCGGAAGTGGCATAGGTGTAAATGAAGACTAGACAATGGAAAAGAGGCGATGTTTTTCGAACATATCGGCGAAAAAGCGACACCTCTCTGTAGAAAATTTCCTAGTTCAGGGTGAAGAATTAATGTTTGTGGCGAATTTTCGATATTTGCTGTGTGAAGGGCCGATCTTTAAAATGTTACTGATCATGTGAAAAGCAGTTGCCTTAGTCGAAAGATTTTTGCGAGATATACAAACACAGATACATACATACACTCATTTAAACAGATTTTTGCCCTGTATATTATAGAAGATGGAATGTTATGACTGAGAGGAACATTAACAGAAACGACACTTATCAGTCTTCCAAAAGTAAAACCAGCGTCTACTGTTTTCTATCTTTAATCTAATATATATATATATATATATATATATATATATATATATATATATATATATATATATAGTACTGATTTCAGAAAGTTAAAATGAATAACTTCAGTGCCATTAGCTAGAATCGATACTAAAACCTTTAGTGTTCCAGCTGCGTTCTGTACCATTTGATCTAACAATACATATAGATGAAGGATATTTAACATAGAACCAACTCAAGCTACGATTGTATTTGCGCATGCGTAAAGCTTATTATAATGTGTCAGCAAGTTGAAGCAAACATTTTGCATTACAATTTGCCGACATATCTTTTTACACGTTATTTATACTTACAAAAATTTTACTCGTTATGAATTGTTTGATTATGATTACATTTTCCTGCTATTTTTGTAACCAGTATTTTTTTGTACACAGAAATCACCAATTATCAAAGCCCGGAGACCACTCGAGGATAAGTGTTAATTAGTATACATTAGTCACACATAGTAAACATAAGTATTGAGAATTTCGTAAATTGGATTACTTAGGGGGACGGTTCATCAAGAATTAGTTTATGTTAGACTTGAAGACAATCAGATTGTAATCAGCTTGAAAGCAGGCAACCGGAAGATAGTTCCACAGGCGTGCAGTTCTAAGAAAGATATTTTGTTCATGGAATCTACATTTAGGTTTAGGTACAGATAAAGGGTGTGTCTAAGAGTTTATCAGGTAAAGACGCACACTTACGTATATCTACTTATTTATTACATAGATGCGTTAATTTTAAAACTATTTGGTGCATGTAATAGTTGGGAAATTCGACAAGTACGATTCTTGTATATGTGTTAAACCATGGAAAACTGGAAAGTATCGTACTATTATATAGAATGACTTGTGCATTAATGGTTCGTGCCGAGTTCTTTTTAATGAGGGAATCTTAGCTACAAATGAGTGCTCTTTAAAATCTTTGAAATCCGTTAATTTTAAAATTATAATAGAGATATAAAAACATTGACATTAAAAATAGTTGTGAGCATTCTCACTGTATACTCATAAAATGAAAATGCGGACCTTGGCGAGGGATATGCTTATCTAATTTATTTTTTACTAGCGGGGGTACCCGGCGTTGCCCGAGTGTTTGTTTCCGGGACGGGGGGGTTTAAAAAATGTTATGGTAGGTAAGTAGGAAGGATCAAACCCGGAGTCATGAGTAAAAGTAGGAAAACAAAGTGTGAAAAAACAAAACAAAAAAAAAACATCTGCAACGTTAACAGTTCGGCCCCCAAGAAAAGTCCATTCCAGTTGTTTAGGAAAAAAAAACAAAAAAAAAAACGACTACGGTAGGTCGGCGCGAACGTGAAAATATAATGTGAATTGTCCAGCACGCTAACCACTACGCCACAGAGCACTGCAGCTTAGTTTAGTGATTTTAAATAACTTCACATGAAAGAACTACGAAGCCAAACCGGTGTTCTCTTCTCAACTGTTCCTTGTGAACGATCCCCAAACGGTGTTAAGTGGTGGCAGGGGGGAGGAATTTATTAGAGAGAAAATATTTTACCACTTCCATTGATCTTAACCGATTTTGGCCGTGACTTCTCAGCAGAAAAAGTATAGAAATCTAAGATTATCGAGGAATTTGAGAAATAATAAGCCTATAACACACCTCAGATATTGTTCTGCCGTTTGTGCATATTATATTTGCTTGAGTTTTAATCCTATTAAGGTCAAAATCCCACGGGGAAAAATGAGTTCATTTTATTTATATAGAGATTATCACACTGATCTGTTAATTTATATAATTAACCCCCATATATTTACGGAAGAAAGAAGCGATTTTGCTTAATAGTATTAACCCTAACAGACATTTATTATTAACGAAAGCATACTATTAGTTATAACAATAAATTATATTATTAGTATAGGATACAACGATTAATTCCATTCAGATAACTTGATAGTGTAGAAGAGAAGGCATCTATTTAATCAGCCATTCAACTACGAATTATGGCCCTGTCGGTGGGGCATTAGAATACGCCGACTGCCCCCCCCCCGCAGAGGGTAAAAGTCCTTCAATGGGGGTCCTGGATATGACCTTAAACTATATCCAGTGGTGAGGCCCCAGCTTGTGGGCTTTGGGGAGTGTGGAGCCACCCTTTAATTACCATTGCTCCCAGGTCCACTTTGACCCGGAGTGGTAGTACCTGTTAGGGTCATAACTATGGGTTAGGTAGAAACCGATGTGAAAACAACAAATATATTCTATTAAAAAATTTTTTTCTTCAAAATCTTTGGATTCGGTATTAAATAACCCGAAAAGGGTTGATATGCCGTAAAACAAAAACAACCAACCAACCAACCAACTACGAATTACCGCCTCGGAGCGGTTTCAGAACTAGGAGCATGCCTTTTCCACAAGTGCCGGCGGGATCTCGACGAATACACGACGGATACCTGCGATCAGGCTGGCTTTGATGTTGTGGGAGGTCATGTTTGTGATGTTCTCGACGCATAACGAAACGAAGTAGATCAGCGGGTTCAGATTGAGAGGGGAGGGGGCCAGTGACGGAAGGGTACCAATTCATAGCACTCTTTCGTATGCCAAACCTGGGGATCTTTGAACTTGTGGGCCAGCGCCGAGCACTATTGCCGCATCCAAGTCTGCTAGCGGCCACCTAATTGCCCCTGGAAATCACCACATTCTTTAGCAAATCCAGGTACACATTGCGGTTGACGTCAAGTCGACTTCAAAGATGTGAGGTGGCATTATGTGGCCTTCACTTGAGACCACACCAAATACCATAATCGTGGCTGGAATGCAAATAAAGATGTGTTGTCAAGCGCTGGACCGTCTGGATTTGTAACGTAACGGTACTGGCATAACTGGAATCGGTAAAGAGCACGAGTTCTACAACGGCGAATCTCCGATATAACTCGTTGAACATTGTGTCACTTTCAGACATGATAGAAATCCTCTACCGCTTTTAGGATTCATGCAATTAGTGGATGGTCTGAAAAAAAAAAAAACCTAGAGCGACACTTTTATCATTCAACCTATAAGTAATATTAATCTATTCATATTGATGACAAAAGCCCCGGAGAATATCTATATGGTGCTATTGGTAAAAAATACCACCCGTCATATATTTAACCTGCTGGCGGCCGGTTTTCTTTTTTTTAATTTTTTTTTTTTTTGTATTTAGGATAAAAAATTTTAATTCCCCATAAATCAGCTTTTTTTATTTTTTACATTTTCACCCCAAACAAGGCACACAACCACTTTTATATAGAGGGCTACTATCAGGGGGGAATACTATGTAGGGAGTTGGGCAACAAGATGTCGGTTCTCGTTACGCTTGAACTTCTGCATGTCAGTAGAGTTGGGGAAGCAAGGACCCGGAAGGGAATTCCAAAGTCTAGCGGTTTGGGGGAAGAAACTACTGGAGTAGAAATCTCTCTTACATCTAGGAATGTTTACTGTATAGGAGTTGGATTTAGCTGCTTGTCGGGTTTGTCGGAGTATTTACGTCGTGGGGGTACAAGTGCTTGCAGTTCGTCAGAACATTCACCATTAAAATACTTCGGGAACAGGCAGAGGGATGCAACATTTCGTCAGAAGGACAGAGGCTGAAGCGTAGATGAGAGTTCAAGACCTAATGGGTTGGAGACTCTCTTTTGGACCGTGTCTAGGAGCGAGAGACTAGTAGCCGATGCACCAGCCCA